>NC_087558.1:2087500-2783333 GCF_036250125.1 Pseudopipra pipra | reverse complement strand
CAACGAGCAGGGAACTGTGTGTCCTGTTCCCATGGCTCCATCCCAGTGCAACCCCCTCCCAAAATAAGTGGAACAGTGGCATTAACTGAGTGAAATGCACAATTATGGAATTGTTCCTCCCCACCTCAGTCATTGGCTCCCTCCCTGTGTCAGCTGTGGCCTTCTGGAGCTGTTTTCCTGAGGGTTTCCACACTCCCCCTCCCTGTCACTGCCTTCAGCAGGAGCTGCTGTCTCATGTTCCCTTTACACTTCTCACACCATCCAACACAACTCCAGATGTTCCCATTATCCATAGAAACCTCTAATCTCTTCCTGAACCCCACTGAGCTCCTGGCTTCACTAAACTCCCATGGGAATGATTTCCACAGGTTAATTCTGCATTTGTGTAAATACATGGTTTTAATTTTACTGCCTTTTGGTTTCCTTACAAGTCCCCTGGTTCTTGTATTATAAGAAAGGATCAGAGCAAGTGCCAGATTTACTTTCTGTGTATGCAATTCATTATTGGGATATCTCCATCCTGTGCCCTCTTTATGTCCCCTCTCTGCACTAAACCCTCCCAGAGTTTTAATTCTTCCTTCACACAGAAGCCATTCAAGCCATTTGCCGTAATTAAAACAATTAATTTCAAGGAAAATCCAGGCTGCTACACAGAGAATTCAGAAAGGAATGAGGAATAAGTTGAAAGAGTCACTAAGCATCCTCCATCTGCTGGGACTTCTTGGAAGCCTTACACTGCACACATTCCCATGCAGAAGCCCACTGCTCTCAGGCTATCCAGCTAATAATATTTAAGTGTTTTAATAATCTGGTAAAGTGAAATTAATGTGTTTAATTTATTAAGAGTTTCTTCAGCAGCACTGCCGGCTTTAAATTCATGCTTACAAGAATTTAAATTTATTACTCCAGTGAGCACTAACTTAGGAGCCTGCTTTTCCAGTGAGCAGTAACTTGAGAGGAAGAAAACTAAAAGCAGATTTTCTTTATCCACAATAAACTCTGGTACACAGGTGACATTAAAAAACATACAGTTACACTGATAGTGAGAGAAAGAATTTTTTTATCTGAACTTCAGCCTATTAATATTTAACAGCATCAACATCTAATTAACATTTCAACAGAGATGACCTTTCCAAGAAACAGGTATGTTTATATAAATATATATATATATATATGTATACTTGGCTGGTGATAAGATTGTATGGATGCCATATCTCCTTTTAGAAGAGAATTAACTACAAGGAAAATTTTTTAGACTTGTGGTTTGTTGGGATAAGTTCCTCACTAGGTTGTAAATGACTGAGGTAGAGCATCAATTAAGTTAAAGGACAATTAATTCATTCTCTTCTCCCCCAAAAAAGTTTGGGAGCAAACTGAAAGCAAGTTTGTGACTCATGACATGGTTGCCCAACTCTTTCAGAGAAACCCTCCTGGCTGATCAATCTTCAGCCCTTTTCCTGCTGGAATTCTGTCCCCCTTAATCTTTCTGTGTTCTTAAGAAGAGACTGATATTTCTGAAGTTACATTCATGTAACTATTTGGTTTCAGGCTGTTTGGAATCATAATTAGCAAGATTAGTGAAAATAAACAATGGATTAGCAGAGAGGTGAGAGAATGCACATCCCTCTGTGTGGAAGGAGACAAGGAGATAGATCATCCAAACCAGAATGTCTCATTTCCATCTCACTTGAAAGGAATTAAAAAGCCAAAAAATAAAACAACTGGAAACCCATTGCTGATCTTCCTTGATAAATCTAATCAGGAAAGCCACGACACAAAGAGTTCCACTCTGTTAATTAGCCTGGCAGCCAGGGGAAATCCTCTGAGGAACACTTTGATACCTTCCTTTTATTACCCTGAGAGGAAAGCAGGATGTTGGTGTGTGAGCACAGCTAAAGGACAAGGAATACATGTTTATGGGGCCCCTCTGCAGGGCCCTGGTGATTTGCTTTATTAAACTGAGCTCTTCACCAAAGCTCTGCAGAGGGGTTGGATGCACTCACATCAGAAGTCCTGAAGCTTCTGAACAAAGAAGTGTTTCAGCTGAAGGATGTATTAATTTGTCTTACTTTTTAACTTAAAAAAGTCTTTGTTTTACCCCTTATTTAAATAAAAACTAGGGTGGATTAGTTATTCTTTGGTCTGAAAACAGCTTGTTACTCTTCTCGCAAGGGCAACAAAACCACACCCTGGCCAGCCAAGCAACCTTTTAAAATGTTTAACATATAACAAGAAGCAGGACTGTGCTCCATAACCCACTTATTTACACCCAGCTGCAGGAGCAGGGGCACTAAACCATCCTTGCAGAGATCCAGCTCTTCTGCTGGGCAACAAACAACTCTTCAGGCTGTTCAAAGAGGTGTGAAGCACTTAGAACCACATCCTCTGTTCAAAGTAGGTGTCGTTTTAATGAGTTTTCTTTAAAAGACACAATTGTGTCTTCTAAAAGCAAAGAAACTCATGGTCTGCAAAAGCAACTCTGCGTAATTAGATAATAATTAATAATCTATGTTATCTAAAGTGGCTGTTGCAGAAGTCAGGTAAGAAATGAAGAGTCTGTATTTTATAAAAAGGGTGGGATTTAATTGCTTGCAGAAATAATGTGTTCCTTTCCCTTTTTTTCCTGGCTGGTTTGTTTTGGGTTGTTTTTTATTTTTGGAAGGGGAATGGAGGTTCTGGTTTGTTTTGGTTTTGGTTTGGGTTTTGTTTGGTTTGGGCGTTTTTGTTTGTTTCTGTTCCTGGTGGTTTTTCTTTGTTTCGGTTTTTTATTTCTTTGTTTTTGTTCTTGGGATTTTTTTTGTTTGGGTTTGGGGGGGGTTGTTGTTGTTTTTTGGGATTTTGTTTGGAATGCAGGATGATTCCATTAAATGTTTTACATGATAAAGGAATAATATATATTTCTCATGGTATATATAACCACATCTACACTTCGTATCTACACGTCAGGCTGTATCCTACCTATGGAAGCAGGTTCTGTCACCCTCACACAGGGCAGGATCAGGAACACCACCTTTGACAGGAATCCAGCCTGAATTCCCACTGGGACCTCAGCACTTCCTTGCACTTTGCCAAAAAGGCAATTTTTCTCCCTTTTGCTTTGATGACAGTCGTTGTTTGGCTGTCCAGCCTCTCAATTTCAGCTATAATAACCTTCTGGACAAAACATTCAATACCATTGCTCTTGCCAAAAATTTAATTGTATCCAACGATGCATCAGAAACAAAAGTGTTTCCTAATGAATTTTTCCTTAACAGTGGCTTTATCTTTCCTTCTTCACTAATTTCTCAAGGTTATGGGACTGCAGATCCTTCTGCTACATCAGCACCTGCCTTCTAAGTCCACAACACCCTGACTGTTATCTTTGAGTACAGGATCTCCTCATCTAGGCAGTAAGGAACCTCTCCCAGTTGGTTTCTGATTGGGTTTTCGGATGCTTATGAAATGTTTGAGATGGTTCACACACACAGATGGACACCATCCCAAGTTTCAGACTGGTTGAAGAAAGGAAAGACACTACAAACACAACCAAAGAGCAGAGATCTGCTCAAAGACAGGTATTTGCTTGCTTGAACAATTAAAACCAATGGAGTGTAACAACCCTGATGGCAGCTAAAGAAGCAAAGGAGCTTGGACATCTGCCCAAATTTAACAACATCAGCCTACCTAAGGTTAGAAATACACTTATCTAATTTTTTTAAGCAAATTTCCTCTTTTTTTTTTTTTTTTCTAATAAAAGGAGTACAAGTATAAAGTGCTGGCCTAATGGCTGTTGTGAACATAACTCTAAAATCTTGGTTAAAGCAAACACATCTTTCTTCGTCGCACTGTGCATTTTGGGTCGACACTAAAATGAGATGTGCAGCTCACTGACCTGCTCCTCTTGACAAAGGGTCCTTCCTCAGTCTGCCATTACTGATAAAGGAAACAATTAAATATCAAACTGAAATTTCTAAGGCACGTAATCATGGAAACAGAGGATGGTTTGGGTGGAGAGGGACCTTAAAGATCATCTTGTTCCACCCCCTGCCATGGGCAGGGACCCTTCCACTAACCCAGGTTGCTCCAACCCCATCCAACCTGGCCTTGGGCACTTCCAGGGATGGGGCAGCCACAGCTTCTCTGGGCAACCTGTGCCAGGGCCTCACCACCCTCACAGGGGATTATTTAATTTGGTTTGGAAATAAATCAAAGAGCAGGTGCTGTCCTTCACCATGAAGGGTTTGTGACTGCTGTTCCTCGTGTTTGGCTCTTTGAATCATGTTGAGCATTTGAGCTGTGAGATTGACTTCACACTTGCATTTTGTGAGGTCAGACGAGAAGTAGCTGAGAACATGACCTCCCCCACCCAGCAGTACAGACAGCACTGCTGTGACATTTAAACAGATGAAATATGTCTCTGCTGTAAGCAAGAATCTTCCATTTATCCAGCATGTGCTGTCATAACTCTCAAGTGTCAGGGGCTGATCTGGATCATTCTCCAGCTGATGACAGATGAGCAATTCCCTGCACAGCACACTCTGCACAGGCACTTTGGGCAGCTCATGCTTGGAATGGTCTATTTTATACATAAGCCATGAACTTTAATAAGATAAAATCCCAGGGGGGCTGTGGAGTGTAAAACAATGCCATAGCCCTACAAGAAACCTCAAAATAATGTCATTTCTACCTTCTCCAAGATGGGTATCAGGCCACTGAGCTGACTTTTAAGAACACTACCTTGGAGCTCTTCAGCAGGCAGGACCTCAGAACCATACTTGTAATCCATAAATTTCAACTGCCAATTACATTCCTACCTCTTTCCCTCCACTCTAATACGCAGCTCTATTACTTACATTTATATTTTAAAATTAAAACAAAACTGTTCTTAGTAGTTCTAAACATCTTATGCAATACTCCAGTAGCTTCTCTGAGAGTTCCACCTTTAGGAGGCCTCCAGCAGCACAACATTAATGCTGATTCCCACTGACAGCTATTTTCGTTTTTCAGCATAATGCTGTTTTTTTTAAATATCAGAGTGATTTCTGGTCTCAAGAAAATGTCATTAAGTGTTGCCCTTTCCTATTCACCTCTGATGAGATCAGCATGTGCACAGGCAAAGCCCTTGTTGCTCCTGCCCTCAAATCAATATTTACTGCAGCACAGAAGGGAAGGAGGAACAGAGAGTGAAACGAGGGACTGGGAAGCAGAAGACAAAAAAAGCTCTGCTTCTAATGACAATTCTCCCTCCTCATCCCTATTTTTCTAGGTGCAGTTTATTAAGAGCAAGTGAACAACCACTCATGTGTTAGTTCTGCTGCCAGAAGTTGAGCAAAGCAAACCTTGCTGTTTGCTATGCAGCTCACCCACCCCTTCGGTCCCTCCGCTCTTCTACAATTCAGAGCACGGACTTGCAGCCACCTCAAACAACACTGCAGACCTACAGGAGAGGAAGCATTTTTATCATTGTTCTAATAATTGCCTCACACTCCTTTACAGTTAAGATCTCGGAGCAAGGGGACCAAAAAACAGAGTGAGAAGGTCAACGACGACTCTCGAGTTGCAGAAGTCAAGAGTTCAAGTCAAAGGAAGGAACTCGTCTGTTCTTCCTGGTTTAACTATACTCCCTGCTCCAGGTTCTGGGGATCTCAGTGGAATGATGTCAGTGAACTGGAGGTGAAGTCTTAGTCCACAAAACATCCCTAAATGAAGCCCAAAGGCTCTGGACCTGTCACTCACACCATGAACCAGGAGAGCCTGCACCTGCCTGGTTAATGGAAGCACTGACACCAACAACCCTCAGCATCCTCATCCCACTCCAGCAGCTCCAACAGAACTATTTTAAATGGCTAATGGAAGCACTGACACCAACAACCCCCACCATCCTCATTCCCACTCCAGCAGCTCTGACAGAACTATTCAAAATGAGGATAAAGCTTATTTATTATTTATTGTGAACGTCTGTAAAACTGACTGTGAGCACAGATTACACAGCTGAATTTGCTTGAAATTGCCTTCTGAACACTTGTCATTCTCTCCCAGCACCTTTTCTTTGGGTCCTAATGGGAAATTCATGGGATTCACCCCACAAATTTATGACCCACAGATGACTCTGAGCCTTGAAATCTCACAGTTGTCCTGTACAAATGACACAGCAACTTGTGAAGTTTCTCCATTTTACTTCTTTTGATACATTTTTACCAGCTACTTGAATTCTCAAATTCTTGCAAACAATTCAATATATTCACCCTGAAACAGCAAAGCTTCCTTTATTATAGGAATCAAAAAAAAAAACAAAACCATGGTACTCTCAGTTTAAAAGAGAGCTCAAACTACTCTACTAAGATCATTTTGCTACATTAATACTTCAGTAATTTTTCTATTCATCCTATTTTTCATTCAGGCCATTTACTATTTTTTTTTTTTGTTAAAAAATAATTAACCTTTTAAGCCTTTTACTCTTTCTTCTGCATTCTGACTAATGGAAATCCCCAAACTCACTACTTACAATCTGCATTTTTTTTTTAAATTGTTGGTTGCCTATTTTGCATTTGTCAAACCAATTATTCAAATGAATACCAAAGTCCCTTTATCTTCCACTATCATCCTGGAATCAGCTTTGCTGTCAGCACTATCAGTGCCAGGAATAATTACATTACTCCTTCAGAAAGGAACAGACTAACTAGGAAAAGTCAGACAAACCAGTACATTTGAAACCAGTGTAAGAGAGCTTTTAATATCCTTTTTTTTTTTTCCTGTTCAGTTCCCTAAGCTACTGTTCTCATCCATGTTTGGGGTTTTAACAAACTGCAATCACCTGGATATTCCAATATCATGACAAAATTTTAGCAGGAAAAGTGATACAATTTTGCCCAACACTGATCCAGGCTAATAATAGATGCATTTTTTGTGCTTTATTAGAGATCTTGACCATGACTTTCCATAGATTCTTAGAATCTATGAATGGTTTGGGTTGAAAGGGACCTTAAAGATCATCCAATCTCACCCCCTGCCATGGGCAGACACCTTCCACTAGCCCAGGTTGCTCCAAGCTGGCCTTGGACACTTCCAGGGATGGGGCAGCCACAGTTATATATATATTTATATTTTTATATATTTTTTATATATATAGTGGGTTTTTTTAGCCCTGTCATCTTCCAAAATGCAGATGTCACACATGAGCTGATGACCAGCACAACTAAAGCACTGGAACATAATGTCACAGTCCAGTCCTTGTGCTGTGGGAATCTTTCCTCACTTCAGAGTCTAATTGACTGGGTTTGAGTTTTTCCTCACCAAATACTGCAATCTCAGACAGAATCTCAGAATCATTAGGGTTGAAAAAACCTTTCAGATCATCAAGTCCAACCGTCCACGCAGCACCAGCACCACATTCACCACTAAACCACATCCCCAAGTGCCACATCCACGTGTTTTTTGAACACTGCCAGGGATGGAAAATCCACCTGAGGAGGTCTTCCAAAGCTTTACAACCCTTTCCATGAGGGAATTTTTCCTCATATCTATCACTTGAGTCCACTTCCCAAGTGCACACGAAGAGGTGCAGGGAGAGAAGCAAACCATGACCACAGTTCTCATATTTTACCCTTTTGTGGCTCCTGGGCAAAATCTTGTATTTTAAGATTGCAGGCCTCCATTTCCACCTTGTTCACCACCAGACACAAGTGTGGGCTCTGTGAACTCAACAATTCCACGTTCTTTCAGCTCCTACAAGTCTGATTTCTGACACTGGCACTACCCCGCCCCCATAAGGCAAAATACCTTAATTCAGAATTAAAAAATAACTGCAAATGACTCCTAAAGGAAGAAACAATTTATAGGGCTGCTCAAGTATTAAGTGCTAACTCATTTTCTGCATGAGGTAATCAGCTTGTCTAAAATATTTCATCCCTACCCACGGAATCTATTTTTTCTTGGCTTTCCAGTGCCTGCCGTGGCAGTACTGTAATTTAATGCTGTTTCAAATCTTTGGTGACCCCAGGCTCCAGAACCAACTGAACAGCTCCCTGTTGCCTGCTTTTTATGACTCAAAAACCTTCCTAACCTTTCAGGGTCAATATTGACGATTTACCTTAATTATCTTTTTTCCCCCTTAATTTTACAGAGTATCTTTAATAAAAATACTCCTCATTTTAGCCAGTAAATCAACCTGTGCTGCACCATAAGAGCAGGTCTGAAACATTAGAAAAACAGCCTCTGTCTGCTCCCAATTTCTTCACACCCGTCACAGTTTCATCCCAGTTCTCACCTTTGCACATTAACAGGGAGACTTGAAACACTTGTTTTTTCTTTTTCTGGCAGCTAAACAAACAAACCACACACATTAATTTTAATGAGCACCTCCAGGTTTTTCTATAAAAGACCTCTCAAGAATGTTTTAATAGCTGAGATAAACACTCAATTAAGGTAAGAAGGTCGTTAAGTATTACGATTTCTTAAATACTCTCCCCGTGGACATCACATCGATTATTAAAAAATGGTACCCACAGAAAAGAAACAAGTGGCAAGAGGGGAAAAGATGTGAGTAAAGTGCAAGGTTTGGGCAGGGTCACAGAGGTCAAGCCAGAACTTCTCTGTAGGCACAAGAAGAGAAACAGGGGGGGTTTTGAGAAGCTCTGGCCCATATCGCCCCAACCACGGATCTCTCTGAACTCCAGCCAGCAGCTGCTTGGCTCCAAGCTCTGGAGACCCTTCCTGTTTGCTCTCCAGCCAGAGATGGAGACTGGCAGCTCAAGACTTCCCTCCAGGAGAAGGGAGTTGGGAGCTATTTTTAAACCGAATCTCGACAGAAGTTCAGAGCGGCCGCTTTGGTGGGATCAGTTATTGCTGCCAAACCCATCCCCGGCTCTGGCATCCGGAGCGTGGCTACACTGAGCAAATCTCACAGTCAAGGCAACACACTGAGCAAACATTTGATGGATGTCACAGATGAGTTCAATCTTCTGAGCAGATGATGCCACAGAGAAGCCCTTCCTTTGTGGATGTGATTTTTAACTCGTATTTCAACTCCACACTCAGGGACTGCAGGATCATCCTCTTCACTTTTCAGAGCAAGACACTGATTCAGCAAAACATCCAAGTGAGCCTTTCACTTTAAATGCACAAACAGCCTCACTGATTTTGGTGAGATTCCACATATCTTGATTTTTGACTATTTACAGGTACCTTATGACAAACCACCTGAAAAACCTGCAAGGAGCAAAACAGTTTTCCAAAGGGCACAACAAATGGAATCAAATGCTCTTTAGGTTGACATCAAATAGAAGCTGTGAGAGCACCATAATAATCTATGGGGTTTTTTTTTAACTCCCTAAATCCTAATTTGATGACAAAAGTCAACTAACTGGCTTAAAAGGCAACTATGTCCATATTACACTGGTTAATATGTGTTGAGACAATTATTTTCAAGCAAACTCTTATCACAGCCTGTTTAAGGCAAATGGCTTCAATGGAAGAAGAAAGATTCCTAAGCCAAAATATTTGTTTCATCAGAAATTCTGAAGACAGTCCATCACTTTTAACTCTGTCTCTTTGCTTCTTTGGGTCACCTCTCACTTCTGAGGTGGTCTGATCTCCTACACTGAATAAACCAGGAGTTTTAAAAAGTTGAGAACGCTCAGAAATGTCTCATTTTCTGTGATATGCAAAGATGCAAAACATAGGCAAAATGCCAAGGCAGAAACGGAATAAAAATAGCCAAAATTTTTTTAATCTGCAGAGCCTTTTACCTCCATTACCAGCTGAACCATCTGTTCTGCAGTTGTTCAGGTCTGCAAAAATAAGGGTGTATAAATTGTGTTGTGTCTTTTAAAGCTTTGACATTCTGCTGGGTAAAGGAGTTTCTTTCTGTATGTAATAATAATAATCATCATTACCATTTTTTGGGGTTTTTTTTTTGAATGTAACCAAAATAAACCTGCAAAACAAATTTAAGATGAAAACAAAAAGGTCTGATGATTGAATACATCTTCAGAGGAAGTCTGATGGTTCCTCAGCTCCTGAGTATGTGACAGAAGGAAGGTGCTGCTGACCCTGCCCTGATCATCACCCTCTCACATCCCTCTGCATTAATCCACCACTGGATCCTCCCTCACCTGCTGTCCATCCCTCCACAGGTATTCCTGATGGAAGAGGAAAGACAGGGCAGTGACTGCAGCTCTTATCTTACACCTTGAGACTGGTTTTGCACTTCCCCAACATAATTTTCCTCCACAACTTTCCAGAAGCCTCTGTGTCTTCTGTGTCTCCCCAGGCTGAGAGGATAAAGTTATGGAAAGCCAGTGATGACAACCACAGAAGTACCACGGACCCAAAGATAGATCATCTCCTCTGGGATGAGTAAAAAAGTTCACAGGGTTGGCTAAGAACATGTTCACCCTCAAAATAATCCTTTTACCAGATCAATAGAACCACTTTGCAGGCAAAAGTGATGCTCAGAGGGGTGTGCCTGGAGCAGAGCAGATGCTCCAGGTGTGGGAATGTGTTTCATCTCAGCACAAGTAACCACAAGGATCAGTCCATGCAGTTGTTACCTGGGCTTTACACACACCAAACTCCTGTTGACACAGCAGCCTAAATATTCAATAAAAGCTTGTTAGACCGTCAAAATGAGTTAGACTTGATCTACAGAGTAAATCTGATAATGTGCTCAAAAATCCTTTAAAAGAGGCTTAAATATGTATCATGTCCTAAGAAATTGGCTCAGTGACCTGAAACTAAGAGATTCTGTAACATAAAATGCATCTCATTTATTTTCTTGACCCAGCCTATTTGACATAGATTAGAGCTTTAATGGCTCTGCTGAAGCTCTTGGGCTGTGGACTCCACACCTTCAGAGATAACACAAATAGGGCATTTGGAAATGCTTGTTTCTGCTTTCCAACTAAAGCCAAAGGCACATCCCTAAACTTCAGGGAGAACAGGAAAGCTTTCTGGAGCAAAAGCACAAGGATGAAATCCAACTGGTACGTGGCTTTACCGTTCATCTACATCCATATTTCCTATTTTGCTACATCTTGTCATAAAAAGGAAAAAAATATAGAGCTTTCCACCCTTACCAGAACAAACAGCTGGGTTTTGTGTCAATCTGAAAAGTGATCTAAACTGAATTAACAATTTTTCTCCCCGTTCTTTCCCCTTTCAGCAACGTCCACCCCTGAGCCCGTGGTCATCACCTGGTGTGGGGACAACTGAAGGCACCATAATTCCATTCCTGACATTCCATAACTGCCACACAAACAGGAGCTTCCACTGAGCCCAACCAATTCCCAAAAACAGGACTTCGGAATTCTCCAAGCCCAGCTGGTGAGGCAGACAAAGCACATTCCTGAGACATGATTTCATTTTGCCCATTGATTATTCAGCAAGTCTGAGAAAGGCGGTCGCTCTCCAGTTCCTAAAATTCTCTTCCTCGGGATTTCATTTAATAACAAATAATATACATTAACAATGCATATTTTGCTTTTCTTGTGGGACGATTCTCCATAACTCATTCATTATTTATGTCCTTTTAATATGCTGCAGACAGCTGCTATGCACACCCTGGTTCCACCACTCTAAAATCTCTTCAAAAGAAATGCTGAAACCTTTCATTTCCCTTTAAGGGA
This sequence comes from Pseudopipra pipra, assembly GCF_036250125.1. Classification (NCBI taxonomy): domain Eukaryota; kingdom Metazoa; phylum Chordata; class Aves; order Passeriformes; family Pipridae; genus Pseudopipra; species Pseudopipra pipra. The sequence goes on along the minus strand of NC_087558.1, from coordinate 2,771,730 downwards.
TTTGGGGTAGAATTAATAATACACATTAATAATTCAGATTTTCTCTTTGCCTGTTGGTAGATGAGCAGTTTTCACAGTGGCTGAACAGTTTTCACACAGCATTACCAATCTGCATTAATAATGCATATTTTTTTCCCCTCTTTCTAACTGGCTGATGGGCAGGTTGCTTATGAAATAATAAGCTTTGATAATCGTTAAGTTTTGCTTTGCAGTGACTCAAAAGCTGGAGAGACTCACAGTGTGTTGCAAATATTCACTAAAGATAGTATCCATCAATCTACTATACTTTTCCTAAGAGGAGCACTGGAAGTATTCACCTACCAAACACTTCCTTCAAGGCTTGGCAGTGCTGTTTAAATAAACACTGGAAAAGCTCCCTCTCCTTGTGAGCAGCGCTGGGAATTTCCACCCCCACCTACAGGTAGGAATACAATTTAAAATCATTTTGCCTTCATGAGAGAGAAAAGAAGAGGAAAATCAAGACAGACATAGAATCACAGGATCATTAAGGTTGGAAAAGAGCTCTGAGATCACCCAGTCCCACCCTGTGCCCGATGCCCACCTTGTCCCCCAGCCCAGAGCACTGAGTGCCACCTCCAGCCCTTCCTTGGACACCTCCAGGGATGGGGAATCCAAACCTCCCTGGGCAGCCCCTTCCAAGGCCTGACCACCCTTTCCATGAGGAAATTCCTCCTGATGTCCAACCTGACCCTCCCCTGGCACAGCTTGAGGCCATTCCCTCTCCTCCTGTCCCTTGTTCCCTGGGAGCAGAGCCCTCCCCCCCTGGGTCCCCCCTCCTGTCAGGGAGTTTTAGGGAATGAGAAGGTCCCCCCTGAGCCTCCTTTTCTCCAGGCTGAGCCCCCCCAGCTCCCTCAGCCACTCCTCACATGAAGAATCATTATATAACATATATAATACAAGAATTAACAGCTGAAGAGGATCCAAAGTTTATAACCAACCCCAAGAGGTCCTGTGCACACAGAGAGGCTCTTTTGCAAAGCAGGCCTTAAAATTCCTAAAAATGCCTCCTAACCTTAAAATATTTTGTTTTCAGTTCTACCAACAATCCCTTTCTATCCTGCATCCCTTCTGCCCCCTTTTTGCTGGTTGATGGGAAACCAGTTTAGAAGTATTTCCTGCCCCTAATGGTTTCCTGGCTATTTTTTGTGCTGTGTTCTAGTGCAGCCTATTGTTATAAAAGCAGGTGATAGATTTAGGTATTGATTCCCTTTAAAGCTAGTTTATCAGATGGGAGACAGATTTTTTTTCTTTCCCTGCCACCTCAGGGCCCAGAGCTTTTAGTCCACGGACAATTATGAGCTTGAAACTGTCCATTTCAAGAAGATATCAATATGTCATCCTATATTTATAAAATACAATAAGCTTAAATGCTGCTTAATTGTATAATCTTTACAGCTGCTGGAAATGTCCAAAATATTTGAATGTATAGATACAGTAATTTCAAAAGGACAAAGCAAGAATAAACAAGAAAGAGAAGGAAATAACAAAGGAAATAGTTTTATCTGCCTTTGCGGTTTAACTTGAATTTATTTTTAGTTAATGATAACAGACTCAAAAAATATCCAAGCACTGAGCAATAGCAGAAGTGTCATTTGGAAGAGAGTTAAACACACTTTTGCTATCATTAATCATGGCAAAAGTGACAGAAGAAAAATGAGCTGGCTTGGTATATCTAATATATTAATTCTCCCTGCAGATTGGCTCAATGCATGAGCAACTAAAAACAGGTAAACCTCTGGAAAAAGAAGGGAATGGCAGAATGAGGCTTTTTGTTAGTAAGAAATAGTACGTTTTTCCTCCAAAGAAAGTTAAAGAAGTTTAAAAAATCCAAAGGCTCTTTTCTTAAACATGGTTGAATAAGGAAAATGAAAAAACAGCTAAACTACAGAGGCTAAACCCCATTTTCATAATGGCTGAGCACATTTTCTTTTCTCCCCAAATTCCTACATGGCCTGCAAAGGATTGATTCATGCTTGCTGGAAATCTGGATAATTTTCTCTCTTACAGCCACCCCAAAGCCAAATTATTCATCCAAATTATTCAATTTTACTTCTGGTTCTTAGTTATCTATTCACAAACCCAAATCTTATTTGTTGCTTTGTATTTTTGCCAGTTTTGGTAAAAAATTACAGCCTTTTAGGATGCTACTGGTCTACTGGTGAAACCCCTGCAAGGTGAGCAGAAGAAATGACAAATAAAGGAAACTTTTTCCTTAATTCAGCTGAATTTCAAAGGTGATAATTTCAGTTCTGAACTCGAGCTCCCTCTTTAATTCCTGAGCTGTTCTAGCAGCTCTATTGCACATATGGAGCCCTTCCTAAAAATACCAAACAGAGACCTACTTGCAGAACTGGTGACTCTGTTGACACGACGAAGGAACGCTACTGTGCAACTTCAGAAACCCAAAAATAGCAAATTAAAATCTTTACCATCGAGTTCAAAGCTGACCCAAAGGCACGGGAGAAACAAAAGCAAAGTGGGGAAGTTAAGAACCCGAGCTCAGGATTGAGCTCTGCTGCTGGAAACACCAAGTTCTCACCAAGTTGGATCAAAAGTTTTTATAGATGGTTTTTTTCATTGGAACAGCCTCATGGAATGATGAGCTCCTGGCAAAACGAGGAGATGGATAACTTTGTACGACTCACAGCCTGTTCTGTCCCCAGTTATTCATGTCATCCATCTGCAGCTCACATCTTCCTTTCCCAGCCTATTTTTTAGCCCTCAGGTTATAAAAAGTCTTTCACTGCCGCACCAAAAGTGAGATTACAAAAAAGGGGCATTACAAACACACAAATAATAAAAATAATGAAATTAGTAACATTAAAATTAACTTAAGCTTTAGATGCATCTTCAGATTTGTGTGTCCTGTGCTGTCATCTTCTGGCACTGGGAAATAGCAGAAAATTCTGATTTATTTGGGATGGCATCTGTTAGCTACCTGGAGTGGGAATGAGAGCAACTCTTTGGTGGGAACAAGGTGGGATCAAGAGCTTCAGGTAAAGGCAGGAGGTAAGAACTGTGCAACAGAAATAGGGACAGGAATGTACCCAGGGAAATATCCAGCAAATCCTGCAGGATGGCTTTTTTAGCTCTCGGGAAAAGCAAGTGAAGTCACGTTGGAGCCACGGCGATGTGGAAAAATAAAGAAACAACAGCAAAAATGGGCAAGATGCCCTGTGGGCTCCATCCAACTCCGGTAGCACCTACATTTTACAGCCCCAGGCATTACCAGAGACAGCTACTTGGAGGTTGATTTACAGCAAGCCTACAGCCCATCTGCTCTGGAGAGCCAAGACACTAAAGAGAATTTCAAAATTAAACAGTAAGATAAGCATTGAGCAGGGACACAGTTTTCTCTCTTAACCTGATGAATTTTTTTTTTATTATTATTATTTTTTTTTTTTTTTTTTTGCATCTCGTCTGCTTAATGGTAAATAAAAAAAAGAGAGAAAAGGAGATTAGAAGAGTTTTAATTTAGTTGGAGAATTATTGAAGCTATCGGGTCAGGAATTAATAGATGAAAAATTAAGTTTTACCAAGATTAATTAAATTGTTATTGGATAAAACCCCGCAGTGGTTCAGGTGAGAGAACAACGTGACCCACTGTGTTTGTAGCTGTACAAGGGGTTTTTTTTGGAAAGCCCTGAGCTAGTGCAGAACTCCAGTGTCCTCAGGGATAGCTGGAGAACTACCCTGTCTCCAGCACATCTCTCTGAAGCATAATTTTCTTCCTGGTGGCTTGATACTGAGGGAAAACATTAATAAATCCAGAGTCAGGAATTTTTTTGTTTCTGCAAATCATTGTAGTCAGAAAATGCTGACGTGATCAAGCCAAAACTTTCTGCCAGACTGACAGCTCTGACAAATTCCTCAGACTTTTTCTGTAAAATAAAAGTTTCAGTTTGGGAATTACAATAATTAAGGCAATCAGGAGGGTCAGAAATTCTCAGATAACTTAAGCAAGACACTCAGATAACTTGATGAGGTTTATTTCATTTTCTATCTCAGCTTTTTCTCTGAGATTTCAGTCTTTTTTTTCCAATTTGAGGAATTTTTCGAGGTTTGTTATGGAGTCTCGTGTCCAGTGGGCAAAAATTTCAGGTAATTCTAGGAAAATCTAATATCTAGTCAAGGAGAAAGGGAGATTTATTTGGAATAAGTTCCCATTGCCATGGGCTGGAGTGGGTTCTTAGAACACAGAGACCAACTGCAAAGGGGAAGCTCCACCTGACTTAAAATATTTGGGTTTCCAGACTAAACATCTCTTCTGTGAGCTGTATTATAACACTTAGAAAATCTGCAAAGTGGAACTGTTTTCATCATGTCAGATCTGTTTCAGACTATGCAGAATCATATTTTTCCTGCCCCTGTTTCTCCAGAGGGCTCAGTCCTGGTTTTCTTCATTCCCATGCAATGGAAACGACCGTGACAGCTGCACAAAGCACACACAAAACCGGTTTAAGGTGCAGCATCCTGACATTTGTTGTGGTCAAACCACAAATAAAAATTTCTGGCAGCTTCTAAGGTTCAACCTTCAATTTATTCTTCCCTTCCCGTTTCTTGTCAAATAAATAATTTCACTGAAAACACAGACCTGACACTGAAAACTTCAGTGTTTTCAAACACTTAACAACAAGAATGGCTTCATAAACCTCCTTGCATAGTCACCAAATCAGTGTAAAAACTCTGGCTTAAAAAGTCCCAAATAAATGTTAATTTAACCTTTTGGCACTTGACAAATATTTCTCTTTGCTATTTCATGTGTCCCCATTTACTCATCAGCTATTACCCAATTTAGAGGGAAAAAAACACATATAAACATCTTTCCTAACTAAGAAACTTATTTGAAAAATAGCTCACTAGAAGAGGTTTTAGCCTAAGATGAGATTAGTCATGTCCTAAGTTATTTACTTCCCTGCTTAACCATAGAGGAGCAATCATTTCATTGTCTTTTTTTAAATGGTGTTTCTTTAAAGAGCCAAGAATGGAGGAAAAGCACTTTGTTTTAACAAGGTCACGATGCTTATTCGATAATTTACATACTGAAGGTTAAATCCTTATCTTTAGATGGTAAAAAAGTATTTTTGTCTAACCTTGGGAATTGCAAAAAGCACAAAGGAGGGTGCCCAGAATGATAAAAACCCACAGGTTTTGTGGACTTTTCAACACTTGCAATTGTTCACCCACAGTTCCCATTCCCACCCACTGGATGTGAGGGAAGGGCTGCTTAAAATTAAACCTCATTTATCAATGTGCTTCTAATAGATACATCTACAGCAATTGCCTTGATAAGTAACAATGCTGTGCCACAGCCTGAAACTGTAATCAGGACAGAACACTAATTAGAGAGAAAGGGACAGATGATGACAGTGTGTTAAGATTGTTTCTCTTCAAAAACCACTTCGGTAGAAAACTAAAAGGATCATTGCACAGCCTGAGACAGATTTCAGCTCTAAAGCCTGCAAGGATCTTTCAGTCCACCACGGGTTTTGCTGGCAAAACATCCTCCTTGGTTGGGGGGGACCTCTCTGCCCTTTTTCCTAGGTCAGGAAAGACTGATGCCTTCTTCTACTGCTGGTTCCTTACATATATATATTATATATATATATATATACACACACCTATATATATATATAATATCTATTTACACTGAGGCCTGCAGTGAGGAAACTCAGATGCTGAGGTTGCCCCCAGTCCCCGGTGACACAGATTTTCACACACAGAAAGGCAACATGAGAACATGAGCTGTCAATGCCTCCCATTTACAGTGCATTTATGGCTAACTTTGATTTCTGGAGTTGGACTTCTCAAAAATCTTTTCCTCCTCAGGACTGTTATCGACTAATACATCAAAGACCACGGTTCCCCTAACGATGCACCAATGCAGTGCATCACCACAAATGCCCCACCAGCCTGCTGAAATATTGCTCAATAAAGTGGGAGCAGCTGGCAAGAGCTTCCACTGAATCACATGATGCAATTTCCTTCTGTTTGTTTAATTTGCATGGTTAAGAATAAGGAGGAAGAAACGTTAATAGACAAATTCACACACAAGAAGGTATTACTTGTCTTAATAGGAGTTGACAACTGTGGCACCTTAGTTTGGAAAGGCAGATGTTGCTTTTCGACTTTCCAACAGTTTCTAAAAGGAAAAAAATCACAAATAAATCACTGTATCATAATTCCACATCATTCTTTTTCTGGTTTACTATCACACTTGAAGTTGTTCAGTTCAGCACCTTAAACAGAGCTGTAAGTGATAAGCAAGCCCCACTCCTGTCACTGTTATTTGGAGCTCTCATTCCACAGGTGGCCCATGTTCTCAGCTGGTGATACAGTGAAAACATGGCTTTACTAACCCTATATCACAGCCCTTGGCTGCAGCTCCTTATCCTGGCACCACCAACTGTCACAGAATCACAGAGTCCTTAATCTTGGAAAAACCTTATGGATTATGAAGTCCAGCCATCAACCAGCACCATGTTCACTCCCAGTCCTGTTCTCCTGGCTGCCCACTGAATAACACAAAGGGTAAAACACAAGAAAATAGGCTTCTTGGGGTTTTTTTAGATATGAATTTTTCCTTTCAAGACAGACTTGATTAGTTCTGTTCAAAGATTTTGCTGTGTTGAGAGAAGCAGCACATTCCTCAAGCAGCTCCTCCCTCTCTGTCTCCATGGACTACTGATCCATCCACCTCTATCTCCTTTGCCAGGCCAAAAGTCTTTTGATGGTTTATTAACTCTTTAGTGCTTTTCTCATTCTGGGGAAAATAAACCCACCAAATTCTGTTGGAGCAAGTCCAGAGGAGGGTCACCAACTTGATCAGAGGGATGGAGAACCTCTTCCATGAGGAAAAGCTGAGAGAACTGGGATTGTTCAGCCTGGAAAAGAGAAGCCTTCAGGGTGACCCAGGTGACCTGAAGGAGCTGACAAGAAAGATAGAGAGGGACTATTTACAAGGACATGGAGTGACAGGACAAGGTGGGGGAATGGCTTCACACTGACAGAGAGGAGGATTAGATGGGATATTGGGAAGGAATCCTTCCCTGTGAGGGTGGGGAGGCCCTGGCACAGGTTGCCCAGAGAAGCTGTGGCTGCCCCATCCCTGGAAGTGTCCAAGGCCAGGTTGGACAGGGCTTGGAGCAACCTGGGTTGGTGGAAGGTGTCCCTGCCCATGGCAGGGGGTTGGAATGAGATGAGCTTTAAGGTCCCTTCCAACCCAAACCATTCCATGATTCTGTGATCTGGTGGGAGCCAAGTGAAGTCTGTCCAGTAGCCTTCATCCCTTCCACTGGCCTTGGGCTTTCTGTTTCCATGTTCCCTGTCTACATTTACCACAGTGACACTATTTGATTTGACACCAGGAAGTCAGGAAATAAAATATGAACTGAAAACTCTCCCTTATTTTCACATCCTGATCACTCTGCTTGTTAAGTTTTGAAGAAAAGTTTAAATAACTGGGATTAGCTCTTTATCTCAAAGCAAAGCAGCTCTGTCTGGATGTTCTATCCCATTTTGCCATTGGGAAAAAAAAGACACTTCCACAGCCACACACTTAGTCTTGGATTGTAGTTTCTCTCTGGAAAGGTAAATTGGTTACACAGGTTACAGAGAGAAGGAAGCAAAGGAATAAAAAGGCTCATAAATCAAAAAGAGCTTTGTGGTTCAGGCAGAAGAGGAGTTGGGAAAGGCTACTGAAATTTTCCAAAGAGAAATATGGCACACTCAGGGAAAAAGCTGAAGATGGAAACAGCCATCAAAAGGAGTGGGATGATGGACAACCTGGACAGAGGGTGGATGTTACAGTGACACACTTCGAGTCTGAAGAGGGGAACAGTATAAAACACACACCAGAGGCAGCTGGAGTTGCAAAGGCTATAAAGATATGTAAGATTTGAGGATTTAGAAGGACTTATTGAGGCACTTAGTAGGCAGAAGAGCTTCTGATGGCAAAGGAGAAACAAGAGGTTGGGCAGCATTCCAGAGGCTCCTTTGGAGAACTGTTCTGATGTGATCCAGACCTGGCTCCACAGGGGAATGTTTATAGAAAAATCCATTTGTAACACCAAGAGCTTCATGGCTGAATGAATGGAAAGGTATTTTCTGTACTTAAATGAAACTGGGATGTAGAACAATGTAAGAGGGAAGCTGAGTTCTGCAAGTGCCTTTAAAATAGAAAAAAAATAAATAAATAGAGAGCACAAGGGGCTACAACCTTTGCCTATAAGAGGCTTTTTGATTTCTGGATTTTCATGTTGTTTACTCCTATGGAAAATTATCCTGAGCCAAATTTTATAGCTGTGGTACCCATGAATAAGAAATGTAGGTTTATTGGGAACTGTCAAGTGCAGCACAGAAGACTTGGATTTCATTCAAAAGGCAATCTAATCATGGTACTTGGATAAAAAGCAAAAAACATGGGATCAAAAGACAGGCACATCCAATGAGGAACACGAGTTAACTGGACATCTCAGCTGAAAATAAAGACCTGGAATCATATTCTGGAGCTAGACATGGTGCAGGCCAGAAATACTTCACAGAATATCCAGGAAAACAGGAAACCACATGCAAAAAACCTGATATTAGGTAAGACATGCCTCAAGTTGCACTTCAGTTTACATGGATTAGAGTTCTTTCCATTTTTAAAAAGACAGATCAGAGTTACGAATTGGAACAGTGTATTTATGAAATATTCCAAGGAGATTGCAAGCACTTCATGATCCCAGCTCAAGAAACACGGATTGGTAGTTAGTGAGATGGTATTTTCCTGCTGACAAAGAACAATAGTTTTGGGAGAGTGCTCTGAGCAGCAATTTATTCAAGTCATATTAAATAAGACTTTGCAGTCTGACAGAATGAGGAAATGGAGGTTCTTAGCATAAAAAACCTATCAAGTAGAGAAATAAAATCAGAGATCTGCTTCATTTCTTTGATCTTTTCTAGTGATAGTGCACTTGGAAGCTAATCCTACTCAATTAGCAGTAATTTCTAGATTATCTACAAAACCCACAGCCTTCCTATTGAAAGAGGTTGGTTTACAGACGTTTCTTCCAAAAGACAAGTGGAGGATTCCTGTTCCCCAAGCCTAAATCATTTCCACTCCATGCAGAAAATAGGGATGGGAGGACACAACAGTGTTAATCAGATCTTGATTAAACTGAGTTTTGAGGATCTGAGGAGTTCTAAAGGCTGCTAATAGAAAATTTCCAGGGCTTTTCCAGAAGCAAACGAGCAGTTGAGAGCTGTGTTTAAAGATAAATCACAGTCTCTGGGTCAGCACTGCTGCACAAATAAACCCTCCACCTGAGCACCAAAACGAGGGTATTTTGCCCAGGCTAAAAATGTATTGCAACTGAGGTATAACTAAATCACATTTTCACCACGTTTTACCTAATCAGCCCTGTTTTGATGTCTAAAATGTAACTTGACTCAGGGGCAGTGTTGGAACACGGTGCCCATCCACGCTAATAGAATAAATCACATTATCTGCTTCGAGTGAGCACTGAGCTCTAACTGGATTTTGTGTCACAGAAGAGCCCCAAATGTTAAGAGAGGAATCGGTATTAAAAGAGAAAATGTTTGTGTGAACACAAATACAAAAAGCACATCACTTGATGAAAGGTACAGATTTACTGGTGGAGGGGAAAAAAAGGGAATATTTTCTCTGGTCCATCTAAGCATTTTATTATTCAAAAGGAAAAAAGGTGGTGGGCCATCAGATGAGTCCTATTTGTACTTGAAAGAAAGGTGTATGAAGCAGAAAAATAAGAATTTCCATGGATACATTAAAATATTCTTGGATTTAGGCAAAGCCAGAGGTACTGGCAAACAGCAAAATGTTAGAGAGAAAATAAATATCAGGAAAGATACTGGATCAGCACGTTGGAATTATCTGGTACAGAAAGAAGAAAACTACTACTTTTAACAGTAACACAGAAATAGGGAAATACCACAGATGCTGCTGGAAGTTCATCTGGAAAAGGATGGGCAGTTCTGGTCACCACAGAAAGTCACTGCAGAAATGAAGCAGCTGCAGGCCAGAGCTATTAAATCCCACAGATTTCAGGGGAGTTTAGATATGTGGACAGATTTGCCAGACTTGGGCTCTCAATCTTAGACCAATGCAGCCTAAATGGGATTTTTTACCAGTTTTCATGAGATTTTGACGCCAGGAGGAATTTTTGAAAGCAAAGAATTAAACTTATGCAGCCCAAGAGGTGAAAGACAGGAGCAGAAAGGAGCAGCATCCACGGAAATTAAAAGGTGTGCTGGCACAAAGGTTGGGCCTGTCCTGTATGGAGATCTTTGTCCCATTTTATTTGGGCTCCTCGAAAGCATTTCCATCACCATTCCCATTCCAAAAATGTATAGGACTATGCACAGAGGTCAGCATGTAGAGAGAGGGATTACCAGAGATAGCTTTCCAGGGACTGAACCTCCAGCTTACTTTATTTATTTTATTTTATTCTATTCTATTTTATTCTATTTTATTTTATTCTATTTTAAATTATTTTATTTTATTCTATTTTATTTTATTCTATTTTATTTTATTCCATTTTATTTTAAATTATTTTATTTATTAAAAGCAGGTCATGATGGATAAGGAACTCAGAGCTGCACTTTCCTCTCCTGCACCTTCCTCCTGGTGTGAGTAACTTAAAAGTCGTGCCAGAGTCTCTCTCCCTTATGTTCTTTCCCAGGCAAAGATGGAATAAAACAGCCCCTGGAAATCTTATTCTACAGTTTACACAGTGGTTTAATAGATGATAGGGCTGGGATGAATTTTGACAGAGCTCAGGATTACAGTGTCTGCATTCTGAACAGGTTATATTTTATACAAGAGCCGCTGCAAATCTTCTTAAACTTTCATGTAAAAAAAGGAACTTACGTGCACAAAGTACTGCTGAAACCTTGAAGTGCATTTCTTCCCAGGTTTTCTGGAATTTTAAGGTTGAATCACTGGTTTCTTTTCAATTTATTGCTGCTTTCTATTTCCAGCAAGGGTTGTGGCCTTGGAACAGCCAGAGACCTTGGAGCTGATTCTCTGTGGTGAGAACATTTAATCAATTTTCCCCATCACATCTGAAATTTGGTTTCATCCCCCTGCTCAGAGATGACTTCACACTTCCACTAATACATACAAAAATAAAAAGGAGGATGCACAACTATAAAAAGGAACCACAACATAAATTAGGTAAAAAAAACTAAGTGCTGCTTAATTTTTTCTTTTATATTTATGTTTGACTTTGGAGACTGCAGTGACTCCTGAAAAGATGGAACAGCTGGAATTACTTTAAAGGAGAGAGCTGGAAAGAAAGATGCAGCTTTGTTCTTCATTTCTGCTAATGTTTGTACTTCTATTAATAATATTATCCCTGGAAAAACACACAGATATTTGGAACAATCATCACTGTGGTGTGATAAATAATTGCTTTGAAATCTGTGTTGTTAACTAAAAATAATAAAAATAATAAAACGGAGTCTTCTTATTATAATAAATGGCAGCATTTTGACTGGTTTTCAATAAAGTGGATTTTACCAGTGTAAAAAGGTGATTCTGAGCTCACCTGTCTTAGAAAACAAGGCAGATCCAAGGATACAGGAAGCCTATAAAAGAGAAGAGACTCAAAGTGACACCTAAATAACAGGGACACAGAGAGCAGTGCTGGGGCTGGAGAGTGATAAAGAAAGTTAATAGAGGAGATGCCACTTTTTATAAGTTCTGTCTGTCCCCTAGAATACTCTGTGTTTATATACAGACATATAAATGCTTCTTGTTTCCTTTTAATACTATTTTAACACACTAAGCATCAGTTTGCACATGCCAATAAAAAATAACAGCATTACAAGATGTGCTTCTACCTCAGTCCATGCTGTCTTTAAATCTTTTGAGTTTTTAGTTATTTTGATGATTTGGGATAATGCACACAGAAAAGGAAAAGGAAAACACTTTTAAATCTGCAGAAGGCTCCACTGTATTTATTTATTTCCTGGTAAAGGATGAAGTTTACTTGTGAATGATCCTGGAATAAGATTTATTAGTCTGTAAAATATCACTGAGAGCAACCTGGAAATTGGATCTTTGAGGGAAGTTCACAAGATTTACTCTCTGAACATCAACAAAGTAAAAAAGGGAATGGGGGAGTCAAATTGCCCAACAAGCACAGCTTCAAAACATGAAAGTTAGGAAGAAAAGTTTATAAAAGGATCGTGTTATGTGTGAGAAAAACAGTTCTTAATAGTTCTTCCTTGATTATAAAGTACTGGAATGTGGAGAGAGTCTCTCTTGGAATGACATGCACCAGTATTTCCACAGAAAAGAGAATCAAGTGAATTCACTGTTTTGAAGCACATGAGAAGGGAGTAAATTCTATTCTCTGCCTTAGAAGGGGATGGATTTGAGCTCCATGGGACACCTCCATAATCCAGCTGGTAGCAGGAAATACATCACTGAAGGTTATAATGCAACTTAGAAAAAATGAATTAAAAAAATTAAGTAACCTACCTCCTATTCTGGAAATGGGAAGCATAGAAATAACTCTGGGAAAGAGTAAATTTCAGTTATAAAGAATCCTCATTCCAGAGGATTCTTCCAGGCAGTTCAAGCAGTGAAACAACAGATTTTTAAAGGCAGCAAACATGGACTTAGAACAGTTTGGCAGAGAAAGTAAAAATCAAGAGAGAAACCTAAAGGAAGAGTAAAATGTAAAGATGGAAACCCTTAAATGATGCACAGAGCCCAGATCAGAGTTCCAGCTGCATCTACAAACAAAGGACCTGGGATGTTTTTGGATAATAAACTACCATTCTCTGCCTAAGTCCACCACACCAGGATTTATTTGTGCTCACAAGGCAATGTGAGGGCAGAGTTATGTCAAGAATCCTGAGATTCCCATCATAGCTGAGTATATGGACTTACTGCAACACAAAATGGTTGAAAACATACCCAAAAAATTATCAATAACTACAGGCATTTGATTTGTTGTTGCTGTAAAAAATAACTTTAAATTGAATTAGCTGATGACAGGAACAGCAAATAATCAGCAAGACTTGCTGGCATTTGTAATCTCTGGAAAGAAGAAATGAGGGAAGGGAAAGATCAGAGTGGTTCAGGGAGGAAAATCTGTCATCCAGAAAGTGCTGGCCCAGCCAACTGAGACACCCTAAAGGAGTTAAAACAGAGCTGCTGTGGAAAAGCTGGAATATTTAGGAAATTCAGTGTACTGACACAACTCTACTGAGACACCAACAATGCAAGTGCACTGTCAACATTTATTTTTCATCTCTGTCTTCTCCTTTGGCTTTGTAACAGAAAGAGGGTTTTTTGGGATCATCTGTATGAAGGCACAGTCCCCCAAGCACCCTCAAATTTAAGAATTGGACCCCTCCAATCTCACACTTCAAGGAGGATTTCGCTGAGACAGGAAGAATGAAGGGGAGGTGAAGACCAAAACCTGCTCTTCTGCAACCCTTTCAAATAATTAAAAACTCAAAACTCCGAAATCCAAGTGCTAACTTTGTACTGGGTGACCTCCTCAGCTCCACAGCATAACCTCGCATTAATAATGAAATCAGACAATTTTATGCCTCTTTAATAATTTATGCCAAATATATTTGGGTTTAGGAAGGACAGGATTCATTTTATCGATCACGATGCATTATCTCCAACCTGGAAACTTCTAAGCAGCTTTCATCTCCTGCGCCATCCTAAATAATTCAGAGTGTAATTTCAACCGGGTTATTTTGTTTGTATCTTTTCTTATTAAATTTGTATTTTTTTTTTAATCAAAAGAAAAGCTGACAGGCCTGGAGCAGAGGGTCGAAAATCCACCTCGTATTACTCAAAAAAGTCCCAAGGAAATCATCTTGAAAAGTCCCACCACTGAGGATCCTTCTGCCTAATTCTTAGTTTTTAGAGCACAGACCTCTGTACTGTATTTGTACAGCATTACATGTATATTTAATAATGACTATAATAACAGTAGCAAATAACTTTGAGCTTTCGTTAAAAGGACACGGTCACAGCATAATTTCTCTAGAAGTTATTTGTTCATTTTACCTGAAGTTTGGAACAGTTCATCCCTGTCAATTCTCAGCAGGAGGACAGAAATTTTTGTTCTGGTTTGGAAGTTGAAAAGTAAATTTGAATATGCAAGAAATGGTTACTAATTTCTCCTGCATTCACTCCAAAGGTGAATCCTTGAGCAAGGTACCTACAAACTGTGCAGTGCAGAGATTTACAGGCTTATCTGGGGAATATTTTAATATTAATGAATTTCCAGCAAGGTTAGATTTTCATTTCCCATATCTATAATTAGTGGGGGGAGAAGAAAAGGATGAGAACAAACAGATGCCATGGTGACACTGGAAAATAGGAAGGAAAAGAGACAAATGGAATAAACAGTATCTCAGACAAGTTAATTAGGAGCACTCTGCAGTTCCCAAGGCTTTTGAATGGTCAGTTCAAGAGATATCACTGTCACAAAGGGTTTATTGGAGCATTCTACAGATCACTGGTCAAGGTTTGCATCAGATTTAGGGAGAAAAGTTTTGCTGTGAGAAACAAAATTAAGAAGAGTGTGTTTTCATCATTGCAGTAGGAGAAGGCACAGGGACAAATTCCAGAGTCACTCACCAGTGGATGCAAATTAATCACTTGGCAATAACTAACAGTCTCTTTTAGGACTTCTCAGATCATCACCTAAAGTGATGCTTCGAGTGCCTCTGTGATAAGAGAGGATTTAATCAGATGTAAATCATAAAACAGTAATCCCAGGATTACTGGACTATATGGATGTGCAATTAGAAGCTGCTTTATTCTCTAATTTGTGCTCACTCACTTTACTGGTGTTTCCTCTCATCTTCCCAGAAAGCCACTCCCAGCAATTTTGACCACTATGCCCCAGGGCATGTGATGTGATTAAGTTTAAGGAAATCCATTAAATACATAAGCAATCATTTCAGGTATGTCTGTATTGTCTCTTCTCCCAGGTAACAAATGACAGGATGAGACGAAACGGCCTCAAGTGTCACCAGGCAAAGTTTAGACTGGATATTAGGGAAAATTTCCTCATGGAAAGGGTGTTCAGGAATTGGAATAGGTTGAGGGAAGTGGTGGAATCGAGGGATGAATATTTACACAACTAAAAACTTGTCACAACCCCCCCTGATTTCAGAGGGAACCCCTGGCAGGGTCACGGCCACTGCAAAGCGAGACTGTCCCAGGAAATATCTGCCATCACTCAAATGGTTATGCCTGACCAAGAGAGAAGAAACGGGCAGCAAAGACATGGAGATCTGAGCTACAGAGCCAACAGATCTATCTTGGTGCAGATAAAAAGCAACAGATGAAAGTAATATTTAATATAAATCCGGGCTGTCGATGCAGGGCCGTTCCCAGGACAATCTGCTCTATCGACTGATGCCCAGTGCCAGGAGCCACCTCTGGGGGGATATTTAGAGCTTTCTTTTCATCTCCTTGCCCACAGATATTTGCTGCTTTCCTGAATGCACAGAGCTCCAGTTTCTCCTGATTCAAGGAATGGAGTAGATGGGAAGCCAAGCTGTGCAATCCTTTCAGAGGGAGAGCGGGGAGCCGAGTAGGGAAATAAAAAAGAAAAGAAAAATGCTGGTGCATGAAGTCTGGCAGGTGGCAAGGACACAGCAGATTTCAGTAACCACTCCCCTCCAGCACAGCACAAAAGGAAATAATCATTATATGCAATGCTGCTGCACAATAAAATACAATAAGCAGACTTGCTTTAATAGAAAGACACTGTGATTTGTGGGACACTGAACTAAGCAAAGCATCCTCAGATGTAATCATCTTTTAAGATGTTATTTCTCCAGAAGAAACTATGCAATTATTTACAAAGAGTCATAAACACGCCATAAAAGTCAGATTTTAAATTGCCCATGCACATGCCATCTGTCAAAATAATTTTTACAAACAAATCAAAGTTTGGAAATGTATTTATCTGGCTGCTGATGGCGTGTGCAGGAGGACTGGGATCAGCTTGGTGATAGTCTGTACACAAAACCCTTCAATTCTAATTTCTCACTCAGTGCCTGGCCCTCACAGATTTAAGATGAATGAGGTAATCATCCTTAAAAAGCTCTGCCATCTAAAAGGAAATAATTTAAAGAGCATGAATTAGCAGTTACAACAACAACAAAAAAATAAAACTATCCTAGTCTACTAATTAAAATGCTTCAAAAATCACCAAAGATTTTTTAAATGGATCATAGTGTGTCTTTCTGGAAGCTCTTGTTCTCTTAGTGCAGTTCTTACTGGTTCATTTATTAAAGTCTGAGGAATCTAAAATGAATATGACTCTGAATTTGTACAGAATGAAGAAATGAGTGTGATCTGCACTGAAGGAAAAACCTGGGCTTCATTACAGGCCATGGAAAGATCCTCCTGCCTCCCCACACTTCCCTCCTGTGCAAGGGGACTTCCATCTCTGGTCTCCAGAGCTGCTTCCCAACGTTCAGACTCCCTGAATAACAGCTGGGTCAGATTCCAAATTTCAAATAACGGCTGGGATCTTCATCTCAACAAAAAAGTTTGGATCTCAATAAAAAACACGTGGATCTCCACAAAAAAAAAACCTGTGGATCTCTACAAAAAAACCTGTGGATGTGGCACTTGAGGACATGGTTTAGTGGTGGGTTTGGCAGTGCTGGGTCAAGGGCTGGGCTTGATGATCTTAAGAGAGCTTTTTAAACCTCAGTGATTCTGTGATCCAGATTATAATTTAGGCTTTTATTTTTCTATTAAGACAGCCAAACATAGTCATTTCCTTGCAATATTTAGTATCAATGAAGCCACCCTTCACACAGCCCAAAGGGAGAGGTGGGACAGGTTAAATGATTACATATATGATTATATATAACACATTATATACAATATATAATAATATTATAAATTATGTATACTACTTGAGGCAGAAATGCAGATTGTAGTGCCAAAAGGGATTTAGGAAGGGAATTCCAATCCTCACAGCCATTCCAGCTACATCTCCAACAAACTGCCAAATTCCATGTCCATGGACTTTCAGCATTTTTGAGACACTATTTTTTCCATGCCTTGGTTAAGCTACACTGAGATTTACACCCAAAGTGTTGATAATGCACAAACAACCAAATATAACAGCCATAAATGTATAAAGGAAAGTTCCAGCAGGATCCCAAAATACCAAAACACTCTCCATTAACATCACAAACGGAGATAGTAAGGAGATATATGTCTCCATTCCTTTATTAAAATATGTACTGCAAAACAATTGTGAATTCCTCCCTCAATTTTATTTTATTCCTTCCTGAATTTTATATTCCAGCACAAGAGGCACCCACAGCCAGGTTGACAATGCTGCCGTGATGCTGCTACTTTGTTTGGCCTTTAATGCCTAACAAAAAAAACCCCCCACACCTTCAGCAGTCAAAACGTAATTAAAACCCAGAATTTCAGCCTGTTTGAAGTCCCCTCTCCAGGTGAAAAGTCAGTTTTAGCTGCTCCACTGAAAAATACTGTTTTCATTGTGAGTGTTTCAGAACAGAACTTTGGCTCCTGTTAAAATACCCAATGCCGGAATTTTTTAAAATTAAACTGTATATATTTAAAACAGGACAGAAATGGGATCAAGCAGAAGGTGAAGCTATTTCCGTGAACTGAAAAGGACACTAATTTCCCTCATGAATTTCAATCCTAACTTTCTGTTAATTAATAGAAGCAGGTTGTTATATCCACAAACACAACTCGGACACAGATGACAATTTAGGGAGAACAGTGAACAATTAGAGTCAAATCCCAGCTCCTTTCGAGCCAAGGGAATATCTGTTCCCAAGCTCAGCACAGCAAGGTTTCCATGTGCAGAAACCAGGGATTGCATTCATGTGGATGGACAGCCTGTGCTCAGCTTCACTGAAAAGAGGAAAACCAAGGAAAATGTCAGAAATATAAACATCCCTTCACTATTTTCCCATGGAAGCAGAGGACAGCACAAGGAACATCTGGAATAGGTCACTGGGAAGACACTCTTCTCCAGGAGCTGCACAGGGACTGGACTTCACTCCATCCAAAAAGAGCTCAACTTC
Organism: Pseudopipra pipra; assembly: GCF_036250125.1. Lineage (NCBI taxonomy): Eukaryota > Metazoa > Chordata > Aves > Passeriformes > Pipridae > Pseudopipra > Pseudopipra pipra. The sequence continues at coordinate 2,753,610 of NC_087558.1, read as the reverse complement.
ACCATCCTGTCTCTTCCTGATGTCCCATAGCCCATGTATGTGCCCTTGTACAAGAAGGAATCTGCCTTTCCAGAGAATCTGGCTTTCCAGGTACAATCTCCCCACTCTCCAAAGCTCAGGAGCCAGAGGAACCTTCCCCGTTGCAGTGGGGTGGGCACGGGAAGAGGAATTCTCCACCTGGTTGTGACTCCCTCTCTTATTCCTAGGACAGATACATTATGAAAAATATTGGATGGAGGAGTTTTATGGGATCAAAGACTGGTTTATGTTGGAAAGGACCTTAAAGATTGACTGTTTCCAACCACAATCTCAGACTTTAAATTCCTACTTCTGCCGCCATGGAATGATATTTTCCACTTCAATTCCATTCCAGATACAGGAGACCCAACACCTTTTAGAGGGAGAACACCCAAGATTAACAGATGGATCTCAGAGGTGCTGCTTGTGCCTCTTGTGCCAGAGCTAAATAAATAAATATATAATAAAAACCCAAACTAAACCAATTCACAAATCCCATAAATTCCTCCTTGATATCTCATATCCAGGACTTGTTAATACAGACACTTCCTATAACCCTGTGTGTTCTCTTGCTGAATACACAGCAGGTACCACCCACAGAAAACTACTCTGTATACATTTAACACTTGATATTTTACTTTAAATTATTTTATTTTAGGAATTGAACACCAATTCTATCCACTAAATTAGAGATTAGAAATCCTGCATGGTATGACAGAGCTGGGATGATTTTTTTCCTTGTTATCATGATATTAAACAATTCCAGAATATCTCTCTCTCTCTCTCTCTCTCTATATATATATATATATATTTCTTTGAATATTCACTCCATGTTTCTCTGGAGGCTTCATTAGAAATTGCACTGCATTTGATTTAAAACACATATTTTCTCCAAACCATTTGAATAAGCAATGAATAAAAGAAATTTCATCCACTTTATTAATGAAGTCATAAATCAGGGGGTTGAGCTAAGAGCTTGTATTTACTGCTCACCTTGCATTATGAACATGGAGGAAACTACTAAACAGTTTCTTTCTCCTGTCAATATCCTAAATAATTCAGAGAGGAATCTTAGATTGACTTTTCATCCATGCATATCCCATTAAAAATATGTGTTTCTATATTTTCAGTGTAATAGTATCAAAACTATGCAGTAGCTTTGTCAAATTAACAACTTATTTCCCCAAGTCATTCTGTGAAACTCTGCTACGATTTGGGAAAGTTTTTCTCTGCTGTATCCCTTAAAATTCACGTTAAACAGGGAACATTGGGCACTATAACTTCCCTCCGTGACACGTTTATGATTCTCTTCCCCATAACTCTCATTTGGTGAGAGTTCAGGAGACGTTTCTTGCCTCCTGATGAACAACTTTGGGGATGAACTTTTAACTTGGGAGTTATCGAAGCTTTCCTTTAATGACTTGTCCGTGCCAGTCAGACACGACGTGAGCAGAGAGAACCTGACCCTGCCTCGCTCCAGCTGCTCTCCCAACCTCCAAACCAGCACCTTCCTCAGTCACTGCTCCAAATGCTACAGGGGGGTGACATCAGATTTTAAATCCAAAACTCATCAGGGCTCGGTTTGATACACTTAAATATATGGACGAGCTGAAATTGGGATTGTTTTACAGTGGGAACGTCGATCCAGAGACAGGAAGAAATAAAAGACCCTTGCAAATAATTCAACATTGCAGTTCAGGATCATCATTTATTAATGAAGACAAAGTAGCCCAACAGCAGGACCTTGGAACTCTGGTTTATGATTATGACAAAGCTGATCTTTAATTGCACCAGCTAAAGATTATTTGTCTCCTTTAGCTGACAGCAACATTTACTGCCTGCCCCTGGAAAACTCTTGACAACAACTTTGCAGACCAACATTCTGTTTTAGGAAAACTCTTTTACAGCTTCTGTCAAGATTAGAGAGGAGGGTTTAGAGGACTTAAGCCTGTGTTACTGGCACTAATAACTGCTTAATAGCACTGTAACAAAAATTACATTATTTTACACTTCAAGCTTTACCTACTAGTTAAATTGTATTTTAGCCACTTGTGTTTTCACTACTTAGTGTTAGTTTTCATTAAATCCATGTGTGTATATCACCTAACAGTACACTAATTAAATCAATATTCAAATCTCAAACACTCTGTAACACTGAAATATCATAAAACACTCGCTATCAACTCATCTCACACTTATTATTTAGAATAACATAGGGGGTTTTTTGCACAACACATAATAATTGTGAGCTGAGCAGAACTCATACATACACTCCTATTAAATGTATTAGCTTAAATATAATATTTTTAATTATTTCCTTTGCTGATAAATTTTAGTTTTAATTGCCAACTATTTCTCCATGATCTAAGGAACCAATATCCTCTTGCAGGGGCAAGGGAATTCTCTGAGATTCCCTCAATCTTTGCAATGGAACACATTCAGCATATTTAGCTCGGAGGAGTAATCAGCTCATCATCTCCTCTGCAGCTGCAAACTCCAGCCAAGCTCCAGAGAAACCTCAACAAATCCACGCCCAAAGGAGCTCAACTCCACCAGGGGGTGGGAACAGGAGACCACTTGAAACACGAGGCACCAAAAAGTTGTTACACAAGACATTTTTCCTGGCTCTGTGGTTCCTGTTCTGGTGCTCCTTCCCAAGGAAAGGAAACCTTCCACAATGATGGCGTGTCATGGAATGTGAGGAACTGGTCTGGGAAGTTCTTCGGGAAATTCTTTACTCACAGAATCATAGAATTGTTTGGGTTGGGAGGGACCTTAAAGATCATCTAATTCTACCCCCTGCCACGGGCAGGGACACCTTCCACTAGCCCAGGTTGCTCCAAGCCCTGTCCAACCTGGCCTTGGACACTTCCAGGGATGGGGCAGCCCCAGCTTCTCTGGGCAACCTGTGCCAGGGCCTCCCCACCCTCACAGGGAACAATTCCTTCCCAATATCCCATCTAAACCTACACTATTTCAGTTTAAATCATACACTTAATGGCAATTCTTTCTCTATCCCTTTGGACAGAGCGTTTTTCTCTCAGGCTCAAGCAGCACCTTTGAAAATGAAACCTCTTGCTTTTGGTTACACTCCCTGGACCCACCAGCCCCACCTGCCAAGTGACACTGCTGCTCCCTGCTCCTTCCTGCAGGGACAACACTGATATCCCTACAACTCAAAAAAAAAACCCCTTTATTACATTCTGGGAAACACCTTCCCTGGTCTGTTCAGATTTAAGCTGAATAAATTCCCCACTTCCATAAGAGCTTGTTGCCTCTAATTTTGTTTGATGCTTTTATGGAAACACTGAGCTTACTATGAAATGTTGCTTTGGAGAGTACCACAACTTTATTATTAGCAAACAGCTAAATGTGGGACTGACATGGTTTGATATCTGTGTCTCTGAGGAGCACCTGAGTCTATAGACAAGAAAACTGCTGCTCAGCTTTGCTGTCAACTCATCCTCAAAGAGCTGTCATTTAGCACCTACATATGCCTATAGAGTGTGTGCAGCCTATAAATTGTAAAACACAGCACTGCAGCTCTGTCTGAAATGAGAAAATGCAAAAATAACCAGAATTCAGAACATCTCGGTAGCACAAATGATCTATTTACCCAGGCACACATCAAATAAGTGCTGAATAGGGCTCCTTTTAATGAAACTTTTTATTTAGCTTGCAACTGTTTTAACAAGCCCTTGGAGTCTCCCCATCCAGTGCATATTCCTTATTTTTAGAAAAGACAATTAGTCTTATCCTTGGTTGTGACTAAGCACCTCCAGTCACATCCAAATTTGCACTAACACACATATCTGCATATTTTAAAGTGTCTCCAGCTTGGGAAAACATAACTTTCAGGAAAACATAATTTGGAAAGTAGGAAATCAAGCAAGAACAGCTGGGTAAGCAATATCAATATTTCTCTGAGTCACTGGCTTGTTTTATACATACAATATCTGGAAAATGCAGGTTCATTCCAGTACATTGGAGACATCATTGGCTCCAGGTGAGCACAAACTGGCAGCTGTGAATACCTTGAGCTCACTATTCTATTTTTTAAAGTTTGTACCTGATCCCCTGTGACAAACACTGTCATTTTAAGATGCTGCTGCATTGCATTCAGCTAAGCTTAAATGTCCACTGAGAAGGACAGCTTTGTTTTTGAAGTGACCACATCAAAGCTGGTAAAAGGCAGGACCATTAAATGCTGATCTTTACAAATCTCAGCAACAAATTCACATTGGTTCCCATCTCAGAACACTCATTTCAGCCCCCATTTTATAATATCAGTTGAAAGGTTTAGGACCCAGCATAAAAGAAGAGAAATGCAGGAGACCAAAGATGAATTATACATGGAAAAGTTAAGAGATCAGCTCGAAATTTTTATGGAAGTTTCCAATGTGACCTTCTCAGGAAAGGCAGCAACAGCCCTAAGAAATCTGAGCTAATTCTTCCCCCATTCCCTCAGGGATTGAGTCCCTTCCACGAAATGTTGTGTGGGTGAAACTTCCAGGGCTCTGTGGGTTCTGGGGATGGGGGTTTTTTTTGCAGACTCTGCTCTTTTGAAACATTTTAGTGTGACCAAAATAGAGCAACACATCCCAGGATTCTGTTACTCAGGAAATCGATGCCATCCCATTATTTTACTTCTTGCTTGTCTTTGTTTTTCCTAAGACACCTTTTGCTGAGAACCTTTTTTCTATTTCAAATGTGGCAGTAAATTATTTCATCAGATAAAGTAACTTTAAAGAGGAGGGAAGGAAGGAAAGGAGAGGGAAGAGAAAGAAAAGGAACAAGGGGAAAGGGGAAAGGGAAGGAAAAGGGAAAAGGAAATGGGAAGGGGAAAGGGAAGAGGAAAGAGGAAAGAGGGGAAAGAGGAAAGGGGAAAGGGAACGAAAAGGGAAAGGGAAAAAAAAACACTGAAGGGTATTTAATTCCTGCTTTTACTCCTGCATGCTTATTTTTGGTATAGGATGTAAATTTCTGCATCTTTACCAGCCATAAAAAGTGATTTATCAAACCAAGGAAAGAAAAAAGAGAAGGTTCAACAATTAAAGAACTTGAGCTTGTTTAATTTATTTCCTTTTCTAGCAGCTTCCACTTATACCTTGAGCTTGTTATTCATCTAGAGCTTTAAAATGTGCAGATTTAGCCCTCCTATATAAAGTGAAACATTTTAAATAAATATTTTTCTTTAACTTTTTGTTTGTGGTTTTTTGAGAGTTTGGGGTTTTTTTGCTGATGTTGTTCTTGCTGTTGTTTTTTAAGTCTCAGTAATCAGAAGATAAATCAGAAAAGAGAGACTCATTCACAATAAAAGAACTCCTACTTTAGGACTCCAATAAGAGGAATATTTTAAACTTTATTAACATACTTTGGGATTTAATTTTTTTTTTAATTAAAGACAGATACATTCTTAGTGGGATTTTGTTTTAAAGCTTAAAATAATTGAATATTAGTTGAGAAGGGAAAGGGGGCGATTTTTGAGCTTTATTTAATATCTCACTTAAATACCTTCTTTTTAGACATGTACCCATAAATTTGGAGTCTCTCATGTGAAAGAATTACACCAAAAGCTCCATGAAATCCATGGCTTTGCTGTTTATTCAGGTAAGTTAATAAATTAAGCATCTGTTATTCCGAAGGACACGAATAATGTAAGCAGGTCCTACAAAATAAGGATAAAAGCCCTATTTCCACCAAAACCAAATGGTGGAACTTTAACATTTCAGCACAACAGCAAAAAAAAAAAGAACCTTTGAAAGGTTTTGGGAGTGAACTTGGGGAGAAAGTTAAACTTGTGTTATTGATTTAGGAGCTGGCATGTTAATCTGTTATTATTTCAAGGGAGAAATAACTCTGCATGAGAGATAATCTACTTGTCTTCTAGTCCACATCTCCTGCAAGAATTTTCTTGCTCATGCATAGATAGTGTCTTATCTAGTCCTGACTCAAGTCAATAGTGAGTTGCTTGTTTGTTTTTTAAATAGCAGCTGCACTGGGTATCTACAGGGGATGAAAAAGTGAAAGGATTACAGTTTTGACCTGTTAAAATTGATTTATAAGGGGGAATATTTTTTTCCCTCCTATTATGTCCCAGTGATAAATTGGTCTTTCAAGTTCAGGCTGTGTGAAAAACTGATTTGTCGATTGTAGCCTGGCCCCAAAAAAAAATAAAATGGGAAAATTACCCCACTTCAATTAAAATGTGCAGTGGTTTTTGTGGTTTGTTCTTTGCTCAGAGACATGAAAAAAAAATAAACATGCATTCCTGGGATGTTTAATAGAGGGAAACAAGAGAACATAAAGATTGAAGGAGGCACCATTTACAAAGGGAAGGAGGAGCAGAGGACTCTGGGCATGATGCACACCCAGAGAGGAGCTGGGCACCATCTCACCTTCTGCCTCAGAGGGACACAAAAGACACCAGCAATGAATCAACCCTGCTGGAACCACTACAGACCCCATCCACTACTCCTAATCCACTAAAACATCCATTAAACATGTGGGAAAGCAGCTGGGAACTTGTATCACAGTGGTTTGGTGACTGTTCACACACACTGCAGCTCAACAGAGTCAGGGCAGCAATTTGAAGCCAAAACCAGAACTCAGCTACATAAGAAGAGGCAGTAAAAGCTAAAAACTGATGCAGGTAACTCAAAATATATATAAAAATAATGAAATTCAAGTTGTTCCAGCAGAAATACCTTCCCAAAACTCTTGTGCCTCTGTAAGATCATGTTTGTACCTTATCACATGAAGTCCAGGAAGCAATAAATAACAAAGGATGGGAGGGAGGGAGGAGAGTAGGATTTCACCAAGATGTAGCAGCACTACAGGAAAGGAACTGAGCTGCAGCCTGTCCTGCAGGAGCTGGGAATGCTTCAGACACCAAGAAAATCTGTCCTTGGGCTGTGGAAGGGAATGACTTGCACTCCAGTGGGTGCTGGTACATCAGGCTCTCACACACAGACACTCAGGAGACAAAGCAAAACATCAAGATGAGTAGCTGGAACAGAAAAAACATCACTGAGGAGTCTAGGGAAGAAAAATGAACACAGATATCTATAATTTATCCACTGTTTTTTATGGATGAAGACATTCTTCTCAGCAGCCCTGAATGGCAAGTGACAGGACTGACCTGCTGGATGTCACAGTGCAGGGAACAGACATCAGGGCACACATCTCCTGTGTGAGTCTCATCACAGGAGTGCAAGAACAGGCCAAAGAGAACAGAAAATAGAACAGCCAGCTTCACAGAGCCAGAATTGAACGGATTAACCCTTTATTTTAACTCACAAAAGCCCTTTATTTCAGCTAACAGCAAGAATTGTGCCTGTGTGAAGGCAAAAGCAGATTATGTAATGACTACTCTGATTTCAGACCCCCAAAAACAGTAATAATAACCAAAAAAAAGAATATTGGCCGCAAAATCTACCAAAATGTTAAGCCAAAATCAACACAGAGTGACACGGCTGGGATGCCAACACTGGAGATCAGGGTGGTCCAGGTCTGTCAGCACAGGACAGAGATGATCCCACTCATAAAGTACTTGTGCCATGCATCCTTGGCATTCCAGAATGATGGAATATCCTTGTGGGTCCCTTCCAGCTCAGGATATTCTGTGATTCTGTGGAGTGCCCAGGGATTCACAGGAGGCTGCTCTTACTGAGGGCTCAGACCCACCTTTTCACTGCTCTGGTTTGCAGCAAAACCAGAGCCCTCTTGGCTTGGGCTTTCACGGCCTCTGCTCCATCCCCATGAGGGAAGGGCCACATGGAATCTCTCTCACCAGGTCCATCAGGGCTGTGGATGAGTTAATAATCCCCTCTACCAGGCAGAGAGGGTCAACAAGGGTTTGGAGACACCAAACCCATGGTCCTGCAGCCACTCACATCCTGCACCCCACAAGCAGCCCATTGGGAATCACAGAACAGGCTGAGTTGGAAGGGACCCATCAGGAGCATCCAGTCCAGCTCCTGGCCTTGCACAGACACCCCAACAATCCCCCCCTGTCCCTGAGGGCATTGTCCAGACACTCCTTGAACTCAGACAGGCTTGGGGTCGTGACCATTCCCCTGTTCCAGTGCCCGACCACCCTCTGGGGGAAGAACTTTTTCCTGAGATCCAACCTAAACCTCCCCTGCCTCACTTCCCTGCCATTTCCTGGAGTCCTCTCACTGGCCAGAGTGTCCTACTGCCCTCTCCCATCCCACACTCACCCTGGCTCTGCTCTCCCTGCTGGGGCAGCAAAGGGCAGCGCTGCTTTTTGCAGGTTTATCAACACACTCAAACCACTTTAATTGATCCTTGTCCGACTTCTCTGCAGTTTTGAGATCAGTAACACTGGGATTTCACTCTCTGCATTCCCTTTTTTCTTCCTCTTGTGATAGATTTCATTTCAATAAATAGGAATAATCTGAAAATTGGTTCTCTCATCTTTAGGAACAACAATTACTTAGAGGCGCGTTGAGAGGATTAATTTCAGAGTACTCTGAAAATGTCAAGTGCTTATTAATTATAAGTTAATTGGAGTTAGAATTACATTATGGTAAATAATAATAAATTAACATAGTTGATGGGCAAGCAGGAAGAAGCAGATTTTGAACAGTATTGTGCAAACTCTTTTGAAGAGACAAAGTCTGACTGATGGCATTCAGTGAATTCCCTTCCATACGTGGAGAATTTAAAATCATTTCTTCTCACCTGTCAACTTTGGTTCACTGTTGGCTTTCTCTGATCTATGGCCTGGAGCAAAAGGCCTCCCTGACTTTCAGGAGAACCACAAGCTTTAGCATTCATTCATCTCAGCTGAGAGCCTTTTAGAAAACATCATGGAAGACAAAGTACATATGGAAAACACCTTTATCCTGCAGCAGGAATAACAGCAGCCTGAACATTTGTGAGGGTTGCACGTGTGTAATAATTCAAGTGAGTGACTGGAATTGAAAAAGGGAAGCCTTAATATTTCCTCTGAAATGAATCCCCACCTCGAACTTCATCTGTGCTTAAAGGCTCCAGGCACAAGGGTCACCCCCGTGCTCAGAGTAACACCCAAGTTTGGGCTGACAAATCCAGCTCTGGGGGGGGATCCAGCAACTCCTCGTGTCCAGGTACAGCCAAATGCAAGATCAGATGGTGCAAATAACTCCTTCCCTCTCCAAAGCCCTCCAGGTTCCTCTCCCTTCCCCGCCTGGGATGAGAGCAGAGGATTTGGTGCAGTGTCAGACAAGGACTGCAAGTGGAGCAAAGGAAATCTGAGGGATCTGCAGCTCAGCCAGGGATTTAAGAAGCCTCTCTTGCTCAGACTTAGAGCATGGTATCATTCTTCCTGCTTGGAACCAAACCCCACTGCTCTTGGCTATGAGAAAAGCTTTAAAAGAGCAAGTAATGAGAGGAGGAAGAGCTTCAACACCTGCTTTCCACCTGCAGGGCCAAACCCAGCTCACAGCACTCCACCATTCCCTGCTCTACAATTCCACACTGATGTCAGAAAAGATTATATATATAAATACATATATTTATCATTTGGTGTCATGCAGATTAATTTTTTTTCTAGGCACGCTCATGGGAAATTATTTCAGACAATGGGCTACCACAATTCTGAAGAAAACCAACTTTTTTAATCCCTTCTGGCCTTTAAAATACACTTTAGCAAGAGATGCTTTTTTATGTTCTTTGATGCCAGAATTTTGTGCTTTAACCTTGCCAGTGGTTAAGCCTCTTAACAAAAACAAATGAAAAAACTTCTTAAATCAGAAAGGTTATTGGCATCAATATTGTAAATCACATTTAGAGATCATATGAACTAAGTAAATATTCCAGCTGAGTGAGCCAAACAACACATTTACATACAATATTATGTGAGGAAATACTGTGCTTGTATTTCAAAACTGTTGTTATTCATACAAATATTCTGAATGAGCCCTTAAGTGACTAAAAGGAGTTTAAAATACAGTCAAATAGAACATATCACTAATATTCAAGGATTTTCTTTTCCTTTCGTTTCATTTGGGTCTGCAATAGAAAGAAGCCTTTCATTCTAATTCTTTCAGTTGTTGAATTAATCCTCTTGTTTAGAAAGCATTACCAGCAGATTAATCCTAAGTGCCTTTCCAGGGCCAAAGGAACAGTGTTGAAGGAAAAGGGAGCAAATTCCCAGTGGAGCACAGTCACTCCTTAGGTTTTAGTGATGGACAGGGACCTTTCCTCCTGTGTTTTGATGATTTATGCTGTGTCTGAATCACTCTTCCACACTTACAGCTCTGTGGCCTGTCCTCGAAGCTTTAAATTAAAGGATCTCCTGCACTGAAGAAAACAAGAAGTAATATTTCTTATTTCCTCAATAATGATCTTCTGCTTTATTTCCTAAGCATCCTGTCCAAAACCTGTGCCAGCTTGGTGTAATTCATGATCTAATCAGAGAAGCAACATGAGGCAAAGGCCTGTTTCCTCTGTGACATATATAAATCATGATTTTTGTCAAGTATAAACACACTGGTTTACCAAAGCATGAGGGACACAGTGGATTAATGCTTTACTACTGATGCAAAATGCCCTCACCCCTGACTGTGAAAGCAAAGCCATCTCATGAGGGGTAACCAGAAGACATTTAAGTTGAAGATTATAATATATCTTCTAAAACACACTCCCCAGGGAAGGGAACAGGCTTTCCAGGACAGTGGTCATGACCCCAAGGCTGCCAGACTTCCAGAAGGGTTTGGACACTCTCAGGGACATGGTGGGATTTTTGGGGTGTCTGTGCTGGGCCAGGAGCTGGACTGGATCATCCTTGAGGATATTCTATGATTCTATGAAAACAATGGATATATAAACACCTCAAAAAGCACAAGGGGTAACATGGAAGAAAACTCCCTGCCACTTCCCATCAGAGAGAGGCAGCTGCAGCCTAATTAAAAAAAGTCTGGACTTTAGTTTTCCAGGGTAGGAGGAGGGAAAAATCATTGTGCAACCGCCTTCTCAGTTCATCTGTCTCCAGCCTTGAAAAAATGCCATAATTTGTCGGTATATTCATTGATTGGCACTTCAAAAGTTGCACCAAACCCTCTGTCGTGCTCACTATCTTCATTAGTGTAGCTGCCTAATTAGAGGCCAAACAGCAGAAGGCAGCTGAGAGCACACAGAGGTGTGCAGGTTACACAAAGACAAGGGGGAGGAGGGCTCATTGATATTATAGATTTTCATTCTGAGAATGAAAAAAAAAAAAAATAGAAAAAAGAGGAAAAAGATCGGGACATGATGATTTTGAAATGATCTGTCAGGAATTTAGCCTAGACATCCAACTGAGGTATTTTATTCAAAAGAATAAAAAAAATCAGAGAATAATTTGAGTTGGAAAGGACCTTGAAGATTATTTAGTCCCAACTCCATGGGCAAGGACACCTCCCACTAGACCAGGTTGCTCCAGGCCCTGTCCAAGCTGGCCTTGAAGTTCCTTATTCATGGCCCTGAATTCTAACAGTGTTTATAAATCTTCCCAATTGATTAGGGCCTGCTGCAGAAAGCCCTGCATAGACTGCACACAGCAGAGTCCCTATTCCAAAGTATTATTATTATTATTATTATTATTATTATTATTATTATTATTATTATGGATTAGACAGGATCCAACAGGTGGATGCAGTTGCTCCCTGTACCTGCTGGCTGTGGGAAATACAATTCTTGATGTGATATTTGGGAAATGCAGATAAACACCAATACTCTGTGTCACTCCCCAACTGACACTTTTTAACCCTAAATTTAACAGTTTTAATGACAGCTGATCTCAGACTTGTCCAGTTTGGGGCTTTTCTACTTCATAAGGAGGTCAAGATTGTAAAACCACACTTAGCTGGACATTTTGCTTCAGAATTCTCCTGGGCACTCTGCAGAACTTGGGGCACAAGTCCAGATGCTCACAGAGAGCATGACACTTTATGGTTTTTTTTTTTCTGGTGGGAATCTCACTAAATTAATATTTTATTTGAAATGTTACTCCTGCAGGAGGACGTTGTTCTGGAAGTTTGATCTCACAGAATGGTTTGAGTTGGAAGGGACCTTAAAAATCATTCCACCCCCTGCCATGGGCAGGGACACCTTCCACTAGCCCAGGTTGCTCCAAAGCCCTGTCCAACCTGGCCTTGGACACTTCCAGGGATCCAGGGGCAGCCACAGCTTCTCTGAGCTTCATACTAAGAATCACTTTTTATCCACTGTAACAGAAAAACTACAAGAGGCAAAGGCACAACTGCTTTTAGAGCTTTGAGACATGAGACACTGGTCCTATTCTGGATACTTTTTTTCCTATTTTTAACTGGATTTCACTAGGCCTGGGAAAACACCCTCCATCACTGAGAAAACGCCAACATCATCCATGGAACCAAAAATACAAAACACCCAGGACCAAACTAGCTCCCAAAGCTTAAAAACAGCAACAAAAATCAATACCAGGCAAACAAATCCTCTCCTTAAAACAACTCTGCAATGCTCTTGGAACACCATTAGAGTGGAGAAGAGTCCCAGTGCACAAAGGGACGGTGCTGGGGAGATTCAGGGAGGGTAAACAGGGTTTGGCTGTTGGATGGTCGTGTTCCAAAGGACTGGGATGTCTGTCAGTTGGAAAGAGGAACAGGATGGGGATGTTGTTGCACAGCTCTGCTTCAGCCTGGCACTGCTTAACATCTTTGTCAAGGGATGATGTGACATCATGACAAGGACATGGGGGAATGGCTTCAAACAGAGAGAAGGAAGGCTTAGATTAGATATTGGGAAGAAATTCTCCCTGTGAGGGTGGGGAGGCCCTGGCACAGGTTGCCCAGAGAAGCTGTGGCTGCCCCATCCCTGGAAGTGTCCAAGGCCAGGTTGGACGGGGCTTGGAGCAACCTGGGCTAGTGGGAGGTGTCCCTGCCCATGGCAGGGGGGTGGAATGAGATGATCTTTAAGATCCCTCCCAACCCAAACCCCTCTGTGATTCCATGATGTTGGCTCAGGAGCCTCTCTCTCTCTCTGACCTGCAGTGAGAACCCACAATATCATTCCAATCCGTGTTTCCTGTCACTGGTCTCTCCAGCAAAGTCACAGCCTCAGTTTGCTCCTCCTGAGCTGACAACACTCTGAATTCCACAACTGGTGGTGGAAAAAACCCACTTTACTCATTAGTGCTTTTTGTTTAAAGTGACTAATCCCATTCATCTGTGCCATCTGTTGGAGGATTGCTCTGCACACAGAAGAATGAATCCATCCCACTGCCTCATCAGGCTGAGGTTTGCTCCCCTGCAGGGCTGTGCCCACCACAGGGTGGTGGTGACAGCTGATCTTGGGCAGGGAGATTAATGGTAAGACCAGCTCTGACAGACCCCAAAAAGTATCAAACTTCTCAGCCTCACAAGGCCACAAGCAGTTTGTGGAATTCAGCTATAAAGCAAGAACAGGCTCCCAAAATATAGCTGCGAGTTCCACCAGGAAAATAAACCATATCCACAGGGTACCACTCCCTGTACAAACTGACCACTCAGCCAAAAATCTTTTTAAAGACAAATCAATTTTCCATTTTAAACCCCCCATTTCTCTCAAAATACCCAGAACAATGCCATCCTGTGAGACCTCTTCGATTTTGCCACTTCTGAAGAAAATAATTCTTCAATACTTATCTGCTCCCACAACCATAAACCCAAATATTCTTTGCATTTCTGCACATGTTTCTGTCCTCAAACAGCCTCATGATTACCTACATAAACCACCTAGAGCTCAGTTTATAACTCTTTCTGAGTCAATGGCCACTCTTACACAAATGCTAATGGCTTGTTCCACGGATATTTCCTTGTAATATCACAGCAGCTGCATGGAATTAAAAAAAAAAAAAAATTACTCCTAGTGGAGATGATATAACCATTCAGATAAAGGAAAACTGCTGAGTTGGCTCTTTTTCTTTGCTGCAAATGGTTTTTACAGGAAGAGAGAAGGTTTCTTTAGGTCATTGCATCCCAGCTGCCACTTCCAACAGCAAAATACCTCCGTCCCTAGAGCTTGTCTGAATCCTACCTGGGATGTGGAGCTTGAGAAAAGGGTTTGTTGCCCTTTTTTTTTTTTTTTTTTTTGGATGAATTAAATGTATTTCACTGTGATACTTCTGAGTTAAAAATAGCTTCAATGCTCCAGTGCAGCACACACAGCTAAAAGCTCTGCGTGGGGCCCCTTTCCTTCTGCTCCTGCACCACCCACCCTCTTCTTCCCTGCTGCTCTTCCCAACTGCTGCTTCATCAGGGGGGCAGGAAGAGGAGGAGAGCAAAGCAAATGCCATGTCAGAACTCTACTCCCTGGCTCAGCATCTTCTTTCTTTTAGATCAAAGAAAAAAAAAAAAAGGTCTTGAAAATAAAATAAGAATTATCTACATCAACTGTTTCTTAACGAAATGCAAAGTCCCTCTAGTAACCAGCAGGGTACCAAAATACTGTTCCAAAATCCTGTGGATGTGGCACTTGGGGACATGGCTTAGTGGTGATCATGATGGTTGGGCCTGATCTTAAAGGTCTTTTCCAACCTTGACAATTCTATGATTCAGTGATTCCCTGCTATTTAATGCTTTTTTCCCTCCTCCTTGTCGCAGAAGTTGCATCTCTGGGGTTCTGGGTTTGTTGGGTTTTTTTTTCCTCTAACTGCAGGATTTGCTAAGCCAGAGTGGATTTACCAGCTCCGCTTGGAGCACTCTTAAAATCAGGGATGTGCCTCCATGGTTTGTGTAGTTCCCTTCCCTGGGAGGGTGGGGAGGCCCTGGCACAGGTTGCCCAGAGAAGCTGTGGCTGCCCCTGGATCCCTGGAAGTGTCCAAGGCCAGGCTGGATGGGGCTTGGAGCAACCTGGGACAGTGGAAGGTGTCCCTGCCCATGGCACTGGATTATCCTTAATGTCCTCTCCAACCCAGACCATTCCATGATTCTGTGAGACACTTTCAGGTCCTATGATCGCATCCCCATCACTGCCAAACTTTCCCTGAAATGCTGCAGCAAGGAAAATTCTCTCCCTTTTAACAGATTTTTTACTTTCATTTTTAAATTTGCATTAGCCCTATTCAATTACACTAAATTAAAATCCAGATCCAAGGATTGTATCAACCAGAGAACATCCTAAAATATACAGCTGAGCAGGCAAAGGCACATATTTGCAGCTTGCTGGAACTCAGATGGAAAAGGTCTAAACTGAATAACCAATAAAATGTTTTTGGTTTATTTAACTCCCAGGATGAGGCTGTTAATGCCAGACCACTGCACAATTTATTCTGTGCTCATGAGATCAGCTTTGGAAATAGGAGCTGAGGTCAAAAACCAAGACACATCATCCTGGATGGTATTCAAAACGCTACTTGGTATTGACTGAAGTGCATCAGACACCACGAAAAACAACAAAAGAAATGCACATTAATATATTTCCTTTCTGATATTAATCTGGACTGTTTCTTCTGCAGGCTCAAAATTTACCATCCTGTGGTTTTCTTTGCAATATGAAGCAACTGGTACAAAAATCTGGATTACAATTAAAATTAAAATATTTACTTATCTAATCTGCTTTGTACTTAATAATCTATACAGCAAAACTGAAGGGCAGAACCCCTGCTGGTTGTTAACACTGAACTCACTGTTTATATACTAATTTACAGTGTTCTGGTGCTTTCCAGGTTGCATATTTGCTCTTCTCTCAGTGAGAGGAACAGAAATAGGGATACAGACGCTGATTCCTCTCCAAATCCTGTGTTTGATTAGGGAGAAGTTAAAGAAAAACTTGATTTAATGCTTCCAATCAAGCTCAACACTTGCACCTGAAAACCACTGCATTTGTGTAGAACAGCGTGTAAATATGAGGAACAGCAAAAGTTCCACATTGATTTTCCCAAGGAATTTGAAAATGCTATTCATGGGCACAACTAACGTGTGCACAGGTGAAATGAAGGATCAAGAATAAACCCCACATCTTTAAAGCTGAATATTTTAGCAATTAAAAGAATATTCGCTCCCCTGAGGAGAAACGACAGCGCACTGAAAATCAAGAAATTCTGCTCTGTTTTTATTTTCTAACTGACAGAAGTAGAAGTCACTACCTAACCCATGGTGTCAAATGCCACGAGTCACAATTACTGCAACAAAAGAGTCATCCCAAGCTCTCCTTGTTTTTGTCACCAGGGTGACAAAGTTGGAGACGGGAGGAGACACTGACGGACAAATGATGTGCTTTGAACTTTCAAAAACACCTCAGTTCCCTTCCTGTAATTTATGATTTTCTACTTGCACTGTCACAATACCTTCAAGGAGCACCTATTATGCTCCACCTGCACAAAGACATGATGCTGCTGCACTAAATTCTTGTCACAAAGAATGTGCAATCAGGCCTTTCAAATGCTCATGACTCTGAACAACAGGACTCGTCTTTAGAGGATCAAGAACCAAAACCAAAGAATCACACCAAGTAACTCCTACAAGTTGCAATGAGCCTGGGAAAGTAACAATAAAAAAATAAGAAAGCACATATAGATGAATATTTAGAATATTTAGAATATTTAGAATATTTAGAATATTTAGAATATTTAGAATATTTAGAATATTTAGAATATTTAGAATATTTAGAATATTTAGAATATTTAGAAATTAAATGAGGAGGTTTGGAATCCTTCATCCATAATCATGTCTCCCATGAAGGTCAAGGGAAGTTCTTCAGGACCGACCCAGCCTGTGCTTTACACAGATATTTGCATGAGAATGAGAGTAAAAATCCATCATATTAATGGTCCTTTTGTCTTACACAGTATTTTAAGCTTGTCCTTGTTGGTGGTCAGACTTGCTCTGTTGGCTGCTTTGTGCATTTTAAGTACATGGACGTTTCCAACCCACTGAGGTCAATTTTGATGTCATTGTAACATTAAAATCGTGCCTAAAAATCCTTTATAAAAGCTGATATTACAGCAAATGAATAAACAAAGCTGGGATATTCCTAACTTAATTATAAATGCAAAAATGTTGCAATTCTGCATCAGAAGTTATGAAAATATTCACATTACTAATGGCCACACTTAGAGCAGATGTGGCACTTGGGGATGTGGTTTAGTGGTGGATTTCCTTTGTGGCTGGACTCGATCTTAAGGGTCTTTTCCAACCTAAATGAACCTCTGAATCTCTAATAATTATGTTAATGCATCTTGGCAGGCAACAATGCAAAGAAAACACATCAGAAGTACCTCAAACCGGGATAATTTGACTCCTCAGGACTAAAATACTCCTCTTGTAGTTCCCAAAACATTTCACAACGTCCTCAGATCCCAAAGATTTGGTTTAAACATGAAGATAAACAACCTTCCAGTTCAATGCATCTTGTTTATACTTTAAGAGAATGAAAAGCAACACATATATAGGATATTTTTCTCCTTCAACATAATGTTATGTTTTCAGTAGAAATAGATAAAAGATTTCTGCATCATTTTACCCACAAGATGAAGTGAAAATATCAACACCCGCTTGAAGGATTTTTTCCTGGGCTTAAAAGTTCCCTCCAAACTGTCATAATAACCCATTTATTCAAAACTTTCAGCAACAGGGCACAGGGGGAAAGTTTTGCAAATAGCCAATTGTCACCATGACATTGACTTTTAAATCAATCCCTACATCCAATTAATTTGCTATCTTAGATCTTGCAAATGAAACTTGAAAATTCAAGTGTGAATGGAAGGAGAAGGATTTGGGGTTTTGTTGTCACAAACATCCAAATAGTCAAGAGTCTCTCACAAAGTCAGGGAGTTCCACTGCAGGAACTTTAAAGGAGAGTAAATCCCCATACACAGAGATTACAACAGCTTTGATGTTCCTCAAATCATCTGTATTTCTCCTCACAAGTTTAAAAGAATGTGCTTTAGAGAATAAGGCATCCTTTGACAAACAGCAATCTTCAAAAATTTGGATTGTGTGTGTATCTGTTATGGAAATTATGTTCGTAATTTAATGGCTAAAACATTATTATTATTGCCAGTGCCAGATAAGTGAAAATAATATTCATAACAGAAACTCACACAGAGACAGAACTTATATAAATATCCCAGTTAATTGGCCCAAGTCATCTTTTGTGACCATTAACCCTCCGATTTTCCAATTAGTTCCAGATGGGCACAGCCTGACAATTAAGGGGAAGAAAACGCTCATGGAAACGTCCAAATACAAAGCAGAGCTTTACAAATGTGCTAATGCAGGGCCTTGCATGATTTACTGACATCTTCCACCCATCTGTCACTCGTGGGGTTGTACTTCTCGGGGAGGAAAAACCCGTGGAAATAAAACATCTCCACCTGCCTGCTTTGATGTGCTCTGTTCATCCATCACGTCAGGGGCTCCTGGCAACTTGCAGAAGCACATTAAGGACAGCAAGATGTTATCAGACCCCTCAGATTCCACCACAGGGGACCTGGCATTAAAATACTGCCTTTCCCCCCACCCCCTTTTTCAGGTCGGTGCTCTCAAGAATTGTCACACGGAACAGGGTTAAATAAATGTACCCCTTGGAGACCACTCTGAAGGGAAAAGCAGGTTGTGCTGTCCCTCAGAAGCCTCCACTGGTTCGTTGTGAGAATTAAATCACATTTTTCATGACAAAGTTCCCTCCCTACGAGTTACAACCGGCGCAGACGTTTCCCAGTGACCATTAGCCTGTTAAACTGGAGAGAGAGAGCAAAGCCAGGTATGTCCCTCAGAAATTAAAAGGAAGCTGGAAAATACAGAAACAGTAGCTGGCTGCTGTATCATAGCAAATAAATACTATGAAAAGACTCATGGCAGGCACATTAAAACATTACAATGTGAGTGGGAGGAGGAAGTGACAAGATTAATACTTTTTTTTTTTCCAAGTTGCTCTAAGGCAGAGCTATTAATCTATTTTTTATGACATAGAGTCAAACTTGATAGCTGCGTTTTAAACAAATGAATTTCCTATACAGTGTCACTAATAAGGCATCAGTGTAACAAAATATGATCCAATCTCAGGATTCTTTTTTCACTCTCAATTTTTTCCTTGTGTGTGCATCACAAGCTTGAATAACTAGTCCACTAAATCCTGAATATCCTGTGCTAGGCAATGAAATTCCATGGATTTTCTGTAAAAGGCAATTGCTTTGTTGGGTTGAGCCCCATTTGAGTACAGAAGACAATCAAACCTGAGGAGTGATGCAGGTACAGCCAAATCCCACCACTGAAGAGTAGCAGGAACCCAGCTGAGCACTCCAGTTAGATCCCAAAATAACTTAAAACACTTTTATTTCCAAAGTGCTGCGGATATTTTCTACTATTAATCTAATAGTTAAAGCTCTGAAATACCTGCACTCAATTCCTTCCCTGGAGGGTCTCATATCTACGTCATTTTTTCTTCATTGAGAGAAACTGCCCTACTTTTCCAGCCAGGAATGCACTGACATTCCCTCCCCTCTGCTTTGGAAGCCACGACATTGCACAGAGAGGAATTCAAAATGCAGCAAACCTCACAAAAGCAGCATCAAAGGAACAAAGATCCATATATTTAAGGTCATATTGAAGTTATCCTTAATTCACAGAATCATGGAATGGTCTGGGTTATAGGGGACATTAAAGATCATCCAGTTCCACCCCCTGCCACGGGCAGGGACACCTCCCACTAGCCCAGGTTGCTCCCACCTGGCCTTGGACACTTCCAGGGATCCAGGGGTAGCCACAGCTTCTCTGGGCAACCTGTGCCAGGTTCTCCCTACCCTGACAGGGAACAACTGTTTCCTAACATCCCTAATTATATTCCTAATATAATAATTGTTTCTTATTAAGAAATGATTTATTATTTCATTTATCCAGAGTATCTTTCCAATCACAGAAGACCTCCTGGAAATTTAAGGAAATATAAATATTGACACACCTGCCTTTTAGTCACACTTTAAGGAATTCCTCTTCTTTGGGGGTTATTCCCCCAAAAATTGTGAGCACAGCAAGGACAAGCACAGCCTCTTCACTGATCTGGCCCAAGATGCTCTTCCTGCTCCATCCCAATAAAATCAGTGCAGGTCATTAAGTTCCCTTTACAAAACAAGCCCCACAGAAACACTGAATTTCCTTGCAGAAGTTCGTGTTCTTTGAATGAAGTTGCAATACCAATTTCCCAATTTTATGGTCGATTGCCTCCCAAAAATTATATTCTGTGGGCCTTCAGCAAGCCAGTTCATGTACATATGAAACTTTCCTCATTCCACTAATAACACCAATATAAACCCCAAACTGAATATTTCCCCCTCTCCCCCTGCTCTCCAGTTGAACATTATCCCAGAGGACTTATTTTCACTCGAGTTCCCAGGGTTTTGACACTTTGACTTCTTAAGACCCATCAGGATTTAACCCCCTGGGTTCTGATCGCTCTCCAAGAAGTTTAATTTAATGTTACCAGATTCTATTATCCCTCCATTATTTTTAAATCCTCCTTAATATTTGCAATATTAAATCAAGCAGCTCCTTCACGCTCCATTATCGACCCCCACATTTCATACCAGGAATTACATTTGACAAATAAAGTTGGTTTCAAGCTTTTTATAGGAAGTAGAGATGTTACCTCGGAAAAAGAGCAATCTTTTTATCACTCCATTTTACTGTCAGATCACAATTCTGATGAGTAAATCAAAGTAGGTGTTTTATGCTCTACCTACAAAGTCAGTTTTATATTCTGCAGTTAATGATCAGGCTCATGTTTCTATCTAATATCAGCATTATTTAATGCATTTAACTCTACAGGAACATTCCCATTTTAACTGATCACTGAGGCATTTCTGCTTTTCCCTGGATGTTTTACTGGGACTGATTTTCCCGGATCAGCAGGTTGGGTTGGTTTTCTTTCCATCCCTTTCCTGGCAGATCCATCACATTCCACCCGGCTGCAAAATCCCAAGAACAAATTCCACCTGGGTGGTTGGTTTGGCTTTTAAAGCAGCATCATTTTCCCTCGTTCTCTGGCTTGCTCTCAGCTTAATAGCTCCTCATCTTTCCTCCCCCTGACAAATTCCCACGTCTGAACAAATCCCTGGGCTTTCAGTGCAGAGATTACACTGGGGTTTGGTGCCTCCTGATGCAACATCTCCTGTGCATCCCTCAGCACAGACACCTGCATTAGCAGAACAACCCCCCTGGGAACTCTTCCTGCATCCTTCTCCTCCTCTTGTCCTCCAAGGAATACATGAGAAAAATCAGGAACAAGAAAAACAGCAAGGTCAGCTGCTGCAGGGACTTTGTGTTATGAACTCTAAACCTGCTCTCACGCCAATTCCTTCCTCCTTTCCCCAGCTTTCTCCAATTTATCCCCCTCAATCAATAAAGAAAACCACACAGCCAAGCCAGTGGCCCATTTCTGGATTGTTTTCCTCAAAGATCCATTTCCTTTGTCAAATCCTCGAGCTGAGAACGGGGCTGAGCACCAGGAAATGTCTTTGCACGAGGACAATGCCACCAGCACAAGGAAACTTCGGCTTTTTAGAAGAAATAACCTCCAGAGTGTCTGTAAAGGGCTGATTCCCCTCCAGATACCCTCATCACTGCCCAGAGATCCAAGTTATTCTGATATAACATGGTGAGATAAGCTGAACACTGCCCATCATGGTGCACACCTGGAATAACAGACCTTTGCACAGTGATCTCAAAACCACATCAACTACAGCCCACAGCTACCTGGCTAATAAAGAGCATTTTTTTATTCTCTGCTCTCCCCCTGCTCCCCAGTTAAACATTATTCCAAGGATCTTATTTTCACTTGAGTCCCCAGAGCCCCAGATGTCTCTCAAACATTTCACACCATGCAAACAGTGAAATTACAGCTCATTTCATTCTCTTGATTCCACCTCGTGGTTCCCTGACATTTGCAATTTAGTCTCCTGTCCACTTCCTCCTCCTTTTTGCTCAGACCAACACTGAGTGTCTCAAAAGGAATAAATTTCCTTCCCAAATTCCAGCCACTACTCTACAGTATCAGGTAATTACTTCCAGAACTACATTTGGCCACCTACTTATTTTCTACCCTCATGATCTGCTTTCACTTGAGAAATCTTTTATCCTAAAACTAAGGATTTATCTAAACCAAGAAGTTCCACTCCTTCCCAGAATGATCAGCCACGTGGTTATTCCATGCAGGTAAACTCTGTAAAGGACTTTCCATTTGGCCCTGCTCAAGGGTTAAGTTTGAAAAGCTTTAGCTCCACTGGAAATGCCCAGTTCTGAAGACATTACTGGATGTTTAGGTATTCTCAGTTTTGAAGATAATCCTCTTCTTGAGCCTCATAGTGCTGGAGCCTTCCCAGATGGAATGTTTAGTGTTCCTTGCTCATCCTTAACAGGCTCCTCTCTCCCCTGCTGAATACAGACCCCTCATCTTTCCTTAAACCTGCTGCCTCCACCAAAATATGATCCAATTTGGCCAGGTGCAGATATCCCCATAATTCTGTGTCAGTTTTACTTTGGATCCCCTCTCCCATTGTGATCTCATTTCTGTTTCAAATATTCACCTTTGGAAACTCAAAATTCAGTGGTGCCTTTGGATGCTTGTCTTTAGAAATCCATACAAAATGATTTTTTTAAGCAGTGCTCACCTTCTCTGAAGAAATGTCACTCTATTTTTAAAGGTCTGACTCTTTCCTTTGCCAATTTGTTTATGGACATAAAATATAATCTCCTTTAAGCTCTCCCTTTGCTTGTATTCTGGAGCTTTATGTTTCCTACCATCTGGCCCACTAGTCTATTCTCCACCCATGCCAGATTTCTACTCCTCTTCTCTGTCTACCTGGATGATGGGTTTGAATTAAAGCTGCCATAAAATCTGTCAGCTGCACAAAAACAAACAGAGAAAAACCCTGGAAGGTTTTTTTGGATGGTTTTGTTCGTTTGTTTTCTAAATTTTTCCTAAATCATCACCTGCACTTTGCTACAAATTGACTTTGAGCCCTTTCCAAAATGGCAGACGAGCATTAAATATTCACTCACACACCTCTAACAAAACCCTGTGCTGTGGGATGGGATATTTTGGGAGGAGGTTTGTTGGAATTTTGCCTTTAAGCTTTTAAAAGAAGCACAGTCTTATCCACCACCTTCCAATGCTCTGCATGTGCCATCCAATCTCCACTCTGGGCCTCTGAAGGATGGGCAGTAACAGGGCCTGGACCAAAGTTAATTCACAATTCATTGAAGTGATTTGTCTTAAAAAATACCACATGACAGTAAAGAACTTTCTTCTTGATAATGCTGAGTCAACCACCAATATACTCTACATTTTTTGCTAATTTTAAGGTGTTTCTTTATGGAGACCAACTTGAAAGCAAGACCATGAGTTTCCTCAAAGAGTCACAGGCTGATGGAACTGTTGTGGCTCAAACCCTAAATTGAAATTTCTTGATTATTCCAGCGTTTTACTTTATTTAGTATTCATTTGCTCAGCATGAGAATGACAACAACAGGGATTTACTAACAAATACTGATGTAGTTTCTTGTAGAAACCCACTACAAAATTCCTATTCAGAGTGGGAGGAGAACTGCACTTCAGATTTGTATTTTTACATGACCTCTCTTTTTCAAACAAGCAAGTGCTTCTCCTTCTCAAACAGCCTTTGCTTTCTTATCTCCTCAAACAAACAAACAACAAAAAGAAGGAGGGAAAGGAAAATAAAGCAACTAAATTGCATGTCAGAAATAACTGACCTCTTTAATCATAGATTTATTACAATTCTTTTCTGCTATTCTGTGGTGGTTTTTTTTTTTAAAGAAATATTCTTGTTCATCTCTCAGCTCGACCTCTTTCTCTCTTTCTGAAATCCCCCATGGACAGGAAGGTCACAGCCACACTGATGGTTTATTTTTGTGTTCCAGATTTGACTGGAACAATCAAAAAACCACCCCAAAAAATAACAAGTCTGTGCTTCTCCAGCAATTCCTTCTGACTAAACTCAAGTTTTCCAAACCACAGCACTCCATTCAAACCCTTCAGAGTATTTTCCATAGAAATCTCACTCATTGCTTTAACAGGATTGGTGTATTAATCTGATCAATCAATAATACTCTTCCTTTCATATCTTTAGGATGTTTCCTTCTGGAAACACGATTTGACGAATACTGAACATTTAAACAGAGAAATCATAATTAAAACAACTGAAATTCATGCTCTTTGTGTGTTACAATAGAAATGCTTTTTCTCCAGGCATAAATTGTCAGCTTCCTGAATAAGTTATCAGTAGCAGACAAGGCTTGCAAAACCTTTTTTCCATGTATTTTTTGGAAGGGTGGAAAGTTGTGCCCTGCTCTGGTCCATGGCTGAGCAGGCAAGTACCTTGTGAGATGGCTAGAGGTCCTTTGCCTACCTCTATTCACTTTCCAACTTCCCTGGAAAACATTAGAAGGACCAGTTTGATCTCTTGCCAGTCTTCCAATTCTATCTGAAAATAATTATTGTCAGAGAAAATTAAACCTTCCACGGTGAAACCCTGAAAACTTGCAAAGCTGATTAATCATGAGCTACAACTTCTGCATGTGAGGTGACTTGTTCTGAGGCTGAAGGAATTAAAGACATGACCTCTAAGAGCATTAACATTGCTGGGAAGGACATTAGGAAATATTAAGGCTAATTAAACTAAATATTTTTTGCCCATGTGGATGTAGCATCTCCCTGACTGTTAATTATACTGAGTTTGAATATAAATAATCTGTAGCAGATATTTTCTAAAGAGAATATTCACTGGAACGATGCAAGAGGAAGTTTTGGTAACACACAGTCTGAGATGTATCTCCAGACACTTCTGCTCTGATCCCTTTTGGTGCAGAACATCTTTACTTAATATTTTTAATTGTTACCTTTCCCTTCCAAAGGCTTAAAGAGATCCTTGTCCTTTTGAAAAAAAGGTGGAGAAATCCTAAAGACATGAAAGACAGTTTGGCAACTAAATAACTCCCCCCACCTGCAGAGCCTTCACTCTGCCCCTCCTACTCCCTCAGCCTCATTGTGCTCCCCTGGAAATTTATTCCCCAGGAAAAACTGAAAGCAAGAACCGAAGAATTAGCATTGGAAATAGGCAGGAGGATCTGAGTATCCAGATTGGGGGAACAGATTTCTCCACAACGTGAACAATGAAGTCATGCAACTTCTGCAGATAAATCAGCATGAGAGTGATGTTCATCTGAAAGAGGCCTAAAACATTCCTGAGGGGCAGAGCAAGGAGATTCCCCAAACCTTGGAGCAGATGAGCAGTTGTTTTACTCCAAAAGAAGCAAACTCAAAGCTTTTAAGGGGGGATTTGATTACTGCCTGCTGCTTGTGTAGGGAAAAAAGGCCTATGATCCCTCAGGACACAAGCAGGAATCACAGAACCCCAGAATGGTTTGGGCTGGAAGGATCTTAGAGCTCATCTCATTCCACCTCCTGCCATGGCCAGGGACACTTTCCACTGGACCAGCTTGCTCAGAGCCCCATCCAGACTGGCCTTGAACATTCCCAGGGATGTGAAACCTCTCTGGGAATCTCTTCCAGGGCAGTGGATTTCCAGTAAGCAGCAGATCTCAGTTTTTTGTTGTGGTTTTTTTTTGTTTGATTGTTTGTTTTTGTTTGTTTGGGTTTTTTTAAACAAATTATGACAGTGAAAATCTGTTGCATATACATTCTGTTTCCTAAACCTGATGTTTCTAAATGCACAACTTGTCTCCCAAACCTGATGCTTTCTAACTGTGAATATTACAGAGACAGTCCCAGGACAGATGTATTGTCTTGCAAAGGGAAAGAATTCTGTCCTACAATGAGCTGTCAAACTCTGTGATTTTCACATCCCACTGTCTCCTCAGAGTCAATGTCACTGTGGCTTTAAAAATCCTCTGCAAAAACCTGGATTTCTTTGCTTGCCTCCTGTTGCTGAGAAAAGGATTTCTCCAGTAATAGAGGCTAAACGACTGTGTATCCAGGATTGAGGAAGGCTAAGGAGAGGGCTCTGTGGAGCAGCACAACTCTAGAAAGTGTCTCAGACACGTTTAGGGATGGCAGCTCTTCCCACAGGGAGGGAACCAGCCCTCAGCCCTGCTGGACAGCAGGAAGGGAGCAGGAAGGGGACAGAATTGCAAGGCCAATGCCTTGGAATCATGGAGAGGTTTGGGTTGGAAGGGACCTTAAAGCTCATCCAGTTCCACACCTGCCATGGGCAGGGACACCTTCCACTAGCCCAGGGTGCTCCAACCTGGCCTTGGACACTTCCAGGGATGGGGCAGCCCTGGGCAACCTGTGCCAGGGCCTCCCCACCCTCAGAGCCAAGAATTCCTTCCCAAAATCCCATCTTACCCTGCCCTCTGGCAGTGGGAAGCCATTCCCCCTTGTCCTGGCACTCCAGACCTTGTCCCTCTCCCGTTTTCTTGGAGCCCCTTCAGGTGACAAAAGCTAAAAACTGACAACAAAGGAAAAGTCTTTTCAAGATCCCTCAACCAGCAGGGACGTGTGCCATCATAATACCAAGGAATTTTTTGTTCACAGTGTTTTCAAATCTTTCTTCTACAAAGGCTACAAATAAGGGAAAAAAAACCATTTTGACATATCCCACTCAAGTGTGAAAGTAACCTTTAGCTTTAATAGTTTATTCAGGAACTATCCTGGTGTTTTTAATTAGCTAATGCTTCACTAAGATCTGCAGTCCCCAAAAGAACATAATAGTTCCATAAAATGGCTCTGTTTTAATTTCTCTGGTTTTAATGTAGCATCTCCCATCCCACATCCCAACTGTAATTAGCACAGCTAATTACTGAAACTGTATGAAGCATAGTTGCAGTTGCCATAATAAGTATATTTAGTGTATTTCTAAGTACATTACTGGTATTACAGAATTTATTATGAAGACAGTAAGGAAAACAATGTTCCAATGCCATTGAATACTCATGGGACTGGCAGAGGGAGGGGGGGAAAAAAAAGGTTATTCTTATGGAAATAGCAGATTTCTCCAATGAATTAGGTGATTTCCATGATACCAAGTGCTTATGAAATTTTTGTTACATAAAAATCTGTTCACTGGGGGAAAAAAGGGGGGGGAGAGACAACACAACAAACCTCCTCCAACAACTGGTAAATCACTACTTTAAAACAACTGCCATGAAAGGGGGAAAAAAAATGTATTTTACAAGCTTTAAACCACATCAACAATATTACTCACTGACAGAGAGCCCATAAAATTCAAAACCTATTAAAAAAGGAGTCTCATATCTTTGAGGTTTGATAATAAATTCCAAAGATGTGAAATCCCTTTTTAATAGGCTTTGGATATTAAGAGCACCATTTCCCTCCAGTGAGATTATAAGGCCGAATTTACAGATCTCACACGATTTCAGAACAACTCAACCAGGCAAAACTCTGCTCACCCTGATCTGTGCCAGGGATAAAGACAGTGAACTCTCCAAATTTATCTTCCACTGACAAATGTTAATTCCTGTCAGAGATCACTTACATAAATAGTGGGATATTATCTCTTTGCACGTGTATCATTCTCTCCCGAGAACCCATATGAGGTCAGTGGAAAAGAAACCAAAATTACAAGTTTAGCAGCTGGTGCTACAGCACCTTAAACATCTTGCCATGATGTTCACAAAGCACAGATATCTCTGAGCTTGGTTTTAATTCAAACATGGAGCAATTTAAACACATAACCTTGGGAAGGGGCACAAGCTCACCTATCAAACAGCATTTCAGTGAGAACAAAAAGCAATGCCAGCCTTTAAGTCCACACTTAGGATCTACACTTAGATGTAAGTGTAAAAGTGTGACATTTAGGGTTGAGAAGCTAATCTTGGTAAATATTCGTGTTTTCAAGGCGTGAGACATGCGAGATTTACTCATTTGCTCATCTGGTACACCAAGGAACATTTCCAATTGATGAGGGATTATATTATCAAGCTCATTATCAGACCTGAGATGCAAGTTGTGGAAATGTTACAGACTATATAGAATTTTTAAAAATATTACAGAAAAAAAATAACCCATCAACTGCCAATACATAAAAGTTTAGTGTAAAAAACCCCACAATGTGACCGAAGAACCGAAGCATCAAATGCAGAAGTTCTTAGAATTAATCTCTTAAAACTATTAGAAGTGTTTAATGCATCCCAAAAACCTGTTAATACCTTTGCTCCAGAGAGTTCCCAATTGAAGTTCCTATTTTGCCATGGATTTTTAGTGAGGAAGCCCATCCCTCTCCTCCATCTGCTTAAGGGATTCCCATGGAATCACAGCAATTTAACCACTGAGTTACAGTTCTGGGGGGCACAAAACTTCCCCAGCTAAAAGCAGCTTAACTACACCAGCTTTACTCCTTGCAGAGTAAAGTGTGAGTTGTCCCTGACACGTGGCTTGTGCTGGCACAGCTGCTGAACCTGAAAATTGCACTGACATCTGGGATCACACCACATTATCTGATGCCTTCACTGGGAAAGGACCAGATCTGTGAGTGTTTTAACCCCTGCAGTGACTCAAAATTAGCACATCCACGCTTATTGTATCATTTACCCACAAAACCAGCAAAGTTCAGCACTGGAGAGGGTGGGAATGAAAGATAACCCTTTTGACTGTCAGGAAAATACAACCTGTAAGATGTATTTTCTGTTAATCCTGAGGGCACACTGCCTTTGTATGGCAGATAAACATGGTCCTGTGAGACCACTTGCTGATTCAGCAGAATACATCCCTATCCAGGAGCTGGGGAATCAAACACCACCTTTTATATGGGCCAGATTATCAAAAAGGTGTTTTCTCATCCCTGGAAGTGTCCAAGGCCAGGTTGGATGGGGCTCTGAGCAACCTGGGCTAGTGGAAGGTGTCCCTGCCCATAGCAGTGGAACTACATGGACTTTAAGGTCCTTTCCCACCCAAACCATTCTGTGATTCTATGAAACCTCTTTGGAAGTAAATCACAAAGATATAAAAGACAAAAAAACCCCAACAAAACAACAACAACAAAAAGTTGACCCCTAAAAAACTAAAATCAAACAAACACACACTAGAAAACCCAACCAACCAAAACAATAACCAGTCCATAGTTACAGTTCTCCTTTGTGCCTCTTATTCTACTTCAGCCAAGAAAAGCCTCCATGGAATATTTTATCAATTTGTATGAAAACAGTGCAATGCCCTCTATTAAATACCAAGCAGGACTTCCCACGTTACCCAGCACTGCTAAATCTTTGATGACTATGTTTTAAGAGCCCAACAATCTTCCTTCCAGGGTCTGAAATCCTGATTTTTTTTACCCTCAGCCTGGAGCAAAGGTTTTTACCACCCCAGAGCTCAGCTTGTCACAGGTTTCCCTGGTGCTGGAGCCTGGCCAGAGTCAGTGGTGCCACCACAACCTCTGCAGCAGCACCACCTTTCCATGCAGATTGTGACCACTTGGGGCTAAAGGTGTGATTTTTCTGATAAGGGCAACCTCTCAACCAAAGCTCAAAATCCCAACCAGGAATTCCTCCCTCAGTGTCTCAGATGGGACATGAAGACAAAGTGAATAAAACACGTTATTCTTGCAGTCACTGGCTTGGTGCTTTTGGCATCTGCATGAAAACTCTACCAAAGTTATTTTTGCAAGGACTTAGTAACGCATGACTGGTATTTTTTCCTCTTAAGGACTTCTTCTGAAATAGCATTCTATACTGGCAGGGCAGCTAAATCAAGATTTTCCTAAATCGTCCACACTTTGCAGCATTTTATAATTTAGAATCATAAAATCTGGTAGAGAATCATGTTTGCACCAAACCACAACCTCAAAGAAGGTACAAACTCCAAAATTGTATTGTGGAAACACTGAAGAACATGAAAGGCACTGCTTTTCACTAATATTTTCTTCCAAGTGTTTCTTGGTAAATTACCCACACTGGAAAAGTTTGTGGGTTTTGGTTGTTGTTGGGTTTTGGGGTTTTTTTCCCATTTAAATAGTCAAAAGATGAAGAGCAGCAGAAGCACAGAGGGTTTAATTCAAAATTTCCTTCCTGGTTAAATCATTCTGGGTGAAGAGCACCAGAGCTGCTCAGGTCTCACAACTCTACAGACCAATCAAACCACTGACCTAACAATAAAGGTACAAACATATTCATGTATTTCCTTCCAGAAAGGAAAAAAAAAACTGTGAGGGAAACTTTAAATTTGAGACATTCCTTGGGAAACAGAGTGAGACATAATTATTCTTGGAAAAGGGAGCTCTAGAAATGACTGGCATTGCATGTGCAGCCACACAGCCCCCAAAGTGAATCTCCTTCAGTGAGTAATGATCAGGAATTCCAAAGGAGGTTGTTCTGTCTGGTGTCCTGTTCACAGCCTTCACTCTGCTGCTGCAGCTGAGGATTCACTGAATCCACAGGGATTTAAGGTGCCATTGAAGGATTGGCACCAGATTGAGCAGATAACCAGGGATTCAAAAGTGCTCTGTGTGGATATTTGCTGATGCCAACTCCCTGCTCCGAGTGTCAGGTGTCAGTGAAAGCCCCCGAGGCAATGTATGTTGGGCATTTCATGGAATCATGGAATTGTCTGCATTGGAAAGGACCTTAAAGCCCATCTCATTCCACCCCCTGCAGGGACACCTTCCACTAGCCCACGCTGCTCCAAGCCCTGTCCAACCTGGCCTTGGATACTTCCAGGGATCCAGGGGCAGCCACAGCTTCTCTGGGCAACCTGTGCCAGCAGCAAACTGAAAAAATACCAACACTTTTATGGAGAACAACAACCTTCTGGACTATTTTTACATGCTGATTACTTAGACCTTCCTGGCACATCTCAGGCTGCTTTTGGGGGGTTTTTTTCCCCCATTATGGTTTAAACAGTTAATCTTGTACTGTGTGAAACCTGCCAAGCACAGTTAACATTTTGTTCTGGCACTTCTCCCCTGTGTTCTGTGGATTCAGCAGGAGCCCTGAGCACCTGCCTCTGCTGCCCTTCCTGCAGGGAACTGCCCTGGCCCAGCTGCTGAGCATCCTGTGGTCAGGAGATTCCCACCTGTGCACAGCATTTCCAGCCCACAGGTGCCTTCCCACCCCCCTCAGCTGCTCACCTGCCTCCGAACACAAAGCTCCCATCAGCAGGAAGAAGTAGCAAAGCGTGACAAAAAAAAAATCCCCACCTTATGCTGAGCCATTTGTGCAGGATAAAAATGCCTCTCATATTTCCATTTTTCGTTCTTTTTCCTGATCAGACAAGATATATCCCATTCCTTCTGGCATAGGAAAGCCTCACCTTTGTATGATTTTTAAAACAAAACCCACTCTAAGCAGCTGACAGTGAAAATTTCCAAGGGACAGTAAACACTGCCTGCATTTAAACCTCATTATTCTTAAAAATCATCTCTTTGTTATGGGGAAGCAAATGCAAGCAGATTTGCCAGCTGTGTAATTCCACTGAGTTTTCATGTCCACTGTGGATTTTTTAAGTTGCTTTAGTTATGAAACCCAGACTTGAGTTTTTATGGAGCCTGCACGGGTCAAAGAGAATTTTTCCAGTGACTTCAATAGGCAGTGGATTAAGCTCCGTGTGAGATGCAAATTAACTGAGCCTGATTAACAGCAGTGCTGCACTTGAACCTGATCTTGAGCTGGTGCAGTAGTTCTTCAGTGAGAAGAGCAGCTGCTGAAGAGGGCAAAAATCAAAGAGCAATTTCCTCCACAATGCAACTCATCAGAAAAAAAAAATCCTGGAAGAGATCAGCCTTGCCCGAATTCATTCAGTCTCCTCTGCAACAGGCACAGGAAAGGCTGATTGAGAAGATAAGCTCTGTATCAACACACCTTGGAACATCTGTTGCCCTAAAATAAACTTCAGCTTCATGGGAAATATGAAGATGTGCATCTCTGACTGGAAGACGTGAAACGTAATTTCATTAATGTAATGCTGTAAAACACCTTTTTAACTTTAGGAATGTGTCTTAGATTTGGAAAATAATTTTAGATGCCACAGGCTTTTTTAACAATAAATGTTCCAGCCAGCATCTGAGAAGCTGCTCATCCCACCACACTGTCAGGCTCCAATCTGGCAGAGGTCTATAAATGGACTTGTGTGCACTATGAGTAATTCCACTGACTCACAGGGGTGGCTCAGACAATATTGCTAAACAGATGCCCAGATTTGGGGCCTCAAAATACACATGTCCCTCTGACAGCTCAGAGACACTCCGAGCCTGCTCGTATTTCAAAGCTTGAGTGGTTCAGAGCTGGCCTGAAAACAGGCAGTGGCAGCTTTGCCAACATCACTGGAATGCAGGAGGAAAACATGTCTCTGAGGCTGGGCAAGGGGTGTGAGGGCACACACCTGGAATGCCAGCACTACCTGGGCAGAGCCAGCCCGGGGCACCATCATGTCCCTTCCTGCTGGGAGAAGTGCTCTGTCACACTCCTCCCCTAAGAGCACCAGGATTTGGTAAAATCCTGGTTAACCAACATTCTCCCTCCTCACTGGCTTTGTTACCCCAAAGGGATCAGTTCTGTGCTGCTCCCAAGCCCTGGGCTGTCCCAGCTGCAGCTCAGCTCCAGGGCTTTGCTCCAAGCACAGTGTCATGCTCAGGTTTCCCCGGTCTCCTCCTGGGGTCAGAGCCCCTAAAACCTCTTCTTAGAAGACAAGACACTTCCTTACAAGGAGCCCAAATGCTTGCAACCAGAACATTCCTGCCAATGGGATTCAAGGGGAAGCCATTTGTTTTTCACAGACCATCAATGCTTGACATGAATTACTGATAGTGATGCTCCCTAAAATTCTTTCCACGACTCCAGGGTTCCATCTCATCAGTTCCCTGACTCAGGGACTGGGTTTGCACTGGGACAAGCAGAGCTGTGTCTTGGTGCCACCACAATTTCCTACGCTTGGCTCTGACCCCAGGGCTGCCTCTTATTTTCTTCCCTGTGCAGTTGATGCTCAGCCTCTCCTGCTTATTTACATTTATTCTCCCCTTATGATAAACATTTCCAGCTTAGTCCACACCACTGTTCAGTTCTGAGTCCTAATGGATTTAAGCCGAAGGAGGGATGGTTTAGATTGGATATTAGGAAGGAATTCTTGGCTATAAGGGTGGGGAGGCCCTGGCACAGGTTGCCCAGAGAAGCTGTGGCTGCCCCTGGATCCCTGGAAGTGTCCGAGGCCAGGTTGGACAGGGCTTGGAGCAACCTGGGATGGTGGAAGGTGTCCCTGCCCATGGCAGGGGGTGGCACTGGATGGGCTTTAAGTCCCTTCCAACCCAATCCATCCTGGGATTCTAAGTGTGCCCTGGACACCTGCTGATATAATCCGTGACATAGTGCATAAGAATATAACCTTAATTAACACTATTACTTCATCTGCTAAAAGCTCCTTCTTCCCAAGGAGCTGATGTAGCAAACAGATTCCATAAAAACCCCTTCAACTGCTGAGTTCTTTTAACACCAGACAAGTAAACCCCTGCATGTTCTGCTGACCTACCCAGTGATAACTGCTTTTAAACAAACACCTTTCTGTGCTATTTTGTATAGTTCACCATTTGTAGTCACGAGTCATAATTCTGGAATTGTTGAAGTTATTCTGATTTTTTTTTGGAAAAGTTTTAAGATTCAATTTATTTGCAAAAGGAATCAAATAGAAATAATGACTGATTAAAATAAGTCTGTGAGGAAAGCAAACAGCACAAAATAGATCTCTCCCTGTGCCTGTGGATTCAAATTTTTACTTCATTTGCTCCACTAAGAGGTTTTCTCATAATAAACAGCAAACAGCCAAGTTCACTTGGAAGGAGAATTTCAATATATGTGTTTGCTGAAGAGTGTAATCACATCAGAGCCTGAACTACATGAAAGAGAATATTTCTCTGGGTCACAGACCATTCTGCTGCTGTGTTGCTGCACAGAAATTCAGTCTGTGAAACACCTCCCGTGGGGCTGAAACAGCAACACTCTGACCAGGACTGCAAATAACAAAGAGTCCATAACCCTGAGGGCGTTTTATACAAAGCCTGCAGAGATACATGAACTTCTGATAAGCTCAGGAAATCCTTAGTGACCAGCAGAACCCTCATCTTTCTGATTGTGGATGGTTAAAGTAACCAGGGAATCTCTGCTGGACTTCTTAAAAACAGAAGGAGAAGATCTCTAAGTGTTCATATTGATTTTTGTACCAGACATTCGAGCGAGAAGTTACTCCTTACAGTCCACAAAATAAGTTTGCAATGAAACATAACTGAGCTAAATAAAATCTCACCAGTCAAGATGGTTCACTAAAATGAACCCCCACACAGCTAAAATTTCAAACCATCACAAATCCTCCCCATCCCTGGAAGTGTCCAAGGTCAGCTTGGACAGGGCTTGGAGCAACCTGGGATAGCAGAAGGTGTCCCTGCCCATGGCAGGGGGTTGGGACTGGATGAGCTTTAATGTCCCTTCCAACCCAAACCATTCTGGGATTCTATGCTCTTCTTAACATATGAAGTTTCAGCATTTAAATTCCAATTTTTACCTCCTCATTTACGGTGCTGTTTCTTCTTCCCCTCGGAAGAGAAGAGTTAAACCCAGAGCACGAGCTCGGCAAGGTTTGGAAGGGAGCACTGCATTCTGCAGGGAGGCCAGAGAATGCACATAGTTCATTAAATAATGTGAGTAGTAATGAGGGTTTACACAAATCAAACAGTGTGTTAGGTAATTGTAATGCTGCTTTGTGGGAAACCACCTGTCAGGAAGCACTTCCAGCCGAAGACTCAATCTGCTGCCGTGCCTCCAGATGATTTCTAATTAGTGTAAACTTCATCTGTGGCATGGAACCAACATATTAAAGAGGTATCTGGGTTTTTCTGTTTGCCTGGCTTGGGGGTTTTCTGTAGATTCTTTCACTCCTCCCAGCATTGTAAAAAATGGCTTTTGTTTTTGTATGAGCCTTTGAAGAAAGCTCTTTTACCAAGAGTACTAAGAAAAATTACAGCCTTTCATACAAACAGGGGAGAAAAAAGCCCAGCTCTGGAAAAAAAAAAGTCATAAAAAGGTTCAAGTTTATCACCCAATGTAATCCTTAACTTCAAAAGGTTAAGGTTGTGTACACCTCTGGCAGTGACAGGAGTGTCAATAAACATCACTTGAGTATTTTGAGGATTGGTTTTTAAATATCAAACACCATTTTAATGACTACCAAAGATAGTGATGGATGTTCTAATAACAGAGCAGCCTGAAAATTCCCATCCCCCCTAAAAAAATCCAAGCTGTTTGAAGGAGAAAAGATGAGTAACTGAGGGTGGTCCTGGTGGCTGCAGTCACAGAAGGATCACAGGGATCACAGCCTGATCTCCCTGTGCCACATCCACAAACCCAGAGGAGATCAAAGCCAAACACCGGGACACAAATCACCCCCTTCCAAAGAAAAAACAAACTGTCAGGAAGCAGCAAATCTGCATTTAAAAGGTGCAGTTTCACAGTTCAATCTTAGAGTGGTTTTATTCCTTTATTCTATACCTGCCCATAAAAAGAACGCCAAAATTAAGAGTGTCCCCTGTCCCTGCCTCACACTGAGTCCTTGTCCCCAGGAGCTGCCAGCAATGACTCATTTTAAAGCAACAGCATCTCCTCAGCCCTTCATTATCAGCTAATCACCAAAACCTGGGGTACATCCTCCAAATCCTGCACTGCTTCATTGTTTTCTGACGTAATTATTACCAAGAATTTCCCAGATCTACCCAACACATTGTTCAACAGCAACAACAAACAAAAAAAAAAGGCAAAAAGAGCTGAGCAGATGGAATAACAAGGTCCAGAATATCACACCAAAGAAAATGCCTTTTGCCTATGATTTTAAAGGCCATGGAAGACACACTCAAGAAAGGGGTGCTTTTCAAAGAGGAAGCCTCGAGTCTTACAGGCCCAGGGAATCACCATCCCTGGAAGTGTTCAAAAAACATGTGGATGTGGCACTTGAGGACATGGTTTAATAGAAAACATGGTGGTGGTGCTGGGTTGGACTTGATGATCTTTAAGAGTTCTTTTCCAACCTTAATGGTTTTATGGAGACTAAAAACATTTTTTCATTAAAAAAAAGAAAATCCACAGAGACAATATTCCCTTGAAGCTCAGAGGAGAGATTTAAAACACTGGATAAAATTTAATTTTTTTAGTAGCTGAAAATACCCCTACAAATGCAAACAGAGCTGGATGAAAGAGAATCCTACATGCCCATTCATCCATGCTTGGAGCCAGCTAAGCCTGTGCTGTGTTGCTGAACATCCCCAACACTTCTGCTGCACTCTTCAGTTCCTCCTTATTAAAAATAAAACAATAATAAAGAAAGGATTAACAACCAGACTCGAGGTGAACAGCTGTTCTAATGAAACCTCTGGCCACAACAGAATTGCAAAGCAGCCCAGGTCTCTCAAGAAGCCTCAATATGTCAAGTCTACTTCTCTGCTGTTGCTAAAGAATGTTAGCGTGAATTTTGGGGTTTGAGTGTGATCAGTGGGGTGAGGAAAGTCACTTTACTCACAAACTTTCCAATTTGATCTGGAAATCACTCAACAGAATAACAATCTGATATGGAGTTATTCAAGTAATGCTGTTCTTAGTTATAAAAAGCCCAAATTCCTAGAGTCTGTGTAATCTGCCTGCCCCTGAGCCCTAACTAGCAGTGGGGAACTAACTGTGGCATAACAAAAGCTGTCTGAGATTCCCTTCCTCCCTGGAAAGCAATCAAGACGTGTGTTTTCCCAGAATGATTGGTTATATTCATTAACTCAAGCTGCACAGAGAGTATCTTTCACTCAATTAATCTCCAAGCTTGGGGATGATGGTACTTGTGAATCATCTTGCCATTTCTCATTGCTTGGCTACCTATAATTTTGTGCTGCACTCCTGCTCCTGCTCAGAGAGGGGAGAGCAGTGATGAATGGCAGCAACTCCCATCAGGGCTATTTTGGCATCCTGGTGACAACCTACAATAGGGGCTTTCTAATTAAAGCTCAGGAGAGCAAAGCTTCTCTGGTAATAATAGATGTTGTGTGCTCTGGTGAGTAGTTAAATTTGCTCCAAGTTAAGTCTGAAGCCACAGTTCCCACCAAACAGACTGTTAAATTATTTTAATGGGTCAGGGGGTGAGTTCCCACATCCCCAGACACCTCACAGCGAGGATCTGCCTGGATTGGGAATTGGTGTCTCACCCACCTGCCAGGAAATAAAAAGTGAACACCTGGGCTGTGCAGAAAATGCACCATCGACAGCAGCAAGAGGAAGCAGACCTGTGGTTCTTAAAGAGTGAGAGCTGCAATCATGAGCCAAATGAGAAAGAGAGTCCCAGCTCCTGACTCTGTCAGAGACAGCACAGCTGTCACAGAGATCAGCTCAACTGTGCCAGTCTCCTTCCCCCACATTCCAGCAGATCCCTTCAGTCAGAAGGACGAGTTATTCCAGGTACAGGGCTGGAAAAGGAAAGCGTCGTTCAGCACAGCATCCAAAGAATAGATGGAGAGAAGCACAAAACCTCCATTTCAACACCCCTAATTATATTTCAGGAAACTAAGAATAAAAATGCGAGTCCTCTCCGCAAGTCCCAACTTTTATTTCTTTTCACGCTTTGAAGCTGGAAACACATGAACAAGGAAGTTGGGGATATCTTCCTATTTTCCAAGCTGGTGCTGATCTGCTTAAGTCAAAAATCTGAATTCCCAATACAAGAACTGCCAGTTGAGTGTCAGTCCACAAGTCCCCGTGAAGAACCTCTACGTCATCCTACAACAAGTAGCTTCACAAAATCTGTAATAAGAGAACTCCTTCACAAAATCTGTAATAAGAGAACTCCTTCACAAAAATCTGTAATAAGAGAACTCCTTCACAAAAATCTGTAATAAGAGAACTCCTTCACAAAAATCTGTAATAAGAGAACTCCTTTGTGTTTATTTTCAGGCTGCTGACCGATACCATCAACCTAATTCCTGTTTTGGGGCAAAACAATTCTGAATTTGCTCGTGGCCCTTTATTTAAGAAACCCAGGGTTTAAAACCTCAACCACACAAGATGATTTAAAGGGTGTCCAAATCTCAGGTGTAATAATGAGCTACAGCTACTTGAATTACTTCAAGGAGGCTGCATTTGCAAGGTCAGGCAGTAGCCTGGAGTTCCTGGAACAATCCAGTTGTGTTCAGCCTTTATATCCCATTTCCCTCCCAGCAAGGTATCATTCCTCAAATATGTCGAAGTGGGAGTAGAAACACAAATATTAGAAAAGCAGAATAGTAGAAATAAAGATGACAGTTGCTAATCTCTTCCAGAAAAAAGCTTTTAAATGGGCTCTCACAATAAATTATTCCACCTACCACATAAAGTAGCACAAGTTTGACTGTAAGAAGCAGCCGATGATGAATTTTAATCGTTTTCAACCTGTGTAATTATTACAGAAAATGATTTACAAGCTCCACCAATTAATCAACCCAAACAGCAGCTTGCAATATTCACCTGTTCATAGGCAATGCTCCTGTTTTATCTGGAAAGGTCAGAACAGGTGGGGGGACACAAGGTGGTGACACCCAGTGCGGGGTTTGTGACGGAGGCGTGATGGAACCTGACCCAGAGGCACTTCTTGTTCTGTGGTACCACCATCCCTCCCCAAAACAGCCTGGGGCACCTTCTTGGGCACATCCTGGGCTCCCCAGGCAGCTCCACAAGCTCTTCCACAAATACTGATGGCATTTGGTGCCGCAAACCCAACGGGACAGAGGCAGAGCCACAGCTCAGACACAGCTCTTGTCTCCACACTGCCACAGGGGCAATTCCTAGGTGTAAATAAGGTTTCCTCACCGCAGGAGCCAATGTTTTAACTCAACAGTAGGTCAGGGAAACTCTAGAATCCCTGAAAACAGTTTCTCAGATTCCCCATCACATTGTCAAGTGAGAGGAAGAACGAGCCAAGCCACAGCTCAACGGTGACAGCTGGAAATAGAGGCTGGAGTTTAAAAACTTGCATCAGCACCTATTTAGTTAAGGATGAAGCAGGTGCAGAGCCCAGCTCCTCACCTGGCACAAACCTCTGCTGAAAACAGTGATTTATAGGAGCTGTTTCTGCCCTACTTGCTTTTGGGGCTGTTAGGATCAGGACTGTAATTCTGCCTGGCACCAGCCCGCATAGGAGGAAACTTTCTGCTTTGCAGAAGACAATAGCCAGGAGCCACACTTATCTTTTGCCACAGCATTTCAGTTGCCAAATTACACAGTATAACACTGCTATGATGCCACAAGAAAATGGTATTTGAAATTATTCAACAGGCTGTGCCAGGAAGTTTTTGGGATGATACTTCCCAGCATGAAGATTAAAACCTCCTCTGGTTCTGCTAAATCCAGTCTGTCTTTATCCTTTGTATTCCTCATTTTTAGTGTCTAGAAAAAAATAACCTCTGCAGCATATCATGATCCGAAACATCTGGAGTGTTTAATCTACACACAGAAATCAAGACTAGATAAAAGGAACTTTTAGATTTGCTGCTCTTAGGAAATTGTCAGAGATGGAGAAACGAGGGTGAAGGGATACAGAACTTTAAAACCCCCAAGAGGTACAAGGTGATACCAGTATCAGAAGCTACTGTAATTTTTCTTTCAGACAAAATCTGGAGCAGAACTGCATCCATGGACAAATGGGAAGCAAGAGGATGCACCTTGTTCCTTATCCAGCATCTCAAACTCTTCCCAGTGACAGCATGTAAATAAAACACACCCTGAACCATCCTACCTGGGAAATGCATCTTCCTGAGCTTGGAAGAACAGAATACATAATGAGAGGATGCTTTCCAAAGAGGGATAAAGTGATAAGGAGGAGTAAAATCAGACAGATACCCACGGGCCTTACCCATTCAGCTGCCAACTTTGTGCAGAGCAAGAGAGAAAGTGTGCAACACACACTGGGAGAGAAGGAGAAAGGAAGGGCACATGAAAACAAGGAGTGTGAGAGCACATGAGGAATCCTCCTGAAGCCCTTGTGAGGTTAAAGGGCAAAACTTCAGGAGGAAGGCAAACTTGTTGCTCAACTGATTTAAAAAAAACCAACAAAACAACAAACCCCAGCACTTCCTGCAACCACAATCC
This sequence comes from Pseudopipra pipra, assembly GCF_036250125.1. Taxonomy (NCBI): domain Eukaryota; kingdom Metazoa; phylum Chordata; class Aves; order Passeriformes; family Pipridae; genus Pseudopipra; species Pseudopipra pipra. The sequence continues at coordinate 2,713,531 of NC_087558.1, read as the reverse complement.
AGCCTCCTTCTTGCTCCACATTAGTAAGAGTGATAAACCAGAGCTTCACAACACTAGTACACAGGGGAGGAATAATGTATATTTTTAAAATCTCTGCCTCAAATTAAGGCGCATTTTGATGCTGAAAATGAAGTTATTCAGCAGGCTTAACATTTTTTTTTTGTTAAAAATCTGCATACATTAAATAACAACCTATTCTCTGTGCCAGCAGGTAGCAATTATCTAGTTAGTGCCTCCCCAGACTAAACCCACAACCTTCAAAGCAGAGCTGACACATACTGTGGTTTTTTGTACAACATCCAGCACAGAACTGCAGGCCTTGGAAAGAAAGATGTTTGTTTCCAAAGTGACAATGAGATCTGAGTTCAGGTCAGAACCCTCATAAAACCAAGACACTCTATTTAAGTGTCAGATTTGGGAAGGAACCATAGGAAATATCGAGTAACTTGCACACAGAGGAGCAAATTCTTCAGCCTTTTAGCTCTTGTGATAAAGACCCATGCACAGACTGCCTTCTCCACAGCCAGCAAGGCAAAGTTTAATCTGTTTATTTAAGTTTTAATTGACCTTGAATGTTTAAGTGAGGAAACACTGAAACCACGTTACCAGCACAGAACAAACATCAGCCTACACATTAAGTCCCCACTCATATTATTGACAGGTTTCTCTCTAAAAATGGAAGAGAACTTTAGTGACAAGACCCTGTTTTTATTCTCATCGCTTTTTTGATCTGAATTTTTGCCCTGCTGGGGATAATCAAGAGAAATAAGAGTGTGTAAAAACCACATATAAAATATTATTTGTGAAAAAATAAAGGTCTATATTCAGATACCAAAAACAGGCAGAACCACCAATAATGAAGCATTAATTTCTTATTTTCTAGGACATAATCCCTCCCTTGCTTGCTCTGCCAATAAATGCCATTTCTCCATGACCTAATTCTTGCCTCTGCTGTGACTTGTACAATTTTTTTTGCCATTCTCTCATTTCCTCCTCTATTAATGCATTTCACTGTATTCAGTGGTCACGATTTAGAAGTTTGTAGCTGACTTGACTTGCCAGGCTTTTTTCTTATGCCTCTTACAAGAACATTTTGATAGCTTCAAACTGTGGCAGAGCACAAAAACCCCTCAACATTCAGTGCTTTCCAAAGTAACTGCAAAGTCCAAGTCCCTCTGTTTTGACCATTTAGTTAATTGGATCCTAATTAAGCCAATTCATTACGAGCAGCAGATTTTCACCCTCAGTTTTATACACTGCCTTCCTCCACAAAGATTCTTCTCGCTCGACATTTGTTAATAAACCATTCCTGCAAAACAAACCATCCAATGGCAAAACACGGACATGGGAATTGTTTCTGCCTTATCAGATTTTTGCTGGAACACAATTAATTCATCCCCCACCACTGGGAGCAAGATTGTTTTAAGTCATCAGCAACGAGAACGTTTGCAAACCCCTGGATCAGCTCTGAAGTGTTCTGGTCACATTTTGGTGGCCTCCACACCACCCTGCTCTGAAGTCTTACCTTTCACCAGCCCCGCTGGTCTCCAAGCAGTAGATTTGCTCTCCAAGACGTTCTTAGTGTCTCTCTTCAAGCTCAAACAGAGTTCAGGCTTCAGTTTTCAGTCTGCCTTACTCCTGGCTACCCAGATTGAGGATTTAATTCAATTAACTCCTTTAGCTTCCTTCCACAGAGCAAGAAACAGCCACTGGCATTTTCTGTCGGAATAAGGAAGAAAAAGGCACCAGTGGGTTAGATCAAACCAGCAAGTGCTGTGGCATCTTGGAGAAATATTCTGTACTCTGTGGCTGCCTAATTACAGCCAAGGGGCTCCCTGCTAATACCAATAAAACAGTTTGCACCTCTGGAAGCTGCAGGAGACAGCCCAGCATCGCTTGTGTTTATAAACCTGCCTTCAGCTCTGCGTTTATTTTCCTGCAAGACACCCCGAGCAGGTTGTTAAAAGGATGAAAGGAAATGGCCCCAATTGCACCAGATGAGGTTTAGATTGGACATTTGGAAACATTTCTTCACAGAAAAGGTTGTGAAGCCCAGGAACAGGCTTGCCCACGGAAGTGGTGGAGTTGCCATCCCTGGAAGTGTTCAAAAAACATGTGGATATGGCACTTGAGGACACGGTTAAATTGTGAATATGGTGCCATGCTGATGGTTGGACTTGATCTTAAAGATCTTTTCCAACCTTAACAATTCCATGAATCTATTCAATTTTTCAGGTGGGTTTTCCTTAAATTGCATCCCACTCCCTATTCCCAACCTACAGCACAGCTTAGAGTCCACAACTTCTCAAGAACCAGGACATCTCCAGCCTGACCTGCAAATCTGTGGGGTTTGATGCCAACTGTGAGCATTAAAAATCAAATATTATATACTTTGGTGACTTGATCAGCACTTAAATATCAAATTGCAAAATAAGAGATACAAAGAGGCTTTAGAGACAATTCAAGAGGAAAGCAAAGTTATGGATTTCTGTGCTTCCCGGTGAGCTGATTCCCTTTCCCATACACAGACTCTGGCCCCAAACCCAATACAACATGTTGCAATATCTCCATTTTGTGGCAGATTTATTTTTCATCCAACACACACCTTGTGAGAAGATACAAAACTGACAGTGTGTGGCTTGCATCGTGTCACAGCACTGACAAACCTTCCTGAGTTCTGCAAGGCTGTGATTTATACAGGATATTCACTCTTATCTATAGAGAATGGCTTATAAATTATACACATTTTCTAACCCACTTTGTCTTTCTTCTGCAAGGGGAAGGTCATCTCCTTCCCTCACGTCACACAGGGCAAAGTCACCATGGGAAGAAGACAAACCTGTGTGTACACACAGACTTAATCTCCCTCATAACCATATATCCACTTAAAGCACTTTTTATTCATTTCTATTTTTATACTCTCGAGGGAATAACAGGGGACGTGCTGAATAATGTATATAATTCCATGTCCTCTGTAATGCCAACAAAATTACACTATTTCAAGATACATTAAGTAGCTCACCACTGAGGCATGGGAACACATTAGCAAGGCCATTACACTGCACAACAGAGCAAAAATCACGGATACAACACTGAAATTAAAGAAGAAAAGGATCTGAAAAATTCTTCCACATTGGTTAGGACATTGCAAAATAACTGGCAGCTCTCAAAGCTGGGATATATTGTCATAGTTTTAGTGGGTGATGTGCAACTGGGAATGTGCTGGTCAGAAGTGGCAGCTGAGCCATAAGGAAACCATGGAAAAGCCCCTTGGACACAATCTGAAGAAGGCTGGAGAACTTCTCAACTGATTTTGGTGGGTGCTGGGTAAAACCTATAAAGGAATGAGCTCTGCAGGGCTTGGACTCCAACAAGAACCCAACAGAGATGAAGGCAGATGCTTCCTCCTACCATTTATTTACCCAAATCATAGTTTGCTCTATGACTTTGCTGATTTTCCCTCCTCAGTGCTCTGGTCCAACACACTGACCATTCCCCAACCACCTCCAAAGCCATTAAGCCTCTCCAAAACTCGCTGTTTCTTCTCCAACAGTCAAAAGCACAAATTGGCTAAAAAAAAAAAATTTGTTTTGAGACGTGCTCTTTTCCCCTGGATTGCTCCAACCTGGATATGTCACTTAAAAACACATTACATAAACCTTGACCATCTGATGCCCCACATCTGAACGGATCATTATTTCCAAAAGCATGGAAAGGAGAGGCTGTGCCATGTGTTTAATGGGCAGCTCAACAAGGACAACCTTGTGGATGAATCACCTCATTAGATGAAGCAAAAATTCAACAGGAATTAAAGATCAATTGCCTGGAGTTTCTTTCACCAGCCATGAGTTTTGAAAGCACCTCACTAAAATAAAATGCAATCAAAATGTCCTAACTCAGGTGGGGATGTTTGTAAATACTGATGCACAACTGAATTAAAATATCTTTTTCTCATCCAAATTTCTGCTCGTTGTGCAGTGAGGTTTTTACTCCTTCACTTTGGCTTTGTAAGATAAAGCTGAGGTAAAAGCAGGTGGTAAATTCTCGCAATTGAAACACAGTTTCATGATGTTCCTTAGCACTCACTGCAATTCCCACCATCTCACCAATAAACACTGAATTTTCCTACCAGCTGAGAATCCTCTTCTCACAATAAATCTTCATTTTCACTGACCAAGATACGAATAACACACGGATTTTGCAGCTTTCCTCAATACCAAACTAACTCATTGACCAAAATCAACATGAGTTTCCTCACAAAACTCCCTGGACTTTGGAATGAACTCTCACTTCTTCCCCCTGCAAGGTAAGATCTGTTTCTGTGTCCTTGATGTGCATTTGAATTTCCTCTTAAAATTCCTGAGGTGATTATTTTGGAAGGGCTGTGCTGTTCAGACCGTGTTCCACAGCCACCTGTTGTGACAGCAAGAAAAAGAAACCCCACCAGTCTCTTATTACCAGGTTTCATCACATTATATTCAAATTACAAACTAAGATGGCTTATGAATATTTCCTTTTGAATTAAAATGCCAGTTTCTCATGTGAAATGGAGTTTATGATAATTCAGAGCTTATCTTCACTGCTTGATGTCTTTGTCCTTTCTTAGGTAAATAGTCTGAGTATCACATCCATGAGAACTGTCCTTTGACTTATTCTGGAACTTAACTAACTTGACCTTTTTTAAATAAAATCATCCCCACACAGAGTTTTATTGTTGGTCTCTCCTCAAATTTCCATACCAGATGGAGCAGAAATTTTAGAGGCACTGAACCAGAAAGAGAACAAACCAAGAAAGATCTTTCCTTCATTTCAAAGCGAAATATTTAAAAATACCCCAAAAGAAACCATCCTTTCCATGACTCTTACAGACTTTAACCCACGGCTTTGACCTGCTGACACTTTTTAAACCCCATGCACCACACTTTCCTCTGGCAACCTGTCCACTGGTCACTGGGACAACCTGTGTGTGCTCTCCTGTGGGGCACATCTCCCTCAAAATTGCACTGAGTCGCACATTTTAAAGTTGAGGGCACAGAATTAAAAGCCTGAGAGCCCAAACACCCTCCATAATTAAACAGAGGAACGTCAGCACCTTTTTCAGCTGTTCTCACCAAACCTGCTGACCTTGTCCGTGGCTCAGCTTCAGGAAATCATTTCCCTTCTTTGGTCTGATCATCTCTCTGTGAGACAGACTGTTCCTTTAGACACTTAGTTACCATCCTTTCCTTATGAGTTTTCTCAGAATGACTCAACAAGGAAACAAGAAAACACATTAAGAACTTTAATTTCCCTCACTCTCGAATTTTTTTCCTGGATCAAAAAGCAGCCGCCGCTGACTGAAACGAAAGCACACCTTTTGTGCGAGAACAAAACTGCTTTTCTCTCTTCACACAAGTCTCACACATCTGCCTCTTAATCTCCAGGAGCTCAGAGACCACGATTCCTTCTTTCATCTCTGTGGGCATCGTGCTGCTGCTTTGATAAAACAATTCTTTCTTCGCGTCTGACTGTTTCCTCTTGCACTAACGTCACGCAGACTCCTCATGTCACATCTCCTCTCCTCAGAACACCCTCAGTCCACACCAGTTCTGAACCACCTTTTTCTCCACTTTGTGAAAGCTCTTTGTAGCCCTGGTAGAAAACACAACCCTCTCCCCATCACCCACTTTTCTCTCTCCAGCTAAACTCTTTTTCAGCCACCAAACATTTCCCCTCCGTTGGTTTTGGCCATGCTGCTCTCCATAAATTAAAGCCTCCCATTAACCTTTTATATATGAATAATCCTCTCAAGGCACTCTTAATTACCTAATTAACAGCATTCAAATTCTCATCACTACCATGTGTTCTCCTGGTTACCAAAACAAAGGCCAAAGAGAAGATAATTGAAGAAAAATAACAGGATTGCTTCATGTTTTAGGTTTCTCACCCAACACAGACATGGGTGTTGACTCAGTTTTGCCCATATGAAGCATCATAAAAATAGGAAAAGGACAGAATTTAATGTTTTTCCCCTTTCCTGTGCAACACTTGAAGTTATCCCTGCTCCTCCAGGTTCTCTCAGGCAGCTGACAAGCATTTAAATAACGTCTCATGAGCAAATTGAAAAGCAAGGAGGAGCAACATGTGTAGAGATTTGAGTAACTGAAACAACGAGCAGCTCCGCAGGAAAATGAATTTAATTAAAGTTACTCATGCAGGCTCTGAGCCTCAGAAATCTATAAATCTGGAAAATCATTTCCCTTTCAATTAAGTTTGTATTTGTCATTTTCTGAGAGATAAAAAACGAGTCCCCACTGCCCAGGTTTTCCAATGCTGAGAAATCAGCAGAAATACCTAACACAGGACTGCAAAATGTCTCACACAGGAAAAATTCAAGCCAGCGAGGACCTACAGGCTCCCAAGTCCCACCACAGCCAAATGATTCCTTTTTTAAAGCTAAAAGCACAGATGTATCAAGCGGAGATGTTTCAAGACAGTGTCTGTGTTATGACTAATACCCTGAGGAGGACTCAAATCACCCAACTCCCACTTCTTATGTAATCCCTGCAAAAAAAAAAAAAAAGAAAAGGTTCCTTTCAGAGGATGTTTCAGAACATCTGAATTAGACGCCTGAGCTGAGCTGCACTTTCACGCCCCTTTCTCCACCCCTGTCTGGAGCCTGCAGAGACCCCCCTTCCAGCCTGGCTCCCTCCTCTCTCCTCCAGGAGGCACAGTCCAAGACACCAAAGGAGCAGAAGGAGTGAAAATGCTGCTGTTCACTGCAGAGTAACTGATTTCAGAGCAAGTTTTGGACAATCCCATTCAGCTCCTTTCTGAACGTTCACACAAACCAGGAGATGAGGACTGAGCTTCCTTCACTGCTCCACACTGGTGGCAAGGGCTGTTCTACAGGACAGACCCAAGGTAACTTTGCCACGTCCAAATGGAGCTTCTGCTGATTAGGAATTCCACAGAAGCCACTCCTTCCTCTCAGACAGGCCCAAGTTAACTTTGCCATGTCCAAATGGAACTTCTGGTTATGAATCCCAAAGAAGCCATTCCTTCCTCTCACCTCACTGACACAGCAACTTGTAAGGAGTTGGTTTGAATTCCTGATTTCCAGGCTTTGCAGCCCAAATACTTCCCCTTCACAGCCCAGCAGTGCCAGGAGAGAGCTCAGGATGTCAGCAACAGCTGCAATTAATAGTCAGTTGTTCTGTGTGTGCTCTAAAAAACTGCACTAATTCCAGAGGGAGGAATCAAAGACTCACACACTCCACTGTTAAGATCTTTCAGAGCTGTTCTGTGGTAATCACACACAGCAGAAACAGCCCTCAACATTCACAGATGTGGCATTCACAGGATTCTGGTGGATCAGCTGTTTTTTGGTTTGTGTGTTTTTTGTTTGGTTGTTTTTTTGGGTTTTGGTTTTTTTTTCAAAAATGAGCTTGAATGAAATCAAAGTCACTGTGAAGGTTCTCAGTTTTTCCCCCAGGCAGAACTTCCACTGAGCTGGGTAAGAACTGAATCAGCCTCAGCGAGGGTTTAACATCACTGGGTTTATTTGCAAGCAGGGATCCAAGCCCAGGATTTATCTGTGCACACACACACACAACACCCCACACTCTGCTTGACCTGGCAGTGAGTTATTCATTCAGAAGGAATACAACGTTGTCACTAAAAAAAGCTTCAAAGAGAGGAGAGGAAGAGATATTTCACCTCCTTCACCTCTCTAACAGCGGGAGGGATAAATGGGAGTGATTTCTGCAAAAGTTTCAGTAAAGCACAGACAGAGCCAGCCCTCTCTGCAGGACATTTGAAACCTTTCAGAAATCTCACTTCGCCACAAGTGAGTTTGTTAAACAAACAGGGCAGCAAGTTGGATATCTGGGGTTTCCTTCCCTCTTCCATATTCTGTGGTCAGAAGAATGATCGCAGGAGTCTATCAGGTGATGAAGTCTAAAAGATCATCAGATCTGGACAACTGTGCCTGGAAATGCTGCAGTTTTTAAAAGCAGGGTGGATCTATAGTGAAGTTTGGGGCTAATGTTTGGTCACACACAGAAGGAAGTGGGAGGGAATACTTTTTCCAACTTTTTAACTGTAATGAGAAAAAAAGCAGCAACATTCTCCTCCCTTTTGAATTTAATACAAATAAAACAGGATTGTGAAAACAAGTGCAAAGATAGAAACTTCTCTTTAATATATGATGGGTTTGAATCATATTGGTTTATCCTGCAATACTCCAGGAGTTTAGATTTCCTCTGATTTTCAGCTGGCACATGGAAAAATCCCCATATTGTGGCATCAGGATGGCCTTAACACCCTGCACTTCAAAGTCATAAAGCCAGAGAGATGGCATTTGTTCATTTGGATCATTCCCTGTTTCTCTGGGATATAAATGGCCCAAAGAGCTGCTGCCAGCACTGCAGAAGATCCCTCAGGAGAGCAGGGCAGGTGGGATGGTGGGCAGTACATAATGCCACAGATCTAACATCCCATTTTGTTTGCATCAGAACTCACCAACCAAGATGAGAAGGAAGAGGAACCTGCTGTGGACAGAGGAATTGCAGGCAGGTTACTCCTGGAATAAGGACATTAAGCAGGCTTGGCTGGGCCAAGCACGGGGACTGCCTGGGCAAGTGATTCATTGCCCTCTGTTAGAGATGTGACACACAGCCTTGAGTCATCCTGTCTGCTCCAAATTCTCTACCTGAGGAGCTCTTTGTCTGCCTCACAAGGCTGCACTGACATTTTACAACCACAATTCCTTTACTCTCACGTTCCAGAGCCTGCTCTAATAATACAACACACAATAACCTGCACAATAACCCCGCTCTCCGAACCTTTGCCAAGCTTAAAATAAATATTCAATTTAATCCATATTCTATCAAATGCTGCCACCCCTGTGGTGTCCACTGCTAATCATAAAAGATGATTTTATCCAAGATTTGCTCTTCTCTGAGTGTTTCTACACAGAGGTTTTGTGGAGACTGTTGGGTTTTTTCATCAGCAACCCAAGATCCCTCCATGCTCAGCGTGCTACACGGTTTTTGACAAACAATTAATCAGAACTCAGGGCTGCATCTGGCTCGTATTTCCAGCCAAGGAACGAATTGGGTTGAAAAAAACATCTGAAAGGATAATACCTCAACCTGATGACTTTGTAGTTGGGTTTTGTTTTCCTGGAAGGAATCTGCTAACACATCATGTTCGAGGGACCCAACAGACGTTGAATTGATGAGCTTTTAGGTGAACAAAACATATGGTGCTTGCTCCGTTCCATCTACGTGGTGATCAGTCATTCAGCAATAAAGCACAATAAAATCTGGCCAGCTCCTCAAGACAGGACAGCTGAGGAGATCAATTACAGCCTTAATTTAGACAAATTTTTCATAGCAAATTTTTTCCTTTGTGTTGTTACGTTATCTTCCTCGTTCCGTGAAGTTTTCATTAGCTCCCGTGGAAAAGGAGACCTGGATTCTTCAAATTGAAATATGGATGTGAAATATCAGTGAGTTTATGATGCAATAATTGACACACTGACCAGTATCAGCTGCAAATTGTTCTGTGTGCAATTATTTCGCCAACATTCTCTAAAAAGTATACACTGAGGATTTTTATTTTACAACTTTGACTAAAGCTTCTCAGAAGAATTCCCTCTTCCCAGGTCTCCATCCTAGAGCAGAGCCTGCAAGCTCCAGGTGGGAAGCAAGTCCATTCTGGACTCACAAGTACACGAGGGAAGTCAGGATCATTTTGTGACCAGTTTTACAATCTGGGGACACAGGACCAGGCTGAGGAGCAGGTGAATTCTCTGAGCACTGAGATCTGGAAGAGGAGAGGGACTTGGTGAAAGCCAAACTTTGGGAATTTCTGTGGAATGAGCTCTTCCACTGCCATTCCCTGCATGATTAAGTGCCTCACTGAATCAAGGTAGTTAAATTTATAACTGAGACACACTAAATAAGGATGATGATTTGGCAGCCATGCAGAGTCCAGGATGTATTAATAGGTCCAGAAAATTAGAATTCACATCAAGTAATTCTCCTCTATCCCACAGTCCGTGTTCCTCAGGCTTCTCCAAATTCCCACAGTGCTGGAGCCCTCTCCAAGGACTTCCATGAGATCCAGGCAGCATTTCCCACCCAATCTGCATTAAAAGAACAACTTTAAAATAACAATTTAACCACACTGTGCCACATAAAAACGGTTAATGCTTTCCTGCTCTGCGCACACATCCCTGTCCCATTTCCAGCCCCAAACCAGATTTCTTAATGTCAACTTCATTTATTACTGAGCTGTAGAACAGTGAGAAATTATTAAAGACTTGCAAAATCAATTTAAGCATTTTAACAGTGAGATCAGGCTCCTCAGCTCCTGCAATTTGTGTAACACAAGATGCTGCTACAACATCTCCATAAAGTGAATTAGAGCAAATAATTTCTTTGTTCAGCTGGAATATGCTCAGAAGAGGGTTTCTATATTATATTTCATCAAGGGGATTTAGATTCAATACTTCAGTATCAAAAGTTGGGAGCACAGGCAAAACTGTGCTAAACAGCATAAATCAAGATTTGCTCCCTGTTTTAGTGTAATAAACTTTCTTTAGAATAGTATTTCACTGAGATTTTTTTTTTAAATGAAGTATTTAATTTCATTTCCCATATGGTGTTTACAAAGTTGGAGGTGTGGGGATTGCTATTAAATATTGTGTTTGATATACAAAAACCGCAGACGAGAAAACTGATTTTATATATAAAGTTGTGGGCGGTTTTTGTTTTTGTTTTTTTTTAGTTCAAACATTGGTTCATTTCCAGTGCCTTCCACTCTGAGGAGATTATATTTTAAAAGCAGGTTCAATGCTGTAATACAGAAACCAATCTATATTTCAATATATGCAGTCTGTGAGCTCGACATAAAGGAAAAGAAACAGATGTAGGTTCAGATGAAGAAATGTGTCTATTGTGGAAGCGTAAGGGACTATTTGGCACAAAAATAATTGAAGTCAATATGCAGCAAGAAAATCTGTCAGCAAATTGCAATGCTTGACTGAAGCACAGATATATTTAAAAAAAGAAATTATATGGAGCCTGTACGTGGTCCACCAGTTTAAATGGATTAGGAGTGTATTAAAATTCCTCTACTTTACTTCAGCCAAAGTGTTCGCTCTGAATGCACAAAGAGAAAACTCTTATTGAATTTGAACCAGGGATTCACTCATAAAAACTTTCAGTTATTGAGCTGCTGGGCCAGGGCAGCACTGCAGAGAACTCTTACTAGGTCCAGTCCAGGCAGAGCCCCTTCCAGGGAATTTAACTGATTCCCAAGAAATAAATCCTCATAATTGTGCCCAAAAAAGGGAAGGACAAACAACTGCCAACCCAGAAAGCTGTGAAATATCCATAATATTGCACAGCAATTCCATATCATGTCTAATATGAGAATTCTATCACATGTCTAAGATAAAGCCATATTTATTCTGTTTTAATCAATGTCTTTCTCCAGCCTTTGATTAAGAGCCTCCTGCCTCCCCCCATCCCACAGTGTCACCTCAAGCTCTAAAAAGTGAAAACTTTCAAGTTAACAGCAACCAGGAGGCAAATGTGGAAAACCAAACACTGCTTCGAATATTTCCTCACCCAGATCAAAGGATTTTTTTTTTTAAATCTTATTTTTAACACCATCATCTTATCCTCTTATTACTGTTCATACTATTGCCTGAATTCCCGGAATTTTCAAAGACTCAACAATCCAAGTAACCAATCCTTTAACACAGGAACAGAATTAATCAGGAAACTTCCTTTATTCACAGTTTGTCGTGGTACCATCCTCCTTCTTCCCAGTAAATACTGATGCTTCATCGAAATGTCTTGAGAATTTTTATTATTTGATCAGATTTTCCTTCTCTAAAAGACATCTAATACTGTTTTCTGAAGTGTTCTTACAGCAGGAGCCCTGTGTTTGCAGTGTGCGACTCTATAGATAGAAAACATTGATTCTGATTACCTTGTTTCTTTAGGCCTAATTCTATTTACACACAGATCAGAGAGGAACAGCTCATTCTCCAAGAACAGCTCCAGCCATTCACTCCTCCTGGAATAAATGATACATTTACCTTGCCAGGGATATGGAAGATTTTTTTTTTTTTAGACACCCATGAGCTCGACTTAAGATTTAAACATCTCACTTAAACCCCTGTTGCTTAATAAACAAACGGGACCAAATATTACAAACCAAATTTGCTCCACTCAATTTTTTCCTGCCTTTTCCTTGGAAACAGGAGTTTGTCTTGGCTGCCTCACATGGGTTGCCTTTTTTTTTTTTTTTAATGTAATATCAGTTCACCAGGAATTCTTGATCACTCCCTGCTGCTTGAGGCAATATCAAACAGGCTCACACACTCTTCTAATTAGCTTTGTTCTTATGAGTGGTGAACTTGTTCCAGGCCCATTATATACATGTTAATTGTTATCTCAACAAAGAATAATGAATGTGCAAAAGTAATGGTTGCTTGACATCTATGGAAAACACCCTTTAATCCTCACTCTGCTCTAAAAATAACTTAAAAATCATTTTGGAATTGTCTTTAGCTATTATTCCTACATGACATTTCTATTTAGATATTATTTTTTACGTTATCTGTGCGGTGTTTTTTGGTTTTCCCCAAAATTACCCCTATAACAACCTGCCTGGAGTTTTTGGAGGGGCAGGGAAGAGGTTTTTTTTTTTGTTTCTGCAATGTTACCTTCCACTTCTTTATAAGACAGATATTATAAAAATAGAACCCCAGAACAGTTTGGGTTGGAAGGGACCCTAAAGACCAACTTGTTCCACACCCTGCCATGGGCAGGGACACCTTCCACTAGCCCAGGTTGCTCCAAGCCCTGTTCAACCTGACTCTGAACACTTCTAGAGATGTGTGTATATACATATATATATATATATATATATATATATATATATATATATATATAAAAAGCTCAAAAGTCAACTTAATGAAGAACTGTGCTCCCATTTTTCAGTCCCTGGGCCACCTTTACTGTCAGTAGCACATGGAAAATGTTTCCAAAAGGCCCCCAAAACCCCCTTCTAGCTCTTTATAAGCTCGAGTAGCTGCCTGCACTGCAACACATGGCACAGGCAGATGGGGCAGGAAAAATATAAATTCAAAAATCTGCTAAAACCAAAGTTCCACATGACACCAAAATCACAGAATCCCAGAATATTCTGAGTTGGAAGGGACCCACGAGGACGATCAAGTCCAATTCTTAAGTGAATGGCCTCTGGAGGGACCAAACCCACACCCTTGGTGTTCTGAGCAACTGAGCTGATCTCAGGTACCACATCCCACTGCAAAACAGTGACAACTGGGAAAAAAACCCACATTTTTTCCTTTTGGCGACATGCAACTTGATAGTTCAGTAGCCTCAAAGTTAATTTTTTAACTCCTGGGGGAAAAAAAAGGCCTAAAGATGATGAAAACTTCGGAAGTTTGGGACTGAGGTTCATATAAAGAAACATCAACAAGGGTCATTCATGAGGCACCACCACGAAAAATGTAACTTAATGAACTGTACCTGAAAATGCCAGAATTGCTCTTTCCAGCCTGGAGAAAAGGAGGCTCAGGGGGGACCTTCTCATTCCCTAAAACTCCCTGACAGGAGGGGGGAGCTGGGGGGGGGTCGGGCTCTGCTCCCAGGGAACAAGGGACAGGAGGAGAGGGAACGGCCTCAGGCTGTGCCAGGGGAGGGTCAGGTTGGACATCAGGAGGAATTTCCTCATGGAAAGGGTTGTTAAACATTGGAAGGGACTGCCCAGGGAGGTTTGGAGTCCCCACCCCTGGAGGTGTCCAGGGAAGGACTGGAGGTGGCACTCAGTGCTCTGGGCTGGGGGACAAAGGTGGGGATGGGGCACAGGGGGGATCCATGGGCTGGGAGGGCTTTTCCAACCTCAGAGACTCTGGGATTCTATCACTGCTCCTCTGAACACATTTCCACTGGCAGACACCAAGACATGACTGGGACAGTGAGTGGAGGAACAATTATTCCAGAGCTGTTCTTGCTCACTCCCAGGAATCACAGTGTATTCAACCATTAGAAAATCAACCCAAGTCTGCAGCAGTCACAGAGACACAGCACCCAGAAAGGAATTGTTCTAAGTTCTGTGGGATTTTATTGTAGCCTAAAAGAGAGTATGAAAAGCAGTAATCCCAAAGTCTCAATATTTGATACTCCTTTCAATAGCTGTGGTGATAACACAGGAGAAGTGTATATTTTAAGGGAAGAAAAGAGAATTAAATCTGAAACAACACAATAGCTGAAGAGTTCAGAGCCAGCCCTAACTTACTATTAGCTCCTTGTTCTATAATTAGGCAAGCCCCAGAAAGCCCAAAAAGAACAATTACATTTGCCTGAACCAATCTGGGTGAACCTGACCTGATTTAAGCCTCCCTAAAAAAGGACAACTGGATTTATGATGCTCCCATTTTCTTGGAATTAATTCTCCTTTCTGCTTCAATTCACCCCAAAGCCTTTGGTCTCAATACATTGGATAAACTAAGCTTTTCACATTCGATATTCACAAAAGCAACATAATACAAAAACTAATGCTGTGTTCATTTATCTTACATTTCTCTTTAAAGGGTTGGAAAATTATCATTTACCTGCTGACTGGACACCAATGGAAAAGCTCACTTACAGGACTGAATCAACAAATGTTACCACTCCTGAGGAACTCACCACGAAATGAGGTGGATTCTTTGGCTGAAGACACCATGAATTTCTGATTTAATAAAACTACAATCACACCTGCCCAACTGCAAATAAAGGTCTAGAATATTTAATTAGTGGCAGTGTTAATAAAGCTCCTTTGGTATCGCTGATCCTGCATCAGAATTAAATTTCCCTAATTCATAGAACTGTTTTCCTTCAGGAAGTTCTGACAAGAAGAAGTTTGTCCCCCTCTTCCTCCAGCCCTCAGCCATAGAAACTAAGGAGAAACTCCAAAATAGGCTCCAAAAACGCACATATTAAAAATAATTTAGAGTTTGAAAGATAACGAACAACCCTATGGCAGTTCAATAAGCAAGAACAAGGAAAATAAGAGAGAAGAGTTAATTTTTATTAAGTTAATTAGAAAGTCTCTCTAAATTCACTTAAATGCTTCTGATGAGAAAAGGGAAGAGACTGGGGGGCACTTTTTGTAAACATGCAGGTCTCTGCTTTACCACAGCTAATTAAACAAGATCAGGGGCTGATCCTTCATGTGTAGATGCCACAAAATCTTTGAAAATAAAAGGTACAGAGAAAAGTTTCCTCCGACTTCCAGATGGGTTTGGGGGCTGGGCTGGGGAGAAGAAAGGACTCAATGTGTTTTTCTTTTCTTACAGAATGCAAGTGCCAGGTAACAGAAACCAGAACAGCAAAATAACACTCTACTGGAAGGTTAGAAAAGTGAGGAGAAAAATAATTAGGCTGAGGCTCAATGGGAAGAAAATATTAAACTAAAAAAAAAAACAACCAACTAATTGAGCTTTTCAAAATTAAGGCAAGATCAAAACAAGCAAGAAGTGAAGTGCTGTGCTTTTGATTTTTTAAAGCTGTATCCCCCACTGAGGCACCTTTGCAGGGAAACATCGTTTCCATTTTACAGTCCAATTAGTGCATTAATCTTTCCTCGATTATTTATTCACATTTAAAAGAGTTTCCTTGTTGCATTTTGTAACTTGGAATTCCACGGGAGTGGGGGAGGATGTCACTGGCATTTCAAAAGAAGATGCACCTTTATTTCCCTGCAGGCAGATCAACCATCTTCTGAAATTAAGATTAACAGTCACACGGTACAGTGGGAGAAATAAATTGGTTTAACCTTCGTTATTAATTAAAAAATGGGGAAATTCCTGCTTCTTTTGCTTTGCATTAATGGTACTTCCTTCCTTGAAAGGGATTCTTGGCTCAAGATTGAAATCTATGGACAAGGAAGGGATGTTAAAAACAGCATTAATTAATGCCAGAGGTCAAGTTTGGAGAAGGTTTTAGAACATCTTCCATGGTTGAGAGGCAGTGGAAGGAGATGATAGAAGATGGTTACTCCACCACCTTCCAAAGCCTGACCGCCCTTTCCATGGAGAAATTCCTCCTGAACATGCCAAGAGATCAGTTTGGATGAAGATTCTGATTTTCAATAAAGGCAATCACCAAGGAATAAGGTATTTTGTGACGAGGAGACTGATTTGGAGCAGATTCAAGGGCAGAAATAAATTCCAATAACTACATAACACAACCATAACACTCAACCCTTGACATCATTTCAGTGAACAAGGATATTTTTAAGATCAGACTACAGTAATTTTAGGAATAGGAGGAGAAATTTAGGAATATTTTCCTCTTATTTTGTCTCCCTGCACAATTGCTCTACATCCCCAGCACTCTTTCCACCTCATATTCAGTATAAACAGATATTCTTGATTCCTACAGGGAACATGGATCTTATGTTTCTACTTACATAATTAGATAAAAAAATCTCTAGTATTTAGTTTTGCTTTATTTAGTATTTTAGTATTTATATTTTATACTCTAATATTTTAGTTTTATTTTAATTCTTGACTGAAATAGTCAATAAGCAACCACTTCTTCCAAGATTTTCAGCATTTTAAGGATATTAATCCAACAAAAGGAAAACTCTAGTGTTTAGAAATCTCACCAAAGAAGTCAAAACAACTTTTCTGCAAAAAATTAAGGAATAATTTGTGCATGGAAAGGGTTGTTAAACTTGGGAAGGGGCTGCCCAGGGAGGTTTGGAGTCCCCACCCCAGAGAGGTGTCGCAGGAAGGACTGGATGTGGCACTCAGTGCTCTGGGCTGGGGGACAAGGTGGGCATCAGTCAAAGGATGGACTTGATGATCTTGGAAGCGTTTTCCAACCTAAATGATTCTGTGAAGTTCATTAAAATCCATCCAGCAACTTGAGCCAGGCAGTGCTCAGCACTGCAGCTGAGCAAACCAACAATAATTTAGGATAAATCCCTCCTCCTTTCTGCAGATTATCCGAAAACAGATGGGAAAGGCAACCAAACAAACATTAACTGAATAATTTTTGTGGTGTCCTTACAGTGCCAAGAAACCACAAGATGAATTTTGAGGCAGCTTGGAATGAGTTCCTTGATCAAACAGCACAGGTCAGGTGTGACCAGGAGCATGTTGGACTGGGATTTCCCCCAGGAATACCCTCAGCCTCTTTCTCCACAAAGATTTTTATGAATGCACATCTATTATATTAATTAAAAAAACAATTCGTGTTTGGCTTCAAATGAAGTTTTTCTTACAGCTCTTTCCCAGATGGGTGATTAAAATAAACCTCTTGTGTTTAGAAATCTCTCACCACAACACTCAAAAAAAAAAAAACCAACAAAACAAAACAAAAAAAGGCATCTGACTCCTTTCTGTTCTCAGCAGCTGAGGTGATTTGTCATCTGTAAAGCATGATGATAAAACACCATGATCACACAGGTCTTCAAAACACAACTTTCAAAGAGCTCTTCAGAGTGTACTTTGATCAAAATGTTTACAAAGCAGAAGCTTTGCAAGAGGTTCATGAGCATCAATCTTGATTAGGGTTATTTACCAACACAGCAGTAGTAGGGGATGTACCTGTGGAGCTGCACTTCTAAGCCACAGATTAAATATCTCAAGTTTTTTTCCAGTGCTCTCAAAAAAAAAGAAAGTTTTTCATTAAACTCATAAAAGACAATGCATGAGGCTTCTAAATTTATTTCTAAGGAAAGCCTGAAGTTATAAATAGACACAGAAAAAAAAAGGTTGCTGAAGAAGCAGGTGTAACTCAGGTGTATTTGTGTGCAAAAAAATACAAGAGAAAGAATAATAGCCAATGCTAAAAACATACAGGACAGGATTTAACAGAACTACAGCAAATTGGTGCAGCAAATTATGGAATCATTAAGGTTGGGAAAGACCTCCAAGATCATCGAGTCCAACCTTCCACCCCATACCCACTAAAGCACATCACAAAGTGCCACATCTTGTTTTTTGAACACTTCCAGGGGTGGTGGCTCCACCACTGCCCTGAGCAACCTGTCCCAATGCTTAACCACACTCTCAGTGAAGAAATTTGTCCTAATATCCAACCTGAACCTCCCTTTCTGCAGCTTGAGGCCAAAATATTGATGAGATTTGCGCTTCTAAGTCATCACAGCTCTGATTTCCGAATGCTGCAGAATTACTAAGTTTAAAAAAAAAATCCAAAAACAACCAAACAAACAAAAATAAAAGCTTCCAGAAAGACACAGCCATTTTAATTTAACTATGATTCAGCTGGAAGACGTGAAAATACGCACAGCAGAGCACAGCAACTGAGAGAAAAGACCCAGGAACACAAACAATGAGTCAGAAAGAGAGAGACTTGATTACAAAACCCTCACTGTTCTTCCCAGGATGTACCAGCAAGGACCAACCTAAAACCTGACCAAAGAGAAAGGTGATTGCTCTGGAGATGATTTCCTGGCTCTGGTGGCCATTACAGAGCCATTCATGTTCATCAATATTCTGCAATTCATCTGATGAAGTGCCAGGAAAATAAGGCAGCAGAAGTTTGTTTTCACACAGGAACACGTTGGTCAGGAAACATAAGCCAAAAGTAACAGGCACTCACACATCCCTTCCCTTAATTCAGAAAATATTCCAGATTTTCTGTTCCTCCCTCACTGACCAATGGGTTTTAGCAAAGTTGCATATAAGTAAAATGAGGGCAGAAAGGCTTTGTTGAAAACATTGAGCATCTGCTCCCTAGTCAGGTTGTATTTTATGGACTTGTGTGAATCTTGGGAGCAGAACAGCAAGATAAATACTCATAATTCAGTTCTCTCTTTACTCTTTCTCCTTGCCTACTACAAATCTCTCTGCTCCTTCAGACCCTCACTGCAGGTTGAGGTTGACAGGCTCCTCTGCTCAGTTGTTCTGATTTAATACACCTGCAACATCTCCCCCCTCCATCTCTCCTGGAACCTTTCCCTGCTTCTCAACAACCCCCCAACGCTCCCCTCTGGACTTCTACTCATTATTTAATTCTAATTGCAGCACATCTGAGGTACACAACGTAGTAAATGCTTCACAAAGGAAATGGGGAGGAAGAAAATCAAGAGGAAAGAGAATAATAGCTCTGTGTGCTCCTGAGATGATGGCAGGAAAGGGGGAGTCATTTTATCTATGAGTATTATGTGCTAACAAAAGGAAATTGTGTCTGTGGTCCCCTGCCTGGACTGAAAGGATCTGTTTTCTGATAAAGAAATACAAAAATGAAAACACAAATAATGTTTCTCACACTCCAAGTTTGATTAGTTGGAGCAAGTTATGCCTTAACAGGTTACAGATTCCACATATCCTGCTCTGCTTTCATCCCAAATCTCAGTCCATAACCCACCACCAAGAGAGATTATGAGGGGATGGAAAAACTTCCCAGTGCCCCAAAACCACCTCATTGCCAAGTTCAATACTGACTCCCATATATATCTCTAGGATGTATTTCCACAATGAAAAAAAAAATCATATTATTGCAGTAAGAGACAGAAGCAATTTCACAGCAGCAACAAGGTCCCTTCCTTACTTTACCTGAACAGGTGAATAACTTAGAAAGCAGAAGAAGAGGGGAGGAAAAAAAAAAAAAGGAAAGGAGCCCAAGTGATGTGGAAAACCAGGTGAAATATCCATGGGAATATTTCAAGCCACAAACACACCTTACAGGGCAAATACAGATTGTCCAGTTCACATGGTCAGATTTATGAAATGATTCAAAACTGCAGAACTGCATCATTTATTCCAATTTTCTTTTTCTAGAATATTAATCGATTTAACATATTTAACTTTTTTTTTTACTCTGATGCTCGACATGACCCACTGTGATCCCTTCCACCCTCACCCACTCTGTGATTTTTAGAGCTTTTAGAAGCCAGTTGTGCCTAAGCTTCTTGTCATCAGAGTTTGGGATGCTGGATTTGACATATGTAACAAGACATTTTTGTGTTTTTCTACACTCACAGACACCTATTTGGTCATAAAAGTGCCAAAGACAGGAAGAAAAATCATGTGTGCCTGCCCAATCATATTTTAAGGGGAGAAAAAAATCATAGAAAAGGAACTTCTTACAAACAAACTCACACAGACACAAGAAGTTGCAGTTCTTCTGTGAATAAATTAAGATGGAACAAAGCGAACTGGAGAGTTTGGGTCTCAAATTCTTACCAGGGGTTTTAATTTCTGCTGGATGCAGGACTAACCTACACTTCAACTAAGCTGCCAAAGCTTAGGCATCACGATTTGCTTTTGTCTGCCCTGGTCCTTTTCCAGAGAGAAATGAACTTTTCTTGTGTAAACTGAGTTCACAAGGGCAAGAGGAGACTTGGAAAAATCTATTCATGGCTTTGCACCAATAATCCACCTTTTTTCCCCCACTATGATGCTGTTTTAACTTCATGACCTTCTTCTTTTCCCAAGTCAGTTTAGGCTGCCATAAAGCAGCTTGACCTTTTAACAAAGATACTATAAAAGAGCAGAAGAGAGATACTAAAAGCAGAAAGTTAAAAAAAAAAAATCATTAGTACTGAATAATTAGAGGTTAATAGGACTATTTCTTTACAACTTGAACTGATTCAAAACCTTTTAAATAATTGCCATGTTATCACATGGAAAACTGTATCACATTTGAGCAGTGGGACTGAAAGCAGCAGGAACTCTTTTACACCCATGAAACCAAGAAAAAAAATATAGTTTATACAGGAAAAAAAACAGAGAAACATATTTCCCTCTTCACTACATGGGATATTAAACACCTTCAAATATTTCAGGAAGATGAATTAGGCTGCCAACAATTTAAACTTTTATATTTAATTATTTACAGAGAAACAGAAAGGAATTTTAAATATAGAATTAAAGATCTCGTTTGCCTCATTGCAAGATTTGCAAGCTGCAGGTTGTGGTTTGTTACACCCAGGTCAGAACTCAAGACTCTGTCACTGAAATGCAGTTACAAGGAGGTGAAACTCCTGTGCAGAGCTGGATAAAACATGGACAGACTCTAGAGGGAGTTCTAACTTTGCCAGATTTTTTTCCCCTTACAAAATTCATATCAGGAGTTCAGAACAAATAAATAATAACAAAAAAAAGGTAAATTTTCTTCTGGAGGTCTTGCTTTTCCCCCTCTTCTCTGTTACTGGGCAAAGTGGGAGCTGCCTGGCACAGAGATCTGCTTTCTGCTGCCACACAGATTTCAGTTTTCCTTCTTAGTTTATCATGATGGAGAGGAAATCTTCATTTTGAGTCGTTCTTGAGTGACTCAGATGCACCCACAAGTCTGAATATCTCACCAGGTCACGCAGGACCTCAGAGACTTGTGGATGAACTACACTCAGTCAGTCTTTAAATATTGAAGAAAACAAAGGCTTTGCAAAGATATTTTCACCAAGATAAATGACCTCCTTCCTAACTCAGCAATGCTGCCTGTGCACTCCTGCTGCCAGTTCCCAGAGTGGATGTTTATGTGCACTGAGACACATCCCAGCACAGGAATAGCTGGATAACAGAGACAGCCAAGTCTGACAAACTCCCAG
Source organism: Pseudopipra pipra (assembly GCF_036250125.1). Lineage (NCBI taxonomy): Eukaryota > Metazoa > Chordata > Aves > Passeriformes > Pipridae > Pseudopipra > Pseudopipra pipra. The sequence goes on along the minus strand of NC_087558.1, from coordinate 2,691,934 downwards.
GAATCCCCTGGTTGCAGGAACAGCTCCTACAGAGCAGCCAAGAAGCAGCTGTGGTACCACATCTGTCTTCAAAAAAGCATTTTGAAATAAAAGTATTTTCTTTACAGCTCTGATTGAACTTTAAGAGCTCACAGATACAGCACTGACTGCTGGGTATCAAAAAGCCAAAAAAAAAATAATAATAAAATCAAAGAAGACAATATGTTTCCAATATTGGTTTTATACTGAAGGTGAGTTTAAGCAATCCAATATTGCAGTATTTTTCTGCTTTGAGGCACAGCTTCGTGGCAGCTCATCTGAGCTGAAGAAATTCATAACAACTGGAATAAAGGCTGGAAATCCTTTATTACTGCGTTATCCTGTTAATCTAACATCTCCTTTCACTTTTGTTATTAATTAGTGTTTCAAAAACAGATGAAAACTTTCCTTTCCCAGTAAAGAGAACAATTTACAGCGAGGAAAAAAACAACAAAACCCACAAACACACACATTCCTCGGGCAAGTTTTCTACCTGTCCAAATATTTAACACACACGCACATACAAAAGATATTTGCATTTAGAATTTTTTCTCAGAGGATAACATGGCAGTTGCATGGACATAAACTATCTGTAGAGAAACTCTGATGACTTCTAAAATCTATATATTTACTTCTACCTTCCATGTGGTAACAGGGAAGAAAGGGGTACACTTCAGACAGCTCTCTGCCTCTCAGCCCTCATCTCTCACTTCTACAGGGTTTTATTTTGCTACAGTGACATCAAAATCTATAAAAAAAAAATATATATATATATAACATTTCTGAAGCACAGCCCCCTGGACCACTCAGTGGTTTCATTTTAAAGCAGCAAAACCAGTCAAAACTCAGACACTGGAGCAACGAGGAGGGGGGAAAAAGTAAACTGCATTTCAAGTGATTTCTCCAGGAGCAAAAAAAACGTGTGTGAAGACAAGTACTCCTTATTTTTAAAGTGCTCTTTCATCCTATTTCCCAAACTTGACTCTATTTCAAGTCACTACTGCAGGAACTGGGCTGAACTTGGGAGACCTTTGGAGGCAGCAGAAAGGCTCTGCCTGTCAGCAGAACCCACTGTGAGCGCTCGAGCCTTTCCCATTCTTCTGTTCCACTTTATGGAGCGGTGGATAATCAGAAAAAAGACCTGCAAGACAAGTTTCAGCAGCGTTTCTGGGGTGATTCTCCCCTGCAGGAACATGACAGGCAGCACAGAAGTCTGCAGGAGGAACTCCAGCCCTCCCATCTTTTCGCTCTTTGCGTGTTTTCAAACCGTCGCCTCTGCATCCAGAACTTTAAGATTTTGTACAAAGTGCATTTCTTTTCCCTCGATACTGATTTAGAACCACTTTTTTTTTTTTTTTATTATAGGCTCTGAACAGCGGGGTGGCAAATAAAACCAACATTTTACTGCTGTCAAAAAGAAGCAATGGAATAATGGACTGGCTGACACCTTTATTCCCCAAACGCTGCTGCTCTTGGGCAAAGACTCTCACGCTTAAGTGAGCCCCGTGAAGGAAACTGCCTGTTGGTGTAAATATGCCAAATGGCTACTTATGCACTCGATGGCTGGTCAGGAGCTGAAATATTCCTTCCTAACTCGACATCACGAGCTTTTTATTGCTGCTGGCACAGGCTGTGACAGCAGGGAAGAGGTTGAGGAGACTGCAATGCTGAAAAATCAGTGCTCTGCAGAAGGGAAGCTGTTTGAGCAGAGGGATGTTCCTGAACAAGGGCTGGCAGGGAAAGTAAAAAATATCAGTAATTCAAATCAGTAATCAAACAGTGAAACAAATAAAATTTATTAGGGCTTTATTTTTGGAGAGAAAGGTACTGGGTGTGGCTGAGGCACCTCAAGTCCTGTGTCCACTTTTGGGCCTCTCACTGCAAGAACGGGAGCTTGGAAAGGGGCTGGAGCGACTCCAGAGAAGGGAATGGAGCTGGGGAAGGGGCTGGAGGCTCAGTCAAATGAGTTGTGGCTGAGGGAGCTGGGGGGGCTCAGCCCAGAGACAAGGAGGCTCAGGGGGGACCTTCTTCTCTCTCCCACTCTCAGGGGGGTGCAGCAAGTTGAGGGTCAGCCTCTTCTCCCAGGCAACAAGCAACAGGACAAGAGGAAACGGCCTCAAGCTGTGCCAGGGGAGGGTCAGGTTGGACATCAGGAGGAATTTCCTCATGGAAAGGGTGGTTAAGCAGTGGAAGGGGCTGCCCAGGGAGGTTTGGATTCCCCATCCCTGGAGGTGCCCAAGGAAGGCCTGGCCGTGGCACTCAGTGCTCTGGGCTGGGGGACAAGGTGGGGATGGGGCACAGGGTGGACTGGATGATCTTGGAGGGATTTTCCAACCTTAATGATTCTGGTATTCTCCAAAGGTAGTTTTCCTGCTGAGAGCTATGTTTGAGAACATTCTGACAACAGCACCAGCACTTGTACCTTCATAGACTAATATTCCACAAGATCTCCCAGCACACAAGCACATGTTCTGTTCAATACCTGAGCAAGCCTGTCAAACAGGGCATAAAAATCCCAAACTTTTTAAACCAAGATCAGATTCATGGGTGTGTTTTGGGGTTTTATTTTGTTTTTTTTTTTTTTTTTTTAATACACTAAAACTCTGACATATCTGGGGGATAGCAGCTCACCTCTGCTCCCTCTGAAGAGGATCACAATTGCATCCAAGCTCAAACCTGCCCTGCGCTACAAATTCAGCTCTCTGGCTGTCCACAACTGCACTGGAACATTTTGACCTCTCACAGTACTGAGGAAAATGTGAGTTTTAATTTCCAGTTGATTTTTACAATCATTTTGAAGTAAATGAGACTTGCACTTGAATTATTCGACAGTTATAAGCCAGTGCATTTCAGTGGCCGCTGATCCAATTTGTATCATTTATGATTTGTTATGAGACACTGATGGCTGTTTAATATGTCCTAAACATAACCTTGAGACAACGGGAGCTCAAAGCATTTCATAATTACATTCCTCTGTAGGAAGCAAATTCCACAGTTGACATATGGAAAGACCAAACTGTTCTTCCAGTCAAAACAAACAACATTCCTATTCTTTCAACTGTTAACTACTGAACATTCCAACTGTGTTTCACTGAAAAGCACTCCATGACTTTCTGAAGAGCTCTTGGTAATTCCCTCCCCACTTTTAAAAGGACACAGGAAAGGTAGAGAAATACAGAACTACAGCTGAAGTAAGAAATACCTCAGCATCCTAAAGACATCTCTGGCATACAATTATTATGCAGCATCGTTAACGCGGGGTAAATCATTCAACCAATAATTCAGTGTCAATAGATGAGACCAGAATATGTTTTACCACCATCTCCCAGCAACAACCTTCCTGACCCCCCATTAGTTAAATAGCTCCAAATGATTTGAGCAGACATTGAACCCTTCAAGATGCATTAAACGTTTAGTGTAAAACCCAACTGGGTGTTTGTCATGCAAACCTGCCGAGCTGCTTACAGAGGTTTAATCAATAAATGGACGGTTTGGGCTCAAACACCATAAAGGACAACTCTCAGCACTTCCCTTGGCTTGGGATGCAAGAGAGAAACACCAGGACTTGCATGTGCACAGACAGCTGTAAATCACCAGAACTGCCTGCCAACTCCTCACTCAAGCCGTGGTTCATAGGTTGCCTCTGGCAGAAGAGCAAGCAAAAATTTCTAAGTCCAAGAAAGGAGCTGTAGAAGCCAGACAGATTTATAGAGCGAGCAGCCAGTTGTCAGCGGAAAAGTCGTCAGCTTACTCATTAGTCTGCCTCCATCCGGGAGAAATACAGAAATAAAATAAAGACAAAGCGAAATCCAACACCTCTGACAAAGTTTTAGCAGCAGTGGTTAAGATTAAAGGTAACCTCCAAACCTTCCCAGCCTCTGAAATACAGACTTTTATTCCTAGGGTGGCCTTTCATCCTATTTCCCACGCTTTGCTGTTGTTCAAATCAGCATTGCAAAAGACATCTCTGCGGAACTTTAAGAGGATTTGGGGGACATCAGAAATACTCTGAACATCCGCATTAGGCTGCTAAACCCGCTCTAAGTGCAGAAGATTTCTTCCCCGCTTTTCGGCTCCGTCCTGTGGCAAAGCCGAGCTAAAGGGTCAGGGACATTCGCACCTGAGTACCAGTCAATGAGCTGAGAAATTCGGCAATAGCAGACATCTCAACATCTTTATAAAGCTGGAAATCCCCAGGAAAGGGAGTTGCTCAAAAACAAAGTCTAAGCAGAAAATCATCTGCTGAGAGCAAGAGGACGGGGGTGGAGGGGGGGGGCAAATCCCAAGGGTCTGGAAACTTGCTTTTTAAAGAGCGACAAATAAGAAAGGAATAAAGACCTCAGAACGTTGTTCAGAGATGAACAAGAGCAACTCTGAAGGGTCCTTTGCAATTTGAGACACTCCTGAATACCACCTCTTTTGTAAGATTTCAGAAAACACGCAGAAGTTGAGAGGGAGGAGATGCAAACAGAACACCCAAGGTAAAAGCTGTCCTCTCGAGCTACGTCTGCCACCTCACCAGATGGACAGAGCACTCCCTCAGACTGTTCAGATTTCTCAAAAAAAAAAAAAAAAAAAACCACCACAGGAGAAGGAAAGGAAATCCAGGTTTCCACCCTGAGGGATTCACTTTCCCGACCTGCCTGCAAGGCTACACCGAGCCTTATTTTCATGCAAATGCAAAGAACTGACCAAAAAAAAAAAAAAAAAAAGAAAACAACAGGAAACCAACCAAATAAATAAACGAATGCAAGAGGATGGTCAAATATCAATTTTTGGGAGTTTCTGAGAAGAGGAGAAGCCTCAGCCCGGACTGCCCCAAGCCCAGCCAGATAAAATGCACCACGGTGAGGAGCATCTACCTCTCCACATAGTCCTGTGTTATGTAATTTAAAACATCAGGCAGAACACTAATGATAACTTTATCCTCCCACTGCTCGCCTCTCTTGGGCAGCTCAGCATTAACACGAGGTTGTTCTTCCTAGCTCATTTAGTAAGCAAGAGCTAATTTAAATCAGCATATCCTACAGGAGCAATCCACGTGAATAATGATCCCGACTTGTTTTCCTACAGCAGCGGTGACTTATTTCAGCTTCCAGGGTGGTTTAGGGTTTCTAGAAAGGGCACAGCGTGGCAGCTCCAGCGCCTCCTGCTCTGGGAGGGGGGGGTTTATGGAGTGGTTGTGCTCCAGTTCCCCGACACGCGTGGGAGGGAGCCCAGACACTCCAGATAACGCCTCCCAACATCTTCCCACTCAGGCCTCCTCAGAGACGTTTTCCCTTCATTTGTCCTTTTCAGACGAGCGTGTTGTTCTTTTTATTTTCCAGTCTGAAGGCGAGACACCTGATGCTGAAACGGGAACGTGCAGCAGGCTCACATGGGAGCAGCGCTGGTCCCGCTTCTCCCACTTCAGCATTTACTGTTTTTTTTTTTTTCATTTTGTTGCACTAATCCTACTGGGATTCAAAACTGAACACAGCAAACCCCAAAAGAGGGGGTGACTGACCCAGTAACCCCACCTCAACAGCCACCCCAGCCTACCTGGGTTCCTGGGTGCACCTTCTGCCACGGGTCCCCTTGGAATGTGCAGCTTCTCCCCACCGAAGCTCTGCTCTTCCTCAGCTTCTCCTCTCCCTCAGGGACCATCACTCCACTGCTCTCGGGATGGGGGGCACCTGGGAAAGGGAATGACTCTTAACGAGCTCATTAAGGGCTCTCAGCCCCCCCATGGGTGAGAACCGGCCCCTCCCCTTTTCCTTTCTCCTTCTGTTATTGGGATAAAGTCATCCTGTTCTTTGCCAGCCTGTTTTCCAGACAATATTCCGTTTAAATACGTCAGCAGCCAAAATTAACAACTCCTTTGAGATTGTCCCCCTTTTGCTACTGTAAAAAGTCCCTCTACAAAGGAGCTGGAGAAGGACCTTGGACAAGGGCCTGGAGTGACAGGACAAGGGGGGATTGGCTTCCCACTGCCAGAGGGCAGGGTTAGATGGAATATTGGGAAGGAATTCCTCCCTGTGAGTGTGGGGAGGCCCTGGCACAGGTTGCCCAGAGAAGCTGTGCCTGCCCCATCCCTGGAAGTGTCCAAGGTCAAGTTGGATGGGGCTTGGAGCAACCTGGGCTAGTGGAAGGTGTCCCTGCCCATGGTGGAGGGGTTGGAATGAGATGATTTTTAAGGTTCCTTCCAACCCATTCCATGATTCCGTGATTGTCACAGCGGCTGTGCTGTTTTGGCTGTGCCCCCTTGCACATCTGCTGGGTTTGATATACTTGTCAAAAATAGCAAAGGAAAAACAAGAGGGCATGACGTGTTTGGAGAGAAGTTTGTGGCCTCTTGGGAGTCAGGGGAACCATCAATCCCCATCCAAACCTGTATTTCCCTGAACCATCACAGCTGGGAGAAGAGTCACTTGTAGGACACAGAGGTGGCTAATCAAGGGACACAGAGCTTGATGAGTGATTTGCATGGTCAGAGACAATGAACCAAAAGTTTAATATCACCTCAAATCCCTTCAAGATCTATTTTGCATCACAGCTCTTCCAGCAAAATATTTTGCGCCTCCTTAGAAATTCCTATTTCCCCCAATATTTGTTCCCAGAGAAAAATTAGCAAATCCATGTGGGCACTTGCTGTTTTTCCCACTCCTATTTGGAGTTTGTTATGGGTACCAGCCTGTGTAATTAATATCACGGGACCTTTTTATACCATTATCCATAAAACGTGCCAGGAGGAGCAGGGATTCTGTGGGTAGGAACAGCTGTTGCACCGAGAGATCCCTAAAGCCGAACTCTTGGGACATTCGGTGTGCCCGGAGTACATCCCATTAGCTCTGTGGCTTCCTCAAAACCTAACGACCTTGGTGATGATTTAAATGCCTGGGAAAGGGAATGACCCTCAAGGAGCTCATTAAGGGCTCTCAGCCCCCCATGGGTGTGAACCAGTCCCTCCCCTTTTCCTTTCTCCTTCTGCTATTGGGATACAGTCATCCTGTTCTTTGCCAGCCTGTTTTCCGGACAGTATTCCATTTAAATACATCAGCAGCCAAAATTTGCATCTCGGCCGTTCCACAAGCATTTTGGAGGTGGTATTTTCATGGCTCTTCAGCCTCCTGCTGTGTTCCTGGAAGGGGTCTGTGATCCCGGGAGCAGCCGCCCGTTAATGAGGGCAGATCTCAGGGACAGCTGAAGTGACACCGACCCTGCACAAACATCACAGGCACCCTGGGAGGGAAGCTCTGGAGCAGCATGGAATCAATACGGGACATGCTTTAAAAGGGAGGAAGGAATGATATGCACTGACCTTTTGTTCTTGCTTATGCTCCTTCTCACAACTCCTTTGTGCCACAGAAATGCTGCTGTGGCAGCACTGGGCTGTTGTCACGACCTCCCTCCCTCCCCACCTGAACAGCCAAGAATCTTCTGCCAGGGCCCTTCAGAATGTTTTAGTCCACCCAGCTCTGTTAGATGTGGGTTTTAAACACCTTCTGCTAATTCAGCTGGGTCTGACACAGCCCTTCCCATGGGGTTCCTGGGTGGCAGATCAGTGGTGTAACAGCTGCTGAGAACAGGGAAGAGTCAAAACGTGTTCAGCTCTGGGGCCCCTGGCATAGGAAGGACATGGACCTGCTGGACCCAGTCCAGAGGAGGCCATGAATATGATCAGAGGGCTGAAAACAGGCTGAGAAATTTGTGGGTTTCATCCTGAAGAAGAAAAGGCTCCAGGGAGACTTTGGAGCCCCTTCCAGTGCCTAAAGAGGCTCCAGGAGAGATGGAGAGGGACTTTGGACAAGGGCCTGGAGCGACAGGACAAGGGGGAATGGCTTCACACTGACAAGGGGTGGGGTTAGATGAGGTATTTGGAAGAAATTCCTCCCTGGGAGGGTGGGGAGGCCCTGGCACAAGTTGCCCAGAGAAGCTGTGGCTGCCCCATCCCTGGAAGTGTCCAAGGCCAGGTTGTACAGGGCTTGGAGCAACCTGGGCTAGTGGGAGGTGTCCCTGCACATGGCAGGGGGGTTGGAACAAGAGGGTCTTTCAAATCCCTTCCAAACCAAACCATTCCATGATTCTATGAATACTGGACACCACAAGTGCCAGGGGAAGTGCACTCAGAGCACTTGGTGTCACCATGGCTGGAGCTGCTCAGCTGCCACCACAGCCACTCCAGTCATTCCAAAAGCAAGGGAGAAGTTGTGAACTGGCTCCCTGTTTGCTGAAACCATCAGACATTGAATTTATTTATGGCTGAGAACTGCCGTGGTGCTCCCCAAACCATCAGCACATGGAGAAGAGAGAAGGCTCTCCCAGTGCAAGCCAGAAGACATCACGTATGTGATGTAGGGAACATTCCCTTGATGCCAAACCCAAGACTTTATTCTGCTAAAGCAGCCTTGATCTCCAACTCAATACATCACACAGGAGGCCTCAGGGACTGATGTTCACTGCAGGGAGCTCAGGATAAAACTCAGCTGAAAGAGAAAAGCTTCAGTTCACTTTTCCTGACATTTTTTCCGGTTGCACGAGACCGGTTCGAAGCCTTCTCCCAGCTCCAGCTGTGCCAGCTGCAGACACGATCATCACCCTGGCATCTTTCTTTCCTCTTCCAGTGCCCAGCTCAGGATGAGGGGCTGCTGGGATAGACTTTCTCACACCACAGTGCCCAAATCCTAAATCCCAGGGAGCTGTTTTGCCTCTGAGACTGAGAAGCTGCAGGAGTGGTTTCGAGCCACCTTCCTCTGCCTCTTTCCTTCAGCAGCTCCCAGTGAAGTGCAAGTGAACACCGAATTTTGCTTGTGTAACATTTCAGCTGGTCAGGAACATCCTGTAAAAAGCAGGGCTGGGCAGAGAGGAAGAAATAACAAAATATTTTCCTTTTTTTCTGCAAGCTCTGTGCAATGTTGGGACCGAATGATTTCTGCTTCTCGTTAGATCCCAAGTAATATGGGAAAGGGTCAGTCCCTGGCATTTTCCAAGCGCAGCAGCGCTGACCACTTTATCTTCAGAGGGACTTGAGGCAGATTGCTGTGCAATTTAGTTACCTTGGTAACATCAGCCAGCATGGAGACTTGCAAATAGTTATGTCACCTTGCCAGTCTGCCTCTCCACCTCGCAGGAATGCAGAACAAGCACTCAATTCCAGGGATATCGCTCACATCCATTGTACTTGCGTTTAAGAAAACCAGTGTTGCTTTGCTTGTGGAATTAGCTTAATTCCAGTGGGAATTCCCACAGCTCTCTGTGTGATTTTTTTTTTTCAGTTAAAAAAAAAATTCTTAAAAAGCCTGGCTGTTTATTACTTCAGTTCCTTCTGAAACCACTTTGCATAAATGATATGACACGGCCTCAAAATAAATATTATCGAACAATATTATCAAAACAACATATCAAAACAATATTAGCCTGATTTTCTTAAGGTTACATGCACTTATTTTTCAGTCAGGAATTATAGACTCAGGTCTATAAACAGGGTTTGAAATAATGGAAATAGTGGAAAATAATGAAATAATGGAAATTAGTGAACCTTGAATACACTAAGAAGGGAAATGCTCTTTTTGTGGATATCACAAGCTATGGATGAGGATGAAAAACAAGCCTAATATTCATTGCTCTGCAAGCAAAAGGGAGCCTGAATAAAAGCTCTTAAAAATTCATTTTCTAAAGGAAAAAATAGCCACTCCATCATAAATATAACAAGGAGCCAATTAAAGGGAAGCTTGGCCTGAAATGAAGACATATATAAATTTCTTTTTTGACTTTCTAAACAACAGAAAGAGACAAAATGCCTAAAATTGTCCTTTGGTGCCTTATATCACGTGTGTGAGCATGGTTCTGGAGATTTCTTCCTAATATCCAATCCAAACCTACTCACATTTGTTGCAGTCCTGCTTCTGGGGTCATCTCTTATTTTAAAGGAATTTTCTGTCCATCCTGACATGACTGGGTTCTCTTGTATGTGATAAATCTCTTGTCTTGAAAGTACAGTTGGGGAAAAAAAAAATCAGGAATCTTTTTCTGAACTTAGTTTCCTTAATTAAATCTTAACAGTAATAAGGACTAAATGAGGCTCCTTTTATGTTGTTTAGCAGGACACAGAATCTCTCTGATGCCACTACATAAGAATGGCAGCAAGATATAAACATAATATCTTCATAGCTTAAATTTCACCCTCTTTCACTTTAGTACCTTCACTTTTTCTTTTATTCAAAGTTATTCTGAGAATTGTATTAGTTCAGAACTAGAACTGAGCCAATATGCCAATTATTTGAATAAAAATGAGGGAAGAGACAACAGAGATCTTGCCTTTTAGTTTCTTTGGCTCTCTGGGAGGGGAGATGGCACAATCACCTCCTTTTTTCACCACATCCCTCCTGCCACTTGGGATTCCACACATAAAACAGCCCTGTCCCATGGAATCATGGAATAATTAAGGTTGGGAAAGCCCTCTGAGATCAACAAGTCCAATCGTTAACCCAGCACTAAACCACGTCTCCAAGCACCACATCTACGTGTTTTTTGAACACTTCCAGGGATTGTGGTTCCACCACTGCCCTGGGAATGCTGTTCCAGTGCCTGAGCACCCTCTGAGTGAAGAAATCTTTCCTCATGTCCAATCCACATGCAGATGTGGAGCTTAATGACTCATTTCTCACAAGTTTTCACCCTGCAGACTTAAACCAGGACACAATTCATCTCCTCGGGGAGAAAAGCCAGATTCTCAGGCAGCACCTTGGGAAGCTTTTGGGTTTTCTAGGAACTGTAGATTTGGGTTCACTGTCAGCAAAACTGTTCAGCATCCCTTGGAGCACCGGGTTAAACGAGTAGATAAATAATATTTCCCACTTTGGATGCTAAACCCCTTCTGGAAACCTGGCCACAAGTGCAGGAGTGGGAGCTGGGGCTCAAGGCTTGTGTTTCTTTCCTTAAAAAGCCTGGGAGCAGCTGGATATTCATCTGGTAGCCCCGTTACAACCCCAGTGAGGACAATATGATTATCCACCTGAGTGGCTAATTGCAAGAGTCAGACTGTTGGGCACAAATGTGTATATTTATTATACATAATATATGGTTCTGTATCCTGAATTCATGCCAGGCAGCTGTTTCTTTTAGAGGAGACAGCTGTTAATGGGATTCAATCCCCGATTTTTTCAAATGTCACAGGAAGAAACATTGCATGTGAGCTTAGAGTTGCATAAACTTCTCTCTAGAATTAATAACATTTTTGAAACCACACACAGATTTGCATTAATAATGAAGATCACTCATTAACATTTCAGTGTTTTACCTGACAAAAATTGCATTAAAAAACTGCTTTATTGACTCAGCACACAGCTATTTTTCACTCTTAATTTCCACATTATTGGAAGCCGTATAGTAAGTTTCAATTATGTTAGATTTTATTTCATTCAAAATTATTCTTAATTCCAAACGTGTATTAATTGTAGAGTATTACAGTAATAAAAGTTTAGCTGGGATAAGAGCCCTCTCTTACAAGGTCCAAAGACCTTGTGTAAATTATATATGTATGGTCAAACTTCTCAAAGTGCAAGTCTTTTCTTTCTCATTGAAAGAAGTGATTAATGCCTTTGAAAGCACCAACTTTGCCAAACCAAAGTCTCAGCTTTGTGGAAAAGATGTGGACTTTAAATCATTTTAGGTTTGCCCAGATCATTGAAAGATCAAGCAACTGAAATGTTTAGTCCTTTTTTCAGTGTCTCAAGAATAAGCTTCTCTTCTCTGCCTGGTCCTCATTTCATCTGGACAATAAAGGTTGAGTTTTCAAATTTTAACTGTTTACTGCGTGATATATTGGAGCAGTATTTTTAAACTTAATGTGGCTTTATAATAGTCCAATAAACCCTCAAGAGAATATGTAAAGTTATGTAAAATATACAATAACAGTTCTTAAATTTTAAAGAAACTTTAAACGTCCTATTACCTCATACATTAGAATAATTGATTGAGCCCATTCCAATAAACTATGAAAAGCATTTTTACTTTTGGCCACAGCTCCTTCCTTCAATTAGAAAAAAAAAAAAAAAAGACAGATCTGTGATTTTTATTTTTAGCCAAAATTTTAACCTTGAAATAGCAAAAATACAAGTGGTGTAAATACCAGCAGTGAAAATGAATTTCCTATTTCCATCCTACTCCCACTTCATGGGTTAATATTTCATTAACTTCAGCACTGAAGGGTAAATCAGCAGCACAAGGAGGAGAGAAATATTAATATCTCCATTTGGGAGCATTTTAAACATGATTTCTTTAAAGTGATATTGTTCTAAAGGGTCATTCAAATGCATATATTTACATGTATAATAGATAAAGGATTTTGGCATGGATTTCCATGCCAGCTTTTAATGTACAACATGTTTACTGCCATAGCAGATTTCAGTTTAAATATTGTAAAGCTGGACAAAGCAATAAAAATATACAGTAAGTTATTTGCCAATGTTTTATACCTTATATTTTTAATACACACACACCTGACATTGTGCTTGATGTATATTAAAACCCAAATATAGGTATATTTAAAGCTGTATCATTTATCAAATTGGAAGATCTGTCACCTAATCTTCTCGACAGTGCATCAAGATAAACAAGAGGTTGCATTTAAACACATCATAGTATTTAGTATTATTTTTAGTATTCTTTAGTATTATTTTGATTTAGTATTTGGCCAAAGCTGTGGCAGCATTTGTGTGTGATCCAGTCAGATGTTCCTACAGTCCAACCTCTTAGCCTTGGGCATGCAGGAATAGAGATTTGAGATCCTGGATAAGCACTTACTAATGGGATAAGTCTGAGCTTAATTACCTGCTTGCACTTTCAATTACCTGACTATGTGAGCATGGAATTTTATGCATCCAGAAGTCCTGGGAAAGATGCAGCTGCAAAGCAGCAGGTGAAAACACACATTCACACATTGATCTAGCTGATTCTTCCTTCTAGTTCCCAAAAATCTGATAATTTCAACCAAAAAAAAAAAAAAAAGGCATTTGGTATTTCTACAAATTTTCATGGATCCCTGGCAATGGGATTTTACAGGGTCATTTTGTGATTGAGGCAATAAAATAATGAGGGGCAAGCAAGTTCAGTTCAGCTTTTGGGTTTGCTCCTGGCTGCTTGTGTCACATCAGGGAAGTCTTTTAACCTCGTGGAATCTCAGGTCCCATCTGTATGGTGGGAAAAAACACAACCTGCCTGAGAGAGACTGAGGATACAGAGCTTGGGAGAGTCTCAGACACAGCAACGTGGCCTGGAGAAATACACACTCTGAAAACAGGGCTCCATTCCCCTCCTATTTATAATTCATAGGTTGCTACTTCATTACCTTTAGCTCTGAAGGATAATTCATATCAGCACGAGAAGGACAGGACCATTAGTATCTTAATTCTCCAGCATTTTATCCGTGGTTTGCTCTGAGATGGTATTGGGCTAAAAAAACCACACAGATGCAAAGCAACAGGGGAAAAAAATCCTTTGCTTTTAAGTAATTCAACACAAGTGCTTAATTCTTAGCACTCCAAAAGGCCATTTTCTTCTTAAATCCACTGCTTTTAGCTTTAAAACCTGTGAGGTAAATACCTAATAGCGTGTCTGTGCTGCATTCACTGTGAGCACCAAACAGCACAGGCTGTTCTGAGGGAGCTCTTAAACTTCCAGACCATCCACACTGGAATTCCCACCTGGCTTTTGGAGTGGTTAATCTGCTCTGATAACCCAGTATTGCCTTGGCCTGTTCATCAACCGATTCAGCTCAATGAAGTGGCGGCAGAAGTGCATTAATTAGAGGCAAAGACATGTCAGGTGAATCTTTGCTGGAAATAGGGAAAAAATCAGGGGCACACCCAAACCTGGTCACTGCCACCAACACTGGCTGCCTCTGAATCCCAGGGGGCCTGTTATCCATGGCCAGCCCCGGGATCCTGCTCCTCACAGCATGGAATCATTAAGGTTGGAAAAGATGTTTAAGATGAAGCCCAAGCATTAACCCAGCACCCCCGGGTTCACCACTGAATCACATCCCCAAGGGCCACATCCACACGCCTTCTGAGCACTCCCAGGGATGGTGATTCCACCACTGCCCTTGGCAACCTATTCCAGTGCCTGATCACTTTTTAAGTGAAGAAATTTTCCCTAATATCTGATCTGAACTTCCAAAGGCACAACTTGAGGCCGTTTCCTCCTGTCCTGTCCTTTGTTCCCTGGGAGCAGAGCCTGAACCCCCTCTGTCTCCAACCTCCTGTCAGGGAGTTTTAGGGAATGACAAGATCCCCCCTGAGCCTCCTTTTGTCCAGGCTGAGCCTCCCCAGCTGCTCCTGGTGCTTCAGACCCTTCCCCAGCTCCATTCCCTTCTCTGGACATGCTCCAGCCCCTCATTTGGAAGCCAAAGGACCAATGCCCACATTTTGGCCATTAACTGGTGAAACTCTTCTGGGCAGTGCAAAGGAGACACTGATGGCTCCAAACCTTGCAAGGAAATTCCAACACCAGCCATCAGCTGGGCCCTGGTGGAGACTGGGCAGGTTGCCATGCATGGGATGAAGCAGATTTATCCATGGAACTTGTCTGGGGGGTGGGACCTTCCCACTGATCCTGGGGAGATGAGAGTAGGGAAAGGATATGTAGGACACAAAGATCCAGGCTGTCACTTGCCTCTGCCTCTTCCATCCCTCACCCACTCACAGATGCTGATCAGAGGGAAGGGCCGTGCCCAGACGTGAAAGACAAGAGGCAAACAGAAGAAAAACTGGGGGTTTGATGGTTTGTGGGGGTTTTTTAATCAACCCAGAAGGTAAAAATAAGTCAAAATAAGCCTGGTAAAATCAGAAAAAAAACGCAGATGATTTTCTCAGTCAGATTTAAGCCAATGCCCACTGGTGCTGGAGCCACAGTTCCTCCTGAGTTTCCACAGAGTGGTCCTTCCAGAACAGCCTGAATTAAAATTAAAGCCTAAACATCAGCAATGAAAAACAGTCTAACAAATACCTGAGTCCAACTGGGAGATGTAATGAGCCATCCTTTGTAACACACACAGAGCACTGCAGGAACTTGTGTTTCTGCAGCTCTGGAAGAATGTTGTGATTTAAATTTTATACCCCACTTTTTCTTGGCATTTATTTATCTCAGAAGGAAAATAGCATCACTTTGGACTTTGCTCCCTTTTTCATAGCAAATGCAAGTTGGGTTTCTTCTTCTAATGAATTATTCTAATTAATTTAATTGTTTTTATTTGTTAGCCTGGCTTGCTGTCATTTCTTCAGGTTTTTGCTTTGTTGAAGTAACAAAAATGGTGGAGCTGATCCAATTTACTGTTCTTAAAAATTTAATCACAGTTACCCAGCAGAACTCACATTGAACAAGAGAGCAACTTTTTCTTCTTCCAGGCTGCAACCACATGTGTATAAACATTTCTCAGATTGACATCACCAGAAGGTTTTCAAGAGCTGAGCAATTTTAAATATAATATGTGAATTTTAAGAGAATTTTGGCACAGAGATGGCACAGAGCCTCAAATGCTATGGGCTGGATACTGGAAAGAAGTAAAACCAGTGGGAGGAGGAAAGTGAAGCAGGGGTGTGACGTGGTGGACGAGGAGATGAGAGAGGGGAGAACAATTCCCCTCTTGGGAAGGGAATTTGGAGAACAGAATAGAAGAGGCTGCAAGGTTTGCTGGAAAAAACCTGACCAAAACAAGTGTTTCTGATTTAAACAGAGAAAGGGAGATAATTTATTGTTATATTCAATAAGTATGTTGTGGAAGAAACCAGAGAAAGAGGAGTGGAGACAGCTAGAGGGCTGTTTTGCAATGGCATTTGAGGATGAGAGAATGCTGATAAAACAGCAATTCTTGGGAGGAAAAAAAGGAAAGGCAGAGGGAGAAAGTGAAAAAAAAATTAAGATCTAAAAGTAAAGAGCAAAAATAAAACACATCTGCCTTACAGCTAAAGAGGACAAGAATCATAACCCAAAGCACCTGCTGTTCAGAGCTCTGTAATAAACTGAAGAGAAGCATCTTTGCTATTCATGACTTCTAAAGGATAACATGGAATAAGTTTCCAGTATAAGTCTGGATTTAGCAACTTCCTTAAGTGCACTGCCTGTACAGTCCAAATCTCCAGTGCAGCACCCTTTTCCTCTTTTTTTTTTAATCCTTGCTGTAGAAAACACAGAACTGTATAAGAGCAATTGATATTTATCCCTATGTTCACAAATTTTTGTGCAAAAGATTAAACCATGGCTTCAGTGCTTCCCAAAGTTGTGACTCCTCCCAGGCACCCAGGCAGTGCAACTGGGTGCTCATTACAGCCAAATTTTCTCCTGTGGTCCATTTAAATTCTCATTTTAAGCCCCAAATTCCAGCACTTTGACCAGTTACCTAAAAAATAAAATAACATGTAGTCTCTACTTTTAGAATCAAACATATTTATTCTGTTTTCCTCCTTCAGGAGGCATCACCTGCTTTGCCATCCAGATGCTCAGCAGATGTTTTCTGACTCTGTAGGACCTGTGGGATGTCCATGGTCCTGTCCATTAAAGTTGTTATCAACTTGGTAATTAAAATAATGTTTTCTCAGGTCCATCATTAACAGTAATGATGGGATGTTGTTCTGCTCCATAAATCTGTGGGCTCCAGCCAAGCCTAAACAGGAGCTTAAAAAGCTGAGAAATGGGAAGTTCCTTTTATAGGGGGATGGATTTCTCCATGAACATTTATTAAATAAATATTAATTTGGAACTTTTAAAATAAATCTTTGTGGTCTGTTAGTGAAAATACTGTTCTCTGATACTCTATCAACCTATATTTAAGGATATAGCCATATAACCTTTATCCTTCTACTAAGGATCAGGGTGTGAGACTTTGACATCCCAATGTTCTACTGCTGGTTGCTGGTGGTTCTCTGTATTGGTAATAAAAATATCCTCCAAGATGTACCCAAAAAGTAATTATATACAGTAAAGAAGGGATATAATTACATTTAACAGTGACAAAAAAATGGATTTTTAATGGATTTGTAACACCTTGGCTATTTCAGACAGTGTTCACCCTGCTAACTACAGAGACAAAGGCTGGACTTAATGATCTTGAAAGTATTTTCCAGCCTTAATGATTCTATGATTCTAAATACTTGTGGTCAGCTGTGACTAAAACCTTCATTCTTCAGCCCACAAGTTACAAATTAATCTCTGGGTTTTTTTGTTCCCAGAGCCTCACCTCCCCTGGGACCCAAAAAAGAGAAGAAAACTTCCCCTATGAGCACATCACAGACTGAAATATAGTCCTCCAGAGAGAGAAATTATTTCTAATATCTTCATTAATGATATAGGAAAAAGAAAAAATGAGTGAATGTCACCCAGAGGAAATTAAGAAATCAAGTGCAGCAAGGAGAACAGTAGAGATATTGGAGATGTGGATGAGAATGAACCTCAAAATAAACGTATGTTTGGAAAAAGATAATTCAGAAAACATTAATGGGAAGGAAGAAGATGTAAATGTGGACCTGCTGGAGGGATGACTGATGGACTAGTCCTGAGCTGGGATGGCAAATACAAGGCTGTGACAGCAAAAGGAGGTCAATGCTCAACTCAATGAGCCAAAGAAATAAAGTTTTGACATCCGTGATGATTTTCAGAATTCTGTTATTGGTTCTGCGTGCACAGTTTATGGCACCAGTAAAATCTGAGGATAAACGTGGTTTTACTTGAAAACATTTATAGCAACACTAAGGAACTCAAGATTCCTTTTATTAGCACAGGGTAATAAAAGATGGCATCTAATGTGTTTTTATGCACTGCATTTTTTTAAGATAAGCACCGCTCAGAGCACAAACTATCCTTTGCACATTGATAAAAAATCAAATTACCTCAGCGGATCCAAACTATTTTACAGGAATAATTACACAAAATACTTGTTTTGGGCTCCACATGGTTGGTCAGCTCCTTAAGAAGGAGAGAGATTAATATTAAAGTCCTATAATATGTGTAATATGCTCCCACTCGAGTGCTTGTTTTCTTCAGCCTCCTTTGAACGATCCCAGCCACAATATTTGTTTCACAATATTTGTATTCTGAAGGTTCTGCAAATAACTGTGCTTTTTAGTTCATCTCAGGGAGTTGTTGGGGCTGCCATGGCTTGGTGTTGTGCTAATATTTGATTTACAGAAGGGGGAGTGTTTCAAGAGACACAGGAAGCCACTTGGTGGAAATTCAACACGTTCTGGGTTTGAAGTGCTGGTGATTTGTGTTATTTGGAGGAACATTTTGACTCCTCTCCAAACAAGCTGGTGATTGTCCAGCATAGCTGGGAAAATATATGTTTACTGGCACAGAAGTGGATATGTTTATTTGAAAAGCAATCCAACAAAAAGGTTATTTCTTCACTCTGAGGGTTAGAGAGTAAAAAATGATAATTGAAACAAGGGCGGCATCATTGTCATTGCTTCATTAGCAGAGAGATCAAGATTTGGGTGAAGGGTTAAAGGAATATAAAAACCTGGTAACTTTGAGTGAAAGTCAGAGTTAAACCTCGTGGACAACCGCTGTGATCTGCCAGACTTGACAGAAGGGCCGTGGAATTGCAAAGCTGAAAAAATGAAAATACGAAACGGAACAAGACAAATTCTGCTCCCGTGGAATTGCTCTGGAATCACAGATTTTCTCTGTGCAGATATGTCTGTTTTGCTAATTTTTCCCTCCATTTTATTACGGTGTAAATGTAACAAATAAAAATCAAATGTTTATGGGGGGTTAGAGATTTAGCTCAGAGCTCAAAAGAACCTTCCGTACGACCCCAAAAGCTGCACGATGATTATTTTAGCTATGGTTCAACGAGCGAGGCCACATTTAAGATGTTTCATGGTTTTTTCATAAATAGATCCTAACTGCAACAATATGAAACTCGCAGTGCTCATTAAAATGACAATTTCAAAGAGCTGCATTTAACTTGGAATGAAATCAGACCTCGGAGAAGGCCAAAAACTGAGAAGATGCCTCAGCAAACAATATAATCCTTCTGTCAGCCAGGCTGCATTTCAGGCTTTAGGAGGAAAAAGAAGACTGGGGGCTCATTTTGATGCAAAATTCATGTAATCTGACAAAATCATGCCTAAGAATGAAGCAGAAAATGAAGCATTTTTCACCTTGAAAAGAGAATACATAAAAGAAAGGCAAAGACCTTCGCAAAAGCGATGAAAAGTCTGTGTTGATGGGAGCAATAAAGAGCTCAGGTTCAGCACTGAATAAATTCATCCTCAGATGATATAAAATAAAACCCAATAAATCTAATTTACATGTCTATAATACAATGGTCTTTCACCTCTGATCAAGGAGCTCAACCTCCTTTGATTGATGAGCAAACACACCCACTGATTTTTGATTTTGATTGAAAAATGGCAATTTCTTTTGTTTTCAAGGAAAAGATACTAAAAAAGATTTAACTTAGGCCCCTTTAATACATTTAGATAAGAAAAGAGAGATAAATAATATTTCTAGAGCATGGGAATGTACTGTTGGTTAAATCATAATGAATATTCAGGTACACTACTTACTACCTCTTAATACTTATAGTTTATAGCTAATAAAGAGAAGAACTTTACAGATCATTAAAAATAATTTTAAAATGTGTTTTCTCATATTATTGATTTTTTTCAGTGAGGATAAGAGGGTTTCCCACTCTGGCAACGTGATGTTTTTCAGTAGAACTTGGAATAGAGAATCACAGAATGGTTTGGGTTGGAAAGGACCTTAAAGACCATCTTGTTCCACCCCCTGCCATGGGCAGGGACAATAATCCCTGAAGATATTGGTTTTTTATTCCACAGAAAAGTCAACCAAGTTTTTCAAAGGGAGATTGTGGGGCAAGAGCTGCGAGATGAGACCCCCAAAACAGAGATATTTCCAAACTGGTAGAGTGAGGGGGAAAAAAAGTCAGGTTTTCCAGCTCAAACAATTATTAATAACCAAAAAGTCCATTAGTTGCTATTTTAATTTAGTTTCTGACAAGAAATAAAGTTTCTTGTTCCTTTTGATGCCACAGGGTAATTACCAGAAAGAATTTTAATAAAGATCCTTTTGCTACAAGCCACCTGAAGTGTGGAAAAAATTACATCTCTGAACATCTCTTACCACACAGGTGCCCTAATTCCAAGGCATTCCCAGGTTGTTTCATGCACTATTTTCAGATATTCAAGCTCAGAATACCAAAAAAAAAAAATCTTTAATACTATCAAAGTGACAAAACGCGTGGTGTGACAATGGACATCCACATTCAGAGCCAAAAGGTGAATTTAAGGCCATTAGTCCCGGGCCTTCCCTTCAGATCTGGGCAAAAATTCCTGCTGTAACATCCCTTTGCTGCTCCAAATTACCCATTAGCAACATTTTATTGCCCATTTGCTTTTATGACGACTTTTTTGATGGAAATGGGGGTGTGTTTAGAAATGTGCAGGGTTTAGAACTTAGTAAAGTAAACCACAGCCTGAAACCCTTTTCTGGCAAGGAACAACAATGGCATTGAATCCACAAATTCCCAATTTCCTTGCAGCAGAATTGATCTCTTTGTGCTCCCACCTTGCTGAGGGCACCCACCACTCCTAATCCTGGAATCATAAACTTAATGGATGTATAGGAATGGCCTTTTGTGGAAGCACCTGAGTGATTTTCATGGAAATAAAGGATTTTTACTTTGCCCTGCCCATTCCAGGATGGAGATGGATGTGGCCCGGATGCATCAGCTTCTTCACAGAGATACTTTTAGGGCTAAAAAGACCAGAAGAGGCTGAAAAGTGTCCCTGAAAGGGATCTTTGGTGCAAATAGGCTGATAGGTGAAAGAACAGAACAAAATGTCTCTGCTGTCAGAGGTGCTGAACCAGCCCTACAGTGGCCTGACTGCCAAAAAAAAAAAGAGGAACAGAATCAAGTTGTTACATTGCTTTAAAAATAAGAAATCTAACACATTGGAGGAGAACCCCTGACTGACATCTCCATCCATCAGGCAGCAAAACCTGGCTCTGAACTCCCCGAAGATGGAAGTAGGGGACAGCCTTGCCCAAGGAAATGCCCCCCCCCCCCAAAAGGGCAGGAGGGGATGGCAATGAACTCAAAACTCCCCCAGGACAACCCAGAGCAGCCTGAAAGATGAAACAGGGAACAAGGAATTGAGCTGAGATTATTCTTTTACTGTAAAAACATTGTTTGGGAGCAGAAGCTTCCACTGGGTTTTAGGTACAACTTTGTACAACACGGAGTTCTCAAACATAATGAAAAAGCAAGACTACACCCATCACTATCTCTTTGAAAATAACAATTAGGGGCATAAACATATTCACAGATAACTTTTTAAACCTGTTGGAATTTGGAGTTTGGTGGATTTAGGGTTTTTTTGTTTGGTTGGGGTTTTGTGGGGGTTTTTGTTTGTTTTGGTTTTTGTTTGTTTGTTTTGGGCTTTTTTTGGGTTTGGGGGGTTTTTTGTTTGTTTTGGTGGTTTTTTTTTTAATTTGGTATGGGGGGGTTTGGTTTTGTTTTCATTTGGAGCAGCTGCACACTTCACTTTACTCTTTGGTGAAGGACACCTCATCCTCCTTGAGATGGGACATTTGGGCCCCTTCTCAGTATCCTGAGCAATTATGACTCTCCCTAACATCTAGTTTTTCTTTCTGTCTTTCCTACTGAATTCTCTACTGACTAAGTTATTTTATTTCTTGTTATATTGAACACACAGACTCCACAGAAAACAATAACCCCTGAAAACAAGGTTTTACATCCAAAATAAATTAGCCTCATGCATTAGCTGGAACCAGTTTCTCTTCTATGAGAAATGCAGAGCTCCCTTTCACTATGCATTACCCAAATAATCAAGCCCAGATTGTCCCACAAGGAACATTAATAAGTAAATTATACAAGACACACTAAAAATGAATCATTTTTACTTCCATCAGAATGCTGGATAATATATGATAGAGAGCTCCCCGTGGCATATGGCTAAAAATGACATTATTTAATGACTTTTGCATTACAGTTAAGACCATGTGGGATAATTTAAATTTATAACATGCTACTGCTTCTTTCATTGTTTTCAAGTGTAAGAATTGATCTGCTGGGGGAAATGCAGCTCATTCCTGCAACTTCCATTCCCAAAAAAGAGTGTTTCCCACATAGACCCACCATGAGAAGATAAACAGAAAGTCCAGGAACTAAACCTGTTGCTACCTGTTGCACTCAGGTCATCTTTATTTGTTATATTGATCTCTCCAGCCCTTTGTAGTTCCCACTGCAACCCCAAATTTATCTAACAGGTTATTGGTCATGAGAAGCTTCTCTCTATTATGGTCTTTTGGGATTTTTTTTTCTATATAATTTTGAACATACCCTAAATATATTCTTTTTAATCCCATGTGATTTATAGCAATCCTGGTCACTATTTCCACCCCACCAATGATCTCTGTGTTGTTCCCAGCTGGAGGTGACTGGATTACATCAATCTGGAGGAGACCCCACCAGCACAGGACACATGGACTCTCCTCCTTCAGCTGCCAGAAACTGGGTGACTTGGAAAACCAAGATGTCCCAACATCTCCCTTCCCAGTTTGATGCAGAACAATGACTCAGTTGGAATAAAAAGAAGAGGGTTTTTAGGGATTTTTACAAAAACACACATGAGGAAGTGACATAGAAACATTACAACAGCTGGAGTAGCTCAAACTCATGATGGGTGTTAAAACCCACGTCCCTCCATCATCACTCACAGCCAGTGCTGAGAGAGGAGCAGAACCAAAGGGAAAATTCTTTCAGGAGGAATTTCTGCCTAGAAAGGGTGGTCAGGCACTGGAAGGGGCTGCCCAGGGAGGTGGAGGAGTCTCCATCCCTGGAGGTGTCCAAGGAAGGACTGGATGTGGCACTCAGAGCTTAAAGGGGTGATCACTGAAGGGTTGGAGTCTATGACCTTGGAGGTCTTGTCCAACCTGAAGGATTCTGTGAAAGGCCAGGAAGACACCATTGCCCATAACACCTTGCTGTTTGTGGTCTAAATATTTTCTAAAACTGAAGCACAATCATCTTCTACTCACTTTTTAACCCCATGCAGATTTTTAGCATGTCCTGCATCCTGTAAGACAACCCCTTATGGTGATAAACCAGTGAATACACAGCAGGTCATTAAAATCTGAATTTATGACTTCAGTTCCTGGGGCTGAGAGAAACAATTCAAACCCTCTTATTTTAATTATTGGTGTTTCTGAAACAACAGCTACAGTCAAGGCCAGGCTGGATGGAGCTCTGAGCATGGTCTGGTGGAAGGTGTCCCTGCCCATGGCAGGGGGTGGAGCAAGATGAGCTTCAAGGTCCCTTCCCACCCAAACCATTCCATGATTTCCCATGCCATCTTCTACAGAGAACTCTTCATCTTTCTGTCAATCCCTTGCTTTGATCCTACATCAACAACTCCCATAGTTTGTCTGTGCCCTTTTCAAAGCACCCTCAGGTACTTGGGATGACCTTGTGGGATTGCACATGCAAAAAGCTCAAGAGAAAAGAACATAAAGAGCTAAAAATTGGTTTTAGGTGATTCGAAATGTGAAAGATAACTCAGCAAGTCACCATTCCTCACTGTTAATTACCATAAAACACTGATTCAGGAGAAATCTAGAGAAATAAATACTATGATTATGAGCCCTTTTCAGGATTCACAGCACGGCAAATCTTCACATCTTCTGCATCTCATTAATAATAAAAAAATATTGTGGCTGGGCTCAGCTATTTATTTCAAGGGCTGCTCTTTATGTTTCTTAAATGTTTAATAAATATCCCATAAAATAATTTTAAAAACATACATGAACTGAAAAAAAGAAGAGAAAAATTACTCTGTGTCTGCATGAGCACAGAACCTCAAGAGTTCCTCCTCACAAAATGACATTCTAGACCTGGGAACAACTGCTGCAAAAATGGCTATTTTTCACCATACATAAAGGACTTAGAGATCAAGGATTGTTTTCATTCAGAGGGGAGGAAACAATTCCTTTAAATGTAATTGCACTATTATTCTAAATATAATTGGAGCACAGGAATCACCACCGGCAGTGGTGGCTCTGGAATTGTTAAGATGGATAAGGTAGAGCTTGCACTATGTGGCTGTTGGGAATTTTAACTTGTCTTCTTCCATTAAGTGAAGAATTTTGAGATATGTTTGAGGACAATATTTTTTTTTTAATTACTTACTGTATTCCTGAATGCCAATTAATTATTCAGGAAAACAACTGAGGTGCATAAACCTTAAAATACCCTTTAATGTTACAAGGAGTGTTATGAATAACAGGGGTTTAAAGAACAATGCAATAAAAATATACAGTAAGTTATTTGCCAATGTTTTATACCTTATATTTTTAATATACACACACATTGTGCTTCATATATATTAAAACCCAATATATTTAAAATATACCAAAATAAACCAAATATACCAATATATATTTTAAACATACCAAAATATATTTTGGTATATTTAAAACTATATTATTTATCAAATTGGAAAGTCTGTCACCTAATCTTCTCAATAGTGCATCAAGATCAAACAAGAGGTTACATTTAAATATGTCATAGTATTTAGTATTACTTTGATTTGGTATTTGGTCAGATGAAAACATATAAAACCCAAAATATTTGGCTTCAGTCACGTGTATGAGTGAACTCTGAACAACTTAAATAAAGGCCTGGCAAAATCAGAATAAGTTTCTGAAAAAGAAGGCCTCTGAGGAACTGAAAATTGAGGGAGTAAAATGAGCAAAAATAAAAAAAAAAAAAAATCAGGGAAATCGAGCAAGGAGAGGGATTGGAAAAAGGACAGGGGAAGATGCATCTTCAAAGACTTGTGCAAAGGCAAATATAGCTTGACCAATCCACATTAAAGCTCAAGGAATAAACAAGATGGAAAAAGTCATGGCCAGACTCTGGAAGGTGGAAATTCCCATCTGTGAAACCAGTTGATTCCATGTCCTTATGCGATAATTAAACCTATCCGTTAAAAATTGACAGGAGCAACCATTTCACATATCGCTACAAGGATTTAGCCATTAATTTCAGAGTGTTTCCAATTAGAACTGGGATTAATTTTTAATCGTGGTTTAATGCAATTCCATGTTCCAGCTGCAGTTCATCCTTTCTTCCCACATCTGAGCAGCTTCGTGTGGAACCCTCACAACTGCAAACCCAGGACGGGCTGTGCCTGCTGCTCTTCCTGGGCCTCTTAATGGCAGTATTTTCTTAATAGTCACAAGATGAGTAAGTGAATTAAATAGTTGGGAAAATATATGTTTACTGGCACGGAAGTGGATATGTTTATTTGAAAAGCAATCCAACAAAAAGGTTATTTCTTCAGTCTGAGGGTTAGGGAGTAAAAAATGATAATTAAAACAAAGGCGGCATCGTTGTCGTTGCTTCATTAACAGAGAGATCAAGTTTTGGGTGAAGGGTTAAAGGAATATAAAAACCTGGTAACTTTGAGTGAAAGTCAAACCTCGTGGACAATCACTGTGATCCGCCAGACTTGACAGAAGGGCCGTGGAATTACAAAGCTGAAAAAACGAAAATACGAAACGGAACAAGACAAATTCTGCTCCCGTGGAATTGCTCTGGAATCACAGATTTTCTCGTTTGCAGGTATGTCTGTTTTGCTAATTTTTCCCTCCATTTTATTACGGTGTAAATGTAACAAATAAAAATCAAACGTGTTATGGTTTATGGGTTAGAAATTTAGCAGTTCATCCTTCCTTCCCACGTCTGAGAAGCTTCGTGTGGAACCATCACAACTGCAAAGCCAAGGTGGGCTGTGCCTGCTGCTCTTCCTGGGCCTCTTAATGGGAGTATTTTCTTAGTAGTCTTGAGATGAGTAAGTGAATTAAATTGCTTGTGTGGCCTTCGTGGAGTGAAGAATGGCTAATTAGTTATTTGTGCTCTCACAGAAACGATCTTGTGGAGGCGATAATTGCGCTGGGTATGAGTTAAACTTCAAGAAAGGCCCTGAAAATTGACTGGAGAAGGGATTAAACAGCAAATATTTCATTTGGCAACTTCCTCTGAGCTCAGAGCTGCGTTAGTCACTGCTGTGATCGTGCTCACTGGTGTGCTGAGCTGTCACTGCACCCTGGGCAAACATCACAGTTCATTAACAGAAAGTTCCTTGATGCTTTAATTTCATTTTTTCCTCACTGAATTTAATGGCATTTTAAAATCTTCAAATGGTTTCACGTATCTGAATAGAAATATTTTCTTTAAGCCCTTTAATATTAGTTCTTTTCTGAGCACAACAAGGATTTTTGAAGACAGAGGTAAAAGCTCCTGTTGACTTTGGGGAAACAAAGCACACGTTCTGTCAGAGTTACTAAGAACCAAATTTTAAAAAGCATTCAGCTGTCTAAGTGTAGTTGTGATTCTTAGGTGGGATCTGCTTTTACTGGTGAAAAGTCATCTCTCTCAAACTCTTCCTGCATTTCTGCATTGCTCTTTGCACAGCCAAGTAGAATAACCTAATGAATTCTATGGAATCCTTTCTTCTCCTAGCAGGAACAAAATAAAAATATTTGCAGAGAAGTGAAATACAGTAATGATGGGATCCCAAGCAGATATGGCCAAACTCACTTCTAGTTTCGTGGAAGACAATCAAATATAGAATTACATCAGGATAATTTTAGAATCTTTACTTCTTCCTCAAACTAAAATAAGATGCAGATGGACCTCTAAATAAATAAATAAGCCAGGAAGATTCGAGGGAGAAAGAAAGGATGGAGGATTTTTCCTTGCACTGTCCTACATCCCAGCCAAGACCACAGGGAGAGGAGCCCCAACTGCACCCCAAATGTTACCTCCCAGTTTACCCACTGATCACAGCTCTCTGTTTCCAGCTCTGCACTGTCCCCAGGGCGCATAAATTATACATGTGGAGCATTGATCCATCAAGATAATCTGTACCTCAATGGGAATTTACATGAGATGTTAGAGCTGTCGCCACAAACAGCTGGAGTTTTAGTCATCTGGTGCCTCACTTTCCAGCCAAAAGTTGAAAAGGCTAAAGGTGAGTTTCAGGTGAGCAGCAAATCTGAGCTTTGGTGGTTCTCAGCCACACCTGACCAGAAAGGACAATCCCAAGGTGCTCCCTAGCTCGTGCAGACAGAGGTTACAGTGGTTACATCAGTTGGGCTGAGGCAAGAACAGCTCCCTACACATGGAAACAGCTGGGGATGACTGGGGAAAACAGCTAAAAGAAACATAAAATATTAATTAAAATTAGAAATTAAGCAGGCCCCAAGCCTGCCAGAGCTACAGAAGCATTTGGACAATGCTTTCAGGCACGTGGTGGGATTCTTGGGCCTGTCCTGTGCAGGGCCATGAGTGGGACCCGATGCTTGTAGGTCAGGATATTCTGTGATAATTATATAATCAGCCCTCCCCAGAAGCATCTCTGGTGCTAAGTAGAATGTCCCCTCCAATGTTGGGTGGAGGACATTACACATGCACAGTTTCATGTGCATCCCACAGCAATCTGGGTTTGATAGCAAGAATATATATTTAGCTCTTATCTTGTGGAGTGACTTTTAATGACATTTAGAAGTGCTAAGGCACTTGGAGGATTAGGCTCTTTATTAGTCCCAGTGTTTCCCTGTAAGCAGTTGCTCAGATATTAAACATTCCCTCTGCCAGGGCTCATAAAACAAACACTGAGCCCACTTGATACGAGGCAAATGTTTCATGTAATTTTGTTTCAATTAGTTTATTCTTGTCACCTTTACACATTTATCTGCATAAAACCCTTCATGGTATAGCACTTATTTACTTCACCCTCTAATTAATAAGTGCTGAGCCTTGAGAATCTGCTTCCATTTTTATTCCATCTCTGCTCTGGAGCCAGGCTGGGAAAGCTGGGGGGGTTCACGTGGAGAAGAGAAGGCTCCAGGGAGACCTGAGAGCCCCTTCCAGGGCCTAAAGGGGCTCCAGGAGAGCTGGAGAGGGACTGGGGACAAAGGATGGAGGGACAGGACAAGGGGGAATGGCTTCCCACTGCCAGAGACAGGGTTAGATGGGATTTTGGGAAGGAATTCTTGGCTGGGAGGGTGGGGAGGCCCTGGCACAGGTTGCCCAGAGAAGCTGTGGCTGCCCATCCCTGGAAGTGTCCAAGGCCAAGCTGGACAGAGCAACCTGGGCTAGTGGAAGGTGTCCCTGACCATGGCAAGGAGTGGAATGAGACAATCTTTAAGGTCCCTCCAACCCAAACCACTCCACAGTTCTGTGATGTAAAGGGATTTTGCAGAGGGTGCCTTGCTGTGCCCTTCAGCAGCTGCACAGGTACCCCCCAGAGCACAGAGTGAGCTGGCAAAGCTTCCAGCTTCCCTACCAAGGCAAAGGCTTAGGAAGAAGCAACCTAAAGTTCTTCATCCCCTCAGGCTCAGTAATAAAAAGAACTGAGTTGGTGTTTCATTGAAAAACCATTGAAAGCCCCAGTAAGTGCTTCTGTTGTTAAAATAAAATGACTTAAATGACTTCCCAGAGCATTTTCCTAAAGAAAATGTTCATCTTAGCCCAAATCCCTGAAAAGCCAATAAACCCACCCAATAACACACCAGCTACCACTGAGTATGTCCAAGCCTCCAGGCATCACTTTGTCTTTACACTCTGAAGCAGCCCAGCCACAAGCCAGGGATGGGGTGATTTTAATATTTGCCCATCACTTTCTTCTCCAAAAATACTCAAGGCTGAGAAAATTGAGGCACTTTCAAAAGGACAAAGTGTTCATTGTGCTGTAATCTGAAGTTTTCTCTCCCCCACTGCTGTCCTTCTTGCCAGCCCCCCGAGGACTTTCCTATGGACAAGACTTTGGTGTCGTGCTCAGGAACGAGCCAAATGAAAAAAGTGGAATAGCAGTGTCTTGTTTCAGCAGGGGAAACATCATATGAACATTTTTACCACTCTGTTCTTCAAAATCTGATTTTATTATTGAAAGAGCTGATAAATTCCCCACTATTTGAGGAACCACTCATCCCATCTGGCCATAAAGGCAGCTTTTAACACTGCATGCAAGGAAATTCAGTGATAGTGCAGTCTAAACACTGAACCTGGAAATGTGGGAATCTGGTGTGGGGAAGCCAATTATTTTCCTCTTGTGAGCTGATTCATGTTACAATTCAAAATGTAAACACAATAATTCCAGCACTCTTTCCTCCAGAGGGAATACAGACAACAAGATAATGCAGAGAGGATTCGTTTCCTACAAGCTGCCTTTGTGTTGTTTATTGAGCTAAATAAACATGAGGGATGTGCAATACATAATCACAGAGCATCTTTCTGTGGCAAGATAACAGAGTGGGGTTTTGTTCTAGTTTTAAAATAAGAATTAGAGGAATTGGTGATATGAAAAACAGGACTAAAGCCAACTTGGAACTGTTTTTTCATTGGAGAGTACAGAGGTTTCCCCACAAGTTTGGCAGGGCAGCTGTGACCAGGTGCATCTCAGCTTTGTTAGAGTAATTTCTAATTTTTTAACCTAGATTAGTGTTTCTAATTAGTTAGATCAGCATTTCTCCATTTGGGTTTGCTTAGAATTATGTCTGATAATTTTCATTTTATTGTTATTCGTGCCAGCCACTCTCCTTATCAACAGTTAATGTGTTTATACAATTAATTAGCCATTATTAAAGTCTCTACTGTACCCATCCCATGTGCCCAGTAATTAATAATTGAAAATCCATGCCTAAAGGTGGGATTCGCACAGCACTGAAACTCTTTCCTTACCCACACTCACACAAACACACATGGAACTATCAGAGGGCTCAAGAAGGCCAGATATGAAGACAATCCTCTCACATTCCTGCTAGAAAATCCTGATAAAGACCAGTGCTGCTGGATCCCAGAGATCCTCAGTATCCAGGCTCACAAGCAAGGCTTTTTCTCCCACCTCCAGCCCTCGTGCCTGTGTAACACTGGGGTGGAGAGCCAAGACAGAGAAGGATTTGGGGCTGGAGCTTTGGCCGAGCTGAATTATGATTTTCTCATCTTTCTGAATGCACCAAGATGCAATTCCCAACTCAACTCAGGCATAAAGCAGGGATTTTACAGCTTGTGCATGGATCTCTCATTCTCCACCTCGTTGTTCCATGTCAGGACAGGTCTGGTGGTATCTGAACAGCTTCTGGCCCTCTTTTCAGTGGGAGCAACTGGCAGTTTGCAATGAAAATAGCTCTGAGATTGACAAAAGACTTCAAATCTCTCTTGAAATGCACCTTCTGCCTCAGTTGCAGAGTTCTCTAATTGGAAAAGGCTTTGTAAAGTGAAGGACTCATGTCCTCATATGAACTCAGTGAGGAAACACTTCTATTAAAATTCCCTATGGAGGCAAATAATCCAAACATTCCTGCAACCCCTAAAAAATAGACTCAACGCTTTCAAACTCTGCAGCAAAACATTTGCAGGCCAAGAATATTCCTGGAAGGTTGTAATGACTAAATTGTGATTGATAATATCAATTTGAGAGCAGAGCTGCCACCACAACCTCCCATAGCAACCAGAGGCATCCTGTGCAGGATTCCCCACTTGTGCAGTGATTACAGGAACAGTGAGGAAAGGATTTTCTGAGAGTCTGGGATTGCAGTGGAATTTAGAGGCTGGAGGAAATAAAAAGCCTCCTTCACATTTCCAATTCAAAAATTGCTCCCCTGAAGTTCCAATGCACTTTAAACAATTAAAACCCGAGTGGAAAATTCCACCTTTCTTAGGTGGTTCCTTGGCAGCAAATTGCAGAGGTCAGGAGGATATTTCAGAGCCCATTAGATAGAAAAATCCAACTTAGTGGGCAACCACAAATCAGCACTTTCTGTATTTCCTGGGTTTCAGCAGAGCTGCAGATCTCTCCAGCCAAAACCATAATTCCAGCCAAAAGCCATGTTACAACATTAAGATATTTTCCCTGACATGGGTGATGAAAGGTCATTTTCGAGGACAGAGGATAAAACAGGAACATAGTAGGAATTTACAAGTGGCTTTTTTTATCTTTCCTTATTATCTTCCCAGGGAAATGAGCACACTGTAAAGTTCATGTTGGAGAGAAAGGTCAATTCACTGTACAGAAAAGGCTGCTCTTGGAACAGAATCATCAAGGAAAAATTCTGAACTGCTACAGCTGCAAATGGGATTTCACTGTTGCTTTTCACGGCATTTTTCTCCCTTTTCACTACATTTCCTGGAGAAGGGCTAATAAATACTACAGTGTAACTAAGAAATAATTATCCATTCTTTCCATGAGTGGCCATAAATATTCTGGTTGCCTGTTTGGGACTGAAGCATGGCTTGACCTGTATCAGGGCACGGGAGGGACTGTGAGATGAGGTGTTTATTATTTTTCCTCTGATTCCCAGCTCTGGAATCAATTGCCAGGAAAAAAAACCTCCCTGAAAGGCCCCTTGCCCTTCTGCAGGCCTGGGCTGGAGTGCACTTTTCCTGACATTTCCATGTCTACCAGCACCCTCAGAGATTAAACAGTGAATCCACAACTACAGTTTTCTTGCTCCTGGCCTGTTCTTTTGACATTGCAATGTTACATTTGATTTATACACAAGTTCGTGGCTCAAACTTGTTCACCTGGGCTGGCTCCCAAAGCCAGCAGAGATATCCTTGTACCAGTGTGTGACAGAGGAGACGAGGCAGAGAGACAATAACAATTTTTTGGTTGGACATTTGGTTATTTTCTAAAGTTTCTGTATAGCTCCCATAAAAAATGTAAAGATTCATATTATCAGAAGACATTTGTGCATAAAATATTAGTACACAGAAGGTTTGGGACTGATCAAAGTGATAAAATTGATAAAAAGTGATAAAAGTGATAATTTGATGTGAAGCTGGATGTCTACACCTCAGTAACAGGAAGGAATAATATGATAAAAACCAGGAGTCAATAGGATGATGCATTTTCAGATGTTTGTTCTGTTCTGCCTGTGCAGAAGGGCCACTTGCAAAGAAAATTTATACTGTATTGAAAGTTACCACCGATAAAATAGGCCATATTTTGATATGTGGATTGAAATACTGAGTCAACTGTAGTGATATGAGAGCAAACAGAATTTAACACCTCCTTGTATAAGGCAATTTTTACTCACTCTTCAACCCTTTAAAATACATACAAGGCTCATTTTTTACGTAGCTCCATGCAGAGAGTATAGTTTTAAAAACTCCTTCTCAAAATTTCTGGATGACCTGAAGTTGCCAAGAATCACAGGAACTCAAAAAGTGATTTCTAATATAATTTCCAAGAGGTGGCAGCTGCCCCTCCAGCAGCAGTTGGATGTTCCTCCAGCATGAGGAACAACCTCATCTGCTACACTGATTTACTCCCTCTGCCATTAACTGGGAACACTTTTAAGCTGACATTTCCAATTGTTTTAGCTCTGTTTATTCAAAGGTGTTTAACATCAAGAGTGTTTTCTGAACAGGTCCTTTAGAGCCCTCCTACAGAGGAGACTTCACTCTCCTAAAGTGAAAAATCAACACATATCAGAACCTCTCTTAGGAACTGAAGTGCTCGGAATTAACCTTTTGTTCAAGAAGAAACAGGTCACAGGAATCACTAGATTGGAGGCAGCTTCTTGCTAATAAAAGGGGAAGAGGAGGGTGTTTGTTCCTGGTGGAAGGCACAGCTCTGCTCCCCACAGGAGCACGAAGCCAACCCTGGCAGAGCCACAATTGCCCCCCTCTCGTAGTCACAGGCACAAAACCAGCCCAGTGGGATTGGAGTCCATCTCACTCCAGCAGTTCTCTCTGTAAATGTCATCACATTCAAGCTGTGCCACAGGAGTTAGAGAAAAGGAAAGTGTGGGAATAATTTTGTGGATATTCAGGCACTCTCAGAACTTCCAGCAAGACCAAAGAACCTGCTGTAAATACAGCCACCTTTATACCCCATAATAAAGGGTTACAAATACCTAATAAACACACAGGGCTTAGTCAGGGCTTTTGTATCATCCAGCATTTCTTCTGCTTCCCTTTCCTTCTCTAACTCTGAAAACTTAAAGCAGATAAATAACTCCATTCTCATCTACTTTCTTGAAAGAGGGAAGTCTTTTGTCCAGACATAGAATGGTTTGGGTTGGAAGGGACCTTAAAGCTCATCCAGTTCCACACCTGCCATGGGCAGGGACACCTTCCACTAGCCCAGGTTGCTCCAAGCCCTGTCCAGCCTGGCCTTGGACACTTCCAGGGATATCTTTCAGCTTAGACAGGATCTCTATTAATTTTCTCTCCACAGGAGCAGCAACACACCAGCTCTGCTTAGTTGCAATATCCAAGTAATACACAAATATATTCCTGCCAATGTTTGTACCACTATTTGCAGCCTCAAAAAAACCCCTTCATTTTTATTGCAACTGTACTTTCTCATTGAAACCCAATTTTATGAAACACAGCATGTTAAGAGAGTTAACTTCAGGTCCTTTTTTTTTTTTTCAGGTCACTTTTTCAGTTCATTTCACTTCATAGTGGAAACTTCACATCCAAACCTACCTATTGATTGATATATGTGAGACTTCTCCTCAAGTCAATAATAGCCCCGAGCAAGAATCAGTGGCTCTTCGCTGTTATTTATATTTAAAGAGCTTTATTGAGCTAAACTGGTGTTCAGTTTAGCCTTTCACAATTTATCATTTTATTTTTTGTTTTAAGAATTGTCCTTCTTAAGTGTTGGAATTGACTGCCAACTAAATCAGAGCAGAAAAAGCTTAACAAGTGAATGATAATCATAATTCAGTGTTTACAGCTCGAAACCTTGATCTCCCCATTGTAGCAGCAAAATTTCTTATATACTCTTAAATTAGTTTTCTGTGGCACAGCAACAACCAGTATGCAGGTAATAATAAAAGGAGTGTATTAAAGGGAACAGTGAATTTATGATCTGCCCAGCAGAAATCCATCAGCTGTGATTGGGTCCCAGGCACGGTTACAAATATCATTTCACACTAAGCTGCACAGTTTCTCACCAAATTGCCTCATAAGACAATATAATATTGAAGGAAACAAACAGAGCTAAACCACTGAATAGATTATTTGTTCATTACTTAAGAGTGTGTGTTTTGATTGGCAAAAAAAATATTACTAAACCCAAATATTCCCTGCTTTGTGTCACTAATTAATTCTGTATCTTTTTTGGAATGTTGTTATTATTTTATCTCAGAATCCTAGAACTAGAACTGTAAAAAAATGGAGTTGGAGGGTCATGCCTCTATCAGTTTCCTATAAAATCTTTGGTTTCAGGGATATTTCTCCCCTTTTTCCTGTCTAGATGACAATGATCCACAAGGACCTGAAGCCTTTCTGAGCTGCAGGCTCTTCCCACAGTGCTGGAGACCAAACACCCTGAAAAAACTGTGGCATTTCCTGGTGATATTCAGGATCCAAAGTCCTTAAATCCATCCCCACATCTCTGTGCTGGGAGTGAGTACAACCAGTTCTGCAGAGAAATCCACCCCCCCAAAAAAAGCCTCCATTTTCCACCTTCAAAAGGTTGACCCTTGATTTTACTGCACGTTTAAAATACTTCAAAGAAACCTTCACAGTATTGTAAATAGTTCCAAGTTGTGCCCAGAACAACTCTTGGCTCTTAAAAGCTGCAAAGGGGTTTTAAAATCCTGGTTTATATCTCAGTCTCAGAGACTGCTCAATCTTAAACCTTGTCTGGGCTGGTGGGAACAAGTGTAATAGGAAAGATTTGCAGAAAAAGGTGCAAAAACCCCGATGGTGAAAAACCTGCCCTCAGGGAAGTTCTTACCTCCTCCTGTCAGTTCATATGTAGTGATCCTGCCAGTTTAAATCCTAAAAACAAGAGGATTTCTCCTATGCATTGTGATTTTTCTGCAGTAAATCTTGATCTTCTCATTATCAAAGTGAATATCATATAATCCCTTTTCTGGCTTTCTAAGCTCTTGGTTTTAAAGTTATCTAATGATAAAAAGCTCCAAAATGTTAATTGCACATTGTGTGTGGCAAGAATTTCACTTCATTCCAGGTGTTCCCACCCAAAAAGATCAACAGCTGATAAACCTTCCTTGCACTATTAATTATTTTGCAGGACTCTGCTGTTCCTTTTTCTGCTTTCTTTACTCTTTATTTTTTTTATTTTCTATGCGTTTTTATTTTTTATTTTCTATGCGTTTTTATTTTTTATTTTCTATGCGTTTTTATTTTTTATTTTCTATGCGTTTTTATTTTTTATTTTCTATGCGTTTTTATTTTTTATTTTCTATGCGTTTTTATTTTTTATTTTCTATGCGTTTTTATTTTTTATTTTCTATGCGTTTTTATTTTTTATTTTCTATGCGTTTTTATTTTTTATTTTCTATGCGTTTTTATTTTTTATTTTCTATGCGTTTTTATTTTTTATTTTCTATGCGTTTTTATTTTTTATTTTCTATGCGTTTTTATTTTTTATTTTCTATGCGTTTTTATTTTTTATTTTCTATGCGTTTTTATTTTTTATTTTCTATGCGTTTTTATTTTTTATTTTCTATGCGTTTTTATTTTTTATTTTCTATGCGTTTTTATTTTTTATTTTCTATGCGTTTTTATTTTTTATTTTCTATGCGTTTTTATTTTTTATTTTCTATGCGTTTTTATTTTTTATTTTCTATGCGTTTTTATTTTTTATTTTCTATGCGTTTTTATTTTTTATTTTCTATGCGTTTTTATTTTTTATTTTCTATGCGTTTTTATTTTTTATTTTCTATGCGTTTTTATTTTTTATTTTCTATGCGTTTTTATTTTTTACTATACATTTTTTAATATTTTTCTATATATTTTTATTTTTATATATATTTATAATTTTATATTTTTCTATATATTTATAATTTATATTTTATATATTTATATATTTTATATATTTATATATTTTATATTACTATCTCCATTTATTTATTTCTTCCTAAGATTAATTCCTTGTTCCAAACAACCAAACACTCTTCAGTGTGATTAGAGTTGTGTATTCCCAGTGAAAATATATCCAAGGAACAAGAGACAGGATGTGCCTGGTTGGCTAAACCCACTGTATTTCACTTGCTCTTGCAGGGTAAATCCCAGAGGTTCCTGCAGTGAATAATTGGCTGCACCTTGTAAAACACCCAGTGAAACATGGACAGATGAGTCTGGCCTGTCCACCAAGATGTGCCTGGGGAATAACAAAGACCTCAGGATTGCAGCTGGGCTTGGCAGACTCCAAAATCCAGAGTTTTGGAAGAAATTGGGATTATCTTTTCTGATTCATTTGAGGTAAAAAAATGACATAAAATGAAAGGATGAAGACACCAAGACCTGTCTGTGCTGACAACTTCAGACCTGCCGCCCACTCGCTCTCAATTGAACCAGCTAATTAAGGAAAATTAAAGTTCTACCATCCTTCATTGTCCAGAAGGTATAAACCCAAAGGGATAAACAGCAGGACTTGCACTGCCCAGGGGATTATTTAGCCACTAACAATGGATGGCCTGGAAGAACAGAGATGACCCCTCCTAGTTTCACACAGCAGCATTTTCTTTCCAAGCCAGAAGAGTCAGAAATTACATTCTAAAGCCCCAGGGAAGGTGGGATGTTTTTTTCCCCCCCAGTTCTTTCACTGCAACTACTCATGTTGTGCATCATTTCAGCTCCACTGACCCCGAGTCCTACAGCACATATTTGCTCCTTGGGAAACACTTTTAAATGGGAAATAAAGTCAGAGACACACCAAGAACATGCTCAGTCAGTGGCATCACACAGTTTTCTGATAAACAACTTCAGCAGAGGTCTGGGTCTCATCAGTCCAGAATATTTCAATATTTCTCTTTTCAAGAGCTTTGAATTTCAATACCTTTTTTTTTCTTACTGTCTAGTTGTTGGATGTGCTCACCTTGTATCCAGATCTATTTTTTTTTTGCCTGGTTGGTGCCCCAACAGCTTCATAATCAATATTTAAATGTAAATGACATGTTGCAAATACACCATTAATGCTCAAGAACTTCATACATTTTATACTAAGTATAAGGCCTGCAGTTACCATTCCCTCCCTAATTTTGATCAATGTATTCTCTTTAAAACACAACTGAAAAGTATTAATTTAACATAACATTCTTCTCAAGGCCATATAGGCCAAGTAAACAGTGTGGTGAGAGACAGCATTTTGTTTAGCCAATATTTCCTTTTAACAGATCAAAGCAAACCAAAACCAACACCTTTGATTCATTGGTAAAATTGGGTATTTTTAAAGTTCTCTCTCCCTAACACAGAGGTATAAAGAAAGCTACATTAATGCCTCATGGAGAAAATAAATAAATTAAAAAAAATAAAGGTTTTGGTTGGCTTAAGCATAGTTACAATGTGATGTTTAATCCTTAACCCTGCTTGCTTGGCTACCCATCATAACACAACACAGAGATAGGTCTGACCAATATCAGAAAGCATCTGGATGTCAATAATACAGCTTTAATAAACATAATTTTTGCTTCAGAATGAGGCATTTTTCAACCAGGCGCCAGGATAAACACAATTTTCCCAGGGATTTCTTACACTGGTCCAGCTGCTGATGGACCATGAGCAGAGTGTGAGCTCCCTGCTATCAGAAGGGCTTTGTCCTCTCTCAGATCAGGCTCTCAAGAAGCAGCCCTGCCTCCAGAACGCTTTATCCATCCTCTTTCCTTTGTCCCTTCCTAAGGATGTGTGATCTGAATGCAATAACTGGAATATCTTTGTGCTGCTCCTGCAGCCCCAGTCAAAAGAAGAAGAGAAAAGGGTGAATCCATTTCCTTTATAGCTGGGCAACCTCAAAGCAGCAGAATTTTGGGGGCCTCGTGCCTTGACAAGAAAGAAATGAGCATTTTATTGCTGGAGAAAGTTCTCCAAGAATCAAATGCAGCATCTGCCTTGTCTGGCAATTCCTCCCTGCCTGTGCCTCCCTCACTGGGGTTGTTGTGATCTTGTTTGCTCAGAGACACAAGTTGCACCATGAAATTATTTAAGACCATAGGAATGAAATATTGGTGGGTCTGAGAAGGGAAGGGGACAAATGGAAAGTGCCAAAAAAAATAAAATAAAGAGAGGGGATTAGATCTTTCAAAGCCTACTCTAAAAAAAAAGAACTTGGAAGACTATGTGTTAAATCAGATTTCTAACATCAGTTCTCCAACTCACATACATCATAAAAGCAATAGTTTTAAAAGGCCAAAGCTTTGCAATAGCTGAAAAGCCAACTAAACAACAACAAAAAAACCCCACCCAAACCCAACTTTAGGGAGTTATTTACACCCTCTTTAGCTGAGGTGGAAAAGAAGTAAATTTTTCTTTTGTTTTCTAGAAGCTGTATTGAATCAAAAAGCATCCTTGAGACAAGTCTTACCTCTTGTATGACAGGAGAATGGACAGAAGTAAGATTCCCTTTTTTTGATTCCAGCAGTTGGATGAGCTGAGGAAGAGGAGAACAGAAGGCACTTTCTTCTCTCTGCAACAACAAAAAACCCAGGACACAAACCCCTGGTACTGCTGCTCTTCCTGCTTTTATAAAACCCAGCAGCTGTTTCCACTGGAGTGATTTTCCTTTTCTAACCATTTCCAGCTGCCCAGGGATGGAGTCCCAGGGGTGGGCTTTGCTTCATTAAAGTATTAATTATGAGCCTGTGGGTTGACTGTTCACATCTGCTCTGGGTCACCACCACCAGCATGGCCAGTGGTGGCACTCAGGGCTCTGCTGAGGGCTCCCAGAGGAGCTGTGGCTGCCCCTGGATCCCTGGAAGTGTCCAAGGCCAGTTTGGAGCAACCTGGGCTAATGGAAGGTGTCCCTGGGCCAGTGGAAGGTGTCCCTCCCCATGGCAGGGGGTGGCACTGAGTGATCTCTAAGGTCCCT
Source organism: Pseudopipra pipra (assembly GCF_036250125.1). Classification (NCBI taxonomy): domain Eukaryota; kingdom Metazoa; phylum Chordata; class Aves; order Passeriformes; family Pipridae; genus Pseudopipra; species Pseudopipra pipra. The sequence continues at coordinate 2,653,037 of NC_087558.1, read as the reverse complement.
TCCAACCCAAACCTCTCCTATGGAAACCATGTCTGCAGACTCCAGCTGGTGTGTTTCTAAATATCCAAACCATCCAAATATGACTGTCCTGGAGCCTCCCATCCTTGGCAAAGAGCTGCTTTTCCCAGAGCCAGCAGTGCCAGTGTTCCATCCATCCATCCATCCATCCATCCACCCATCCATCCATCCATCCATCCCTGAGTAGGAGAAACAGTGACCCACGGACAGCTTCGCTTTCCGGGCAGTTTTTGACGTGAGAAGCACCAAACATCTGCCCTTTGCAGCCCAAAGCCTGGAAAATCCAATTGTTTTCTTTGCCACAGCCAGCACAACATATTTTCCCTTTAAGTAAGTCCTCAGACCTGGGCTGGTTTCACATCAGAAGAGGGATGTTTGCAAATGGAGCGAAGGGATGAGCTGGCACCTCCTGTTACACCACACCACGGGCTGGGAGCCAGTTTGGCAACAGTCCCCAGGACTCCCCACTGCCATGTTCAGCCTCAAAATGAGGGGAAAATAAAAGGCAGAGTTTTGTTCCCAAATGTGTTATTTCAGCAGGATCAGTGAAGGATTGTTGAAGTTAGAGATGACTGGAGGACATGTGTTGGGAGAACCTGTGTTGGGAGAACATGCAGAGTGGGATCTGCTCCTTCCAAGACAAATGCCAATAAATCATAAATCTCAGTTTGGTTTTACTGGTTTTGATTTATTCCGTATCTGCAGGTTTTGGAGTTTCCTTAGCAGTGTTTGAATATCTGTCACATCATATAGCACACACGAGATTTCCAGTATCTCGTGGTACTAAAAGCAGGAGGGGGCGAATTTCATAAAAATCACATTTTCTGATTTCTGGTGCTTTCGATTTTCAGTGCTGCTCATCCAATGAATGGTTAAACATTTATTTACCATGAGCTCAGCTGGGTCTGGGAGAACTGCAGAGCACTGAAGGGACCAAATCCATTCCTGTGTGACACAGGACCATTCACATTCCTTATCCCATTTCCCATCCCATGCTTTCACTTTGCCCTTTCTCCCATCCACTGGCATCATTTCTTCTCTCTTTTAAGAAATCAAGTGGTTCTTTCTGTTCTCCATCATTTCCTTCACTCACAAGGACTTTAACAAGTGCAAAGACATTTCTTTACTGAGGTTAAAAAGCAGCACCAGTGATTGACCTGATCCTGTGCTAAGTTGCCCCATTTCTTCACAGCTGAGGCTGTGAGTGGGAAAAGGTTTCTAGTTTGTCTGGAGAGCACAACAGGTTATAAAAATCTATAATTTATTTGCTAAGCTATGTACACACTGTACAGATTTTATGTGCTGCTGCTCTACAATTAGTAATTACTGTTCATTCTTTCACTGTATTTCCCTTTTCTTACTGTATTCTCATTTTGTTGTATTGTGCTGGCTGTGCTCTGCCTGAAATCCTTTCTGTTTACCTAAAACTCAAACCCTGTTGCACTGACACACTCAGCTCTGTGTCCCATCTCTTTTATCAATTCTTAATTGCTGCTGGCTTTGTCATTCCATTTGTCCTGTGCTACTCTTTTTCCAGGTAATTACCTCCACATTTGTACATAACTCTTTCACTACCCATCGCTTATTGTGAGCAGAAAACCAGCGAAACTGTTCTTCTTCCACAGCTTTGTTAATCTGGCACCTTCAGGGAGGTTCAGGCCCATGTGGAAAGATCTGAAGTTTAAAAAAAAAAAAAGGAATACATGTGGTTTCATTTTTTTTTAACTCAGTTGTAGATAAACAGCAATTTTTTCCACAGGATTATTTCAGAGAGGAGTAAAATCTTGGCTCTAAACTGTCCTTTTTTCAAGAGGGGAGGTAAACAAGGAACAAGAATCAATTATTTAGATTTAGGTTGAATTAGGTTAGATATTGGGAAGGAATTCCTGGCTGGGAGGGTGGGGAGGCCCTGGCACAGGTTGCCCAGAGAAGCTGTGGCTGCCCCATCCCTGGAAGTGTCCAAGGCCAGGTTGGACAGGGCTTGGAGCAACCTGGTCCAGTGAAAGGTGTCCCTGCCCATGGCAGGGGGTTGAAATAAATGACATTTAAAGGTCCCTTCCAGGAAAAACTGTCCTGTGATACTGTGATTCTATAAATCAAGTTAATCTCTCAGTCACAGCTTGGACTGGAAACTCCAAAAGGAAGCAGAGGATCAGCAGGATCAGCTTCCAGGGGTTTGGGACTATTGGTGCTTTTAAAAATAGTCAGAACCTTGAACATTGCAATGGATTTAGGCAGAATTCACACACCTAAATCTGCAGCCAAAGCCTGAAAATCTCTGCTCGGCTGCATTACCATGGAAACAAGAGAATTTCACTGGAGTCCCTAAAGTTTGTGGCAAAGGGGCTTCTTGTACCTCTTGGGTGTGGATTGGGAGTTAGGGGAAAACTCCTTTCTCTGCCCAAATCCTCGTGTCCCACCTTGGGAAAAGGAAGGAGTCACCCATTCCTTTGGATCCCGCCTGAAATATCCAGCCTTAGACCCCTGATCTGGGAAATGGAGCTCACAAACCACAGCGGGACTCAAAGATCTCGCAGTTTAATCACATTTATTGCTCCAACTCGCCAGTTCTTTTATCTGCATTTAACCTTCGCTTCCCTCGGAGCCGGAATTCTCCAGGCAGGACTTTTCCAAAAGGAGCTTCATTGTCATTCTCCATCAGTGGTCCAATAAACAGCCCTCCCTCATCAGCATTCCCTGGGTGCCCAAAAGCAATCTGCCAGACAAGATGTGATGAAACCAGAAGGGATCAATAGCAAAAAGTTTTCCCAAACTCCATCTGGCAAGGTTAGTGTGGAAAATATTGATGGAGAAAGATCTCACTCTATCACACGTGGCAGAGGGTGCAGGAATGTGGTATCAGAAGTTTTATAATGGCAGACTTAAAAACTCTATAGGAATCTGCTGTATTTTCCCTAATAAAAGTAATATTTCCCTCATGCAAATAATAATTATTAAATGTATTATGGCTATTACAGATCTTAAGGATAAATTAAAATAATTATTAAATATCTACCTTTTTTTTTTTTTAAATACATAACCATTGGCCCACTAAATAATTTTATTTGGAAATACTGATGTGTGAAAATAAGTTCAGGTTTTGGGTTCTCAGAGGCAGGAATGGGACAAAAAGATGGGTTGATGGGAAAAGAAGGAGGTTTTGGGGCATCAAGGACCAGAGTTGGCTCCTTCCACCCCATCATGGAACCCCACAGCCAAGCTGCTGCTCCTCTGGGAAGAGGAGAAGTTTCCAGATAGTTTATAAGTGTGTGGTATTTAAACAACTCCTGGAATTAATTTAATTTGCTTTACAAGCTGTGAGTTTAATAGGAAATGTGTATGAAGAACTGCACCGTATAAAACCAGACATATTTGGGGGTTTAAAATATCTATTGGGAATAAAATATCTCAGACACAGCTAAAACTCAAGGAATTCTATTGCATCCTTGCATCTTCCTTTCCTTGAGGAATTTTATATAAAAGAAATAATTTCTTATATGGAAAGACCCAGGCCCAGCCCTACCATGTTCACATCAGTGACAGAAGAATTAAATCATCACGAGCAGCAGAGAGTGAAGAGAAACAGCCCCGAGGAAACTTTTCTTAATATCTTTCCTTTTACTAGTCAATATAAAATACTCATTCTGGTTGATTTCCATCCATATGAGTCACGGGTTTAATTGTTTGGGGTCTTTTTTTAATTTTATATTTCATTAAGAAAAGGGAGCACAAAGTAAAATAAAGGAATTATCACCATTTTATTTCATGTGGCACAAACCTGTGTCTCCACTCTGCTTCTCAAAGTCTTGAGACGCTTAAAACCCATCTACAGTTTGAAGAAATTAGATGTGGGGTTTTTTGTCTTCAGGGCAAAAGTTGGGTGCAAATTGATTATATTTCTTTATTTCTAGAAAGAGGAATGATTTCTCTGATAATGTCATCTGGATGGTTTTTTTTTGTTTGTTCATTTAAAAAATATATCCTTTCACCTTGAGATGAAAGAAATTGCCGTGAGGATATTTTGGGAAGAAACCTGGTTTTTTCAGTCTTCCTATGGAAATGTCACAGCAAAATCAAATAAACAGCATGAGAACTACAGATGGTGTGATGTGAATCTTCTAATGGTACCCTGGTCTTGGTCCTCACCTCCCAAATCTCGGGGTAACTTCATTCTGTACATATAAATATAAATTTATAGATATGTATCTATGCACACACATATGTATATATACTTATACATGGACTCAGGTTGTGCCAGGAGAGGTTTAGATTGGATATTAAGAAGAATTTCTTCACAGAAAGGGTGAAGCATGCATTGGGACAGGCTCCCCAGGGAAGTCACCAGCCCTGGAGGGATTTAAAAGCCATGTGGGTGTGGCACTGGGGGACTTGGGGCAGTGCTGGGTTGGACTTGATGGTCTTGGAGGACTTTTCCAGCCTTAATTTGCTTTACAAGCTGTGAGTTTAATAGGACATGTATATGAAGAACTGCACAGTATAAAACCAGACATATTTGGGGGTTTTAAAATATCTAGTGGGAATAAAATATCTCAGACACACTATTTTATATATATATAAATATATATATATATATTCATGCACAGTGTGGGCAACATCCCGGGTTCTCTGATCAAAGGGACTTCAGGAAAACATTATTGGATGCTGTTTATCGAATTTAAAAGCTGAAACTTTACCCTGTGATCCAAAAGAACAATTTTAACACTGGAACCCCTAAAACCCTGCGTGGGGGAAGTGTGTCATGAGCAGCCCCTAATATTGCACACCCGCAGCTGGGGAGGTGAACCAGGGGGCAAAACTGCTGTGAAAATCGTGTTCTCTTCTTCTGAAGAGATTCAAATAACCAGCCTGTCAGAAAGCAGGTTAACCCCTGCAAAAAGCCCCTGCCAGTGTCCACCCTGGCTGGTTTTTGCATCTGTCTGAATGTTTTCTCACGGTGGTTTTGTGTGAGTGGGTTTAAAGTGACCCAGCAAATAAAAAAGATGCTTTTTCGCTCCGTGAAACTTCAAAGATGACACATTTGCAAGAAGCCTTAATGTCATCACCCCTTTGTGATAAGGCAGGAGGGAAACACGTGTTTGGAAACGCTTGGGATTCGTCCTGGATAAATCAGGAGCAGGGAGGGAAACAGTGACAGCTCTTGTGGAAAACATTCCCTGTCTGTCCCCAGTAATGCTGCTGAGTGCAACTCCTCCACGCTCTAAATACCTAAACACCACCACCACGACCCTGGATCGTTAAATTCTCTTTCTTGTCCATGTCTGACTGGTTTATAAATTTGATTTCCTGCAAATATTTTGGAGCACATTAGTTGATCGCGAAATAAGACTGGAATTCTAATGACTTTTGGCTGCACACACAGCAGATGAAAACTCATTCAATTCAAGGCAAAGTGTCAACTTTAATAAAGTAATGTCATGCCATGCCTCCCCCATAGCTGGCCTATAGTGACATGAAGAATTATAATGGGGGAAATGCAGAACTTTGCAGATATAAATAACTGGGGACTCTGTTATAAAATTTCCAACTGGGGTGGTGGAAAACTGTAAACAGAGATTAAGGAGCTGCAGTGCAGGATATCATTGCCACCTATTGACAGCAGAACTGCCTAAAATAATCCTGTTTGCTCCTATTGAAATGAAATTCCTCCCTGGGAGCTTTACAACAGGCTGTTCCTGTTGGATTTGTAGGGGATACAGGCATTGTGAATAGCATCAATGTCTGGATTTAAGGAATATGATGCTATTTGAGGGATCTGTTTTTAAAAACAAGCCCTTAGAGAGGTGGTCTAAGAGTAATTCAACACCTTGTCAAGGCAGGTCTGGTGTTCATGGACCAGAGAGTGATCCCAGCACCCCAAGGGAGGGAGTAGGCACAGAGGAGGAGGGGGACTGTGGTAAGTCCATGTAGTGACAGAGTGAAAATTGTCATCTGGTCACAAGAGCAGTTGTGTTTCTCCTCTGGGACTCATGCCTGGTGCTCCTGGATGGATTCCTGCAGAGTCCCACTGCTGCCCGTGGCTCCTTCTCCTGCTGAGCTGGAGACGACTCAGACACCTCCCAAAATTTCCCCAAAACATGTATTTAAAAATGAACACAAAATCAAATTAGATGAAAAGCAAGCAGCATATACAAGATACCAGACCTAAAATCTGTGTCATCACTTAGCCAGAAACGCCAGTCTTGTCATCAGGCAGATTTGAGCCAAACTCCACAGGAACAGTCTCAGTGTGACTCCTCTCCTTTCCCGGGGTCCTTTTAGCATTTCAAACGTGCAAACCTCTCCCTCCTCCTGCTGTCAGGGACCCAGTTATATTATTAGGTACATTCAGTGTGATTCATTCCTGACAGCCCACTGATTTCTGATCTAATTTGGGTCAGACAGTGCACAGGGAGACCAGTTCCCTGCCCTGCCTTATCCAGGCCCCGAGTTCATTTGCCATTCAGTGCAAATCCAGAAACATCTCTTTCACTTCCCTCTCAAGAATTCACTCTTTGAACCTCATGCACTGAACTGTGGTCACAGCTTGGGGAAAACAAAAACTTGGAGAGGTTGGAACAGTTTCCTTCCATAGAGCAATATTTGCTTTGGGTGTTAGAAAATATTCATTATTATTTGGGTGTTCTGTACAGGTCCTGTTTTTAGAACAGGTTAAAATGACTGTTGTTTGAATAATCTGTGCCATGGGAATGAATTTGTGGGTATGTGAATCACATTCTGCTTCCTGGGGAAAGGTCACATTCACCATTCAATGTCTTGTGCAGTTGCATCCACTGCTTTTATTTTTTAAGAGCGTTCCCTGAATATAAACAATATTTGGATATGTCAAATCAAAAGATTACCTCTGCTGTAAAAAGAATATTCAGGTGTGGTCTCAGGACTTGTTACAGCAATTCTGGCTTTCTCTTTGAGGCCACTGACCCATAAGCACTTAAGATCTTTTACTCCTGAGGTAGAAAACAACTGATATTAATTTTATCATAATTTTATCACTCTTCTAACCTTTTACTCACCCAATTTATTCACCTTAAATAGGTTCTCACTACTGATTTTATCACCCCAGCCATGCCCTCCTTCCTGCTAGGGCTCCCTAACATGAAGTGGGTATAATTTAGGCTTCTAAATGAGTCATTCTGATTACCCTTCCTCATTATCCCCTCAACATATTTGATTTTTTTAATTTCCTTTTCTGATCCATTTTTTTTGTTCATTTTGCTTTCCACTAGCTGGATTTTCTGGAGAAATGGGTGCTCATTTTTTAACTCTTTTCCATTAGTTTCAAGGGGAGGTTGGAAGGGACCTTAAAACTCATCTTGTTTCAAAGTTCCTGCCATGGACAGGCACACCTTCCACTAGACCTTGAACACTTCCAGGCACATTTTTCCTGACCTGCATTTGGGGAAAGACAATTGAACCTGGATCTGGTTTTGCATCTGGATTTGTATCATCTTCAGGGGCTCAGCATCAGGTTTTCTACCTGCAGAGTAGAAAGGAAAGAGTTCCTGTTGTCTTCTAAAAACACCATGCAGAGTACTCAGCTTGTTGTTCTGTGTGAAAAAAGAGGGAAGGGTGACAATCTTAAAATGAAGTGCCTTCCATTTTCTGGGTCTATCACAGCTTTAAAACTAATGATCAGCCCTTGAAGCTTTAATTGTTTTCATAAGGATGCTTTTCAGTACCCTGACATCCATCTCCCTCCCTCCATGAGTCACTGTCACATCAGTCTCGGAGCTGAGTTCCCTCCCTGGGAATAAAACTCAGATGGGTCTGAAGAAAACAAACAAACAAACCACCCCCCACCCAAACCCCGAGAAAATGAAAGAGGAGCCACTTCCCTGACATTTTATTAAAATTCTCCCGCTCTCATAACTTGGGCAGGAAGTCTCTTGTTTTCCACAGCTGGTATAAATATTAACTCCAGTTTTCAATCTGTGATTTTTGAAGCATTAGAATCCACGTTTCCTCCACAAATCCCACAAGAGCAGATTCCCTCGAGAACACCTTTCAACGCTCACCTTAATATCGGAAGCAGCAGAATGTGCTGCTTCCAATCAACCAACAAAATATAACAACTTTAAATGTAACAACTAAAGGTTTTTTTAAAGCTTATCCCTGATCTGAAGGGATGTGTCCCCATCTTTCTTCTTCTACAGAATAGCAAAAAAAAAAAACAAACCACAAAACTCAAAGAAACAAGCAAAACAAAACCGCAAAAAATTTAAGTAACACAATTCAGAACAATTAAAAATAAATTAAATAAACAGGATTTCCCCCCATTTTAAAATATCTGCTGTTTCATGCAATATCAGGAAAACAGAAAGGCTTTAGTTTCAAAGGATAAAAGCCATGAAAAGGTGATTGAATACATCGAGTACATGATGCCCAAAGTTGTTGTGAGCAGCATGTTTCTTTTGTCTGGGTAATTGGTGGCCAGAGGGATGTTGTGCAAAAGATATCAAAGGGCAGCAGCATTTTAATGTCTGTCTTTCTGCTCCTCTTGCTGAACTGGTTTCAAAGCAGGTTTTGAGTTGTGATTGATACCCAACTTCCAACCCAACTTCCAACCAAACCCCCGTGCTCAGCTCAGGAGACAAATCCGAGAGTGTTGTGTGTATTAAGGAGCTGGTTTGGTTTGCACATGTGGGTACTGTAAAAACAAAGGGAATTATTATTATTTTCTGCCTCTTTTTCCCTTTTTTTGGGAGGGGGATTTTCTTTGCTCATCTCTGTCAGCTTTGACTGTTGGCACCCTTCAATGGTGAATATCTCAGCTCTCCTGGGGACAGTTTCCTTCCTCTTAAAAAGTAACTCAGGGCCCTGCTTTAATGAGGAGAAGATGATTTTGCCCTGTAAATCCCTTCTGCTGCTAAATCTGATGGCAATTTTTTAAACTCCTCTAAATAGCAGCTATACCGTTAAACTGACTGAAAGTGGAACTATGAGGAGAGAAAGAATCATCTCAATGACCAAGTTCACTGAGGGTCCTGCCATCATCTTCAGAAATTGATTTGAAAATCAAGTGAAGACTTGCCTGAGCTTCCTAAGAAGTCACCAGAATGCTGGTCAGAACTCAACAAAAAAAAAAAACAAACCCAACCAAAAAACTCTAAACCAACCAACCAAAAACATTTCCCCAAAGCTCCAAACAACTTAAGCTTTTTTATATGCAGTTTTATTGACTAAATGCTAAGTAGAATTTCAGAGTTCAGCCTGGTATGTGATTAGAGAATCTTACAATCATTAAGACTGGAAAAGACCTCCAAGATCATCAAGTCCAACCTTCAATCAAATATGACCTTCCCCACTAACCCATGTTGGGAAGTGCTACATTGATTTGTTTCATGGTTGCAGATATCTGATGAAAAGAGGAAAACAAGCCTAAACTCAGTAAAATCCACATTTTTACAGCTGGATATTCAGGTGAAGTAATTTTTAAATAGGAACTCGGCAAGGTTTGACACTGAATACTTTCCCTTTGTATTCCAAACTCTTTGTGTTCCGGATTTAAAAGGAAGAGCACTCCAAAGAAGGGCTTTCCTTGAAGAGCAACACAGATGGCAGCACATGAAGGCAAAAGTAAAGTAGATGAAATAATAAGAGTTACACACAGCAAATCCTGACCCTGAAGCATTCAGGAATGGGAACTGCAATCCCACAATATCTTAATTGGACTCCAACATCTTTCGGTCAACAAAAATCAAAGGGAATAGTGAAGTAATTGCACTGTTTGTATATCAATGGAGACTAATTAATTGACTTTCCTGATGGCTATAAAATGCTACAAAACTTCTCCCACCAGAATTTCAGGGCCGATAATAAGTGATGGCAGGTGCTGAAGGTGACATTGACAGCCATTTGTCCCTAGTCAGGGAAGAAATAGTGCCACACACACTGACATTATTTGATATTAGAGGTTCTGGCTCCTAAATGTCATATTTTAAATGTCATTGTATTTGTAGAAAGGAAAATATAAAACTTTAATGCTATTTTAGTCATGTACCTCTCGTTGAACCTTAAAATAATGTCAATTTTTATGAACGATTTTAATAGTATGCAAAAGGTAATTATCTCCAGTCTCTCAGGTTTAATAATGAACTGAGTCATTCCAGATTTCACAGCCCAATTTCGTAAATGGCTATTTGCAGACTGGAGGAGAACATAGAAACCAGACATAGAAACATCCAAGCACTGCAATATTCTGTGGCAAGTCATAGATTCATATTAAATTTATCCATGAATTATGAGTTGCACATATCATCTGTGAAGCCAAATTTGACCAAAACATCCATTCTGGGTCCAGAGTGAACAAACATTTAATAGTGGTTTTGGTGGGTTTATGATACCGAGCAAACAAGAGGTAAGAAATCATGGAACCTTTGATTTCACACCCAATTTTAATTTCCTGGTGTCAAAACTTGTTAAGACAAGACATTAGTGATGGTTTAGTCTTCACCTCACTCCAAGTATTTGAGATATAAGTCTTGTTCCCCTCTGTAGTCCACACAGTTCTCCAGCAGGGGATTCAAACTACCCTGAACTGACTATTCTGGAGTTGTTCCTGATCACTTCATATGTGATTTTAAACAACATCCACACAAATAATTTGTACTAAATTATAATCATACTAATTTTACTAAATATCTTTGTCTTACAGAGCACGAGAGAAGCAAAATCAAACCTCAGGTCAGAAAGACTGCGAAAATTAATACTCGATCTTCAAAAGATGAGAGTGGCTTAATCAAACCCCCTTCATGACACACTTTGCTGGTCTTGTTAGATGTGATTCATGCAAGAGGCATCGACAGAAGGGTTTGAGCATCCTCTGAGACAGCAGCAGGGCAGCTCTGAAAGGAGAAAACCAGGGTCTTCCACAGAGATCCCCCTTCCATCACCCCCACATTGTGCACCAAGGTGCTTCCTGGACCATCCCTGTTTGGAGATGTCCTAGTTAGAACAGCTGGGACCAGTTCATCACTGGGTGGGTGTAACCCAAAACTGTGTATTCTAGAGCCTTCCATGCCATTTCCCAGAAACTGTTATCAATAGAGCATTTACACCCTCTGCCCAGAGCACCCCTGACCCCTCAGGCTGTAAACTGGGTGTTCAGAGGCCTGTGAGATAGGAGGGTGCTCCTGTCCTCACACCCACTGTGGAACTCCCTGCCCTGAGGGAGGTACTGGGCATTCCTGCCTGAACTGGAGGATATATAATCCTGGGGTCTTGGGACTTTTTTAACCACTTGTGGGATCCAGAGGAAGACTGCAGACCACCGCTCTCAACCAGACTGCACCACCACTCTTGACCAGACTGCAACAGCACTCTCACCAACAGGTTTTCCCCTCTCCTTTTACTTTGGGCTCAGGGGGCCCAACGAACACCACTCTGTTCATGCCCCAGAGTGCTGGGTTATACATTTGGGTTTTGTGGGTTAAAACCAACTGTTTGTCTTTATAATCATATTTATTGTATTATTTTATTAAATTGCTATTCTGATTTATTATCTCTCTTTTGGGTTGAGTTCATTTCCCCTGCTGGTTTACCTTTAAACCAGCACAGGAGATCCCTTCCAACCACGACTTTACGACGCGCCTTTTATAACGTGCCACAGGTTTCCCTGTTGGCAAAACACTCCTCATAAACCAGCCCTTCTGCTGGTGTGATTTCCCAGGGCTGATGCCCTGCTGGGCTCTGACTTCCAGGTCCCACAGGTTGGAACTCAAACCACGGGTTGGAAGCAACAGCACCAGAATTCAGCTCTGCAGCCCAAACACGGCCCCACGTAAATGAAGAGCTGGCTGGGGTAGCAATTAGAGAACAGAATGAATGGAAATGGCTTTTTAAAGAAGACAATGAGCCAATTGGTGTTATTATCCCGCTCTGCCAGGATTCAGGTTGTTTGGCAGCGAGCCAGAGGGATGGGTTTAGTTCCTTTCTCTCTTTGATTGCCTCCAGACGTCAGGCCCAATATAATAGTCTCATGATTCTCCCAGCTTTTGGAAAACAAATGTCTGTTCAGCAGAGTCAAACTCTCTGAACATTCCTAACTGCTTGGGAAGGTGGAGGTCCCACAACATCCTCTGCTTAGATCTGACCCCACTCATCAAAATATAAAAATAAATCCTTAAAAAAAAAAAAATAAATCCTTCAAATCACATTTCACGTGTTCTACATTTTCTCTGTCACCTCTTGTCATAGCACTGGGCCCATTCAAGAAGAGACTGATTCCATCCTCTGGTCATAATGCCATAAATCCATGTAACTTCCCTGCAGCCTGGTGGGCTCAGAACTCTGCAACTTGGGAATCACCCGTTCCCTGAACTCTGAAAAGAGTGAAACTCTCACATTCCATTCTCACACAACAAGTAATTGCATTTCAGAATTGATTGCTGCTGAAAAACGAGCTGATTTACAAGAAAGTAGATTAATATTTGTGAAATAAGATATCAGCTTCAAATCAAAACCACATAATAGAAACATCTAATTTCTCTGCAGGTATTTCATGTCATTGTGCACCTTTTCAAGAACCTAAGTCAGCCCTGAACTCACTAGACCATAAGTGGCTAATAAAAAGTAAGTATTAAGTGACATATAGTTTGTAGATTTGGGTGACTGAGTAACAGCCCTTATTTTATGTCCCATTCAACATGTTTTTTCCTGTAAATGATCTATTTTTTCATTACAGTTTTGTTGATATTTCATACCACTGCAGGAAAAATCCTTATCCCACCTTATATCTCCCTGGTCCTTCACAATGAAAATGAACCCCCTCTGCCCTCGGTTTTGACCCCTGATCAGTCCTTTCCAACACCACAAACATCAGACACTCAGAGGTATTTTTGTGCCCAAGTTTTCATTTTTTTCATGCTGAAATTCTGTATGTCATTGACAATATTCTCTTTAGAGAAGGAGCATCTGAATTTTAGGTTATTTAAGATATTTGCTGGGTTTTCAGTCAGATGAGCAACTGCCCCTGCTTTGAGAGGTGGGAGGTGTAGGTGAGTGATTATCACACCTAAATTAAATGCTAACTCACAGCTTAAAAACTCAACTGATCCTCCTTTGCCTCTTGCTCTGCAGAACTCTATTCACAACCAAAAAAAACCCACAACAAATCAATCCCAGTCTTCCAGGACTTTATAATGGTTTTGTAAAACAAAACCACACCAATTATTTATTCATCATAATTGAAGGCCCCAGAACCAAAGCAAACATTTTGTAGATCCTTCCTATAGAACAGTGATTTACTTTCCTGAAGCCAACTACAAAGACCTGAATTAATTACCACTGAGATGCACATTAGTGGATTAGGATGAATTTTCATTCTGCTCCCTGAGTTAATTGACTTTCAAACTAAGACATTGACCTTATTTTGGTTTGTGTCTTAGAAAAATATACCCTGTTAAAATGTAAACCAGGACTAGTCAATCTCCTGTTGTTGTGCTACACTAAACTCAGTTTAGCAGAGTCAAAACCTATGCTGAACATGATGATTTTATCACTTAGATTTTGAGTTTCTTTTTCATTTTTTGGTGTTTCTTTGTTTGTTTGGTTGGTTTGGTTTGAGTTTTTTTGGGGGGGATTAATCCCTAATGTACAAAATGTTGAAAATGTCTTTTTGTCGCTATTATTTAAGCATATAGCTATTTATATTTTATATATAATTTTATTAATGATAGATGTCTTGTCATTGATCAGATTTTCTTTAAAGTGCCCCAAATACATGTCATCTTATATAATAATGATATGAACAATTATGTGAAGAAAGGTGAATTATTATCATTATTATTATCCATGAAAACACTGTATGGACACCAAAACACTGATTTACTTGATTATATGTCATTTGACCAACTTTTCCAAGTTCTAGGGCACAAAGAGGAATATGGGACATGCCAAAAAGCAGAGATAGGTTAAATCTGCTCCACTGCTCCTGGCACATCATCCCTGACATGACACCAACACCTACATCAGCCTTAGACACACAAACAGCAGTCACTCTGCTGGACTTCAGGGGATGTGACAGGTGACAGTGACAAATGGCAGCCAAAGCCCCGAAAACAAGGAGCCAACAGCTCCTGCCTGAGCAGCAGGAGGGAAATCAGAGCAGCTCAGGGACAGTCTTGCACCAAACACCCCCAGGTAAATCAGAGCAGCTCAGGGACAGTCTTGCATCAAACACCCCCAGGTAAATCAGAGCAGCTCAGGGACAGTCTTGCATCAAACACCCCCACACAGCATCTGCTGCTGATCCCAAACAGGACAAGGCTCAGCTTGGAAAAAAAATCCTCATTTATAAAGTCCAACCCCTTTTCCCACAGGAGGTTCAGAAAAAAACCCCCAAACACAACAACAGCCAAAAACCCCCAAGCACATCTAGCATCTCCACAGAATTCCTGACTGGGAAAAGTCATTCCCTGCTGTGCATTTTACCAGTTTAAGTGCTGGTAAATTACTATGATAATTTGCTAAAGGATATTACTCAGGATAGTTTTTAGCTTCCCAAACCTTCTTCCTCCTCAGAGCTGTCCCTCAGTCCAATACATTTCTGTCAAGGTGATATTTCTCCCCCACACACACTACAAAGCTGACATTTTTCTCCACTTTTTTTCAGCCTATTTCCTCTCATAATGCCCCAAGTGTCACAGGAAATAATTCTTTGGTCTCCTTGACACTCTTTACATTTATTTAATTATTTACTGAGAGGCTGCTCTGTCTCCCCAGCCTCTGTCACCACCACCACCCAGTCACCCCTGATTTAGGATCCCTGGTTACAATTCAGCTTCCTGAGGCTGTTTGGGGAAAAAAAAAAAAGCTTATAAGTAGCAGTTTTAATATCTTATTTTATTTTTTCCATCCACAAAAGGAGGGCTTTTAGTTGTTTCTCTCTCCTTGATATCTCACAGAGCAGAACACACCTATAAAATGATGGCTCTCAGTCATCACTGGATTCTAAGGACCAGATCCATCAAGAGCAAAGCAGAAACACTCCTGAAAGTTTTGGATTGAGGTGCCTGCTCAGAAGCTTCCATAATTCTCATTATAATTCACTTCACCTGCCCTTTTCCTTGAGGTCTCAGGAAAGTCTGGATACCAGCTGGATACCCCTTGGAGTTATCCTTGGGTTTTGTAGCATCCTCTCCTCTCCTGAACTGCCTCAGGCAGAGATTTTCTGAGGATCTCAAGGCTCCTAAGCTCTCCTTCACCTGGAGTCCCTCCACCTCAGCAGAGGCAGCACTGCCAAAATCCCCTTAAAACGGGATAACAGGAGCCCTTCACTCGAGATAAACCCACACCAGCCCTCGTGGCCTTGGGCTTTCACTGTGCTCAGCTTGACTGTCACTTCTGGTGATTAAATTACCTGATGTTTCCCACTGCAACATTAAAAGAGCTTCTTCCTCCTAAATGGACTATAACTTAACAGATGTGCTCGTTCTGCTTCCTTCCATTCCCTGCATCCCTCCCTGCATGGCTCCAACCCAGCATATGCTCCTCAATTTCCCCCCTGGAGCAGCAACATTCCCAGCAGAAACCCAAGCAAACACAACTTGATTTAGACATATTTTTTCCTACCTGTGGCTCATATTTCTCTCATCTCCCTTCTTGTGCAGCATTTTTGAGCTGCCATCCCTGCTCTGGTGACTTCACCTCCACCACCCTCCTACTGAGGCTTTGGAGAACCTTTTGAGGGCCACCCTAAAGGTGTGGTCAACCCACTGTGGGCTAGTGAAAGCCCCACCTGGGCTCCTTGAGCCCACAGTGAGCTCCTGGCATCAGCCCTTTGCTGTCTTAAGTAACCCCATGTGTGTATTAACCACACAATTAGAGGCAGAAAATGAAGCGAGTTGCTCTCCAGCCTTAAATATTTAACAGAATTATTTTAATATTGCATTAGGTGACTATTTTTATGAGGAGGGCTTTTTGTTGTTTTTTTTTTCCTGCTCACATGAACCCTTCTTGGAATATCTCAGCTGTGAAAATTAGGCTGAACTTTTAGACTTCATGAATACACAGAATTTTTGTGTGTTGCTCTGTTAGGTCTCTTCCAAAAGCAAACACAGGAAAATTATCCCAGGCTGCTACAGGCTGGCCAAGCCCAGGCTCAGCCTCAAGCAAAACTCCTGGAAGAAATTAGGGATGTACTGCTTAATACAGAAAGGGAGCATTCAGATGGTATAAACTGCCTGCCCCTAGGAATTCAAATGAATTTAAAAATGTTAACAGTAATATCAGGGGTATATCCTGCTGCACACTTCAGGTTGCAGGCACAGCACAGTTTTAAAATGCAGAGGAGCTTTGCAACTATAAAGGTCTTTCATTCCCTCCTCTCAAAAAACCCGTGGCTGAAATAATTTCTCACTTTATTCCTCTTCTCTTCTCCACCATCTTCTCTTTCATCGCTTTCCAACCCTGATTAATTAAATCCATTTAGCAAAAAATGATTTGACTCAATGATCTCAGAGGCCTTTTCCAACCTTAATGATTCTGTGAAATGCTGTGAGTGTGGTTCTGCTGGGGGACAAGGACCAGGATGGACCACTTGACCTTTTGAGACCTTTCTGGGCTCTCCATCCTGGTTTCTGACCCAAAGCAACAAGTCATTCCACCTCTATCCAAGTGTCAGCTGTGCCTTGAAGGACACGATTCCTGGGAAGAGTTGCCCTTTACCTTTTCCTGTTGCACACTGGAGGTCTTAGAGGTCTTTTCTCCAGTTTAATTCTGTACAGTAATGCTGATTATCAGTGAAAAAAAGCAACTTCTCCCCCTGCCCTGTTTCTCTGGAGCGTGCACAGAACAGCTGTCTCTAAAATTCCTTGAAGTATTGTGTAATCTTGGCAATAGCAGGGAGCACTTGGGAGCTCAGTGCATTACAAAGTCTAATAACAGGAGCAATAATAACAATGAAGGCTCAAGGATGCTGTGACTTTGAGCAGGCTCTGATATCATTCTGCAAAGGTCTGCTGCAGTTCTGGGAAACCTCCCTCAGCACACAGATCCAAACACGGGCAGGTAACACAAATGAGGGCCTTAAATTCCCAGAGTGAGGGCTTGGACGTGGCTTGTGCTGAATGCAATAAAGGTGTTTGCACACTGAGGACTCTTCAATCAACTAAATCAGGATTTGCACCTTTTCACACATTCAGGTTCTGTTCATTGGACTTGATAAACATTTAGTATGAAAGGAGCAAGCAGAGCAGCTAAAAGGAGAGCCAAAGGAAACTCTCCTTCAGGCCAGGTGCTGTTGTTAACACCTGTGGTACAGCAAGACCTTATGACTTGGTGTTTGGTCATTATAAGACATTTTTGATCTGTGCAAAGCCCTTTCACAGAGCCAGGAGTCACAGGATGCATCATGAGAACGTGGTGAGGCTCATTTAGGGTGGGGTGGGGTGACCCCTGCTAAACCACTGGATGAAGAGTGAGTCCAGCTCAGCCTGGAGAAGGAGGAAGGACTCCAATGTAATCCAAATTTTCTCTCCTCCCAGGTTCTGGGTCAGCCTGAACTGCCTGGAGAGAAGCCAAAGCCAGCTGAAAGTTGAGAGCTGCATCTTACACACGACACTGTGAGCACAGGTGGGATGTGAAATCAAAGGACTGGACTCTGAACTTCGGCCAAAAAAATCACACGTGATGAATGACAAAAGATGAGACCAAATATGTCATTTATCTCCATTTTGAAGCCCCTGAAATGAGTAGGATTACAGTGGGAAGCTAACCCTGAAATATCATACCCAGCTCCAGGAATCTCTCTCTGTAGAGAAGATTCACTACAGGAGATCCCGTGGGACAGATAGAGGCTGACAATTTAATAAATGAAGATGGAAGCAGAACAAGTTGATGTCTTAATCAGTCCTGCCTCTGGAAACAAAGGGACTGCACAATTTCCTTCCTTATCCACCTCTCTCTCAACACCAGTTGATCCTATCTGGCCACAGAAATTACTCCTCGACCTCTCTGGCAGCTTCTTCTGCTTGCAGCGATTTGTTTCTGCTACAGACCATGTTCCCAGGGAGAGCAAAAACCAGCAGCACTTCACAGCTCTACACAAAATTGCCAGCGACCCAAATGTGTGAATATCCCTCCCTTTAGTGAGTCTCTTCCCAAATAAACAGTTCTCAGCATGTCTGCAACCTGCAACAACCGAGTGCAGCTACAGCAAGAGCTCTGAGCAGCAGCAGCTTCTCTAATTGCTTTCCACTCCACCAGCAAGCAGCAGGTTTGCTCCCACTGGTGGGCCAGAACAATGGGCAGGCAGGAATTTTAAATGTTCCCCTCCAAATCGAGCTGGTCCTTGAATTCCTGACGTTCTGCAAGGGTGAATTCCTGAAGCTTTGAGGGTTCGGGAATGCTCCTGCCAGCCTGGGAGTCAGCCTCGCTGGAAGGGGGAGGGATTCACTTCAAAGAGGATCCTGGAGCACACATCAAATTTTCATAAGTCTTTGACTTTCTTTTCTAAATGTCATCTCCTAATGACACTGTGGGAAGGTGCTGTTTCTCCTGTTAGATTCTCCCTTTAAATGCTCAAATGCTAAACTCGTGCTGTCTGATCAGCTGTCAAAGAAGTTTGCTCTCCAGAGCTTCAAATGCCAGGCAAGAACAAGCTGCTGCTTGTCCTTGTGCTGTGCTGATGTTTGGATGTGCAGCTTCTGATTTCAGCTGCCACAGGAAACATTTCCCCGATGCTGGAGTCATGTGAAAACCCAAAACAGTTATTGAGCTGAATTAGTCTTTTAAAAGCTGGAGAAGTGACTAATAAGTTCATCTAAAACTATGGCCTTGTGCTCAGCGAAGTCCTCCTGCACCCTTCAGGCACAAATCTCACCTGAAGCATCATTTTGCACACAACAGGTTGGTGTTCAAGGACAAGGCAGAGGATGGAGCTGGCAGGTGCTGGATGAGGCTGTCACAGGACAATTAATGCTGGAAAAGGCCTCCAAGATCATCAAGTTCAAAATGTGCACCACACTCAGCTCCTTTGCAGACAGACCAGCTCCCACAGTATGTGATTTAATACACATTTCATGTCCTGACCACTCCACCAGCTGATGTACCATTTCTTTAACACAAATACAACCTCAAATTATGAACTCAAAATAGCAAAGTTTGTTTTTTTTTTTAATGGGAAGAAAGCCAGAAGAGTCACATGCACCTGATGGATGGTGACTCTGGGGACATACCTGATTTAACAGAGGTATATCTGCAGGAAGATGTTTTTCTGCAGAGGGTAACAATAAAAAAAAAGTCTTTCTCTGCCAGTCTAACTCACGTGTCCCACCTGAAGCAACTGTGAGCTGCAGGGATTTTCAAGGCTCTTCTTTTAGGCAAGGGTGTATAATGCAGTGAGTAAATACACTTGGCTGGGAATCACAGGGCTCCCGTGACAAGAAAACAAATCTCTTGCCAACTTCTGGCCCCCTGGCATGTGATACAGCATGACTGGGGCAGGAGAACCTAAAGAGGGAACAAGAGACTCAAGCAAACACTGTTTGCAGGTGCCAAGTGCCAAATGCAGGATAACTTTGCAAGGTGAACGAATGTCCCATCTTAGAGAGTGGCAAGACCTTATTTTTTGTCCTTTTTGGGCCCCAGAATTTAAAGCAGCACCCACCTGTGACATATTGTAGTGTCTGGAAGCCTTCAATGTAGAATCTTGGATCGGTTTGGGTTGGAAGGGTCCTTAAAGATCCAGTTCCACCTCCCTGCCCTTGGCAGGGACACCTTCCACTATCCCAGGTTGCTCCAACCTGGCCTTGGACCCTTCTTACAGCCTCACATTATGCCAAGAGAAAACTGCAGCTCTTATCCATGGGAAGGACACTGCACTAGGTGTACTTGATCCATACAAATTCTATTTTTCCCCTCCCCAAATCTCCCACACAACCAGTTTATTTGTCTTTTGTAACCTGGTGATGGCAAAGCTCAGCCTTAGTTAAAGCCTGGTCTTTCCTGGAGCAAGTGGGAAAATAAACCTTCCAACTTGTCCCCTGGTCATCTCCTTTTTTAATCTTACTGATTGTAGGGGCATTTTTATTTTTTTGGAGTGACGCACTGCACAGATGAACTTACAATGTTTTACCCCATGGACCCAATTCCCCCAAGACTGGCTTTACTGCAAGACTTTATAGTGATCATAGGAAGCACAGGCAGTGCCATGGTAACAGGAATCACTGGCAAAGGACACAAGGGATGCTGAGAGTCAGCACTGAACACACCATTTACTTCTCAGACTCTTTCATCTGTAGTTCCACATCTATTACATTTTCAGACTCACTTTGTGAGCAAGTATAATTTTGTATTTTTGAGTTGAAAAGCGATGGTGAGAGTCAAACAAAGAACAATGCCACCCGGATTAAGGAAATGTTTACACATCAAATTAGTATTCAGCAGCAGGAAGGGCTGCACAATCTGCTCTGCACGTTTTGAAGCCAAGAAATTTCATGTGAACGTTGAGTTTTTTATTTTTAGTTGTAACATTGTGCTTGACAAATTGACGGCTGAGCTCCCTTTTGGGGATTCAGCCTTTCAGTTTTGTGTACCAATTTGGTAATAAAATTAACTTACAGAGCACATTTCCTGGGCAAACACTTTCTAACAAAATACCAGTCTCGTTTTCCTGCTGTATCACTAAAATATATTTCCTTGTACCACGTGAATCCCTCCTGAATGATCCACTTTGCAGTTTAGAGGTCAAACATTGTATCTAGACCATTAAAAATGGCACTTGTTAGAGAGGTACCATTTGTAAAACTCTGTAATTCTTCTCATTTTCTTCACAGTGTGTTGGTGAGAATTAATTTGGTTCAATTAAAATCCCAAATTGAAATAGCTGATAAAACACTGACAGGGAAATATGAAAAACGATCCCCAGCTGCAGTTGGTTGTACAGAAAAAGCTGAATGAGGAGCTGAGTGTCTAAAAATAGCTTTAAATGGGGTTTTTTTTGGATGGTATTGAATTATTGAATTGGATTCTACGAGTGCAGATGAGATAATGGATTCACCAGATTCAGCCCTAAAGGATTTACCAGAAGATCAGATAAATATAGTCAGAGACACGAGGAAAAATATTCAAATATCACCACCAGCTTTCAAGCAAAAATCTTGGCTTTAAAACCAGTTTAACAGGAGACAAACTGAAAGAAAGAGATGGATATTAATTGCTTAATTAGATAAAGCCAGTGCCTTAATTTTAATGAACTTTCCAGAACTACAAGTAGTGTTAAAGAGCTCAGCAATTGCCATCAAGCACCTAATGGGTCTGTTAGAAGATACTGCCTTTAGCTCTAAAGCATCCACCACAAGAGCTCTTTAACATTCCCAGGGTGTATAAACACACTCCAAACCTTTCTGGACAGTTTGTTTTAAATCCTTTGGCTTTGTTTTCCCAATTCACACCCTTTTAGGCTGGGCCGGCAGATCAGTCAGTGCTGATAAACCTAATTGAGGGCAGTTAGATTTGAGCAGCAAGACCTGCAAGGCTGGGTTTTAAACGGCCAGTTTGCAATTATCAGTGGGGAATTTCCATTATTTCTCGGCAATCTGGAAGAAATCAAAGCTTTCCTGCTCGCTAACAAGTTGTGTATAAACTAGAGGTTTATGCACGACCCAACCTCGTGGAGCAAAGGCCGAGCAAGGAGAGGAAAACTCACGCTTTTGAAGCCATAAAAATGCATTTCAAAGCCATTACATTTTTCCAAGCAAGATCAGGAAAGATTTCCGAGGCGGTGGATTTCTTGCACGGGCACACCTTTGCTGGAACTGAGCTTTTTTTTAGCAGTAGGGGGAGAAAAATGGGGGTTTATTTCTTTAGGTTAAACTGAAAATGAAGCAAATAGAACACCCCCTGTCTACTCCTGAGCCTGCAAAGCTTCACTCCAAACTTCCTGAACTCATCACTTGCCTAAATGTCCATAATATTGCAGGCAGAAGAGGAAGGTGACAGTCATTTGCCTCTTGCTGGGATCCAGAGAGGATGCTCCAAAGGCAGCTACATCTAGTGCTGAGCATCAGTTGTCTCCCACCATCCTTTTTCATGGAAATAGAATGGGAAAAGTTCTGTTCCTGCCCTTTCCAACAAAGGGATAAGTGCCATTTTGTTCTAAAAATGTCCTAATTTTTGGCTTTTAAGTGATTCCCAGCATCACTGTCTCCATGCCAATTCCTTGGCACTCTAAGCTCCAGCAGATCCCAAAAGGTTTAATCCATAATCTATTACATAAATATACACATCATAAGGAAAATATCTCATGCAGAGAGTACCATTACATAGAAATACTTTATTAATTGCCTATTTTGGGTGGTTTATTTTCAAGGGGCTGATCAAGACCTTCATGGGAAGGAGCTGGGAAAGCCTCAGGGGCAGGTGGAGCTGTGGTGGGGATGAAATTCTCCACCTGACTCCAGAAATGCTTCATTTACAGCCTGTTCAGCTGCAGAAACTTTAGTGAGATTTCTAAAAGTTAACTTGAAAAAGTGACAGCTTGCCCTTTTCACTATCCCTCTGGTCCTTCTACAAATAATCTCCCCCTCTCTGGCTTTTTATTATTTTTATCTTTTTTTTTTTTTTAAACAGGTTCATTTAGAAATGCTCACCGGCTCAACTTTATTCTTCTTCTATATTGAATTTGTTGCAATGACTCTCAGTGGCTATTGCAGATAGCTATGCATCATTTCAGCAATTAATTGCTTATTAAACCCTTGGTTTGGTGTGGAAATATGTGGAAGATTCCTGCACAGGCTGATGGTGGTGATATCAGCTGGCTGCTTACTGTTAGAAAATTGAGAGTAATGATTTCAAATTAGAGTCCACTGAGCCAGTTCTTGCATGTCCAGATATGCAGCAACCAACAGGTCTTAAAGGTCCACGAAGGGAATGTTACCCTGTGGGGTTGTGACTCTCCACAGGTTTCTACCTGCCCAAAGATATTCAAAATTATGCTTTCACTGGAAAAAATATAACACTGTAAGTCTCTGTGGTTCATTTCAGGAGAAAAAACCCTGCCTTTATGAATAACAAACAAGTTTATTATGACATTAGTCACTCAAACTTCAATTAAGTACAGATTGAAATTAACCCAGAGTGCTTAACTTTGGAGAATTAACAATATAAATCTTGAGTCTCAGGCAGGCAATAAGATGCTGAACTGAAAGAATAGTTCTGTAAGATATAAAGCTGCAAAAAGCTTCCCAAAGGAGAATTTGTAGGATTTCTCACCCTGCCCACAAATAGTCAGGGATGGGTGCAGATATCTTCTTTATTTCTGGATGGGACTTGTAGTAGATCTAAAGATAATTCAGAGATCACATATTCCCAGCACACCCTTACCTTGGCAGTGTCTGGGACTTCCTCTCTACAAATTTTTTCAAAAATAATGATAAATACATGAAAAAACCCCACCTGGATTTCCATGATTCTGGTGCAAAATATATCCCATATCATTAAACCACAGAACCATTGGCTTGGGTTGGAAGGGACCTGAAGGATCATCTCGTTGGGCAGAGACACCTTCCACCATCCCAGGTTGCTCCTACCTGACTTTGGGGACTTCCAGGGATATAATTTCCATATAATTTCTTGTTGGGCCTCTCCACTCTGTTTATCCTGGTGGAAATGTAATAAAAGTCTCTCTCCTGCTTTTTACCTTCCTGTGTAACAATTCCTGTCTCCCCGCCCTCGGTGATTATTCCTCACATTCTCATGTATGCTCCAAACAGTACCCTGCAGAGCCAGATATTTAGAGGCAGCTCAGGATTTATTTCACAGGTAACACAGCACTTTTAATTGCATATTCTTCTGAATTTCGATTAAGCTGAATAATGGGATGTCAGCCATTTCAAATTCAAATTGGAGTAACTTATTCCACCAACGAGTGAACTTTGTCTCCACAGTGTAACCCAGCAAAGCAAGTGTGATATAACAGAGGGAGGGGGAGCTGGCAGCGCTCTCATGAATTTGCCATCAGAAATGCAGCTCCATGTTTGACAGCTGGAGCACTGGATCCCTATTTTGATTAATTGGGAGACCCTTCTGGTGACCTCTGTTAATCAGAGCCCGAGCAGCTCAGAGCACAGGCAACAGGACACGTGCAAACGAGGAGGCTGCACCCACAGAAAGCCAGATATGTGGAATTCTGCTCTTGTTTAGACTTTGAATTAAAGATTTTTACTGAACTAAACCCAGGCCTGAACATTTTCACACACCACACAATGTGATTTTCACAACACATTTGTGTTATGCATAAGTGATGTTTCCTCCTTCCATAGAGCACCATTAACAGAGGAAACTGTAACAAGAATAAGTGGGATTACTTGGGATATAGAGACTGCAGATTAAATAGAGAAATGGATATAGGGGGCTTTATCTCTGATAATGATTTTTCCAGTTAAATTTTCCATCACAGTTTTAGTTTTGATCAATTAGATTCAGACAACCTGGGCTAATATTATAATAGCAGTCAAATAGCTTCACTTTGGTTAAATTGCAGTTTTACCATCAGACAAATAGGCTTCTATATTTTTTCTTTTCTATAATGATGCCCAAGGTTAAAAATTCAAAGAACCCCGAATCTGGCAGCAATTTCACTTATATTTTGGTTATACATGAAGCAAAACCAAAACCCAACAGCTACTTCAAGGCACCCCAGAATAACAGAAAATATGCACACGTGTTTTTTGCAAAGAAAAAGATGTGCTCCCTCCAATCCAATCCCCTTTTTTCAGAAGTGTCATCCACCTTTTCCATAACACACTGGCAGGAATGAGGATCCCAGAGCCTGTTTCCTTGACCAGTTTTGATGGGAGATGCTCAGAGGGGCTGAACTCTGCTGACAAATCCTCAGCATTGGGGTCCTGTCTGGTCACTGACAACTAAAATCCCGTCTCAAATGATCCATAACATTTTCCATCCGGGTGTGTTAAACCACTTTACACGTGATACATGTTACTAATTAGGACATCTGAGACTTGCAGATATGATCTCCAGTTGTTGGTCTGGGAAACTGGGGAAGAGAAAGGCAAAAACCTCTCCTGAGAGGCCCCAGGAAGGACCTTGGGTGTCTGATTCTCACTCTGGCCACACAACCACAAGACAAGGAGCTGTTCCTTACCACAGCCACACCAATGCTGCTGATTTTGCTGCTTCTTCCTGCTCTTTTTCCTTCTGTGTGACAGAGCTTTGAATATCACCCAGCAGAAAGTTTACATTTTAACGCTCTTACATGTTTGACAAATCCACAAACCCAAGGAAATTCAGATTTAAGGCTGAAAATCCAGACTGACACTCCAACCTCGCTGATACAGCCCCCAAACTCCTTGCTTTTGTGCATTTAAGTCAGACCTCTTACTTTGCTAAATGCTGGGGTTTTTGTAGCTAAATTATAGTAACAAGTGCTCCAGTTTCACTAAACCCCAGTACCTACAAGCTTTGGATTACTAAACTGTAACCTAAATCCTTTCTGCTGCTGGTGTGTGCATTTGAAGATAAGTAGCAGGGTGAGCAGGCTAATAATGGCTTGGAATCTCCTATGGATAGTTCAGCACATCTCTAATTTCATTGCAACTATTTTTTCCCCTTTAAATGTAGATGAAAGACGAACACATCTATTTCTTGCCTGCTATTTCCCCCCTCCTTTAAGGTATTATGAGAATTCTGTTATATAAACTCTTCTGTACAGACAAGTGAAAACTGGCAGCCATGGAAAAATATTAATTTGTGTCATATTTCCAATGGGTTTGATTGATTTTTAGTAGGAATGATGCTGACCCACAATAATTAAAGACCCAGTATTGTAAAAATTAACATTAATTTGGTCTTACAGCTCAGCTTGCTGTAGATGTGGGACTAAAATATGCATTTATTATTTGTTTACTATCATTTCAATGGCATTTCTACCTCTCAGGTCCTGCATAAATCAGTCTTTAAGTGGAGGAAACTGAGCCCAAGCCTTTTCTGGCAGTGGAAAAACATCCACTTTCTCCTTTCCACATACTCACACCAGAAAGCAAAGACCAGAGGGAGTGTAGAAGGTGCTGTTTGACCCCTTCCCTTTTGGTTCCATCCAGAAAAACGAACAGAACCTGGAAAAGAAAAAAAAAAAAGGCAATTAAATAGAACCTTTTGAGTAGGTCTGAGGTGGAGGAAAGACTTGTAAATGGTGAACAAGCAGTTCACACACTGTGCATTTTCCTGGCTACAGCTTTATTGTTTGCAGCCATGTCTTTGGCACAGCTCTTACCAGGGTTTGTGAATATTCATATCCTGCATTTTCCAGGAAAAAAAACCAAAAACCAAAACATTTTTGGGAAAAAAAAAAGGATTGAGGATCCAGATGAAAATACTGACCTGCATTTTTAAAGCGTAACAAAGGCTTTGTAAGGGAGCAGATGAAATATGAAAAAGGCTTTTTGAGGGTCCTGGTTTGCTTTAACGAGACAGGAATTGAAAGGATTCCTGGTGAGGATTTCTTTCTGTCAACACAGAAGTTAATGAAAATTAAATCTTGCTGTGTGTGATGCTGGAAACAAATCCCCAGCTTGGTTACAGGAGTGTAAACACAAACTAGGTCCATTGTTCTGGATGATCCTACTGTGGATTCTCACCTGTGTCCCGTCCAAGGTGGATCCAGCAGTGAGGAATTTGCCCCAAATGAGGACAATCTCCCCCAGCAGCACAAAGAACTCCCCTGCTCAGAGTTTGTCTCTTCTCTGCTCTTACTCACTAATGCTTTGCTCACAGGTAATAATTTCAAAGTTAGGGTTTTTCTTCTTATATTTGAGGTATTTGCCTTCTAATAATTATAATTTTGGAGCTCCAAAGGTGTTGCTGCCTTGGCTCAGTTGACATTTGCCTGTGAGAAGCTGAAGTGCAGTGACTGGTGATTTCTCTAGGAGGTGTTGGCATTAATAATCTCACTCTTCTGCCTTGCTGCTCCAGTAGGTGTTTGGAGATGTCATCATTGCCTAATTTTTTCCCTTTTAAATCACATTTGGCAAGTCACTTATTATTTATTGACTGGGGGAAGTTTTCTGTGTGAGTTTTGCTTCCTCAGCTCTGGTATTCAGCAAAAAGGCTTTATTTGTCCTCTGACAGGGGAGACAAATGTTATCTGACCCTAAGAATTTTTTTTTCCAAGTAAAACTTCAAAAGAAATTATTATAACCTTCGCTAATTAGCTGTTAACAACCTCTGTACACTTTCATTTCTGATTAGGTGGGATGAAGAAATATGATAATTTGCTGAGACAGAGCTGTCAAAAAAAAAATGTTCAATCCCCTTTTCATTTCTCATTCCTGATCTATCAGATGAAGGAAGTTACTTCTGTTTCACATAAAAATTGATCCTGAGGAGTGCTAGGATTAATAAGTTTTAAATATGTATTCCATATTTAAAAAACTAATGTAACAAGTTTGTTATTACAAGCATCTTTTCTAAGGTTATAGTCTGCCAGCTGAATAAGGAATAGAATTATAATTGGAGAGCAAGAGTGATTGTAAAAAGAAATATTAATAAATACATTCAGATCCAGCTAAAGGCTTGTGTCAAATAATTCCCTTCACATAATAACACTCAGTGTTGATACTTCCTGCCCAAACCAGGGAGGTTTATACCCTCAGTCCTGACAGCCTTGGTAGGTCAGCACCCATGCTGGTATCAAACCTTCCTGCAGAGCAATCCCACCATCCTTTGGAAGTTACTCTTCCTGCCAAGTTGTGTTTGCAAGCAGACATTGGGGGTTTTGCTGCAAGGAGCAGCTCAAGCCTGACCAAGGTCGTTCTTCAGCTCAGTTTGGGAAGAGCAGAGCTTGCCCAGCCCTGGAAATGCCAAAGGAATTTACAGAGAGGCAAGTAAAACTGGGATGTGATAACACCATCCCTTCCTTTGTCATCTTAAAACCATAGCTGAGTGCATAGGAATGGACAAAAAAAACCAACCCTGCTTCTGGAAAGAGCCAGCCTTGGGTTCAGGTCCTGGCATTAGCAGAAAAAAATAGAAAGGAGACAGCACTGGATAACCTGCAAACATTCCCAGATGTGTGTTTTCAGCAGGTAATTTAATTTCCCTGCAACATGATACAGCAAATCAGTGAAGTGAAGAGAGAAAACACAAACCTGAAAATTGTATTGTAGCATCCACCTGCAATCCAGCAGAAGCTTGTCCAGAACTGCTTGTCCAGGCTGTGTCAACACACGGGCTGCTGTTTTTCTGGGAATAAAAAATAATAATTTAAAAAACCCAGTAAACTTGTGAGAGCTCCATGGTCTGTTCATCCCTTTTCCAAGACTAAATTCCATTGTTTGCGTGCTCCACTTTGAGAAACGAGAGATCAGAGCAGAAGTTGCTGATTTAACAGTCTTGGCTCTGTAGTGGCTCTGAAAAGGGAGTGAAAACAGTTCTTCAGCTGCAGCAGATGTACCTGTGGATAAAGATTTGTCTTTCACCTCCAGGACCTAATTAGATGGTGTTTTAATCATAGAATTGTTAAGGTTGAAAAAGACCTTGAAGATGGAGAGAAATTTTTTACAAGGGCCTGGAGTGCCAGGACAAGGGGAATTGGTTTCAAACGGAAAGAGTAGGTTTAGGTGGGATATTGGGGAGAAATCCTTCCCTGGGAGGGTGTTGAGGCCCTGGCACAGGTATCCCAGAGAAGCTGTGGCTGCCCCTGGATCCCTGGAAGTGTTTCAGCATCAAAGATTCCCATCATTCACTGCCCTTCATCTCCAAAAGGTCTCTCAGAGCCCCAGTACTTGGTTTCCCTGAGTGCAGCAAAGCAGGGAGCACTGAAACCCTTTGTGACTGTCCCACAGTTTGCTGTTTCTTTTTAATATCCAGCCTTTCTTTCTAACATCCATCAAGCTGGAAGTTTTCTGTGAGCACTTTTAAATGCGTCACGAGAGAGTTTGTTCGGTGTTTTTGTGATGGGTTTTGGTTTTTCTTCTGAGCTGATAAAAATGGAATTAGCAGGTATTAGCAACTAAATTAGTCAGTAGGCATTAATAACAAAGGAACCTGTTCAGGTCCACTGAAGCAGATATAATTCAGGTTACAGGTAAAGTATTTTTTTCAATAAGTTGGTTGTTTGCATCACTTTTCAGGTATTATTTCTTAAGAAATTTAATTCTTCTTAACCACAGCCCAGTGAGCTCAAGAGCCTTTCTGGCACTGCCTGAGACTATTGTTCCTGGAGAGGAAACTTTCACCATAATTTCATTTAACTCTCAGACAATGTGTCTGTGTTCCCTGGAGAGCTTCTAGTTCAACCTCCAGAACAGCATAATTTCAAATGTCTCTGGAGAAAAAGGAGTTACAGAAACACCAGCTGTGGAAAAATATACATTCAGGCTCATCACACGTGTGTAATTAGTGCTCTGCTGAATTTCTTACAGGTTTTGATAAAACAATGACTTTATACATGACAACACTGCAGCAGTAGGTTCTTCTGTAGGAATATTAACTGCTTTTCCCAAAAGCTGTATTTTGATCTCATATTTAGTGGTTCAAATGTTCTCACCAGGTAAAGAAATGTTCAAATAATGCTCAGAATGCAAAAATACATGGAATTCTACTCAAATTTAAGGACATAGATAATTAATTCTCTGTTTGCAACATTTCCATCTTTAAGCCTTCTGTATAATATAGTGTTTATCAAAGTGAGACCATCTTAAAATCAAATGAGCTGGAGGACAGCTCTAAACTGGGAATGACACGTTCAGCTTTTTCCTTCAAGCTTTCAAGCATCTCCCCTAATAACTCAAATAGTTCTGAAATGGTCTGACCTTTAGATTCCATTGGAAAAAAAAGGCTTCTTTTCTTTTGGGAAACTGCCTCCCTCCACTGAATCATTTCCAAGCCTCCAGGCAACTCTCAGTATCAAATACATTGTTGTTACAACTATTTCTAAGATAATTTTATGAGTGAACTACAAGAGAAATTAGGCCTAAAGTCTAAAAAGGATGATGAAAATAGAACATATACCACGCAACACAAGTATAAGTTGTTTGATACAGACCTTCAGCTTGGAGTGATTTCTGTTGGGGAAACTAAAAAGCTCAATGGGAAGGTCCAAGCCCTGAAAAACTGGGTTAGGAACTCCCCCAGAGAGATTAGGAGGGTTTTTTTCTGGAATCTGCATTTCAGCCATGTCAGTCATTGAAATATTTTTTCCAAGCAAGCTGAGAATGGTGATTAAAATAGACAGAATGTTCATCAATGATTACCAGACATACATTTCTCATAAGATCAACAAAACTTAAATGTCAGATTTTAATATATTTGTTCTTTTCAGTGCAGTATCTTTGATTCTACCTAATAAAATTACATAACAATTCAGCCAATTACTATGATGGGAAATTAATATATTTATTGTCATTACATGTAGGAATGAAAACTGGAACTTCCTTCAGTTTAATCACATTTCTGTGAGTGGGCACTGCATTGAGTGGGAAACCATCAGCCTATAATGTGCAAAACATTTTAGTTCATTTGAGCCTGGATAAGTGTGGGAGATAAAATCTGCTATTTTGCATCCTTGTCTTTGACCTCTGTAGTTTGGAGGATGGCACTTGGTGGAAATCAGTAAGCTCAGTTACCTGGTGGAGATCTGAAACACCAGTCAGGGAGGTCACTTGAACCTGGAGGACAAATGGAATACTCCCTGGATTAGAGAAAGCCATAAAAAAGTTTGCCTTTACAAAAAAAAAAACAAAAGAGGACAAAAAAAGAATACTGAGGTCCTGAATCAATAAAGAACTTTGACAGAAAGTTCATTAAAAAGAATCAACAGGATGTTTTGGACAGGGATCTTTAGAACTTTTGTCACTTTGAAGACCAGCTGAAGTTGGGCCAAGCCAAGGCTGCTCAAATCTAAAGCACTGGTGCAACCCTGGAAATTTGACTCCAGAATGAGTTAAATTGTTCACAAACACGGGATTATTTGAATTTGCCTGAATGCACAATGGCAGTATTTTAATGCTTATTTTGGGCTCTGTCACATCAGATGAATCTTGCCCAAGTTTTCCTTTACCAGAGCTGATTTTCCATTCCTTTTAGACCAGTTGTGCATATTCTTGCTTACCTGTGTTTATCTATTTTTATCCACCCAGTTTGCTTTTTCTCTTGCTTCCCTAGATGAAATTGTGATTAAAATTAAAATATCATCAGAAACTGTCCTTATCACACAGCCTTTCAGTGCAGGTTCTTCTCTGTGGCAACTTCCAGCCTCTACACAGACACTATTTGGAGGAAGAGATTTTGTTCCAGGTGTTAAACCACTGATTTTTAATAAATGCAAGAGCTGCTTAATAGAGCAAAACCAGCAACATCCAAGGACAATCTTGGTAGATCTCCCAGCCAGACCTCCTCAAACCTCCTTAGCTTCTCTCCCAGGAAATCTGGGAGCTGGCACCTGCTGCAGGAGCAGCTCTTCCGCCCCGTCCTACAGATGGTTTGGGGAGAGGAAATCAAATTGCCACCACTCTTAGACCTTCATAAAAACAGTGTAAACCCCTGAACTGCTTGAAAGCATCTCCAGGACTGGAGTTGGAGTTGTATGGACACAAATCCAGGTGGATCCACGTGCACAGGTGACACCCCCTGGCCAGGAGCCAAGGCCACCCTTCCTGAGAGCCACTGAGTTGATCTTCCATCCCACCTGGGTGTAAAAATATCACCTAGAGAAATGGGATATATTCGTACATCCATATATAAATGCATAGAGACAACAGCCATAAAAATAGTTTATATAGAGAGATAATATCTATGTAAATTATCTGCAAAAATAGTTTATATAAGGGAGAATATCCATGTAAATTATCTGTAAAAGTCATTTATATAAGGAGATAATATCAATGTAAACTTTATATAAAAGTTTATAGAGAGAATATCTATGTAAGCTATATATAAAAATAGTTTGTATCAAGAGAATATCAATGTAAGTCATATATAAAAATAGTTTGTGTAAAAAGAAAATGCGTAAATTACTTATAAAAATAGCTGATATGAAGAGAAAATATCTATGTAAAATATATATTAAAATAGTTCATATAAAGAGCAAATTTATATTTAAGCTATATATATAAATACATATAAAAATTATATATAAAATGTAGAGAGACTAATTATGCAAACTATATCTATAAAATAGTTTTCATAAAGAGAGAACATCTGTAAATTATATATAAAAGTAGTTTATATAAAGAGAGAATATCTATGTAAACTGTATAAAGAAGTTTATATAAGAGCAAATTTCTATTTAAACTATCAATAAAAATAGTGTAGATAAAGAGAGAACATCTATGTAAATTAGATATAAATATATAATTAGGGAATATAAGGCTATATATAAAAATATATTAAAAATATAATAAACTATATATAGCTTACATATATAGAAAACTATTCTGACTGCTGATTACACACTGAATTTAAGTATCTGAAGACAGGAGACTTAACCAGGAATGATGATTTATAAAAGAATTCAACAGTAAAATGCTTTAGTGATACAGCAGCAGGTCAGGTGGATTCTGAAAGGCTGCTGGAAGTTAAACGGTGTTAAAAGCATGGCAGGTTGGAGCACAGGTTGGTTTAATCACATCAGTAAAGTCTGAAAGTGTTCTGTGTACTAGAACTTTAAAAAGAGTCTGATTTTACGGCTCCTGTGATGTATCTACAGCTCGAAAATACATCATTTATTAATTCATCTGTTTAGAGAGCCATTCTTGCCCACATTTCGTGTACAAAAATGACTGTATTCCGTGTAATTCTGCTGAATTTCCAGCAGATTCCTCATTTGGGAAGAGCTGTGGCAATCAGTGGCTGCTGCTGGTTGTGCACATGGAGCAGATGTTTGCCGTGCACTCCTGCACATCCTACCATGGAAACTCGGAGTTGTCAGCAGTGATTGATCATCTCAGTGCTGCTCTCCAAATGTGCCTTTGCTGCTTGTGCTGCTGCTTTTGGAAGAGTGGCCTTCAAGCTTGTGAACCTTTAGCAGATGAGATAAATCGATATCATGATGAAGTGACTTCTTCTCCAACCAGGTCGTAAGGACCTGGAATAAGAGGACCAAGGAATTAGAGCTGCCCTTCCTTCCCCTTTCCATCTATCCCACCTTGCTTGCAATAGCACAGACACTGGTGCCATCCCATGAAGACCATCTCCTTTTGCAAATGCTCAGGCACAACAGGGCAAACTGAGCCCCAGGTATCTTATGCCCCTTGTCCATCTTCTTGTCACTCCTACTTTTTAAATCCTAGAAAAATTACAGAGTGAGATGACAAGTTTAGGAGAAAAAAAGGTAGAAACATAAATAAAATACAAATGCAAAATAGACACAGTTATAGCACAATATAAACGTGGAGTCACAGAATGGTTTGGGTTGAAAGGGACCATAAAGATCAAAATCCACCCCCTGCCATGGGTAGGGACATCTCCCACTATCCCAGGTTGCTCCAAGCCCAGTCCAACCTGGCCTTGGACACTTCCAGGGATGGGGCAGCCACAGCTTCTCTGGGCAACCTGTGCCAGGGCCTCCCCATCCTCACAGGGAAGGATTTCTTCCCAATATCCAATCTAACCTTTCTCTCTGTCAGTTTGAAGCCATTCCCCCTTGTCCTGTCACTCCAGGCCCTTGTAAACAGTCTCTCTTCCTCTTTCTTGCAGCTCCTTCAGGTCCTGGAAGGCCACAATTGGGTCACCATGAAGCTTCTCTTCCCCAGGCTGAACAATCCCAACTCTCCCAGCCTTTCCTCCCTTCTTTACACTCTGAAAATGTATTAAAACACCCAAACACAGCTGAATTCTAAAGGGCTGGGCAATGTGCTACTGGGCTCAGAGTCAAATTGCCTCCCAAAGCAGACAACTCAGGATCTTCTTATCTCCAGAGAATTTGTGTGCACACAATATCAGTAGTTGATCCCACAGGGAACACCCACCCCCCTGCACGTGGATTTGGACTGAGCAGCACATTTCCTGATTTCCCATTACAGAGGAGCCAACAGGAAGGAATTGTGCCCCAGTTTGAGCAGGAATGGTGCATTTTCCCAATGTAAATTCTGCTGGCTCTGGTGCAGGACCAGAGCTCTGCCTGGTCCCAGGTTTTCCTGCAGACACTGGACACGAGATCTTGGTTCAGCTGGGGGAGAAGCCATTGCCTGTGGACAAGGGAAGGCCACGTCCTCCTCTGCTGCTGCTCAGCAGAAAAATCTGGGCAAGAGACAAAATACAGCCTTTTCTTGACTTCTGTCATCACCAGCTTACTCTTTTTTTTATTTGCCTTTTTTTTTTAGCTTACTTCTGCACAATTTTCTTCTCTCAGCTATTAAACTTCCAAGTGAAATCACAGAACTTCAGATTTCCATCAGCAACTGTTTAAGCACCTCCCAAATGCCAGAATCCCACTGACACCACCAGTATTTAATTTACACTCAGAACCCTTAAGCCTCACCAATACCTTTGTCCTTGCCTGGGCAACTCACCACTCATTAAATCAAGGTCTCCATAACTAAACAGACATGAGCTCAGTGTGGGTATGAGCTAAATTACTTGAGGAGATATAAGAAATCCAAGAAAAAGCAGATAATTGGCCCTAAATCCCACACGGATGTATTACAGCCTTCAACATTCAGATACTCCCTGCTCTTAAAAAAAAATTAGATAAATTGGACTTACAAAGCTATTCCACTCTTGTATGGATTTTTGTGGTAGGAGAATTTACAGCTGTATTTAACTGAGCTTTTATGAGATCATTAAGCTGCCTGACAATTATTAGGTTGTAGGTGGTGGTTGATTTTTTTAAAGTGCTTTGCATAATCACAATAAACATTCGTGGGAACCTTGAGCATCCTCACCAAAGCACTGCCCTGTGTTTTAAAGAGCATCTTGCTGCCATCTGGGTGCTGGAGAGAGATTGCAAGGCACAGGCAGTTTATTTTCAGCCTATTTTCATAGAAAACCTGGTATATGTTTGTCCATATTTCATCCAGTTGTTTCTTCCAGGGTTAAATTCTCTATTTTCAAACACATTATCATGCTAAAATTATCCAGGAGCAGATGAAATGCCTAAACATTTGGAAAACATCATAAAAATGGATACCATTAGAAGAAAAGGAATTCTTTGTCTCAGACTGAAGGAGCCATTGGCTAAATGCAGATTCCAATGAGGAAAATCTGAGGAATAGCTTCATCATTAAACATCTATGGAATAAACTTCCAGCCTCCAGCAATTTCTAGGTCAGAGAATTCCTGAACAAGAAGCTGCACCTAATATTTGCAGGCAGGTGATATTGATTACAAGAGGAAAAAAAAAGAGATTTTTGATATCTTTTATGAGGTTTTTAATCCCTATGGGTTTTTCACCTCCAGTCAGAATAGGTTATTTTCAAATGTATTTGCAGAAAAAAATGAACAGGGTAGAATTTAAACAAAATCTCAAAGTAAGAAGCAACAATTCAGATGAAGCAAAAATGTTTTCAGCTGGGCTGAAAACCAGCTGCCCTTTCACTACATGGAATGCTCTCCATGCCCATGGAGCTTAAATCCAGAAAGACTTGGTGTGAGTCCTTTGAAACTTCTTCCTCCCCAATTACAGACATGAGACACTGTCAATGGCCAGCAAGATCCATGTCAGGCTGCTGTTAAAATTTTTATATTATTGTAGTTATTGTGCCACTATTTTTAGTTTCAAATCTGTCACAGTCATTCACCAGCAAGGAGAAAATGCTCTAAATGTGGTACAACCTAGACAGTGGGAAAAGCGTCCATTTTTTAGTTACTGGTGTCCCTAAAATAACCTCTTTCAAATATAAAATGGAATCTATTTTCCATGTTGAGAAGATAATAAAAAAGTGGCTGCACCAGATTTTCAGACCTTTCCCAAAAGTTCATTTTTCTACTAAAATTAAGTATGAGATGCTACGTAAGAGAAGCATTTTTTTAATTATTATTTTAAAATTACCTGGAGGTGCAAAAGGAGATTTAGAACATCAGGACTTCTGCTGACTTTTAAAAAAGCTATAATAGTATTTCTTGTGGCAAATTTGTGGTTTTGATTATTTAGAAACTGCTTTATATCCCAAATTATTCTGAAGCTTAACAGCAATTATATTTGGGAATTAGAACACAGTCCCCCCCTCCCGCCCTGTTTGATTTGTGATGTTAAAAGGAACATTTCCGCGCATGCAGAACTTCTGCAGTTCATATTTTTAATAATGAATGAATTGCACTGGAGGGCAAAACGCTTCTCACACAAATTTGGGAACTCTCAGTTGTCTCCATGGTTTCCCCAGGAAGCCACTCTGAGCCTGATCTCTCTGGGCACACGCGGTGGAGGAGCGTGTGGTGCCAAGGCTTTGTTCTGGCACAGGCAAAGGACTTCTCACACAAATTACCATTCAGAAAATAAATCCCATCAAATCAAATCGAGAGACTTGTGAGCACCTCCTGGGCCTCTGATCACGTCCATGGAGAGAGGGGAAAGCCAGAAATAGGGGATCTGATGTCCTGCAGCTCCCAGGCCTTGGCACACACGGGTGGAACGGGAGCAGGAGGAGCCAGCTGAGGGGGCTGGGGCTGGGGGGCTCTCTGGGGCCATCCCCGAGTGCCTGGGGGGCAGCACAGGTGACAAACCTGCCAAGGAATTGGCACTGACATCAACAGGAACATTCCTTCCCCTGGACTCAGCACTGGTGAGGCCACCCCTGGAGTGCTGTGTCCAGCTCTGGGCCCTCAGCTCAGGAAGGACATGGAGGGGCTGGAGCAGGGGCAGAGGAGAGCAACGAGGCTGGGGAAGGGACTGGAGCACAAGTGCTGTGAGGAGAGGCTGAGGGAGCTGGGGCTGTTCAGCCTGGAGAAGAGGAGGCTCAGGGGAGACCTCCTCACTCTCTGCAACTCCCTGACAGGAGGGGGGAGCCAGGGGGGTTGGTCTCTTCTCCCAGGCAACCATCAGCAAGACAAGAGGGCTGGGTCTGCAGCTGTGCCAGGGGAGGTTTAGGTTGGATATTAGGAAGAATTTCTTTGCAGAGAGGGTGCTCAGCCATTGGAATGGGCTGCCCAGGGAAGTGGTGGATTCTCCATCCCTGGAGGTGTTTAAGGACAGACTGGATGTGGCATCAGTGCCATGGGCTGGGAACCACAGCGGGGTTGGATCAAGGGTTGGACTTGATGATCTCGGAGGTCCCTTCCAACCCAGCTGATTCTATGATTCTATGCACATCAAGGATAATGAACCCATGGGTCAACCCTTGCTCTTCCAAAACCCTCCCTTAGATCATCCAAACCCACAAAGAGCAGAACAGCTCCATCTGACCTCAGAAAAGCCAAGTCTTTTCTTCCAAGGTTGTCAGAATATTCCCATCCCACTGTCTCTGCCAGCTTGGGCTCCATGATCCCAATATGAGCTCCGTGGTCCAGCTCTCTGCTTCAGATCTATTCAGGTATTTTGGGAGGCAGCATCTCCTCTGTCTCTGAAAGAGATTCATTTAAATGTGACACAGCAGATTCACACAGAGAGATTTCCACGTGACATCTCCCCCAAATGCCAGAAACCCATTCTGGGTTGGACAATACCATTTTCATAAATCCCATAAAATTCCCTTGATGTTCTGATCGGCCTTAAAGTGAGACAGAAGAAACATTTAATATCTGGGCATGAATGCTGGATCTCAGAGTTAATTTTATAGCAACAAACCCCATATTTTCCTGGTTATTATAATGTTCTCAGCCCTGTAGATAAGCACATTTAAGAATTTATAAGGTTTTCTAAGGGTTTAAATTAACTTAGAAATAATGCTGCTTACAGAAGTCCTGTTTCCTTTGATGTTTCATGCAGGTGCTGTCCATCCAAAGGGATGAACCTGCTGGCCCATTTCATCCATCCATCCCTCCCTCCATCCATCCATGATGAGGTCTCCTGCTGTTCCCTGTCCAGGAGAAGGTTTCACCATTTCCTTGGACATTATTTTCTCTCATTGCCACAATTTCAGGGCTGGCTGGGACCAGGCCTGCTGATCATTTAAACCCTCAATTTTTGGTTCTTTGCTTCTCTTCTTTTTCCCAACATGACATTCAGGTGGACCTGCCCAGAAACAGCCACACCTTCCCATTTTCCTCAGCCTCTTCCTCCCCTGCAGCACCGACCCCACAACTGTCCCCTGGGGTGATTTCAGCCTGAGACCCATGAGCTCTGTCTGACTCCAACGGCTCCTCTATCCATATGCATTGAGCTGGGATGGAAATCTGTCATGTCCCTGCTCCAGCTACAGCTCTGTGATGAAGAATTCATATATAACCTCTTTTCAGAGGACCCGTTTCATTTTCTAATCCAGGTAACAGTGCCTTGATTCCACAGCAAGGGCTGTGCTTGGTTATTGCTGCCAGACTGAGAGAGACTCTTCCCTTTCCTCCCTCATGTTGCCTTGTCAAACAGAATTTATCAGGATTTGTTTTACAAACACTTCTTTCCTGAGGGTATCACCACATTTCCAGTGTGAGATTTCCCATCAGATCGCTGGGAATGAAGACAAGGAATCACTGACACTGAGAAGGTACTTTGCACTATTCCCAATTTACCAAGCCCAGGCACTCTGTACAGGCCCTACATGGCTAAATGAACAAAATAATTTAATTTTAATATAATATATATTTTATCAACCAGTTGGACAGCCAGTCCAATACTACTAAAAACTGTTTCCTAAATAAATGATCCAGTGATAAGTTACTAGTTTGTAATCAATTATAGGTCCATGTTGAACAAATTATGTTCTTATTTAGAAGAAAAGAATAAATAGAATGCAGATTAAAGGAGAGCTTGAGAATCAGATTTAATTTCATATTTTGTGGCATATTTACCAAGAATTAAACATCATCTGGACTTCGAAGTAACTCAAAATTGTCCAAAGATAATGCCAATATAAATTCAGAGAGATACCCAACTGAACCTCGACAAAGAGGAACAGGAAAGGCCGTGCCATTTGATTTTCTAATCTTGTTCTCTGCCTGTCTGACCATCAATACAGCTCCTCTTTTTACTGATAAAGGTGTTCTTTTGCTCAAGATTTTGTTTCCTCCAGCTCTCTCTCTCCCCTGACCCAATTCTTTTATCTAAAGGAGCAGCTTTCCATCACTGTTGATTTCCCTGGTCACGTATATATATATATATTTTATTTTGTGCTTCCTTACTAAATTATCTTTTCTGCTGAATCCAGCCCTTGACTAAATGACTGAAATCCACAATATTCCCACACAAGCATGGAAAAAAGTCATAAAAATCAGGGAAAACAAGCAAACTCTTCCTCTTGACATATTGGACCCGTCCTGTCTCTGCAAGCAAACAATTCACATTTCAGGACTTGAGCTGTTATCTCTAACCAAGGCTGGAGGCTGGAGTTTGTTCCCTTGTCTATCAATCATGATTTCCCCAGACACGCTTGGGCCTTGCAATTTTGTGTTCTTTGGAGTCAAGGGCTTGTAGCAATCACAGAACAGAAACCCTCCTTTAAACAAGACTGTTCCTGGAGAACACAAGAAAGGCAGGGCAAAGGGATCATAAAAACATACACACATACCTCGTTTAAAGGATGTTTATCCATGAAAACCATTGAAATTGAATTTCCTGGACTCTTCAAACAGCAGTTTCTAAACTTGGTTCATCACTGGAGTTGCCAGCCCTGACGAGTCGCTTGGTCGTGTTACTTTCTATAAAATAAGGACATTTATTTTAACATTGGCATTGCAGATCTAATCAAACAGTGTCAAAAGTGAGAGACAAAAGTCTTTGATTTTGTCACAGGCTGACAAATTTTGCCATGCCAAAGTGCTTTTCAGAGTCCCCATTTATCAGTGTTCCCACTCAGATCCCTTTTGGTTGTAATTACATTATTAATTGCAATAAAAGGGGATGTAAATTACAGCAGTCTCTTCCTACAGAAATCCTTTAAACTAGGCTTTAAAGAAATTTCCTTTTTTTTTTTTTTTTTAATTATGGAGGGATTTAGCAGGAGTTCAGAAACTCTTTACCTGTTTTATTTCAAATCTGATCGGGATAAAACTTAATCCTTCAAAAATTATGCTGAAAACTGCTGTGTCTTTGGATATGGTTTATAAAGGAGCAAAACCAGAACTGTAACAAAATTTCCAGTGTAACAACTATAGAATTATTTCTGATGTTTCACCAAGCCTGAGCAAAGATAAGCACATGTTTCTCCACAACTGGAATGATCTGTTTTGGAATCAATATCCTTACAATAAACATTTTGTAGCACGTTAATGATTGGTACAAAATCACTCTTCTTCGTTGTGCTGGTTCAGTTTTTGCTGCTTTGGAAGTTGTCTCTAGAGATGTTTTGAGGAAGAGCTGTGGGAAGGAGGAAAATGCTTGTCCCTTTCATTAACAGTTTGCATTAATTCCCTTCACTCATCCACTTGCTCCTCTTCCAGGCAATCAGTCCTTTGCTGTCGATCCCAACACGCTGCTGGTCAATGGCAAACACTCCCAAGTTCCATTAAAGGGATCCTACTGATTAACTTGGGAGCCTTTGCAAGGCAGAAAAATAGCCTTTTTTTCCCCTATCAAATTCATCACTTAAAAAGAAATATTATATTTCGGAGGTTGAAATCTACATTTCCACAAAATTGGATCAAGGGTTGGACTTGATGATCTCAGAGGTCCCTTCCAACCCAGCTGATTCTCTGATTCTATGATTTCCCGAGCTCTGGGCAGTTCCTCCCATTCCCAGTGCAGAGCTGCCCACCTACCACCAGCTGAAAGGATCAGTTAATAACAAAGTTAATCACAGAGAGATTTATCAGAAACACTTTGTAGATCATAAGATAAGAAATGCAGGAACCATTACTCCTGCTCGAGACACCAGAAACTCTTAAATCACAGCCTGTGCCTGGTGGAGCTGCCAACATCTTGTATTTTATGCCATTTCAAAGCTCCTGGGATGCAAAAAAACTCACCAGTTTTTGTAAGTAACTTCTCAAGCAGCAGTTTTGGGGTTTGAGGTTGGGGGTCATGCAAATTATCCTTTTTTTTTCCAGATTGTTCTATTTCCAGCTTAGCAAAAAGATTAGTGGGTTCATTGTCACAAGTGCTCCACTCTAAGTAGAAACTTTCCAAATCCTTGACACAGTATTAATCACTTATCCAGGCTTTTCTGCTATCAGAGCAGATGTCTAAAGCACGAAATCCATGCAGGGAGCCCTCAGAAGTTTGTATTGTTTCTACTGCCTGAGGGGTAGATATTTAAATTTTCTTAATATTGAGCCAACTCAGTTCTTATCACAGTTACACAAAACCAGCACATAATTCAATAGACATTGTCTGATCTAATTAATTCCATAAAAAGACAAATTATAATTTTTTTTTTCCCTTAAAAATCTAGACTTAACAGATAGCCAAATGGCTACAAACCACGTCAGGCTGAACGAGGCAGATCCCATCTGGGATAAAATGACACAGCCCTGGATGCAAAGCATATTGAACAGAACAAAACAGAACAGATTTATAGGCTATAATCCACACAAAAAGGCTGCTAAAATAGATCAGCTCTGTCACATAACACCCCTTTCATCTACTGTCCAGGAGCACTGCAGCTCTTTGACTCATTTAGCAGATCAGTTCCCTGCTTTTCCTGATTTCGTGCAGGGATGATTAAGGATGACAAAATCTCATGGACAGTTGGCAACTGCAATAAATAAATAAAAAACCAGCTTTGCTCCATTTCTGCTTCACCTGTTTGCTCCAGAACTTTAAGACCAATAGGATTGAATTAGTCAGGTACAATAATTGTTTTCTGGGTGGGTTGGGGAAAAAAAGTCTTCTGTGGTAATTTTGGGGGTTTAGATTTTGTAAGTGTTCTGAAACAGGAAAGTAAATTAAGCTTTAATAGGCTGTTATGAACCCACTGTCAGGAGGTGTTGCATACACACTAAAATTAGTTTCTATTTAGGCTTTTTTTTTTTGTTGAGAATGGTCCAAAGCTGCAGGTGGAGCAACGGTGAGAGGAACTGCATTAATCAAACAGCATTTGGCACAATTATTAAGCCACTTAAGGTGTTTTTCAGATGTGCTGTTCCAGCCAGTGCACCAAAGGCTCTCATCAGATGGAGTAAACATCTGCTGGTTGGAGGATTATGGACTGTATTTGCTAAATTTATAGCTCTCAGACACCAGTGTGAGTCACCAAGACTTGCCTTTGAGCTTAAATCAAAGCTCCAACTGTCCCCAAAAATAAAAACCTCCCTAATGAGCGTTGGGGGTGTTACTGTACAGCTGAGCATGACAAACATCCCCTGCCAAACCTCCCAGCAGCCAGGTGCTGACCAGGGGGGCAATATCAGACACGGGATCATATTTTATTTGCTTGTCCTGTGTCAAACAGCAGAAAAATGAGGTTTCTTCTGAGGATTTGGAGCTGAACCTGCTGCTCAGGTGTCCTCAGGTGTGAGCAAAGGAGGCTGAGGGGTGGGTATGGAGCTACAAGTCCCTGACAGGAGGTTGGAGCCAGGTGGGGGTCAGTCTTTTTTTCCCCAAGGAACAAGGGATGGGAGGAAACGGCCTCAAGTTGCACCAAGGGAGGTTTAGGTTGGATATTTGGAAAAAATTTCTTCACTAAAAGGGTTATCCAGCCCCAGAACAGGGCAGCTGTGGAGTCCCCATCCCCAGAGGGATTTAAAAGCCGTGTGGATGTGGCACTTGGGGACATGAGTTAGTGGTGGCCTTAGGGCTGGGGGGATGGATGGACTCAACCTTGAAACTCTTTTCCAACCCAAATGATTCTGTCAGTGATGCCATTGCATCAC
Source organism: Pseudopipra pipra (assembly GCF_036250125.1). Taxonomy (NCBI): domain Eukaryota; kingdom Metazoa; phylum Chordata; class Aves; order Passeriformes; family Pipridae; genus Pseudopipra; species Pseudopipra pipra. Next base: position 2,610,209 of record NC_087558.1, on the reverse strand, counting down.
CTTGAATTCACCCCACAGCTCCCACTGACAGGACCCTCCCTGGTCCAGAGAACTCCTACCACATCAATCCCAATAAAATATCCATCACAGCACCTACCCTTTGTATCCCAAGTTTCCAGTGGAAAACAACCTGCAATATTTACAACAGTTTTCAAATTTGGATCATTGGAAACCTTCTGTCTCACTGTTTAATCTCAACATTTCAGAGAGGAGAAAAATCAGAAGCCTCTAAGGTCTCATGCCTGTGTAGTTCCATTTATTTAAAAATTAATCACAGACTGAAGGAAAGAACAGTAGTTCATTCCCACAAGAACTGACTTAAATTCTGCTGCCTTCAAATTACTTTGTTGCAATCTTTCTTTTTAATAAAATATTCACAGTGATTTAAGTGTGACTGATGGTAGTAAGAGAGATTTATTATTATTATTATTATTTCATTGTTATCAAATTAAAGGGCATTAGGAAACAGAAAAGGTCTTTCTGATATAGTCATACTACAGTTTTAACTTTTAGGTGTTCGCTTAGAAAACACACTCGAGGGAAACTAAAATAAAAAGTATAAACTCCACAACTATTTTAATTTATTTAATAAATATACTCCCTAAACCATTAATAACAAACCCTGTAAACAGTAAACTTGTGCCAGTGTAACATAAGATTTACTTGCTTCCTCCTGGTCCCGACTCTGCTCTCTGTTTACAGCTGGTGAATTCACTGCATGAAAAAACATCTTTCAGCTGCGATTTTTTTCGTGCACGGGGACACTGGTTTGGATGAAAATCCTTCTGAGAGCTCTTCCCTAAAAAAAAAAAAATAAAAAAATAAAAAGCCACGTGTAAAGGTGCTGTTCCTGTGTTTGGGAACAGCTACATCGTGTATTCAGGTCTGTCTGACCCAGGGGGCGAACTGAGGTGTAAAATAAACCTCCTTCCTAAACACGTGCTATGAAAATTGCAGGGCACAAAAACATCTCCTGTGATGTGCTTTGGGAGAAGAGAAGAATGTACTTTTTTTTCTTCCTAATTTTCCATTTTTTAAGCCATCCTGGGGAATATCAGCAGCAAGAAAAACCTTCACCGAGGAGAAACAAAACCTAAAGATTTCAAATGTCCTTTCCCAGTTCCTGAAGTCACAGGAATTCACTGAAATCTTTGTTTCTTTAAAAACTTTTTTGTAACTGTGAGGAAACACTGGCCTGAATAACAGCTGCAGAGACATTGTCTTGATCCTTAAAACACATGAAAGGACTTAGAATTATAAATATGAGCCAAGTGAGTGTGGCTGACCCACCCATGGAGAATATCAGTGTACAAGCAGAAGCAAAACTAAAGCTCCTTCAGCTTCTCTGAGAGAGATTCAGAAAAAACAGGTGAAATGAACTCTTTTTGCTGAGGAAGAATAAGAGAAGGTCATGGCAAACCCTGGTCTGGATGTGGCTACAGAAGGGACTCACCCAGTCCCAAAAATCTGCTTCAGTGTTGGAAAATATTTAATTCTAACAAGTCACATTCCCTAATTCCAGGCAAATTTTTAAATACAAAATTTCTTTTTTTTTTCTTCTTCCCCCAGAGGAACACATTCAATTATTCATGTTTTTAACAAATATATATATAGTTCAGCCACAAGAAAAGTGCTCATTTTCACACCTCTGAAGGTTGGGGTTTGGCACTGCTGTTCCTCCCTGTTATCACCTCACAGGCAGCCCCCAAAAGTCAACCTTGCCTTGATCAAAAAAATCCCTAAATGGAACCTGGCAATGCTTTCAAAGCCCCTCCCCTTGTTCTTTTCTGAGGTAATTTAATCCATAAATTAAGAAATCAAAGGACTCAGGTGTTTGTGGGAGAAAATGCAACTCCAGTGAGCCCAGGGGAGGGTCCCACCTGTGTCCAGGGTGGTGCTGACCCCACTCCTGGGGGCTTCAGGGGGATTTTGGGGCTGGAAGAGGGGAGATGCTGCAACTTTCTGAATTCCTGATCAGTGACTGCACCATAATTCATCATATTGATAAGAATTCACTCCTACCAACTCCTTCTACGCTCTCTTCTCCACACCTGCAGTCACAGATGGGGTGGACTTGCCTAAATCTCTTCAGATGGACTTGCTGTAGAAACATAGAAAGCAGGAGATTAATGAGATCTGATTTAGGTTATAAAAATTGTGTAATTAAATATTGGAATTAATAGATCTATCTTAATCGGCCTCAAAAACAGAAGAGATGAAACCAGAATTTACTGAACTTTTCTTCTGAAGATGCCAAGTGTGTTCCAGTTCATGGCCTTACTGGCCTTGTCTGGTCAAAATGTGGGATCAGGAGTGGTAAATAATATTCCTAAACAGCCTCAAATTCTCTGTCCTACCTAAATAAAGTTGGGCACCTTTGCAACACCCCTTGATCTATTGACTTGAACAACAGGTGAAAGAAAAGTCAATTATTTGTTTTCGGAAAAGCCACAAATTCAAAGATAACTTGAACTTTGGAAGGCCAAGAGCAGAGGTCAAGAGCCCCAAAATTAGCACCAGCAGGGACTTCACATCTAACAGACAATTCAAATATAAAGCATACACATAATGAGCTTTCAATCTGGAGTGAAATTAATTTCTAGAGACAATTACTAAAGGCTGATTTGAAGAACACTTTAATGTGAGAGCAACATGCTGTTTGAAGGAATTATTTATGCCAGCCAGGGTTTAAGACTGGCATATTATTATTAAGCAAAAAGTTGCAGTCAAAATAAATGTATTAAATTCTCTTGAAGTGCGAGAACAGCATGTGCAGATCAGATGGTGCCATAAAGCCCATTTATAAATCAAAAGCAAAGGATGAATTGGGAATTATATCTTGTTCTAACGGACTGTGATCAAGCCCTGAACGTGCAAACAGAACCTGTTTCAAGTCAGAAACCTGGAATGAATTTGGATAGTTGGAACCTTGAGAATAAAATGCTCTTCTTTATCTTTCCCCGTTGTGAGGAAATGAATTAGGTAGGCATTGCTTAGAACAGTCTTGAGAACTAAATAAATTCATGTTGCATCTGCTTCAACAGGAAAATGAGTGTTGCTACTTTTTTAAATGTCAATTTTTTAACAAAACGTTCAATTATGTACTCAAAACGTTCAATTATATACTAGACAGAATTGTAAGACACAGCTTAAGGTGACCTCAACCTTCCTGAGCTGTTGAACCAGATAAAAATGCAATAAGAAAAAAAATAAAATCATTTAAGTAATGTACAATTGCATTAGGAGAAGGTGTGAATATGTAAAGTCCACAAGTGGCAGCTGCAAAATATTTCCAAATAGACACTTCAAAACCTGTAATAAGCAGTAATCCCCAATTCCTGCTGAGGATACATTTCCATGACATTACTCACCATGTCCAATGAGTGACTTTTGGGTTATTTGTGGCTGTTGAATCCAAAGTACAATGAACTCACATTAGACTTGAAGTGATTAATTGTTTTAACTTCATGTCACTTTGTCAAAAAAGATGGTACACCATTTTAAGCAGCATTATTTATCCTCCTGTATGAAATATCTTCCACTTGTCTTGACTTTCCTTTTCTTTCTTGCTGACCCACCAAAGGTCGTTTGATTGGACTGTTGTTGTGGATTGTGGGTCTGGGAGATCCAGGGAGCTTTAACTCCTAATGCAGTATTGCACCTCTAAGTTGAAATGCAACTTTACACAGCAAAATATGAACAACTCTGGGTATTGATCAGGTATATTTGAGGTGATTGCAAGTCGAACTCAGGTCAGAAATAAGAAAAAGATATATTGGATGTTAGGAATGAATTCTTCCCTGGGAGGGTGGGGAGGCCCTGGCACAGGTTGCCCAGAGAAGCTGTGGCTGCTCCATCCCTGGAAGGGTCTAAGGCCAGGCTGGAGCAACCTGGGCTAGTGGAAGGTGTCCCTGCCCATGGCAGGGGAGTTGGAACAAGATGGTGTTTGAAGTCCCTTCCAACCCAAATCATTCCATGATTCTGTGATACTCCTTTGCTTCTGTCCTAGGAAGGAGATGGTTCTTCTGTAATGGTTGAGCTTCCATCAGATGATCCCTGCTCATGTAGCCTATAAATCCACTCCAGACAGGTGTGGCTGCATTGCCAAAAGTCTCACAGGCCCCAGGTCATAGAAGCTGAAAAACAGACACGGGTTTTGGGGATGGCTCTTGATGTCAGGCAACTCATTTCCCCCCCTCACACTCAGTAAACTGTGTTTAAAATCAGAAAACATCCTTACAATGACTACCCTGACCACCACCTCTCATCCCTGCTATCCTACAGGCACTAATCCCTCTTGCACAAACAGCAAAGGATGGAAAGAAAAAAACCCAGGGACCAACATGGTGTTTGCTGAGCTGCTGAACCACCTAAAGATCAAAAGCAAGGTATTTTTATCTCATCAGCTGCTTTGCATAAAGGATCCACAGCAAAAAGCTGCAGGTTTGGTGCACTGCTCATGGTGTAACCACAAATGAACTGCTCCCTCCTGCTCTCAGGGAATATTGGTGTCTGAGTCTCAGGGAATATTTGAGGTCTCAAAGAGGCAGAAGCTCGGAGGGAGGACGCTGCTGAAAGGCTTGTTGGCTCAGTTCCCAGTGAGCTGACCTTTTGGAATAAAATAAGTCTCAGTGAGGGGCAGCATTTTACATGAGGAAAACACAGGGAAGAGAGCACTGCAGACACTGAGATTATTTTCATTTTTGTGTGGGGAAGAAGTGCTTAAAAACGACCTCATTAGAGGCCTCTGCATTGTCCAGCAGCTGATCAAAGTTCTCTTGTACATGGAGCTAATCTGCCAAGCAAAGGTCCAGAGTTAATCTCTCCTGCAAAGGGCCAGATTTCCAACTCCCTGAGACAACCATTCCGGGGTAAAGCTCTGTGGAGACGTCAAACCCCAAATCCCTTTGAAAACAGTTAAAAGCAAAGTCTCTTTACCTTTTACATCAGCTCTGCTAATCCTCTGCAAAAGTGAAACCTTTAGAAGCCAAATTATAAAGTAGTAGAACAGAGTAATTTATTGTCTTATTATCAAAAAGTAATGGCAGGGAAAAAAATCAATTTTGAGAGGGCTCTTTTCTGTGTCTGACTCGCCAGTTTTGCAAAACTGTAATTTCCCTTGTGGGAAATCCATTTTCTTGTGGAAATACTACTGTATGTATTGGCTGCTTTTCCATGAATTATATCCAGGCTCTTGCATAAAATACTGTCATTTTGCAGTAGCAACAGTCACAGTGGTGAATCAAATCTGATATAACCTCTTCCTCTCTGGGCTTTTAACACCACTCACCTGAGTGCTTTGCTAAGTGTGCTGAAGGTTAATCATTTAAAAGAATGATGTATTACTCCTACAGAGAAAGAGTTTTTATCCAAACCCAAGGATTCTGAAACTTCTAAATATATAATGAATAATCTGACCTGACACACAAAAATCCTTGCATTGCCCATAAATATTATTCTCTGTATAAACTTTAAAAGCCACTATAGTTTTCTTGCTAAGCACTTCTCTTTATTTCAGGTTTGCTTTCCTTGGCAAAAGAGGAATGTGAAGTTCACTTGGAGAAAAATATATGTCCTAGGGGCCCTCTATAATGAATGACTTGGCTTCTCTCTGCAAGTGCTTGTACTATTTTGAGAAATGGATATATAGTGGGGTGGTTACCAGCAGTTCCTTTTGTTGTAATTTCTGAAATGAAGCTTCTCATGTTTCAGAGAATAATTGATTTTTTTAAAATAGCTTTCCTGTAGCTATACAACTCATTTTATTCTGGCACTTTTTCCTTTTTGTTCCTTTTTTACCCCTCCTTTCAGATGCTTAATTATCTTTTGCAATGGTACACAAAATCAAATTACACAGCAGCAAGGTAGGTAGTTTCCTGGTATTCATCAGCATTCAAAAAGAAAAGGATGTTTTTATAATTTTGTCACAGACACTCCAGTCATCTTTGTTTTTCTCTATTATCTTATTATTAAAATTCTGCTTTCAATTAGGATGCTAAAACAATGCAAACCCTTAGTTTTACATAACAGCAAAATATTCAGCTCAGGATTTAAACTGTGTCTGCATTACCAGCCCTTTGTGTTTAGGTACTTCACAGGCCTCAGTGCTGTAATATATATAATATTCCTCTGAAGCACAGGAGGCTTCAGAGTGAGAAGATAAAACCCCCAGAAATCAAACCCATAATTTTATGCCTTTCCTTCAAATCTTCACGCCGATGTTGGCGTTAAATTGTTGTCCACACCACTGCAGTGGGGCCACATCCTCGGGCTTTTACAGCTCTGATATACAACTGATATCAATGAAAATAACATTCACAGCATAGAACAGCTCCCAGAATTCTTCCCTTAAAAAGAGCAGACATAGAAACAGCTTTGAAGACACACAACCTGTTTTTTTAGGGTGCTTTGAGAAGGGTATGAAAGTGGTTCTACAAAGCTGCTCATACCTACCTCCTCTCTGCTGATTCTTCTCCCTCTCCATGGAGGTTTTTCACCAGCAACTCCTGCTGGGAAGTTGTGAGAGTCTGGATTTGCTCTCACAGAAGTCACCACTGGGTTGTGGTGTCATGGCTGATCAAGCAGGGAGCGTCCCATGAGTCAGGATGTGCTGCTGTGGCTCCCTGCACAACACGGAAACACCAGCGTGCAACCAAAAAGAACCATTCCGAAGGAAACTCAGGATTTACACAATATTTACAGAGTCAGAGAGTCTGGTTGGAAAGGAGCTCTAAGATCATTGAGCTTAACCCAGCACTGCCAAGGCCACCACTGACCCATGTCCCAAAGTGCCTCATCCAGACAGCTTTTAAATCCCTCCAGGAACAGTGACCCCACCACTGCCCTGGGCACTCTGTTCCAATGCTTGACATCTGGTTCCATGAAGAAATTCTTCCTAATATCCAATCTAAACCTCCCCTGGCACAACTTGGCTAATATACAGATATTTACTCTCAGTAGTCAACGCATCTTAATAAACACACAGGAAAGTCTCTCCTCCAGTGGTTGGCCTTTAAAACAAACAACAAAGCAGAACTGTTCCTTGGGAGCCAAATCTCAAACATGAGGATGCAAATTTACATCCAGCCGTGCCACAAACCTTTCAGAGGGAGACCAAGTTGATGACTTAAATCCCCCCAGACTACCAGAGGCAGATTTTTGGTAATATTTCTGACATCAGTTCTATTGTTTCCCCCTATAATGCACTGACCCAGATCTGTTGGTGTAATTTTTCAGCTTCTAATACTGATAATATTGCTTTTAGACAGTGGTTTCAGGGCCCTTTTGAGATGAGTTCTTCAAAGCTGCAGCTTAATCCATTCTTTATTAGCTGCTGTAAAGTGATTACTTCTTCAGGGCTGGATGGAAGTACTTAAAGGAAATGAGCATTCCGTTACCAGCCATCCCTGCTCCACTTCCAGAGCTTTTGCTGGAATTTTAACGCTTTAGGGTTGAGTGATGGGAGCATAAAACAAGAGGAGACGCTGAGAGAAAAGTTTCAGATGGTAAATGTGTTGCCACTGTGACATTTTTTTAACGAAATCCCAAACTGTGACAGGTGCTCAGGGACTGATGGCCCGTGACGGGCGATCTGGAGGTCGCCGGAGCCGCTGCTGCTGCTGCTGAGATGTCATTTTATTGTTTAGTTCCAAATGAAAAATCGCTCTCTGAATGCAGTTTATTAGAATCCTGTTGCAAGCAGGAGCCGGGGGAAGTCACATCACAGTTGCAGATTGCCTTCCATTGCTCCTTCCAAAGGAGGAGAAAAAAGGGATTAAAAAAACCCCCCGAATCTACTGCATCTGTCAGGCTGTAATTAGGTGGAGACACTTTCTTCTGCCCATGTGAACTCCTCCTGCTAATTCCATGATGACTGTGCTGATTAACACAAGGCTAAGATGGTTTCAAGGAATACTTGTTCATCTAATAACTGCAGGAAACAAGTGCCACCTGTTGTCATGGAGAAGGACCTGATTCAAGGGCAAAGCAACTTGACCACAGCTCTGCGATTCCAGAGAGCAAATCCACAGTAATAAAGTAAATAAAGAAAAAAAAAAGAGAAAAGACTAATTAATTTCAGAGCTGTTGAAAGCCTGCAATGTTAATAAAAAACCCAAACAAGTCCTGGATGTTATTTTTATCAATGTCTGTATATCAGTCCAGCCAATTGCTGCTGTATGTATTCCATGATAAATAAAGTCTTGGAAAGAAAAATAAACATTGTGATGTTTCTTTAGGAGCAGAAATAGTTTCCCTCAGACAAAAGGGTGAAGGAAAACATGTATTAATGTACAGGGACATGGTACTGATGTAAGAACGTTGAGACCTGATCTATCACAACTTAAAGAGAATGACTTTGTTCTGATCACAGAATCATGGAATGGTTTGGGTTGGAAGGCACCTTAAAGATCATCACATTCCACCCCCTGCCATGGGCAGGGACACCTTCCACTAGCCCAGGTTGCTCCACCCTGGCCTTGGACACTTCCAGGGATCCAGGGGCAGCCACAGCTTCTCTGGGCAACCTGTGCCAGGGCCTCAAAACACCAAACCCCAGAGACTTCCAAAAGCAGTTTTGAAGCTGCACAAACTTCTGAACCCATTTATTATGTAGTTCCCCTCTCAAGGTGAAACAATAATAAAAAAATTAATTGTGTTCCCAAGCCTTCTTAAGAAAAAAACCCCAGAATTATATTGAATTTTTTAAGGAAAAGTCAGCGCAGGGCAATCGCTGTTGCAAAACCTTCCTAATGAATCATTGCAGCCTGCCATCCTTCACAGGAGCAAGGAATATCCATGTACAGAACCAGGACATTCATTTTAATGAAAGAAAATACAACATCCACAGAAATGCAGGGAGCTGAGTAAATATGTTTTAGAATAAGAGCTGGAGACAAAGCTGCACGTGGGGAGCTGAGGAGATTTGTGGTGCCACAGGGAAGGGAGGGATGTGGGAGGGATGGATGTGGCTCATCTCACCTGGAGGACAGGGATCACCAGGGGGGACATTCAGAGGAAAAAATCCTAGAGGAAACTTCCACAGTATAACAAACTCTCTGCTATTGCCCTCTCTGGCTCCTGTTTTGGTAGGTTGTTACTCCCCCCAAAAAATAAATACTGCCAAAGCTGGCCATTACAAAAGAGCAGCATAACCCAAACATGTTCCAATTCCAATCTGGCCAGAAACAATTTAAATTTCTGTGACACATTAATTTCACTTCAACATGCCTCAGGTTTGGGGTAACATCACATTTATCCCTAAAAATGTCCTGTTCCCTCTGGGTCTCTTCTGCTGAGTCTAACAAAAAAACAAGAAGAAAATTCTAACTGAAAGCCCATCAAGCTTTTTTTTTTTTTGGTAGGTTTTCATGTGTTTCCTCCATTTCATATCTTGGCAGCAAAGCTAAAGAAATCACTGTTGAATTTTAAATAATGAACCTGATTTTCCTAAGTGTTGGGTAGTGTTATCAGCAGGGAGAACAACACAGTCTCTGGGCCACAGCTTGAAAACCTGAAGGTCTCTATTTAGCTTTGCCAAACACCTGGTTTGAGTTCATCAAAACACTTCACCTCTTTCCCCCCCTTCCCATTCTTGTTTCTTATCTGCTCTGTTTTGGTTTTTAGGCCCCTTCAGAGCGGGAGATGGTTCTCATTTTGTGTTTGTGAGGTGCCAGGCACGACAGGAGCCTGGTGGTGGTTGGGTCCCTGCTGGGTTTGTCCTGCTGGGCACTTTTTGGGGATATTGGGAAGGCTCTTGGTGTCCTCGTGCCACGCTGGGCTGTGCCAGGTGTTGTGTCTGTTGGCTCTGCTGCATCTCAGCAGGGCAGGGATGCTGGAGGCCTTTGAGGTCTGTGAGATGAAGGTGCCCACACTTCAGCAGATCCCGCTGCAATCCCCCGTTTAATGGGGGTTTGCTCCATGGATAAGCCAGGAGGGAACGAGGAAAAGGAAGGGAAGTGCACATTGCACACCCCAGGGGCAGGTGGGGAGTGGACAGACATCCCCCAAAATCCACCCCCTAAGCCCCCTGAATGACGACAAGAAGGAGGAAGAGAAGGATTCTGCTCCTGCAACATCTCTCAGAAGGGCTGGTGAAGTTCTACCTCAAACTGCAGCCCCACCTGCTTCTGTCTCACCAGGGAGTTTCACAACAGAAAACACAATAGAAACCATGAAGTGGCAGCACCAGACCCTGTCAGGACAGGAGTGATGAAGGGCTGGAGGAGCTCTGGATTTATTTTCCTCTGGAAAGAAGCAGCTCTTGTCACTGCTCCAGCTTTCGGTCGCTCCAAAGCATTTTGCTCCTCACCAAAGCCCTTGGGGTGCTGGGGGCAATATCCATCAAACCAGACAATCCTGCATCCAAACCCTGGGCAAAATTGATGGGGAAGCCCAGCTTTTCTCTTGAGTATTTAATCTCAAATACTGCAGTGCTTCAGTCCCGAGCCCTTCACCCCACAGAGCTGTGTCCCCCCTCGACCCCTCACTGGTTCAGCTACTTCACAACAATTTGGATTTGAAATCTGAGCATTTCCAGGTTCCTGCCAGAAGAACAGGGATGTTCCCAGACAGCATCCATGCCATGAGCAAATCTGGTGGGAATAAAACCATCTCTAGGCAGAGGAGACTTTGTGCTAATAACAACAACTATTATTTATAATAAATAGAATAAAAATAATCGATATTTACCTATGACTTGCTAAAACATGCATTTGGACAATGCTGTGAGGCTCAGGGTGGGATTCTTGGCATTGTCCTGAGCAGGGTGAGGAGCTGGACTTTGATGATCTTTGTGGGTCCCTTCCAGTTCAGGATATTCTATGATTCTCTGGCTCTGGAAGGATGGACAAGAACAGGATGTTGTTAAATTGTTCACAGAAGTGCTGTTTAATACAGGTCTAACCTGTTTCAACCATCCCTGTCCCACCTAACCTGCACATCATGTTTATAAACCACTGGCTCTTGGGGATGGGCCTGTGCAGGGCTAAGGGTTGGACTCAATGATCCTTGTGGGTCTCTCCCAATCCAGCATATTCTGGGATTTATTGAGTGTTTTTAGAGAAGGACACAAGAAGCAGGGGCAGGTGACCACAGTGCTCATGTGTGAAAGCCTTGTGGGATCCTGACTTCCCTTTCCTGGACCCACACCCTCCCAAAACCCTGGAGTGCCCTGGGAGAAGGTGCTTCCCATGGGCACAGCTGCCAAAACACAGGAGGTAGCAGAGGAGAGATTTTTGTTTACTTGAGGTATTTAGGGTTGGATAAAGCCCTGAGCAACCAGCTCTGGTCCCCTGGAGCTCCACGTGTGCCTGTACCCCCAGACAATGTCCTCTACCTTCAGCAATGTCTGCTGCACTTTTAATGTGTTTGTGCATCCTCCAACAGCAAGAATAGAGAAGGGACCCTAAAAGGGACCCTAAAGTGGATTCACACTGAATCCACTTCCAAAGATTGAGAGCAACTCTAGAATAAAGTGTAATATTCAGAGCACATTGATCTGAGACCCTCTGCTGAGCAATGAGCTCTGCTGACCATGTGGCTTTACACCCTTTCACCAATAACTTAGACAAGAAACAAAACCCACACCTCCCAAAGGGTCTGAAACTTTGTTACAGAAATGGGGACTTCACTGAGCCCTGGAACAAATCCTGTGCAACCAGAGAAAGGCAAAGTGCTCACAACACATCCAAGCATGTGTTGCCTGGTTAATAAGTGTATGGATGTTCTATAATTTTTTTTGTAAATAAATTAACACAAATAAAGAATAACATTTTAGGGGTGGTTCACGACGCTGAATCCCTTTCTGTGCCACTCATTGTGCAAGTTTTATTTAATACATCAACACTGTAACTAAACCCAAACCCTACCGCCAAGCAAATATCCAGGCACAGCAAATCCAACCCCATGTCTGGGAATGGGCTCAGGCAGAAATGCAGAGCTTTTATAGGATCAATGATGGTGTTTAAAAAAAGCCAACACACTGATGAAAAAAGATGACATTATCACTGAAGTATGATATTCAATTTAAAATGGATTAGGGAGCACTCTAGGTATAAGTGCTGCACTTTAAGTAGCAGTGATAGTTCAACTATGGATACACACATTACATCCCATCTCTTTGTACTTCAGTGCAGCTTCTGGCATCTACAGTTATTAAAGCTCTCATTGTAATACATTAAATACTGTAAATGCTCTTCTACAATAATTCTTCACATGCTCTTTGCCCCTTTGCCAACCTTCACGAGCGTAGATGCAACCAGAGATGGAAGGAAACAAAAAGGATGTGGTTAGAGTGGGTATGTTCAAAAAATTAGTCTAAACAAGTTATTCGGCATCTCCAAGAAGCAAAACTCATCTTGCAGAGCTTTCTGCTGGAGGTTACAGTTGGCAGCCTCAGAGCATCACTGCAAAGAGCACAGGATGCCCACACTGCCCATCCTGAGATGCCCAGGGAGATGCTCGTGCACAGATATTGAAGTTACAAAGAAATCTGAGTGTAGAAAACAGAGCAAACGCCTTTGCTCAAATCACAAAAGCAGGCACTCCAGCCACTGTCACCCAGATCACCCTAAACTCTCTAAACCAATGGAACAAGAGTGCCCATAAAAGCTGCATACTGCATATTGATTTTCCTATTTTATTACAGCAAGTCCTCTCTGAAGAGGTACCACAGCTATTTGCTCCTTCCAGTGCAATAGTTTGTGAGGCTGTAATTCAGTTTGCCTTCCCGTAATCACATGTGTACACACATTTCCAGACACATTTCTTACACAAAATGTCATTGATTCCGAATGTAGAGAATGGATTTTCCCAGTTCCACAGAGCAAACCTTACCAATCCTGTCTAAGACAGCAATATTGGCTTCCCCACCTTCCTTCCTTCCCTCCCTGCCCACCTTCTTTCTCCATTCAGAGATTCACAGAATTATTTCCAGATTATTTTTAGATATTATTATTATTATAGATTATTATTATAAATATTATATTCCAGCTATTACACTAAAGAAATGCCCTATTAATTAAAAAAATGTAAAAAATCAGACTAAACCAAGCTTTGGACCATTACCTGTGATTCTTGATTTATGTTTACTGAATATTAGAAAGTACCACCTCTCCAGTAGTTCTTCATTAAATAAACTCAAATTATAACTGATACTTTATTTTAGCCTGGTTGTCAAAGACAAAAAAAAAAAGGCATAAAAGTGAGGAACATAAAAGGAAAATTGAATTATATGCTGACAGTAAGAGGGTGAGATTTAGTTTTACATTATAAAACTGGGGTGATAACATGAAGTACATATATTTTTATGGCTTTTGACTGACAGTTTCCAGGTGGGAAAAACTCCAAGCACCTTAAGAAATAATTCAATGACTCACTTGGCTGACTTTGCAGTCAAGACATCCCTTTACCAGAGAAAATTTTATGTTAAGTCCTAAAAAAAGAATCACACAGCATAAAGAAAAGTATCATTCTCCTCAGACATTTGTTTCAGGCATCTTTTCTGCCCCGGGGGCAAACTCATTTTTCTCCTTAGACTCTGCAGTGATCAAGTCTAAAGAAAAGTGTCTTCCCAGAAAGCCTCAGATGTTGGAAATTCCTGTGGATTTGCTTGAAAAGCTTTGGTGCAAGATGAAAACAGGCCTCCAATTGACTGGTTTTTAATTATTTTGGTTTAGTTTTATTTGGTGTTTGTTTGTTTGTTTTCACTTGTTAGTTTTTTGTTTCAATTTTGGTTGTTTTGTTGTTGTTGGTTTTTTTTTTGTTTTTTTTTTTATAAAATGAAAATTCAGCAACCACAAGTGGCTTCTTTGATTGTTCTTCTCTTTTCTCCCTTCAGTTTTTACAATTGGAATGAAAAATACTTTTACCTCCCACACTGAACAGTTTAAACACATTTGCTCATCCATTTGTTTTCTGTGGTTTCTTTAAGTGTTTCATTATATTCAGATAACTACAGCGACTAAATCAAATTTTTACAAGGAAAGAGAAGGGATAGGGATGCCAAATATGTTAAAATAAAGGTAAGAAGGGGTTTATTTTGCTAAGTGGACTTGTTGAGAAAATAATTTCCTCACTATAAAAGCCATAAAAATCACCATTAACATGGAAATCACAACTACCAGCATTGAATATTGTCCTTCCATCAATGCAATATATTATTAGACACCCCTGTTTCTTCCACACAACAATCCACAACACTGACAGCTCCAATCTTTTATTGAATTTATTCCTGACCTTTCAGATAATGCTCCTTGTTATCTGCCTCTCTTTGTTCCTCGACTATAAAAACCACATTGTCCTGAAAAAAGTTACATTTGACCCTCTTGGAGGTGTGAATGTTGAATTCACACAAAGCTCCTTCCAGGTATTTTCCCAGAAATTATTAGGTTACGTATTTCGAGTTATTTATTTCTGCACTAAACTAAAAAATGTGATTTTCACCAAAAAACCTCAGACTTAACAGCAGGAAAGCATTCATTTTTTCCTAGGAAATGCTTCCCAAGAACTGTCTTTTTAGCTTCATTATATAATTCCTATTAAGACACCCTGGTTTCCCCCAATACTCAGTCAGAGCAATGGTACAGGATGACATGAACAGCAATTATTTCTTTCTACAAGTCTCTTTGCATCTATAAAAACCAATATCTTTTATTTCAAGAGGACTAAAAATCAAATATTAACTTTCTCAATATTTTATTATCTTTATATTGTTATCCCAAAGAAATATAACTATCTCAAATTTGAAAAATATTTGAAAAATTCGACTTAAAAATTTGAAGAGTGATTAATTTAGGATGTACAGAGGGTGTGATGTTTCTTTATATCAAGTCTTCAGAAAGGTTGGATGACATAAAATAATGGAACTACATCATATAGCAACCCACATGCTCTGTGATGAGTAAACCACTTTTTACTGGCATTTAATAAATTAATAAATAGAATTTAATAATTACATTTTCACTCTAAAGGCAAGAAAGGACCCTTTCTTTCTCAAAGAAAGAAAATAAGTATTTAGATGAGAGAGGAGACAAAACAAAAAGCCCCTTCTGTTCATTAAAAAAATTATATTTTCTAAGAAATTACTACTAATAAAAGACTGATTTAATCTTTTTATTTGCCATTTATAGTTCTGAGGTTGTGTTCCCTTGGGTTTACTTCATGGACCAACACTCTGCACCGTGCAGGGAGTTTTATTTCACTTGTGAACACTCATCAGCTCTCAGGGGTTGACTATAGATATCATTGTTTAAATTTTTTTAGAAGTCTCTGGAGAACAAGTGATTTTTATTGCTCTTCCACAGCAGCTTATTGATGTTTCCTCTGCATATTGCAAAGTGTTTCCTCCTCAGCCATTATTGCTTTCACTTCCAATATTTAGTTGGAAAGTGAATCAGCAAGATGGACGTGGATTTAGGGAGTATAAAACTCAACTCACTGCATTAAATCATTGTGTATTTTTAATATCCTTCAGTTGCTTGTCTAGAGAGGGCAAAAATAACACATTATGTTTGACTGCAGATTGCACTCAGGAGTGAAATATTACCTGGAATTTGGACCCAGAAGTGCTACATCTGCCAGGCTTCAGCTTTAATTCCATTTGGTCTGAATGGTTTTCACAGTCTGAGGTTTTAGTCAGAAAATCAGGGAATGATTTGGGTTGGAAGGGACCTTAAAGCCCATCCCATCACACCCACCTTCCACTATCCCAGGCTGCTCCAAGCCCTGTCCATGTGCAGAGTTTGCATAAAAACACTGAAAAGGGGAGATGCACCTTTAAATCTAATGATGACTCAGTGCCTTTGATTTGCACTTTAACACGTGGAACACAGGAAAACAATTTTTAGTCCGAAGAAATTCTCAGCTTGAGGCATCAAACTATTTGTGTTTGGGAAAACTATTTGCTAACTAGGATCTGGAAGTCCAATTAATTTGTGAGGAGTGCAGGACTTGCATAGACAACTGACAAAAGCAGACACTGTTTCTCTCCAGTATTGTCAGATTTAAAGCCACACATTTGTTTTATGTCACAATAGTAGGATTTAGGACGAGGCAGCACTGCCAGACTGTGACTGCCCACACATTCCTCAGCAAGCAATTAGAAACTTGTTATTTAATACACCCAGATTTGCTCTGGAGTTGGTTACATGGAAGTCCCAAAGCCCTGGATTTGCCTGATATTTTCAGAGTTTGGAGGCTGAGACACCGCAGGAAAAATCCTGAATACTGTCAGCACAAAGGGATTTCTTTAATTTTACCACTGGTTGGATCACTGTTTGCAGTTGCAACGCCAATAATGATATTTGAGTGGTGTCACAGCCAGTATTTACTGCAGGTTTCCTTCCTCTTGCTCTGCAATTCTTACTGCTCAGACTGGTTTTATTTCTTCTTCTGTAAAAACCAGAGAAGAAATGCAGTCTCACACAGAGGCACCACCACTCTGCTTCTCTCACTGAGAAATCAGCAGCACAAGCCCTGACAGACAGAGTTGGTTGGCCCAAAATTATACAAAGCACCACTTAAAAAAAAGGTGACTCTTTTCCTTGGCTTCTGATATCACAAGTACTTGTAAGGAGGGTTTGAAAGACAACAACCCAGTCTTGACCCCTCTAACAGCTGTCCAGAGGCCCGAGATGAGCATTAGTATTGGGGAAAAAAATACAAAAATACAAAATAAAAACATCACCAGTTCCCCCACAAAATATCTGTCCTGGTCCCTGTGTTATCCATATCCTAAAAGTAGAGCTTCCCACCTGTTCTCCCTCAGCTGAAGAGCTGTCAGGCAGTGATTCCAGCAGTGGGAATGACTTTGGAGCTGTCCAGGATTGGCCTCATCCTCACTAGTGTCCATGTAGAGCTGGTGGGCAACATCTGTGCTCCCAGCAACTGCTGAGATTCCCAGGGTTGGGATAAACACTGGCTGGATTAAATACTTGTTCCTAAATGATTCCAACAGGACTCAATCCTGCTTTCCCAGCAGAAGGTGGGAAAGGGCACCACGTGCTGGCAGAGCCTGAAGCCAATCCTCCCCAGGACTTGGGGTTTGTGTGCCTGGGGGAAATTTTGGGGCTTTAATTGTTATTCCCCACCAACAGCCCTGCCTGCAGCTGTGTGACCCTGTCACCTGAGCACACATCAAAGAGAAACCAACATCAGAGCAGCTCCAAAACCCACTGTGCTCGCTCAGAAAAGAGCAAAAGAAAGAGGTTTGTTCTTTGAACAACAGCATTTTTCTTTCCTGCACATTTTCCTCGTGTTCCCCCCCAAAAATTCTCATGCCTTGAAGCTTTTCCTGAGTTTTCTGGAGAACCTGATCCATCTTGATTGTCACCATAACACCTTTTCAATACCCAAAAGCTAATTCAGCACTCTCTCAAATATTATCAACCCCCCCCAACAACTCTTAACTCCTCACAAAACACTGAACACACCATAGTTCAAGGTCTGACAAAGTATTAGTCTTATATTTGATCCACTATTTCTGTTAAAAATAGATTGAAAACGTAGAAGCCAGTTAAATCAGTACCTACAAATTAAAATAAGAATATCTTTAAGGTGCAAGGAATTATTTCAGCCTGTTACAGCTGGATCCCTGCAATTCCTGCTCCCCAGTGCTCCACAAATCCTTTCCCTGTTGACAGCCACATGGTCCAACACGTTCACCCCAATTTTACCTTTGGAATTATGTCAAACTTCAGCCAGAATATGCATTTTTTTACCACTCCTGACACTTTTACCAACCGTTTTTTATTTGCCTTTTCTTTTTTTAGCTTTCTATTTCATGTACAGTGGGGACACAGCATTGAAGGAACATGAATTACCCTGAAGGGGTGAACCATGTTACACAGAATAAAAAGATCTTTAAATGCAAACTTGCAGATCTCTTAATGACTCTTATTAATGACTCTTATTATTAATCTCTTATTTGGGGGTTTAGCACTAATAATGGCAGAATTTTAAGAGCAGTGACTGTGGAGATACACCAGGAAAGAAAAATCTTACCAACTTCATGTCATGTTCTAACACCTATAGTACTTCAATTAAATAAAATATTTCTTTACAAGCCAACTTAAGGAACAATCCATAGAAAAATGGGATACTGGCCTACCCATTTTGCTTGGTCTTGTTCAGGGAGCAGCAGTAGAATAAAGAATCATGAACAAAGGCAGAACTTTTGTTTCCAGGAAACCTTCACCAGCTGCTTCTCTCTCAAATAATGGCCCTTTCCCTGGTCAGCTTTAATTAAAATCTCCAGACACAAAAGAAGGGTCAGGATTGGCTTAAGAAAGCAGAAATATTCACCTGAAAGGCACTTCAGAATGAGAAATGTATTAAAAAAAGTTGGACATGAAACAGATTTCTTCACTCCTTTCATTCCTCCTCATTCTCCTTAGAATATATTATGGAAGTTTATTTTTTACAGCCTTTTTCAGAAGAGTTTCTTTTCCACTGAAGGGTCTGACCAGGCAGATTTTACTGAGGGAAAACTAAATTATTTTCATTTTTACTGCTTTCTAAAGCTGGTCTTTATTTTTATTTTTTTTTTTTTAGTAGAGAAAGAATAAAATATCTCATTAAAACAATGTTTTCAGAACTGTTTTCTACTCAACTTGTTCAAATAATAAATGATATAGAGAAGTGGATTTATCATTAACTTTTTTTTTTTTTTTAAATTTGCTTTTTCTGACCTCCCCCATTACATATTTAAGGCTCTTTGGACTGGCTGCTTACTGGGGGAGAGTGGGATGAGAAGGTTCAGCTTTTCTTTCCAGAACTTTCTGGAATTGTGACCTGACAACACCTTGATGCATCCAGTGAAAAGTCTCTGAGCACTGAGTTTGAGTGGCAAGGTTGCTTTGTTTTTTAATAGTTGTATATCACTGGTATAATTTAATGTGAATTTAATGAAACCATGGGTTTAGGAAAGAAAATTAACCAATTTGAGAAGGTTTACCACAGTGGAGCAGCTGATGAAAGCCTAACACTGCTCTGAAAAGTAAAACTGTGCCTGATTTACATTTATATTGTGCTTTTTTTTTTTTTTTTTGTAATTTTTTTTATTCCTCCTCCATTATTCCAAGGCTGTGCTTTATTACTCTAAATAAGGGAATAATAAAATATGGTTACTATATTAGATTTAAAAAAGAAAGAGGGATATGTAGAGTCTGGCAACAAAGTCTGTTTGCTTAAAGAGTTGAGGAAATAAATAAAGTTCTCAAGCTGGAAATAACCAGAGCATCACCAAGTACTTCCACAGATTGGGATTGTGGGAAAACAGCCCTGAATTCCAAGAGAGAAGAATAAAAAGTGGGGTTTATTCTCCTGGTTCCTTGGGGGAAGCCACAGCTTTGGTGATGGAGATGTGCTGGAGGAATGTGCCAAAGAGCCCCCAGGATCCTACTGTCCATCCCAAGGGGGTTAACAGGATTTAATGGCACTTCACAGGCAGGAATAATTTAATTTCTTTAAAGAGAGACAGTTTTAAAGTGTTTAACCATGAAATATTCCTAAATAATCTCCTCTTCTTTATTAGCCTTTGTCACCAGGCAGCTCCTGCCCTGCCTTTGGGACACGCTGGAGGCACAAGGAGCTGTTCAGGTGCCTGAAATTGGACATTTTCTGTGGGAATTAAGCATGGAAAAAACTAACTCTGCCCCAGAGGATGTAACATCAGCTTTCTCACAGGATACCAACTCTCAGGTACCCAAATTATTGGGTTATTTTAATCCCACACCACCATCAGCTGTCCCATCCCATCGTGGCAACATCTTCATTAACACCAAAACTCCTGCTCAGCAAAGTATGACTGGAAAACTTATGTATTTATGCTTCGAATTTAATATTCCACAGCTCGTTCTCGAGGTAGAAAATATTATCTACAAGACTGAAAAAAAAATAAAAAAATCAGCTTTTCAGGCTTGATTTCTCCTGTCACACTTAAGGGCTGTGCTGGTGTTATAACTATCACAAGAGCTTAAGGAAAACCACCTCCTGCTGCCAACATCACATTAAGGGTTCAACCAAGCTGGAATTTACTGCTGTGGGATATATGTCAGTAAAAATGGGACGGGGAAAAGGGCTTCCAAAGTGTGGGAAAAGCAGGTTGATGTCGTAACACGAGAAAATATGTACAGGTCAAAATTCCTTGAGGAAAAAAACCCACTACATGTATGGGAGCTCTGTAACCTAGCTAGTTAAAAAATAAAATATCTTTATACATATATTTATATATGCTGTGTATATATACATCTCTTATTATATGAAATATCTTCTATAAAAATAAAATGTTTATATATATCCTATATATATCTATATCATACTTATATCTATATAATTATAGATAGATATCTTATTGTATAAAATACCTTTTTTCTATATTGAATAAACGTAAAAGCCACCAAACCTGAGGTAAGGCAACAGTTCCACACTGAAAACTGAATTTTGTTACTTTGTCACTGAAAGGACTGAGAAAATTGTACCTAAAGGAGCTGGGTTTCAAAGCAAAGTAGCAAAAAAGTACAAAGCAAAGTGCATTTATGGTATATACTCACAAGTATCTTTATAAATACACAAAGGAAAAAGTGGGATATTTTAGCTCAACTAACTAGTGACAACATTTAACCACCCCTTCAGTGGGATGAAATTGGATATTTCAGTGAGGTTTTGCACTTCAGTGACTCCAGTTTACTTCCCCATGTTACACCAGCGAGTTTTTCGCCCCTTTTTGTTCTTTTCATGCCAAAAATATGTCACCTCTTCAAAATCTCGCCCTGTTTTGCAAGGCAGCTCCTCACATGCCCACGGAGATGCTCCTCTTTCCTCTGAGCCAGCAGAGACAGGAGAAGGGCTTGATGTGTTCTCAGCTCCCACCTGTGTGAGTGACAGCATTTAAATGTGCATGAAAGGAGATAAAGTTACAAAATTCCACGGCCTGAATGGAAGATGAAATAACCTGCCTGCAAACCAAACTTCAACTTCCAGCAGGGGAGGGGAGGAAGAGAAAGAGTTCTCTGGTTCCCATTCCTTGCTCCAGACTGGGGGGATGTTGCTTGGCAGA
Organism: Pseudopipra pipra; assembly: GCF_036250125.1. NCBI lineage: Eukaryota > Metazoa > Chordata > Aves > Passeriformes > Pipridae > Pseudopipra > Pseudopipra pipra. The sequence goes on along the minus strand of NC_087558.1, from coordinate 2,589,154 downwards.
GCTGAAAAGCAGGGAATGAGCTCCTGAACCTGGAAATCATAGTTTGGTTCACTTAGACTTACAGCAGAAGAGTTTTATTTTGTAATATGTATTATTGAGGGGCTGGAGAGGGTCCAGGGAAGGGAACAGAGCTGGGAAGGGGCTGGAGAAGCTGAGGGAGCTGGGGGGGCTCAGCCTGGAGAAAAGGAGGCTCAGGGGGGACCTTCTGGCTCTGCAATTCCCTGACAGGAGGGGGGAGCCGGGGGGGAAAATCAGTCTCTTCTCCCACAGAACAAGTGACAAGATGAGAAGAACGGGCCTCAAGTTGCACCAGGGGAGGCTCAGGTTGGATATTGGGGAAAATTTCCTCCTGGAAAGGGCTGTCCAGCCCCAGCACAGCTGCCCAGGGCAGGGGTGGATCCCCATCCCTGCAGGGATTTAAAAGCCCTGTGGGTGCAGCACTTGAGGACAAGGGTTAGTGGTGGCCTTGGCAGTGCTGGGGAATGGTTGGACATGACCATAGAGACCTTTCCCAACCTAAACAATTCCCTGATTCTATTGCAAATCCCTGAGACAGGTAAAAGTCACAGTCAGATGTTTGAAATCACACCTGTGGAACTGCCAGAAGATAACCTGAGGTTTCTGCAATGTTTATAAACTACCAATTCTACTCCAGGTCGGGATTTTCCATGTAAAATTTTCTCTCATCTTTAGTGAAAGAGATTCAGCAAGACATTGATTATTTACCAAGGCTGAACTAAAGTAAGAAAGGTGAGTGTTGAGGGCTGGACAGGGCTTGGAGCAACCTGGACTAGTGGAAGGTGTCCCTGCCCGTGGCAAGGAATGGAATGAGATCTTTAAAGTTTCCAACCCAAACCATTCTGGGATATTATGATATTCTGGGATATTACTGGGCCAAAGCTCAGCCTCCCTGTTTTTTTTCCTGATATGATCTTCCAGGAAAGACAGCAAACCCCTTCCTTGTGAAGTGTCACAAAACTCAGCTCACAGAATTTCAGGTGAACCCAACCACAGCCTGACCCATCAGGGTTTTATTTCAGCCCCACACGTGTTTGAGTTTGGCTGAGGCTCACAATTATTCACCTGTGATACCAACCACTGGTGATTTCTCTTGCAGAGCAGTTTGAAGAGCCCCCTGTGCCAGGGGCTGTGCAGGGAGCAGGGAAATGCCCTGGCACCAAGTGGATCTTGCAGGATAATTGATATAATTATTGCTGCCAGAACACCTCCTCACCCACTGCATTGTTCACAAATTAGCTGGAGAGCCACAACTTTTAATGACCTTTTTCACTTGCGTGGGGATGATTTCTGCTGCAGCCCTTTTTAGTTTCTGTAATTAAAGTCATTTGAAAGTTTTAAACTAGAAAGTGCACTCAAGGCACATGAACTGATAAAGGGAAATGTGGCTTCCAGAGCTCTTTTTTCCCCCCTTCATGCAGAGCTCCCACTGTGTCACAAAATTACACAATGTCCATCTCTCCATTTGGCTCAACAACAAAGGGTTTCCACCTACTCACTCCACGCTTTTCATATGTTTATTTTTAAATCTGGATGCTTTAATGGGGGAAGAAATGAAATCTATTGCTATGACTGTGTGCCAGAGTTAAATGGGAACAGAGAACTGGAAGAAAGTTTGGAGCACAAGGAAGCCAAGAAGCCAGGCAGGGCCATTCCCCTGGCTCCAAAGCTGAAGCATTTTTATGCCCCAATGTTATGGGGTTTTTTATAATTTTATGCTTCTCTAATTAATTTTTAAGGCTGCAGTGCTTGTTATGCCCATTTCTACAGTTAATTTGGGTATGATTGTTTTCCATATAAAGATTATTTCTTCCCATTCAAAGATCCATGTGTAGGTTTAACTGCAATATTTCTTTTGAATGGGCCACTGGAAACATGGAAAGGACTAAGTTTTAAAGCCACTGAAGCAAAGAAAAAGTTATTTTCGAAGTCTAATTCTTTACACACAGTATGAATTAGGTGCTCTTTTATCATGACATTGGTAAACAAGTCACAGGGCCTAAATATCTTTACAGAAGTGCCCCAAAAAGCTAAATTTTGATTTTTATATGATGCTCCCTGTAGGCACCGACCAACCTCCAAATGATGCAGATCAAGTCCAACCACAAACCATTCTGAAATATTTTTTAAGCCACTAATTTAACTTAATAACTATGAAAAGCACTCACTTATATTCTAAAGGAGTTTTAGCACTTAGTATGACAGCTGAAACATATCAATTTGAACTTAAAAAAATATATTTCCTTGTAGAAATCACTATAAAATAATAACTTCATGACATTCTATTGTGGTCTACCTAAAATGTTCAGACAGTTATTGTTCCCAAGGAGAACAGGAGGTGAGACTGGGTTTACTTTTTGGCTTTTAAATGCGTGTTTAGGAATAATCCCCCCCAAGTTTCAATATTCTGCAAGTGAAAAACTACCAGGAGGATTGTTTATAATAAAAGATGGTCTTATAAATCAAGAAACACTCATATACACAGTACAAATGGGGAAAAAAAAAAAAAGAGGAAAAAGGATGTTTCAAAAGCCAAAGAGTCCATAAAAACTGGGTTTTACTGCGTGTGTTTGACCCCTGGGTCGAGTTTAATACACCACATAAAGGAATTTTGTTGGAAGTGCTGTTTTTTTTAGGAAGGTGGAATGTGAGCAGCCTGTTCTGTCTGGGGCTTTGCAACTTCAGGAATTATCCTGTGCTTTAAATAACAATTAAACAGCCTCACGTATAGACAGTTAAACTGCATTCATTAGGAGATTATGAGCCTATTAAACACCAACCTCTGACTGATAAATAATCAGAATAAATAGGTGCACTTGCCTCGTGGTCATTATTAAATGACAGTAGATAGTTTGTTACTGCACTCCAATGTCTTTGCAGTTGTGGGAACCATTAACTGGATAAATGATGATATTTTTTTATTGGTTTGAGGCAATAAACTGTCATAACAAATATCAGGCAAGAGGGTATTTGGCCTCACACTCAGAATTTAGGCCATTTTACTTTTGATTTTAAAAATGGCAGTACTGAGACTCTACCCTTGGTTGACAGAGACAGAACAGACACATGGAATTATGGAATGGTTGTGTCATTTGGAAACAGGAGGAGTCACGAGCTGCTTTTGTTCTGAGGTACTGGAAAGTTATGGAAAACTGGTCTGACTGTTCAGGACTTCACAAACCCACAAACAGCAATTTTCCCATCACATTAGAAACACACCAGAGCTGGGGACGTAGAAAACATCTCTTAACCTTTTTTTTTATAATAAACCACCCTAAAAAACTGAATTAACATGGTAACATCTAGGGAAAGCTAAAAATCAAGTCTGATCCCTAAAACTCGCCCCTATTCCTGATGACCAAAGTGGAAACAGTTAATTATACCCATTTTACAATAAATTAATTGAACATTTTGGTGTAAATATTGGATATTTAGATAGGAGAAAAATAATCACAACTCACCTGAAAACATAAGGGTTTTATTTAGGTGATGGGATCTAAAAAAACATTCCAAGGTTTACATGGTGGGACAGAGACCACATGACCAGAAACTAAAAATGGATTTTCAGGGTTCTGCCTCAGTTTTCCAATGTAGGCAAGAACCCATTCCAGCTGAAGCACAGCCCTCACATCCCGTATTAATTTTACTCCACTTGTGGTCTGTGGGATTTTTGTTGTGTCCAGGCAATACCTCCCTATAGATCTACCACATTACAACTTGATTTTTTCCTTAAACACCTGTTAAACCAACAAACATGTCAAAGGAAAATACCTGCACACAGAAATAGAGATTAATCTGCCAAAGAGCCTTACAAATCTTATTTCTTTTTTGATCGAATGGTTTCTCAAGCTGAACAAAAAGGTGTCACTTCTTTTGAGTGATATCTCTCTGCCAATTGTGCTTTTTGGTCATCCAGAATATTGATGAACCAAGGCACTAAAGGGAGGTTAATGAGCTCCTGAAAGCTTTTAATTGTTCTCTTTCCAAGCCATCATGGACTAAACTGTCTGTACCACACCAGATTCAAATATTTTCTCTTATTCCAGAACACAATTTATATGATTTCTCATATTTATTGTTTGAATTAATCCCACATGGTAAACAGAGGGGGTGCAGAAATTCCAAAAGAACTCAAAACTTAGAGAACTGTGGGATTGTTTAGGTTGGAAAAGACCTTTAAGATCATGGAGTCATCATGCCAAGCCCACCACTAACCCCTGTTCCCAAGTGCCACATTCACATGTTTTTAAATCCCTCCAGGGATGGGGCCTCCAACACTGCCCTGGGCAGCCCCTTCCAGGTCTTGACAACCCTTTCCATGAAGAATTTTTTCCTAATAAGTTCCTATTATCAATAATTCCACCTCTTTTTAGGGTTGCCACCTCCTTTTTTTAATCAGTTCCTCTGTCTCCACCTCCAGAGACACTTTAGGTGGGAGAACCACTGAAATTTTGATATGAGCCATCACATAAGTCAACATCCAAGGAAAGGAAAACACAGAACATCAATATTTATAGGTCTTGAAAGGCCACTGTCAGGTTTTATTTCTAAAATTGATGCATGTTAGAGAAAATAATAAGCCAGAGAAAACAGCAATAAAGCAAAGGAGAAGTCAAAGTGCTTTGAGAGATTAATTCTCAAAGCAAGACAATGAAGTGGCTGGAACAGAGAGTTAAAGTGGTGTCAAATCTCCCTGAGATTATAAAGGAGCCTGGTGGACAGATGGATTGGGCAATCATTTGATAGGAATCGGTTTATTACAAAGATAAAACAGAAATGAAGAAAGGGAAGGAGATGTTTTATGTCTGAAAACAGCAGGTTTGGGGACAGGGAGTTACCAGCTGACTTTTGGATTAATTTGGTGGTAGTTGTTTCACCAGAGAGCGACGTGTTCAAACAGGCAGGATGAGAAATGAAATTGGGAAGATGCAGGAGAGGGATCAATGCCCTGCTCAGGGTGAACCATTTAAAAGGCAAACAGGAGTCAGAGAAGAAGAAATGGTGGAAGGGTTGATTCAGAGAGAGGGGAACTGACAGAAAAATGGGATGCAAAAGAAGCGACAGACTTTATTCCTGGAGAAACCAAACCAATAGAGCTCGTCTGCAATTAATAGCAGCCTGTATTCCAGGTGGGAAATTCCAAGGGATGCAGTTACAGGTCATACAAATCACCATGACTTGACCTCTTTAGTATCAACTGAAATCTGGGACTGTGAAATGGCCTTTAAAAAAAAAATACACCTAAATTTCTGAGATGATTTAAAGACAGGCCTTTCTGCAGCAAGTGATAACATGATAAACTTCAGAGATAAAGTAAGTAAATTTAAGTAAAATGAAGGCAAATCAAGTCACCTTTAATGCCAGTGACAGGAAGTATCTCCCAGACTTGCAAACAAAGAGGTGTTACAAGAGCTCTTACCCAGCTCCTGTGAATATGAACAGAAATGCCCCCTAACTTTGCAATTTTCCTGCTGCTCTTCCCTGCTCCAGGTTTATCACTTGCAGGCAATGCCTTGCTGCAGGTTTGGAGCAAAGTATTTTAATGCCACATGTGGACATTTCCAAAAGCAGGCAGATAAGGGTGATATTGAATTTATATTTGAAAACTGCGGGGTTTTTTCTCCATTTCACTTGCTGTGCATTGTTCAACTCCACAGCTATTCCTGCTGAACAGACTATTCCAGGGGCAAATCCTTATTGCAAGTTTTTCCCTTTCTAATATACACATTGTCAATCAGTAAGTGATGCACCAGCCATTTTGATTATTATATTTATTTAAAAAAAATTACCTGACTTTCACTCCCTGGAGACAAAATACCAAACCCACCTCTCTCCTTTCACTGCTCTTCACCCCAATGCAAAGAGTCTCTGCCACATCACCTAAATACACACATTTCTCTGCAAGCCTCCATAATCCCTCCCCAATAACACCCCCAGGTCTCTTCTTTTATTTTGTACATCATTCCCATAAACTCCTGATGTTTTAAATCCCCAATCACTTCTCTCACTCAGCCATGTCTCACTCATCCCAGTAATTTCGTACTTATATTAAAACATTTGTAACTCCCATTCAGCAATCTTATTATGGAAGATATGCAGCTTTTCTTTCTCAGGTCTGCTTTGATTTACATCCTTACTGAAGATATCTTCCACTGAACATTGTTACCCACTGGATAAATCACCTTGGCATTTAGGCAGCGACATCTAAATCTCTTTCCACCCTCATTACTTCAGCTAATAAAACATGGACAGCAGTTTTGCAGTTTAGAATGCAGCTGATTTGTGAAATACAGCCTCTTCCCAAATATTATTCTGGTTTTTTTTTTGGTTTATTTCTTTTTCTGTTGGGTGGGTTTGTTTGGGTTTTTTTCCCAGCAAACACAGCCTGCCCAGGGCTGGAGCAACACCTACAACATGTCCTTGGTGCTTCCAATCAGGAACATCACAATTAATCTCAGAGGAATCCCCCAGGAAAAAAAACCCGAAGCTGAAACTGGAGGAAGCTCCCAGGAACCTGAGAGCATTTTTCCAGCTCTGCTCTCCCTCTGCATCCACTGCTCCAGGTATAAATCACACTCCAAGAGAAATTTCCACCTGCACTCCCTTAAAAGCATCCACTGAGCACATCCTGCTCACACAACCATCTCACCCAGCCAGGGGATGTTCAACAGATTTAATAAGCACCTGATTTGAAAACTGGCTACCTTGCAACATTAGAACAGATTCAATTAAAAATAAAAGCTTGCAAGCATGTTTTAGGACGTGATTAGAAACAAATGACCTTACCTAGTGTAGGGTTTCAGCTGGAAAACATCGAGAGGAGATACCTTGTGCTGCTTATTTGATTTATTTCCACTGTAGCTGGATCCTTTTCTCTGAAGCCCTGAAAGAGCTGGAAAGGGACCATCCAATACTCATTCACTGCAAATAAAAAAATCTAGGGCTTAACACAGTTATCCACTTAAAAAAAATAAAGGCCAGGCTAAGAGGAGCCCTTTTTATACCTTCCTAAGTCACTCCCTCCCAGGGTTTTGGTGGTGCTCAAGCCCCTTTTCCCCAGGTGAACCAGAGCAGCAGGATTTTCTTGATTGCAGATTAATTCCAACCTGGGAGCCAGGCTGTTACTCACACTGAGCTTTCATTTACACCATGAGTAACTCTACAACCTGCAGTTTTGGAGAACTCACCTCCTGTTGGGTGCACAGGACTTCTCATCATCCCAACAATCTATTTAATACCCATGGAGAATACATAATAAGATGTATAATAGGCAACCCCCCCAAAAAAAAACCAAAAAACAAACCAGAAAGCTATTCCTGAAGTTTAAATTCTGATTTTCATTTCAAGTATAGGGAAGGTCAATTCTGATTTCCATTTCAAGTATAGGGAAGGTCAAGCAACTAATTTGGAAGTTGCAGTGTGATTTGAATAAGGAAATTATGGCAGGTAACCTGTCAGGACTGGCAATTCACCCATAATGAATTAGATTTTAAATTGAGTTTTAAAATAATGTCAAGGCTACTGTCATGCAACGTGTCACTGCAGGGTTAAGGCTAAAAATAAGGTTGGTTTAAAGAAATACAGTAATTATATTCATTTCTTTAATACTAACAGTAATAATTATGTCATTATAAAAGTTATAAATTTTATCCTGCTGGATTAAAATTCTTGCTGTGCATTTGAAGGCAGTGGTGTCATAAGCACAAAAAATTGGTTTAAGTGCAAAGCAGAAGATTTCTGGAAGCTGTACCAGGAAGTACTCTGGTCACACCACTTAAATTAGCTCCAAACCTTACCAAAGCATTCCCGTTTTTGAGACAGGACTCTCCACTCCAACACAAAATACGTGACATCTCAAGTAATTTTTTAAAGCATAAAATGGATATACTGCACAAGAATTTCTCTGGCCTCTCTGACCTCCCTCCAATCATTTGGACACCTAAAAGTTCCCTGCTATTCCAGGACCGTGACACGGCCACGATGCCCTTCCTTGTCCTCTGAATGTCTTCTGTGGGGTTTGCCCTTTTGTACCAGAGCAGCAGCAGAGCTTTTGGAGGATATTTTCTGACCTGTGGGATCTTTAACTTTAAATAGAAGATGTGCTGTGGAACTCAACATCTATAACCCAGTTGTTGCAACTATGGAGGTTATGTCACAGCTCGATGCTCAAGCTGGTCCTCAATCCTTTTTCCCTGTTAGGAATCCCACAGAGTTGGGATGGCACTGCAGGAAAACTGTCCATAAAGAGTCACAAAGATGCCTAACAATTGTTTCAAAACATCATGAAAGCAGAACACTCCAAAGCAGCACTGGAAGGTTTCAAAGGAGTGGTCGAAACACTGGAAGTGTTTGAAGATGGAGCTGAGCAAAAATTGACTCTTCCCTGAGCCAACACCAAAATCCTGCTGGGGTTTGGAACTCCCTGTTTAGAGCCAAGGAAAAATTATCACTGCAACATATAAGACACACAGGATTTTGGTTACTAATACTGAGGAGATTCAAGCTCCATATTCCATAAAATACTTCCAGAGAACTCCTGGAGACCACAAAATCCTTTTGTGGAGCGAAGTTGGGATCATCCTTCAGGAAGCAGCAATGACACAGAATCCTGTTTTCCCAGATCACATCATTCCATCCAACCCTGATGTTCCCCTCAGAGCAGGGTGGGGCAGACTGGGAACACGGATTTCAGGAATTAAATATGACGTTTGATCAGGATTCCAATGGCTGTCCCAAATTTCAGTGCTTCCTCTTTCAGCCTGTCCCAGCTCGTGTTGGCCACACACCATCACCTGTAAAGGTTTATGCAAAAGCCTCAACCAGGGAAGGCTAAAGGAACAAAAATACTGACTCAGCAAGGAAAGACAGGCAGCAAACAAAGGCTGAAAATTAAGTTCTCAAGTCCTCTTTTTGTGCAACGGATTTTAAATACTTGGGATTTTGCCAGCACGTGCCATGATTGCTCTTGGGAGGTTTCAGAACTCCATTTTATTGCTGCATATATGAAAAAGATTAAATAGCCTTGAGCATCCTGCTATAAAACAACGAGCTGCAGATATTTCCTGAGGTTATTTTTTGATGGGTTAGTTAAGAGCCATAATGCATAGATTTTGTTCTTTGCTCAAACATCATCCATCTCAGCTGTAAAAAAGGAGGAAACTTGGCATTTTTTGCCTTCTGGTCATTGAAATTGGCTGTCAGGATACCTGAGCCATTTGCTTTACTGTCATGTAGCTGCTGACACTGCAGAAAAAACATTATTATGAGGGGTTTAGAAAGGGAACATTGGCAATTGTGTAAGAAATACATCCTTTCTGCTCCTAGGGTTATGTAAGCCTTTTTATCTCTATGTATGTAAATACATGTCCCAAGACACTCTTATCCCATCAGATGTGTTGCTGATAAGATCTGTTTGAAGAGGGGGATAGAGATGATCCAGTTAATGAACTGTTTGCAGGAGGTGGGTTATTTTGGGTGACCCAACCTCTTGAAGTCTTAATCTGCCTTCTCCCCACTCTCTCAGTGTGTGCAGGATGATTCCTTTGCTTGAGCTTTCCTTTTGCCACTCGTGACATGATCCTGATTCTCTTTGTAAAGTGTTGGAGTTCCAGAGCAGGAAATACAAAATCCACAATGAAATGCAAACCAAGTCCCCCTCCTTTCTCATGGCATCATTGAGTCACAAGCTGGCAGTGATAGGACAAGGGGGAATGGCTTTAAGCTGAAGAGGGTGGATTTAGACTGGATATTAGGAAGAAATTCATCCCTGTGAGGGTGGGGAGGCCCTGGCACAGGTTGCCCAGAGAAGCTGTGGCTGCCCCTGGATCCCTGGGAGTGTCCAAGGCCAGGTTGGACGGGGCTTGGAGCAACCTGGGCTAGTGGAAGGTGTCCCTGCCCATGGCAGGCGGGTTGGAATCAGATGAACTATAAAGAACTTTAAGGTCCCTTCTGACCCAAACTGTGGTTTTATGAAAATTCTGCTTTAACTGCATTTGTTTGTTTAATTTGTTATATACTGAAGGTATATAACAACCCCCCTTGGCAGGGGGGTTGAATTAGATGATCTTTCATGTCCTTTCCAACCCAAACCATTCTGTGCTTCTCTATCATGGGTAATGAAATCTCTCCAGTTATTTTAAGGTATGAATTTTTTCATGCTTTACCCCAAACATAAAACTCTTGTCTGCAATGTCAGTTCATCACTTCTGGCTCTGCCTCTCTCATCCCACCCTTTATCCTACTTTAGATTACAGAGAGAGTGATTGTTGCAGTGACATGATTGATGAGCTGTATCAGCACTCACTGGGTAATATTTAACATATTTGAGAACATCTGTCCGGTTAATGTGGTTTGCAAGAGAGCTTTCTGTCTCCTCCAGAATGCAACAGCTCCCCAATTAATAAAAGGGAACTAATTTTAGAATGGTTGAAATGAACAATTAGAAGATCCATAAAGGCATTTCTGTGTGTGGCATTAAATATAGCAAGAATTAATTTGCTGGAGTGGTTAAACTGTGCATGACAGGATTTTAGTGGGGGGAAAAAATTCATGTAATGCAAATAAAAATCTAAGCAGAAGAGTGGGAATCAAGCATAATTTATGGGTAGGAACTGTGCTCACCACACACACTTTTGTGTACTTGCAAAAGGGGTCTCAATTAAATATACCATATAAAATTAGAGCAGCAGGGGGTTTGCTGTTAGTCACATAAAGCACGTGTAAATGAATCAAAACTCATTAAAAAGCTGTATAATTACAGTTAACTAGGAGAGGAAAAAAAAGGAGAGTCTGGACAGAGCAGGATGTTAAAAAAAAGAGATGCAATGGCTGTGACTGGACAGAAAGACAAAAATAGGTCATGGGAGGAGAAAAATGAGCCCACAGAGGATGAGCATGATGGAAAATCCCTGCAGGAAGCACTACTGAGTATGTCATTAGTGGGAATGTTTCTGAACAGGAGGGTCACACGGCTGGGATTTGTCTTAAGGTGTCTCTGTGTTATTCTGCTTTCACTTAGTGTTTTATTGGTCCCTCTTGGCACATAACAGTGAGGGAGGAGAGCCTGGCCAACACCAATGGAGAGCACAGCATGTGCTCAGTGACCTCCTGAGGTCCCTTCCCACCTCAGTTATTTGGGATCCTGCACATCCCAGCAGTGTCTCCTTTCCCAGCGGGTTGATCTGAGCAGAGCTGGGGCAACACCCGCTCAGAGGGGCTCAGCCACCCCTGCTGATGGGACACAGGCCACCTCTGCTCTGGGATGTGGCCAGGCTTGCCCATGAAGGGAGGATGGCTTCTTCAGCTGAACACCAAAAGCAGAAGGGTTTTATGACAACCAGTGGAGAAGGGAGCAGCCATAACACAGCAGGAACCTCCTGATCTACCCACCCAGACATCCTGCTGCTGTCAGTGCTGTTTTTGTCACCAATGACCCAGGCCCCACCACAGAATCACACAATCACTTAGGTTGGAAAAGCCCTACAAGATCATCCAGTCCACCCTGTGCCCCATCCCCACCCTGTCCCCCAGCCCAGAGCACTGAGTGCCACGGCCAGGCCTTCCTTGGACACCTCCAGGGATGGGGACTCCACCACCTCCCTGTTCCAATACTTAACAACCCTTTCCAGGAAGAAACTTTCCTGATGTCCAGGAAGAATCTCTTTGTTTGTAGGCACTGTAAAAAGCACATTTAAAGCAAGGCCCTCACCCAGTAACCCCCAGCCTTGATGACATGTCTGGTTGTCCTGCAGCACGAGGAGACAGGGGCACTTCAGATACCAAAACCACCCTGACCTCAGGAGCCTGGCTTTCTGTGCCAGATAATTTACTTGGTTCCTCAGCAGACTGGGCTATAGACTTTAAATGTACTGCCACACATGGTCCAGGGTAGCTCAGTGTTAAATGCAGCAGAATAAAAACCATGGCTGCTTTTTGCACAGGTTCCCCTCGTGCTCCTGCAAGGCTGCACGTGAGTGGCTCTTCCAGCAGCTCTCAAGGTCACACTGAGCTTCCTCCCTCGCTGGCAAAGATGAATTTGAGTTCTGTTCGTGCTCCAAACTCATTTTTCCCTTAGTTAACTTCATGCTTTTACTTAGCTCTGCCTTTCTGGTCCAGCAGCCAATTCCAAATTTAATAAAACTTCTCGTGTAGATCTCATTTTCTTCTATTTATCTACATTACTGAATTTCTCTCCCTCTTCATCCCTTTTTTTCCTGACACCCAGCACCACGTCCCAGTATTGTTAGTATACAATTTGAAATTCATGCCTTGGGCAAAAATGCTTCTCAATAACATGGAAAAAAAAGAATTCTGGAGAGAATGATCAGGCAAACTCACGTTTGCTCTGATCTGCGGCGCAGAATGGAACATCTACAAAGGCACCTGATTTTCCTGGAGATTCCAACAGGCAGTGGCAATTCCTGGGTTAAATGAACCTTCTAATTCTGCTTCAGAGGCTCTGACTCTGAAATCCAGCTCTGCCCGTCAATATATTCCATAGCACTGCACGTGTCTGCCTCGGGATCTGAGGAGAAGCACTGCCTGGGTCTCCTTATCTTCCCAACTGGATCGTGGAGGTGGACTTTGCCAGAGTTTTTGGGATCTCAGGCCTGAACTGAGAGAAGTTCTCTGCCTGCAGGGATTTTTCCCTCCTCTCTGCCAGCCTGCCCATATTACTGAGTAACCCAGTGCAATCCATGGAGTCTCCATGGAGGATGAACTCCTGAGGAGAGGACACAACTGAGGGAGATACACCAGCACTTACCTCGAATTTATGGACCTGGGAGTCCATTCCTCATTACAGCTCACAGTAAATCATCCTCCTCCTGCTTTTGTTTGGAATCTGCTTCAGCTTCTGCCTTTATTTCCATCCTTTTACATGTATAAAATCTTTCAGAAGAACCTGTACCAGTAAAAACAAAATAAAACTAAATGAGGTGTGCTTAAAAAAAACAGAAAAGATTTGCAAGAGACTGGAGGATCTTTGCACCACAAGATGCAGATTGTCATGAGATTTTCCCAAGTAATTTTTAATTTATCTCATTTATTTCTCTTTAGGAAGTTGGTTTGGAAAACTGGCTCTGATTGTCCATTAAAAAAAGACAATTTCACAACTGAGAAAGAACAATCTCCCTGATCTAGCAGAGCTTCCATTCACATTTAACTGTTAGCAGAGCTCAGAGTGGCTCCTTGTGAGGGAAACAGGTTATGGGGGCATCAGATTCCCTCCTGGTATTACAATGAACACAAAGGAAGCCACCTGCTCTGCAGGAATATCAAACTGATTTTTAATATTTTTGGACAACCTGGAAGCAGAAACCAACATAATTAAGAAAATCAAGATGTCTTTGAATCACAATGATTGGTTTAATTTTCTTTTACAAAAGGGAAACTTAGGGGGGATAAATATCACTCACTCCTCTTTACCTGCTGTGTGTTCCTTGTCCCTGTCAGGCACAAAATCTGTAATTTTCCAGGTTTACTGCTTTTCCATACTGAAATGAAAACGACCATCAGGTACCAAAGACTTGAAATTAATTCCCAGTAGCTCCAGAGCATGGAACTAGATTTGTTTCACTCCTTCCCGTGTGTTTTCCCAAAGCCAGAGGAATTCTAGTCTGTGTAGCCACCTCCTTTGGGCTTGGAGCAAACAAATACCCTGAAAAAAGGGATCTGAGAGTTCATTATTCCGTGGGCATGTGGGTCCCACAGAAGCACCACTGCACTTCCATGGCAACTGTCATTATTACCCAAATGCACGGATTTTATCCTTAATTTCCATGCAAAATTGAACTCAGAAGTGATTTTTTTCTTCCCAAGAAAAATCTCCGCAGAGGGATCTTTCTCCCTATTTTAAACACTGGTTTGTTCTCTATGACAAGAGAAGCACCCACTTACCTCAAATGTCCTTCCTTTCCAACAGCTGACCCGGGATTCACCACAGGAATTGGGAGCAAGGCTTTTAATAGCTCTCCATTTCCAGCCCTGCCTGCACTGGGGATGGGAAAAAAGCACCTTGGCTATAAAAGCAACTGTTCCACTCACACCAGCACGAGCCTTTGGAGAAACAGGACTAAGATGGAAGGAAACTGGAAAAGTGAGGCTTGAGAGTATAATCCTATTTGAAAAGGATTTTAGAATCTCTGGGTCACAAAGGAAAAAAAAAAAGGAGAAAAAGAAAAAAGTCTTCACAGGTTCTTTCTACTGTATCTGAAAAAAAAGCCTTGTTAGTTTTCATCTCAGTTCTGTGTCCTGTTTTAAAGAAATAATAATTTTTCATGTCTTAAAGACATTTCTGCAGTTCCTTGGCTTCTTCCTCGTTACTCTTTCCAGCTGTGTGCCCTCTATTTCTTCTCTAGGAAATGGAGAGAGAGCTCTTGGCCCAAAGGAGAGTCACCTTCCCAAAGGAGGGACACCTTCCCAAAGGGCCACAGCTTCAGCAGAGCCTTTTCCAGCAGTGATGGTGGTGGTTAAAACCTCAGCACTGGTCAGCAAATACATCTCACCTGCCCTTGCTCTGTAAACATGGCCACAGGCTGACAAACTCACATTGTCACCAGGTAACAAACCATCCTCCTTCACGTCCCATGAGGCTGGAGAACCTGCTGTGAAGTTTTCAAACTGCAGCTGAGATGCAACACAAATAGTAAAGGGGATAAGAACTTACAGTAAATTTTAATATATAGAGATGAACACAAGTGGTCCCAAAACAGAGAAGGAAGAAATCCCCACCATGAACATCCCTGAACCACCTTCCCCATCCCTCCTCACAAAGGCTGAAGCTGTTGACATTTCAAGAAATGTACAAAAATTTTCGTATAAAACAATTTAAAATGTTTCATTGACAAGGCTTTCCTGTGCTAATTTTTAAGCATCATTGTGACTGGATTAACAGTCCTGATTAATTGTGTCTTGAAACTTTGGATGGACATAATAAATTGCTGAAGTCAACACTGCTTCCCTCCAACCACCTCTACAAGTAACAGCAGGAGAAATAAAAGGGATGAAAACCAGTGTTTGAGCTTAATTATTTGCCCCCTGGCAGTGAATATCCACTGCACCAAACAACCTGCAGAATAGAGAAAGTCAGGGGAGGTGTTAATGCAAGACAAGGACAGGAAGAAAATCATATTGGAGACAAAACAAATAAATTGTTTGGCCTATATTAGAGACTAAGAGCTTTCAAATGAGGAGGCTGGTTAGACACAGGTTATCAACATCTCCTTGGCAGGGGCTGTGATATTGGATGTGATAAAATGAGAGGCTGCGGGCGAAGAGCGACGCAATGAGCTGCTCACTGATCCTACAGAACACTGACAGCAAGACTTCCCATGTATCAATTGGAGAACAGGATACTTAACATTTTGAGTGCCATTTGATGACATTCATGAGATGATAATGACTCTGTGCCAGTAACGACCTAGACTGGATTTGGAGTGGTGACCTAGAGGGAAAAAACTTTAAAAGGCATTACTGTCACCTCAGACGTCGCCATCAAACTTCACTGCCACTTAAGGCCCTTCCTTCAGACTTATATCCACGTTATTAGGATCCTGCTCTGCTCACAGTGTTTGCAAAAGAGGCCAGAATTAATCTCACTATATTAAAACTGCCTTTGACTTAAAGAGGAGCAGATCTAAGCCAGTGATGAGAATGTCTATTATTCCCTCCTCCTGCCCCTCCTCTGGGCTGCCCATTTTCCATGCCCTTGCTCCGTGCCCTGCAGAGCAGAGCTGATGGAGTGACCCCATAGGATGACACAGTTTATGATCTGCTCTCCTCGCCCCTTTTGTTGCTGACGGTGTGGGAAGTGTAATAAAGAATGTGCTCTAATTAAATCTCTCTATTATTACATTAATAAAGAGGGACAATCTCTGGCAAGAGCAAATCAAGAACAATCTCCAGTGATCTGCTGGTTGGAATGAAAGAGATAAAAAAGGAGACAAGCCCTCTTGCTCCAGAAGAACCTGTTTTTACCCAGTCTTCTCCTTGGGGCTCAACAATATTCCTTTGCACCACGAAAATAAAGGTGGGTATTTGGAAGTAAATAACTGTATGTGACACCCTCAGCCATCCTAAGAACGTGAAAACCACAGTCTCTTGGATTTACTCCTTTTGGGAATATCCTTAATTCTAAGTCCCATTCCATTTTATTCAAGGACTGCCTGGACATTTATAAACCAGCCTAATTACTGGCCTTATTGGTTTAACTGGAGCTGCTTTAGTGAGGGCAGCATCTGTAAACATCTGTTCTCTCCAGTGAAAAGTCTTTAAAGCCTCATGTTCACAGAACTTTTCCTGCATTTCTGACATGGCACAAAACTGTCCAGCACACCAACCACCCTCAACCAACATATAAATCCAATAGTAAAATACTCATTACTAAAGAATTGAATAATTGTCAATATTCATGTTTCTGTATTATGTAAATAAACATAAAATACCTTTTTTTCCCTGCTGATGGTAAGAAAAGCCACAAGTCCATCTCAGGAGGATGTACAAGCTGATGGGCCATGGTCTGGGAAACAAGAGCTGCTCAAACTTCTGGAGTAAGAAATTAAATATATTGGCTGTTGGTTTGATTTTTCCATATTCCATTTCCATATTTTGACTTCCCTGTAAGAGAAACAAGACAGACACAGAACTAAAACCAGATCCTTGGCAGCTGGAGCTGCCCTGTTTCCCACCCTGGTGCCTGCAGGACTTCTGAAGGTTCCATGGCTGTGGCCCATCCGTTGGAACGGCCCAGAAAAGCCACCAAGGACTTTAAAAGCAAACCCAGAACAATTTCCTCTGTCATATAACACATCAAGTTCCATGTTCCTTCTGTTTAAAACCACCAGTGCAATTTTAAATAATACCCAAAACGTATTTTTTGGGTCAACACTCTTTTTCCTGTCTTTTGGAAAGGTTTGTTGAATTATTGTCAGAGACTATTTGGTTTTGTGTAAGTATTTAGATGACACTGCTGACTTAATTTACATGCCACATATTATTTGACCATCTGGCTTCTCCCAGAATACCATAAGAGCAGATTTGTAAATAATTAGAAATATTAAAATAATAAAAACTCTAAAATTTATTTATTATTATCAAGGGCAAGCCTTGAGTCATTCTTATTCTCCGCCCTGATTTTTTGCACTGTGTTAAAAATTAAACCCAGTTTTTATTAAAGATATTATTGAATCTACAATTTAAAGTGGAATGTAAGAACTTTTGACACATGAAAGAGTAATGTAAGAATCATCTTACCTAATGAAAAATAATCAAAAATACATCACCGGAAAATCTTCTTCGGATTAAAAATGTCACATTATCATCACATAATACTTCCTGAGTTAAATATGAGCTCTGAGAGAATATCTGTGGGCAAAATCATTTATGAAAGGAAAAAACTCTTCAGATTTGTAGAAGTGACCCAAAACAGGGAGATTTTTCTCACCTCCCAAGTGGTAACTCCTCACACAATTTCCATGGCAGCAGAATTATTCCTCATTTAATAGACCATGAAGATATTTTTATTTACTGTCGTATTTAAGCGTTCTCTTTAAATTAAAAGCACGCCCTAATTTATTTTTTTTTTGGTAAATTGTGATTTTCCTGAAATCTGAGCTATTTCATTTGCCGAAGAAAATCAATGATGGGCTCATTTGAATATTAAAATGTGCCTATTTATCCCTTCTCTCAAGAAAAAGGGAAGTGGCTTTTCCCACTGGCCTCTGAGCAGGAGGTGCTCAGTTCTGAGCACAAAATCATGGATAAGTAAGGCATCATTTCAGAGTTATATTCATCTAGAAATTCCACAGAGGGAGGGGAAAATCAGTGATTACAGCACTGCACTCTGTGCTCAGCCAGCTGGAGGAGTGGAGCTCATCAGGCCATGACTCCATCATTCCCTTAATCCTCCCTCCGAGCCAGGGATGGAACATTTTCCTTCCCTTCCCTCCCAGAGCTGGATTTCATGTGGGTTTTCCTCTGAATGTCACAGCGAGCTGGAGGTCTCATTTCTGTAAGGTCAAAAAAAAAAAGGAAATTTCCTGACGTGCATTTTGGTTCAGGTTTGATTTTTAAGACTTAAAATTCTCCCAGTGATCTGCTAAGGGAGGTGTATTTTCTTAGGAGAAAGGTATTTTAGAGGAGTCATTGAAAGTTACGGATTTTCTTCTAAAAATGTTTCCAATTCCTATAATTTTTACTAAAAGAAAAAGTAGGTTTCCTGAGGGGGGGGGAATTTAGAAAAGTCCTATTTTATTACTAAATTATTAATTTAGTAATTACTAAATTAATTACTAAATTATTAACTTATTACTAAGTTAATTCAGAGTTTTAATTCTTTGACATGACACCAGAATGTTCAGGGACCTCCAGACTAAAAGTACATAAATAATAATGAGCTATCTTTTGTATTGATTTTTTTTTTTTAGAGATGTCAGCTCTCATTTTTCTCTCGCTTTAAATCTGTGTTGCTTGAAACAGCTTTTTTTCTGCATTCAACAGGGCTAAACAGCTACTAAATGAATATTAGTTTTATTAAATTTATGCCAGTTTAACCTGAGTCACTCAGTAAAGAAGAAATCACTACGAGGAGTGATGCTGGAGAAGTGAGGGATAAAGCTGCAGGAAAGGCACACCCAGAGCAAGAACCATAAAATTCTTGTTTGGCAATAAAAGGAAAATGTGGATTAATGAAGCTATTCCAGCACAGGACAACGAGAAGACAGAAATTAAAATACTGTGTCACATTTCAGCAAAGCTCAAGTTTCAATCCATCCTCGATGACAATTCCAAACTCACCTGGGTGTATCCCTGTGTAACCAGCCCTAACAGAGGGGTGCACTCAAAGATCTCCAGAGGTCCATGATCCCATGATTCTGAAAATGAGAAGTTCTGCAAGTCTCACTTGTTCCTCCCCCATCACCCTCAAAGCAAGACACGCTTGAAGGGCAGCAATTTTTTAATCCTATTGCAGAAAGAATAGAAGAAAAACAGTCCAGAGTCCACTTTACTTGGCCCTCTGATGCACTGGAAGGAACCTGTGCAGCTGGAGAGGCTTAACCTCTGATCCACGGGGCATCCTCTGATCCCCTCCCTGATCCAGGGGAGATCAGCAGCTCAGGGTCAATCCCCAGGTGCCCTCAGGTTGGCTGCCCACAGTCCTGGAGCTGTCAGCCTTCCTCTGCAAAGGAATTGTTCCAGAAGAGCCAGAGCTCTTCCAGTCTCCTTCCTGCCCCATCCTGTCCTTACCCACAGGCAGCTGGAACCACACAGTGAGCAGGGGAGGGGGTTCTGTAGCGTGGGTGATGTGCCAAAAGCACGTGGCAGTGGCAGCAGGGACACAGGTGAGGATTATACACTTACTTTTGCCATTTGTCACTGCATTATTGTTAATTTTCAATTATTAACCCCTTGCCCACCTGCAGACCACTGATTTTAGAGAAGGATTAGAAAAAGAGGTCACAGCTTCTAATAAATCTCTGCTGCTGGAAAGGCTGTAGCCACAGACCTTGGGGATTTTTGTGGGAACAAAGCTCAGCTCTCAGCTCCCCCAGACATAACCCTGTGGCACTTGTCGGTGCTTTGCTGCATTACACCAGCTCAGCACTTCTCCCAGACATCAAACTTCCTGATATTACCTGGAAAATGATCTTGCTTGTAATGCTGTAAGATGAGCTGACCCTGCTGAGATGTGAGCTTAAACCCACGCAAGGTTGCAGAAGGCAAATGGAGCGTGAAACCCTGTGTGAGAGGTGCTGGGAGGAAAGTTCCTGCAGGATAACACTGATCCTTATCAGTCTTTTAACCTTTTTAATGCTGAACCTGTAATCCCTTCAAAAGCATCTCTCCTGTGTAGACATCCAACCTTTGTGAGCCAGACACTGCAGGGACACGGAGCAGACGGGAAGGGAAAAGCAGCAGGAGCAGGGTGGGGAAGCAGCAGCTTTTCCTTCCCATCCACCCACTGAGCAGAGGGATCCCTTGGAGGTCTGACCTCCTTGTGTTCAGTCTTTCTTCCCTTACACATACTATTGAAGGAAAAACTGTAGCACACGCTACAGAGAACAATTTCATCAACTGCTTTGCTTTTATTGCTTTCCAAGGTGCTTCCTACTTATCTTCAAACCTTTACAAAGCCACACATTGGTTTAATTTTATTTATCATTGGCTATTCCAAACTGTAGACACGGGAAGAGCAACATCCAGCCTGACCACTGTAATTGCAGCTTCCAGTTACTGGGGAAGAATCCCAATTACACACTTAGAAAAATGACCTCATCTCCCTTCATTACTGATTGATCTCCCCCCTCTATTATTGATGCAGCTGACAAGGCAATCACATCCCGATGGCTCAGAAGGAGCTGGCACAAAGGAGCTTCCACACAGACATTTAGAAGAGTCCTGACTTGTCAGTTGTCCCATTAGAAATCTTCTTTGGCAGGGAATGAGGGGAAATGGCTACTTCGAATTTAGCCAGGAAATTATAATTATGGGCTAAAATTTGCTGGATTAAAGAAATAAGGTTTGGTCATAAAACTGCACGTTAAAGACTGGAACCAGAAGATGCTTGACATTGAGCAGACCTTGGTTTTGCTTGTTAATACAACAGGTAATCTTTGGATTATAAAATAACCCACTTCTTTGTGAGGGTAAGACAAGCAGAAAGAATATTTGAGGGGTTTCACCTCATCCACACCCATGGAAATCACTGACATTTGGCTAGTGGTTGGTCAAAACAAGAAAAAACATGCAAAGCATTTCACACCCTTTTCTTTTCACTGTCACTTGTGCAAAGGTCACAGAAGTCCTGCTGGGATCAGGGAAGAGATTTACTCCACCTGGGCACCTACAGCTGCACACAAGGAGCCACCTCTGCAGTCCAGGTGCCTGAATACGACCTGTTCCCTTGGGAATTCGGGGCCTTGGTCTCAACCACACGTTTTCAAGGCCTTCATGTGAAATTCAAACCACTGTGAAGGCGGATGATGCAGTAAAGTCAGACCCTTCAAACCAGCAGGCAGCTCTGGGTGACCAGGTCAGACACAAATCAGCTCTTACAAGCAGAGGATATAGAAGCATTTTGTGCTATAGATTCAGAGTAATTTGAAGGCAGGATTAAAGCCGTTATCCAAGCCACAGATCGTTAATGCAAATGCCCAAGTTAGCAATTCTGGCCACAGCCCTGGGCACAGCCATTAGTATTCACAGCAAGGACTTCCCAAACAGAGCAGAATACTAATAAAAAAAAACAGAAGAAGAAGAAAAAAAAAATCACTGCAGAACCGCAGCTGCTCGATATAGATCATCTTTCCATTTTAATTTGTATCATCAGCCCTCCAAGTCAAATTGACTAATACCAGGGTACCTTATCCAAGAGCCATGTGGGCCAATCAAAGATCAATTTAAAGCGTGTTGGAAGAGATTGATTCATTTAATTCATGGGCATCAGAAGCTTTAAGCTCTGCCAGCAGTGCCAAGACATGACCAAAGCATCATTCCAACCACAAAGACACACAGACAATGCTCAACAGATGCAGATGAACTGAAATGAGTTTTTATTAACTCACCTGGAAACATAAACTAGAAATAAATCATCCAGAGCTCATCCTTCCTTCAGTCTCTCACTGTGTCACCCAGTACCACCACCCAGTTTTACACAAATTTAATCACCTCCAGGTTACTAAATCAGCTATATTTTCTCAACCCTGAGAGCCTGACAGCATCCATGTCCTTTTTTTGCAGTAAACAGGATTGTATTTTAATGAATTCCTCGGGAATGGATCTACAGCCTTCAAAGTCAGGGAGCACTTACATTTGGATAGTCCTGTCTCTCTCTCATTCATGGTCACCAAAAAGAATAGATGACCATTTTTTAAAACACATGGGTAGATGATTTTTTTAGTCCACTTCAGACATGCTCTCTAACCCTCAGCTGTCTGCAGTGACAGGGCCTGTGGAAGAGTTTCCATCCTTCTTTTTCCCCTCTGGTACCTCTTGTTTAGTTCCTCCACAGAAAGAAAACCCCAACAAACCAAGAACAAAAGTAAAAGTAGGAGATCCATGAAATTCCAGTGTGCTTTGATTGGAAATTCCAGCATGGCAAAACCAGAGCACAGATGGCACTTGAGTTCCTGAGGCACCCAGTATCCTCAGGTACCCCTTGGATAATGACTTTTACTCCCACTTGCTGCATTTGATGCTGAAACTTAAAAATAGACCCATTCCTGACTTTCTTTAGGGCAGATTCTTTTTTTCAGAGGTTGCATTTTGCAAGTGTTTCATACAGACAAGACCTCAGCATAATTGTTCTGCTAAATTTACACATTTAGATTGGAGAAGCTGGACAAATTTATTCCTTCTTTTTGTTGGCTTTGCCCCATTGTTAGTTTTAATTGGTGGTGGCAGCAACACAAGAGTGAGTGGCACTCACTGCTCTCCCTTTGCTCCCTCTGATGTCAAAACCAACAGCTCCTCTGTGGCAAGTTGGTCTATTTATATCTCACCTCTTTCAGAACAATGAAAACTCTTAGAAACGGACTTTTAAAACCTTAAAACATCATTTCAGTTTTTTTTTTTTTCCCCAGCTTCGTAAAGCAAAAATTCCTTCCAGAGAAAAATCTAATAAAAAATGGAAACCAGAACACTGAGCTGCTGGAATCTCTCAGGGAATACTGAGAGATTCCCTTCCCAGTCCTCCCACATGGCACTGGTCATCTAATTTTGGATCTTTTTATAGAACTTTAGGATTTGAGCCATCTCTGTGCATAATTTAAAACTAGCAAATTTGTGCATTATCCAGGGTCTGGTGAAGCAAACAAAGCTGTCTGGGGGGTTCCCAAGGCAATTAATTAATTATTATGGATAAAAGGTATGACATCATAGCCTATGATAGAATCCCAGAATTATTTGGGTTGAAAGGGACCTTAAAACTCATCCCATTCCACCCCCTGCCATGGGCAGGGACACCTTCCACCAGATCATGTTCCTCCAACCTGACCTTGGACACTCCCAGGGATGGGGCAGCCACAGTTGGTCCATTCCAAAGGAAACAAACTCACATTTTCCAGCATTTTCATTCTTTCCTCACGGGATCAGACCAATAATTGTCTATATTTTGATACTCATAATTTAATGAGTTAGATGCATTGCTTTGGCTGCAAAGCTGATTTAAAAATCCCAAATATTTAATGTTTGATAATGCAATCAATAATATAATTATATCTTTCTGGTAATCCATTTATCTGAAATTCTTCTTTTTACTTTGTTTGTTTTTCCACTTCAATACTTCTTGCAAATTACTTACTATTATAATTAAGATAAAGCAGTGATTGCAAAGATGCCAGAGAATACAGTGCTTACATTAATTTGGGCAGATGACACGAACCAGGATGTTTCAAGAAAACAGTTGAGGGGTTTCATTTGTGCCACATGAGATGATGTTGTTTTCAAACTGCAAAAACTTTAAAAAACCCTGAGCATCTCCCCTGGGAGGGGGAGGAGGCCCTGGCACAGGTTGCCCAGAGAAGCTGTGACTGCCCCTGGATCCCTGGAAGTGTCCAAGGCCAGGTTGGACAGGGCTTGGAGCAACCTGGGCTGGTGGAAGGTGTCCCTGCCCATGGCAGGGGGTGGAAAAAGATGATTTAAGGTCCCTTCCAACCCAAACCATTCCATGATTTTATGATATAGTCTGAAGAATCCTGTTACAGGGTGAAAACATTAAGAATTTGTTCAAATAAACTCTTTTCACCAACAAGCAAAGCCTCCACTGACCCATGTGCACATCCAAGTTTTCAGTCCTGCAGAAGAGTCATCCACAGAGGGACAATGGTTGATGTTCTTCAGGGTTCTGCATCCTGTGCTCCTCCCACCTTCAAAATATGTGGATAAACCACCAGCAAAACCACCAAGCTCTTAAATTATCCTATTCAGGAAGTAAATGTTTGCAGGGCAATGCATTTCAATTTAGGATTTAGACTCTCTGTCTTCAGTTTGTCTCCACCTTGTCACATTCAGATATCTGATTGTATTGGGCACAATTCACATTGAGATTTTTGTGGAATATGGCAATCTCTTTACACATAAATATATATATTGTGATTGAACAGAACAGCCTAAGTGCCCAAATTCCCCTGAGATTGCACTTCTCTTGTTTCAATCAAGTGAGGGAACACAAATACAGTCATTTAAAGTGTGCCAGGACACACAGAAACAGATTTTCTCAATGTGGGGAGCAAACTTCTGTGTTTGTAATGAATGTGAGATGTAACAGTTCCTACAAAGAACCTTCTTAATCAGTTCTGCTTCCTTTACACTCTGACTTACCTGAGCTGGAGGTGGGTCTCTAAAAAACATCTTTTTTTTTTTTTTTTTTTTTTAATAGGTGAGTCTTACCTTCATTTTGTGTCCCACTTGTTGATAGAGTGAGGATTTTAATCTTGAATTTATAGTAAAGCCAGGCTTAAGAAGGCTCCAGGTGGGAGAAGACTCTTGAGCAAACAGAGAGATCTTTTTAACCTGAAGAGAGGGAAAAAAAAAATAGGCAAGAACTGTGCAGTGATGGGACAGATTTGTGCAGTGACTGCTCTGCTTTTGGTAGGGTTTGTTTTGTGAAAGCTTTATTTATACAATTTATGTCTAAACGTTTAAAACAAATCCACAGCAAACTGAGCCAAAATTGGCTGATATTCTACACCCTGAGAAAGTAAAATATTACCCACCAAAACAAACAAGACAAGCATTTTATGAAATAGAGCCGAGCACTTGCCTCTAATGCAGGGGATCAAGGATTAAATTTCCTGGCTTGCAGTACACAGGAGGTCAGAAAGGATGTTTATAATGGCACTTTCTTGCTTAAAAATCTATGAAAACAAGTGATTGGTCTGTCAGGTTCAAGCTCTATTCTGCTCTGTTACTTTCCAGTTTGACCTCTTAATCCCATCCATCTCTAACAGGGAGTTAACATCTTCCTAAATCCACTGAACTTCTCCTCCAAAGACTCTGAAATCACTGAGAATTTTCCCATCGAGTACAAATTGGACCTAAGGCTTATACTGTAAAAATACAGATGGTTTTATAGGCTATATATATTCTAAATACAGATTAATCTTTATGTAAAGTACTTTGGTTTGAGTTCCCCAAACTGCCAGTAAATAAGATAAATTCCCTTCCTATTAATCTTTTTGGGGGGAGCTTGTAATACTGACAGTAAACATAACCATCAGTTTAAACCCAATTAATTTCCAAAATGCATTTAATTAATTAATTAAATTACTGCACACAGGTTTCAACACCACGGCCAAACCCTCAACACTGGAGGGACTTGGGTGCAGAATTCAGGGAGGTGGCACAAGGTGCTCCACCCATCCAGGTCTGTCCTTTATTTTGGCTTTTTTTGACTTTGCTCAGTCCCCAAAGCCAAATTTCATTGGTGTTTTGGGGAAAGGAAAAGCTTTGTTGACTTCACAATGAAAGATGTTTCTCTTCAAGCACAGAGTTTCTGATCTGGTTTGGTTTAACTGAGCCCCACACCTGGACCAGGAGGACATCCCTGTATAAAAAATGATGAATGCAAAGAAACCCCACTGAAAAGATGAAAATTCTGGAAATGAAGACACCTCAAGGCTTTTTTTTTTTTTTTTAGCTTGGGAGCCATCAGAAAAAAAATCATCAAAGTAGCACAAGTCCTAAATCTCAAATCCAAAAGTAAATATTGCCCTACTTACATTTTTTAAATATTTATCTCGATTATTACTTGCTGAAAAAAAAAGAATGAAAGCCCTGATAAGTACCATGAGGAGCAGTGGGTCTGAAACCTAATCATTAGTGTGTTGTAAGCAGATAATGTTAATTGTATCTACCCTTTGTGCATTTTAATTACCTTGCACCGTTTTCCCTGATGATGGTAAGCACATTAACATGTGCCATGCTTTCTAATAATCCACATTATTTATTTATGCTGTATTTATGCTCCTAAATACGTCGAGGCATTTGAAGCAATTTAGAATATTTGCCAAGTCAAATATTCAGGCCAGGAAAGTACTTGAGCATTTCCCTGCCATTATCATCAAAGTTGGATAAGAGCTCCAAGATCTTCAAGTCCAATATTTGACCAAACACCCCCAGGGCCACTAAACCATATCAGAGTGCCACAGTTCCTCATTTTTTGAACATTTTCATGGATGGAAACTCCACTGCCCTGGGCAGCCCCTTCCAAAGTTTAACCACCCTTCCAGTGAAGAAATGTTTCCTCCAATCCAACCTGAACCTCTCCTGGTTCAACATGAGGCCATTTGTTTTGCTGTGTTTTCAAAAGGGAACATTATGCATTTAAAAATACCAAAACCCCCAAATTATTGATCCACGTACCAGAATTCCATATTAGACTCTGTTAAAAGAAGTTAAAACAGCCACCTTGGCAGAATTTAAGCGTGCAATAAGTAAATAAACAAACCCAGACATGAATGTTGTTTGATTACACTTATGACATCCTGGGCAGTTGTATTATTGGAATTATAAAATTAGAACCACCTCAGATGTTTATTTAGCATAAATTCCACACTGTAGACTCTGAGGATGTCTGAGAGCCTTTCTTAAATTAGTGTTGGTGAATGATGATTTAGGAATTTTTAGTGGTTGAAGTGGTTGAAGGAACCACAGAGGAATAGTAACATTTTGGGAGGATGATGAAAGCCCAAATCTCCAGGTCAGGTTCAATTTCCTGCTCACTGAGAGGTTTCCTTTGGGCTTGGATATTTAATGTGTGATGAAGTCACAGCTTCCCTGTCCTCTTCTTTACAGAAAAAAAGGATGGACTAAAAGTACTCCCTGCTGATAAGGAAGTTGAGCAGAAATGTGTTGGATGGTCTAAATAACCCAAACCCTCCAGTAATGATGATTGTTGCTAGAAATGTGACTTCCAACAGCCCCACACTTTGGCAAAGAGCCTTTCCAAGACAAGAGCTGCTGGTTCACAATTTGGTTTTTCAGGACCAGACCCTGAAATCTTGGTTAAAAGCTTTCCCTGTTTCTCTCTGCTAGGATTCATTAATTTGGAGAGGAGAAACTGTGGCTTGTAATATCATTATAAATCATGCATGTTACTCCACCAGTCAGTGCTCAGCAATTGCACCGAGACAGAAGCAGAGCTTGCTAATTATGTGCCACAACAAAGATTATAATGAATGCTATCATTAACTATTCCTTTATGTTTGATGAACTAATAAATAATTTCTTCCTCAGCCATTATAAAACCATTTGGCATAAAGACCCTTGATGTGCTCACAAGCCCCTCCAGGTAAGTTTTTATTATGTATTTTTAATCATCTCTGGGACGTGATGTACCTTTCACAACTCAGATATACGTTTACTCTTTCTTCTCTTGCCAGTGACATTGTGCACAAAGAACTTCAGCTGGCAACTGGTTTATTTGGATTTTTTGGTCAAGCTTAGAGCACTCTTAACACCCAAAGAGAGCCAGCTCACATTGCTCAGCCCTTTTCTACCTCCCCTCTCCTACCAGGTTGGAGCTGCTCCAGAGATGTGCAAGTGAACCAAGCAGGCTGACAGTGGACACCAGGGGCAGCAGATGGTCCCTGTTCTTTGTCTTGTTTGATGAGAAGAAGCTCAGAGAGCTGGGGGGGCTCAGCCTGGAGAAAAGGAGGCTCAGGGGGGACCTTCTGGCTCTGTGACCCCCTGACAGGAAGGGGGAACCGGGGGGGGGGGTTGAGCTCTGCTCCCAGGGAACAAGGGACAGGACGAGGGGAAACGGCCTCAGGCTGTGCCAGGAGAAGTTCAGGTTGGACATCAAAAGGAATTTCCTTCTGGAAAGGGCTGTCAGGCACTGGAAGGGGCTGCCCAGGGAGGTTTGGAGTCCCCACCCCTGGAGGTGTCCCAGGAAGGCCTGGCCGTGGCAGTCAGTGCTCTGGGCTGGGGGACAAGGTGGGGATGGGGCACAGTGTGGACTTGATGATCTTGGAGGGCTTTTCCAACATCAGTGACTCTGGGATTCTTGCTCTCCACCTGGAGAGAGGTGGAGGGTTGGTCTCTCCCCCAGGTAACAAGCGACGGAACAGCTCCAAGTTGCACCAGGGGAGGTTTAGATTTTATACTTTAAAAAATCTCTTTGCTTAAAGGTTTGTCCAGCCCTGGCACAGCTGCCCAGGGTGGAGTCACCATCCCTTGGGGTGTTTAAAAGCCACATGGATGTGGCACTTGGGGACATGGGTTAGTGGTGGCCTTGGCAGTGCTGGGGGATGGTTGGACTTGATTATCTTGTGGGTCATTTCCAAATTAAATGATTCCACCTCCCTGCAGCAGCACTTTCCCTGAGATTCCTCCCAGTTCCAGAGCTTCCTTCCCATTCCACTTGCCTTTCATTTCAAGTAGGAGCCAATGCAACAAATCCCCTGTAAGAGAGCAGGATCTGCTCCCATTCAGGTGCCTTTTCTCCCTGTGAGAGCAGAGATAGCGAAAGCACCGAGTCCTGCATGAAATCAATTCCATCCTCTGTGTGCCAGAAAAATGGGAAATACAAATAGGAATGTTCCCCAGCTATTATAAAACCAGCATTTTTTTTCTGTATCAGCTTATCTGTATTATTTCCACAAAGCCTGTTGGAGTTCTGCGTGTAACAGCAGCCACGACAACTTGTCCCTTCAAAAAAAATAAACAAAAACCTGGTGTGATGCAGCTGCTTAAACAGAAATGAATTCATCCTGCAGCCCTAGAGCCACTTCTCACGTGTGTTACGAGAGTCACTGGAGTCTGAGAGTGTTCCAGAGCCGAGGGCTGGGGAAGCTGAGCGGAAAATCCGGGATGATGGGAGTGATGATTATATTTATTTGCACCTGGGGAGCGGGTGAGATCCTGTCATGCACCAGGAAACAGGAATGCAAAGCACTGCCTAACCTGTGGATATTTAAATTGTGTTTAACCCCAGAGCTTTCTATCTGTTAAGAGACATCTTAACAGCAGCTCCTCTGCTGTTCACTGGCATCATGTACAGGTATCCTGCTTTTCAGCAAGCACTTCATTGCAATTTTTAATGCTGGCTCATGACAACCTAAATATATGCTCCTGGCCAGAAATGAGGCAAAAAATTATAATTAAGAGAGCTCTGACTCCGAACACACTCACTCTAGAGAAGCTTGTCCAATATAATGGGATTAAATGTCCACCACTTGTGTTTCTGGGAGTGTCACCTTCAGCTTGCAATGCTTTCACAGGAGGGATTTTGGGTTCAGTGACATAATTATTCTTCATTAAATCCAGAATAATCTGAGCAATGCTTTCCTCAGTGGCAGTGGACAGCCAAACAAATGGCATTATTTAGCCTGGGAGGAAGAGGGAAGAAGGGAAGATCCTTGAGGCTGAGTCATCATTTAGCAATTTTAGCTCTGATAAACCACCATGGGCTCAATAGAAATCCTTTTGAAGTCACTGACAGCCCATTGGCCCACCTGGACTTTGGGTGAGCTGCCCAGTGATGATGATGATGACGATGATGATGATGATGACATTACCATTGGATTGATGACAGGTACCTCCTTGACCTGACTGGATTTTTGGATTTTTGACCAACAGCTGCAGCAAATCTTTCACTGGCAAACAGTCCTATGAAAATTTGATTGCCATTTTCTCAAAATTTTATTGCCATTTTCCCAGAAATACCAATTCCCTTGGGGCATTTGGGCATTTGAGCAGATTAAAACCTCTAACTCAGGAACCAAAGGTTAAAAATGAATAAAATGTATGAAATACCATAAGCTGACCCATAAATACAGAAACCACACTACTAGAGGATGGAAATGCAGCCCTTAGGAAAGGAGGATGATGCTGGATGATGATGTTACTTTAGAAATGTCCCAAAGCAAATTATTTCTCTTACACCCAAGAAAAAAAGAATTCATGACAGATTATAGTTAAATTCACAGATACTTAAAAACAAAACCCCAAACCCTTTAAAATCTCAACCCAGAACTTACAGAATGTGCTCCCCTTCATTTTTTTCTCTCTCCACCAGTTTTCTCCCTCCTTCATGGTGTTGTTTTATGCTTGTTGGCTTTGTGGGGAGCAGGATCTGTTGGCCTAAAAGAAGTTACTACAAGAGATCAAAATGTGTAATTGGCCTGTGACAGAGATATGAACATGGGTGAGCTTGTGTATATAGGGATATGTATACACAGACATGTATTTTTTATATATATGTGTGTGTGTTTATATATATATATATATATATACACACACAGAAACACCAGTGGATATTAAGAGCAAAATGTCCCTCACCTTTTCCCTCCAGCTCCCCCATCCACAAGACAAGCCCTGACTCCTCTTGGAAGCTCCATTTCAATCCCGAGCATTCCAAAGATCCACATTTCCCCTGATGTTTTGCAGCCTTGTTGAGATTTTTGCCTCACACTCAATGGTGATTTCCTGAAAAAAAACCATGCAAGTTCTACACTTGAACAGCAGGTACTTTGACAGGCAGCCTTCAAACCCATCAGTGCCCACCTCAGGGACTGGAGCCTTCTTTATTTTGGTTTAGTGCCCTCAGCCTGGCTGATTATTTCTCCTTCTCACTCAGGAGAGCCAGGGACTGGAAGTGAAAAGATCTGTACTTGTGAAGATTAAAATCTCCTTTACAAATCCAGTGTATTAGGCATCTGTGCTACTTGGCAGAGCTGGGCATCAATTCCACCATAAAACAGTGTTAACAGCTCTACAAGCTTTTTATCTCTCATAACTTCCCTCACTCTGGGTGAATCACAGGGGGAAAAATGGGACTGGCCTTTTAGAGAGTGAGTTCAGCAGCTCTTAAATCAGACAAGCATGATGCCCAGCTGAAGTAATTCACCTTTTTTATGCCATTTTAAGCAACAAAACCTCTTTTGCTCTTCCAGGAGTGCATCTGAAGCTGGACATTGTGGATCTAATCATCATTTCTGTCATGCCACCGTAATACTTTGGATATTTATTTACACTTTTTCCATATTTGTGCCATGCTGGCTCATTACCACCTCATGAGGCTGAACTGTGATCCCTGCAGCAGAGCTGACATTTATGGTGGGGTGGAGTGGAGTAACTCACACTGCAAATGAACTCTGCTGGAGGAATCCTCTAACTGTGCTAAAATACATCAGGGTTGGGATTCTCACACTTTATTAGCAACTATTGTCCTCCTTTTACAGCTACAGCCCCACAAATTGGCCCATTTCTTGTAAGATCAAATGTAGCTCAAGCTTAATGAATGACCTTAAAGTAGAGCATATATATATATATACATACACACACATTGTGGTCATATATATTGATATGTGCTCAAAGGGAAAACTGAATTTACTGCCAATTAGTAAAATAACTAAATAAATTAATAAAAAACCATCATCTTGGCTGAGTCTTTAGCTTCATGTTTTTTGGGGTTCTCGCCCAGACTGAGTGCTCAGAAACCCTCTTTGTTCCACTTGGAATTATTCTGTGCATTCTTTTTTTCGACACATACTACAAAATAATTAAAAATTAAAGTGCTGCTATTGCATTTTCTGCAGCTTAAATTAGTCACTTCAGCTGTGCCTCTAAATAAGATAACTGCATGCAAACTGTCAGAGATCATCAAGCCTGATTAGTGAGGCACTGAAAGATGAAATAAATAATTAGAAGCAACTTAATCAATAGGAAAGCAGTTTTGCTTATCACTTTCCTATTTTAATGAGCAGGAAAGCAACACGGATAAATTTGTTCTTAAAAATAATAAGCACTTAGATAACACCAAAATTCAGATTTATGAATTTTAACAGGGTGACAATGAATGTATGAACTCATTGCTTTGGAGCAAACTTCCTGCTGGGCAAGGAGAGTCTTCCCAGCTGATCTCAGGTGGATTCAGGGATTGGATTTTGGGAGCCATCAGGAGAAGGACAGGACCCCTCAACAGCACATGGGCACTTTGAGTCACTGTCACCAAACCCCCAACCTCTCCCATGACAGAAGAGAGAGGAAAAGGCAGGAAAAGTGGAATTTCCCTTCCCTTGATGGCTTCCAAAGGATTGTTCATGGCACGACGAGCTTGACTTTCTTTTAATGCCACATCATTGGTTCTTTACAAGTCCTGATTTTTAAATGCCTCTAAAGATGCAAATAAATGTTGGTGAGAATCCCTGAGGCTCCACTGAAGTCAGGGGGGGATCTGCCAATTCCATGAGAGGATCCAGAGTCTCTTTAGGAGGAAAATGCCATGAAATCATCAGAATTTACCAGCTAAAAGTTCTGTTGGGGAAATTACAGCAACATCATGGCTGTGAATTATTAATATACAATATTCAGTGGAATTATTCACCCAAACAACTCATGTCTATATTAAGAAATATTTTCTGCGCCAGGATTTAAATAAAACATACTGTGATTAAATAGAGTTTAATTAATAGGTGTAATTACCTAATGGAAAGCAAATACTTCCTATTATTAGTTAGTACCTGCCGTAGAACAACTCTATTGTTAATATCCACTAGGAGTTGAGGAACCACAGAGCCAAATTATTTACTGAAACACTGGTAATCACTGAATTTCCCTACCCATAGTGATTATTGCAATTACAAACTTCAATTTAAAATGCTCCTATTCCACTAAAAAATAAGAGTCAGATACAAGGTGTGATATGGAAATAGAGGTATTGCTGACTAAAGTGTTGTACAAATAAACTGTTGAAAAAGCTCAGATATTTTGGAAAGTAGTTCAGGTCAAAATCAGGTATAAACTTGCATGATTTGAATCATGGAATGGTTTGGGTTGGAAGGATCTTAAAGCTCATCCAGTCCCACCCCTGTCATGGGCAGGGACACCTCCCACTAGCCCAGGTTGCTCCAACCTGGCCTTGGACACTCCCAGGGATGGGGCAGCCACAGCTTCTCTGGGCAACCTGTGCCAGGACCTCACCACCCTCACAAGGAAGAATTTCTTCCTAAAATCTCTTCTAAACCTAATTTCTTTGAGTTTAAAACCATTTTCTTTTGTCTTATCACCACAGGCCCTTGTGATGTGCCACGATCACAATACCCTGCAGCAGAGGGCAGCAGCACTATGAGCATATTTGACAACACATCTGAGTTATCAACCCAAATATTTTTCTGATCCTCTAAATCAGCAGGATTTCAAAATTTGAAAATACAAAATACACACACAAAAGAAAACCAAAACACCCAAGAAATTAACTTAATGCATGGAGACAGAAAAACATCTTCCACTCACTTTTACCGTGTAATGCTGGAACTGCACATCATCAGGATTTCTTCCTTTATACCCATGCCTCTGTGAGAGCTCCAGCTTGGTGGGATTAAACATATGGCAGCCTTTGTTTTAGAGTTTCCATCACTGCAGAAGATTTCCCAGCACTGTGGAGAAAATGAAGATTAGCCCTGCCACGCTCCACTTTTGTCCCAGACATATTTGGAGTGCACAGGGGAGGAGGAAGAGCTCTAAGGCATCACCAGGAAGGCTTAGCCCCATTTCACACCATTTAATCACAGATTACAAATAGCAGGGGACAAGAAAATCAACTCTTTTCCCATTCCTAAACATTGTGGGGTTTGTTTCTAAGCGTGGTGTTTTTTCTTTTTTTTCCTTAGGAGGAAATAGCTAATTTAATATGCCTATTAAGACAAAGGGATGAGTTCTATCCTGGTTTTAATTGGGTTATATCAAACCTAGACGGGAGGAATGTGTTTGGGAGGATTTTATTACAGAGCAACTAATTTAATTTACCGTTTCCATTCTGCTTGTTATTAAATTCCCCACAATTTAATAGCTAAATTAATTAACACTTAAACAACTGTATATACAAAAGTAAAATGTCCATGAAGTTGGAGAGAAAACAGCAGGGATGTGAACTTCACTAATCATTGAATTCTTGTAGTATTTACTCCTTTATAACTACAAGAGTCCAGAAACACAACATATGGACTATTTAGTGCTGCAAATTTTGGTGCAGTGACTTGTACTGAAAGCAGAGTCTAAATCTTCACAGCCAGCCATGGAATCATGGAATGGTTTGGGTTGGAAAGGAGCTTAAAGCCCATCCAGTCCCACGCCCTGCCATGGGCAGGGACACCTTCCACTGTCCCAGGTTGCTCCAACCTGGCCTTGGACACTTCCAGGGCTGGGACAGCCACAGCTTCTCTGGGCAACAGTCCCTCCAACCATCTCCTACCAGCTCTCAGAAAGGTGTTAAAGCACTTGCTGTAAAGCCACTTTAAATCTTCTGCTAATGCTGCACATCCAGATGCATAAAAATTGAGCAGTACCCGGTGAAAAATAAATCCTGATTTTTTGATACAGGTGGAATTGGGTTTGAACACAGGCAATGAAATGCCATTCTTTGAACCCCGAAGCTCCTGGCACTCAGTTAGATGCATGGTGTTAAAAAGAAGGCATTTGAACAATTCTGTTATAGAGAGAAGAGGTTCAGAACTTGGTTACAGGTCAAGGTAAGATTTTGCTGCCTCACAAAAGATCCATTCACCAGAAAAAGAGAGTGAGAAATGGCTGCTGTGAGATGAATAAGCTCCCCTCATCAGAAGATTAATAAAAAGATAATGACTCCTTTAAAAAGGCAAAGACTTGATATTATTATTTTTCCTGTGTCACGTTGGTTAAAAAAAAAAAAACTTATCAAGGCAGAGCCCTGACTACTTACATTGAATAAAAGTTCAAATACTATTAACTAACCAATTTTACATATGAAAAAGGTCCACTGAGACCAAGAATAAATACCTGGAATTCCCTCTTCTGCTCTTCATTTTGGATACATGAAAAATCATCACACTTGAGGCAAACCAATGAGTTGCAGGAGCTTTTCTGTTCACTTTAAATGCTTTGAGCACTTCATGGATTTTATGGTGCCATAATATAAAACTTGCAAACGCCTTCAACACATTTAGCTTTCGGAAAAGATTTTAAATACCAACATTTAAGCTTAGTTGAGAAGTCTTAGGAACAAGTGCAATAGATAAATGTTAGAGCAGAATAAATGTGATTTTGATAACGAGTAACTTCTTAGTTTGTTTTAGAAAAGCTTATTATGAAATAATTGAGCTTTTTGCTGGTTTTGGGGGAATGTACACCTGTTTGGACTAGCCTGCCTGATTTATTTTTGACCCACACTGGATTTATTTGCATCTATAAATAAAATATTACAGCCACATCTGCTCCCAGATATATTGTCACCAAGCCACGATGTGACAGTGACCCTTCCAAAAACATCCCCGTCTCCTGTAAGTTTTACTGGTATGGCACAGGGAAAGGCTAAAAATACCACTAAATAATGACTCCAGAATAATCACAGCAGTCAAAACACATCATTTTGGTGTGACAAAGCCATAAGTCATTGCTGAACTACTCTCCTGGGCAGAGTGTACTCCTGGGTTTCAGGTTCTTTTTTCTGCTCACAAAGACTTTTCTCTTGTTCCCTCTCTTGAGAACTTGGTTTAATGCCAAGCAGCCCAATTTCATGGCCCTCTCCTGGCATCCAACTCCCATGTGCCTGTTTTCCCAGGCAGTGCCATGTCAGGTTGCTCCATTACATGTGATTATACCCCTGGCAGACACAGTAACTCCAGCCCTGGATATTTATTCCTTTCCTTCACAATGTTTGCTACAATCCCAGCCAAGAGCTCCCACAATAAAAATCCATCAGTGGAACTTATCCACCAGCCAGTCCAGCTCTAAACCCCTTGTGCTTTGATTTTTTTCCCACCTTTTTTACATCTTATATGTTTATTTATTTATTTATTTTCCCCTCCAGGATCTAAATAAACTCCCTTTCGAGCCAGAGGAAATTTTCTTATTGAGTCCAAACCGAGCTTTAAACCATTAGACTGATTTTTCTCCTTTCCAATATAAATGGTCTGCTCCTCTTGTAGACTTTTAAACAAGCAAAAATTATCCGATTTTTTTTCCCCTTACATGTTATAGAAATATTTGTAATCATAACCTTCAGAAATCTGGGAGGAAAAAAATGTGTTTTGCTCACCATAATTAACAAAAGCACAGCAGTTTGACAATGTATTGTGAAGAAAACAGCAGCCTCATGTTTTGTTGAATGATAGTCTTTCTCCACACTGATGTATTTTAAAATAAAGGCATAAAATGCCACTTTCCTGCAGAAATAAACCTATGGATAAGGAGTAAGTATTTAAAGAAAGAGAAGAGTGCAAACTTCATGTATTTTCATTTGAATGGGGATAATTCCTACTTGTTTAAAGACAGTTCTGTGAGTGTCAGTGTGCTAAGAAACGATTTCTGATCTCTGCCATGACCTAATGGTAACTCTTAATCAAGGAGGATTATTCCTGCAAATGGAAAAAGTT
This sequence comes from Pseudopipra pipra, assembly GCF_036250125.1. Classification (NCBI taxonomy): domain Eukaryota; kingdom Metazoa; phylum Chordata; class Aves; order Passeriformes; family Pipridae; genus Pseudopipra; species Pseudopipra pipra. The sequence continues at coordinate 2,552,789 of NC_087558.1, read as the reverse complement.
GGGGTTTGGGATGTACCCAACCCTGAATTTTTAATGCCACATCTAAAAATCTGATTATATTTGGAAGCAGAAGGACTCTGAGGTCACTTCTTTTGGGGTCTCCATTTTCCCCCAGGTGCACAAACCTGTGCAGAGGAAATATTGTGACCAAGAATGATGTTCCCTGCGAATGCCGCAGTGAAGGATGTGGGACAACACATTTCCAAGCAGAATTGTGGAATCCCAGAATGGTTTGGGTTGGAAGGGACCTTAAAGATCATCTTCTTCCACCTCCTGCCATGAGTAGGGACACCTTCCATATTTTAACAAGCAACAGTGGAAAAAGCTAAATATGGTGTCACTTCAAACTCCATCCTGTGATAACTCCCAGTAACGAGCGACCCTAAAAAGTTAATAACAGGATGAAATAACTTTAAGAACATGTTGCAGACAAACACCTTTCTGGGTGAGGGCTCAAAGTGCTGATTAATTGTGAATATTTCGAGACTGACAAAATCCCAGAAGTATTTTCTTGCTATCACAGCACGAATTCTGCAACCTGGAAAAGGTTTAGATTTTAAAAACTAACCTGCACAGGCAGCTTTTCCCCCCTGGGCAGTGTGAGGGGGTGGCTGGAGATGGGAAGGCAGGAGGGTGTCCTCTCCTCCATGCAGGGGTTCCCAGGGGCCATGGAACCAGCGTGAATCAAACTCTAAATTAAAAATATTGAAAACAATCAACTCTCATCAAAATTCTTGCCTTTTAAAGCTTTTTCTTTTCTAGTTATACTTTGTCTATTTTTTGTTGTTGTTGTTCTTTGCTTTGTTTTGTTAAATTTTCAGAGTAAATTTTAACTTCTCTGCTTGGTTCTAGAAGTAGAGTGTGAAAAAGCTCATTGGCAATTTTTTAACAGGTCTTACACAAAGTGGCCACACGATATTTTTTCTGTGCAAAGAACTGCTCCATCTAGAGCTTTGTTGTGGCTTTTAAAATCCACAAAACAGATCTACGAATGTGAGCTTTTAAAACTTACTTATTGCCTCATCAAAAAAGACGAAGTAACACAATTAGCACTCAACCTGTTTCAAGCTGTTTAAGCTTATTTTTTTCTTCTTTCTATTCTCATCTCTCCTGCTTAAATCCAATAAATACAATTTACACAACACTGGGAGGTACCTGTTAACAGAGAAATGAAATGTGAGTTATGAATTCAGCAGGAGTTGAGATAATTCAAAGCAACAAGAGATTAATCAACTTTCAGCACTTTCAAGTTCAGGACCAGTTTGGGAAGGGAAGCTCTTCCAGCTCATGGTTTAATTCTGATTTTAAAACACTGAGCCATCAAATCAAATTTAACTCCAACCACAAAATTAAGAGAGAGCTCTGAGATGTAACTCCAAAGAGCAGCAGCTTTTAGATGGGATAAAGTAGAATTGAGCCCACCATGACTCACAAAGCTAAATTAGGGGTATCATTTTTTTGGAGTAAAAAAGAGAGGAAAGAGCCTTTTTCCTTCCCAATTAAATTATTTCCAGAAAATATTACCTTGCTGACCAAGTGCTTGTTCTTCTAAAGAGGAAAAAAAACCCCACTTTGCCAGTGACAAATGAGAATCTGCAGAAAACTTCTGATACATAACAAGTTCTCTTAACCTGGAGGAAGATGGATTTATAATAGACAATCAGCATATTCATAAAGGAGGAACTGGTGTACTTTTAAGATAACCTCAAATGTCAACAAATCACATAGCAGGAATGCTGTGTGTTAAAACAAAAAGTCTAAGTGAAAGGGTCTTTTGTGGAATTATATTAATTGGGAGTGCTTTTTCTTCCTTTTAATTATGGTGTGGGCTTTGGAAATGCAGAGATAGAATATTTACTGAAGGCTTATAGTAATTCTTGAGGCACTTTCTATTACCCCTGTTCTAGAAAAGCTTTAATGCCTTCATTACTGGTCTGTCTGGTTAATAGGATGGACACCAACAACAGCCAAATCAGCACCATGAGGGTACAGATCCGTTAATAGGAAAAACAGGAACCAACCCATCCGTGTGACACATCAGGCCTGTGCCCACTGAAAATGGAAATATGGGAGTGAATTAAAGGTGAGGGCAGGAAAGTCAGAGAGCCCTGACAAATCCTGCAGCATTAACTCTTGCTGTAAGTGCAGCTGTCACACCTGACAGCCCCTGAACAGGCAGGAATTCCCAAAGGGATTGGTCCCCACACCGTGTGCTGCTCACCCTCCCCTCCAGCCAAAGGCTGACCTTGGAAGTGCACCACAAATTACCAGGAACATTCAACAAGTCGTTTTTACTGGGCTGTTACTGACAGACCTTCTCCAATAAAGATTTAATGTCCTACACACAAAAAAAACCTGAATAAAGTTTTCCTGCAAAGGCCCTCATGGAGCTCAGCTCCTGAGCAATCCAACAACGTCCCAGCTCCTGATGCTCCACACGAGACACTCATTAAAAGCACAATATGGATGAAGAATTATAAAAGAGGGATCTCTTTTGTACTCAGAAACTCCTTTTAATTAGAGGTCAGAACCCACTTTTTGCTGGATTCACGCCTTGCATTTTTTTGGTCCTCACTATTAATTATTTCATTATGAAAACAGCAGCCCAAGCTTTTGAAGGCAATAAGGTAGAGATTCAAAGGTGGAGTGTGGGGCAGGAGGCACAAATCATCAAAAGCTGAATAAACTAGGCTGTAAAAACTGTGGCATCCAATGTACATCACTTGTTAGACCTTAAAATTGCTCCATGATTGAAAAAATGCTGCCTAAATAATCAGAAACACATCAAGTTAAGACTACTAATTAAGGCAGAGAGAATAATTGCTGCTGGTATTAGCAAATCAACACATTATTTTCTGGAGTTTATTCAGAAAATTAGGAAGAAATATCTCTTTGCTCACAATAAAATGGGGATATAGAATGAAAGAAATGATGAAAATTAAAAAAAGAGACACAACAGACACAGTTTATATTTATCAGTCGGAATGGGAAGGAGTCCTTTGGCTGGAGAATTAGAGAGGATAGAAATGACACAGGAACCAACAATCCTGGTCCTAAATCATAGTTTTCATCCCTACATTTCCCTTCAGCTTCTCAGAGGTGCTTTTTACACAGCACTGCTGTGTGTGCAGTGAAATACTTGCACCAATACTTTGTAATTTAATGGTTAATATTATTTTTCTAGTGCGTCATCCTTGAATAGGACACTTGAAGGAAGGAAATTTTCCAGTTAGGATTGGGATTTTTTTTTTTTCCCAGTGTTTATATGTTCAGTTGAGCAAGTGACAAAGGGAAGTCCCCTGGGATACATCCAACACTATTCCATGGTGGAATGCATGAACAACATAAACATTTAAAGCTCTTTAATTATGACTTTGCTACATGAATCCCACACTTCATCACTAATTATCTGAACTGCAGATGAGCCAAACATGAAACTTCGCAGCATTTGTGCATAGAAAGTTCATTGAAAAGTCATTTTTCCCCTCTTTATCTGTTATTTATAAGAACCTCCCAGCACTGGGAACCACAGTGAGGGCAGTGCCTTGTTTTACAGACCAGTCACCCAGTTGATTTAATGCACTCAAGTGCAAACAAACAAGTAGGATTCTGGTTTTGCAGATTTAAGTCTTTGAGTAATGCCCGTGACTTGCTGGAAATCCTTTTTTTATTGAAAATTGAATATGTCAGCTCAGCCATCACTTTAATTTGTTTTAAAAGATTTATTAGAGTTTGATGGTTTTTCTCTTGCTTAATTTTCATGTGTTTTCCCGGTAAAATTAAAATCATTGGAGCTTCCACTAGAGAAGAACTTCATCAATGTGTCAGGAGGAGCACGGGTTTAATAAAACACTTTGGGAAAGTTTCTTCCTGAAACATTTTTTCAACTTTTTAAGAGGCACAAAGAACTCGTGGGAGGCATGGAAGGCACAGCACTGACAGCACAGCAGAGCTGATCTGGGGTATTTTACATTTACTAGAGGGCTGTCCTGAATTTGTCTGCTTCTCTTTCACAGCACAGACACGCAGCTCTCTCCTCTTTCTCAGGCACATCCAGGCACTCAGGTAAAATCTGAATATTAACAATATCTCCTGACAGCATTCAAGGTGGTATTTTAATATTCACTGAAAGCCTGAAACGTTCAGACACCTGGAATAATCTTGTAATTCATCATTCACTACAGAAAGCAGAAGGTGAATACAAGACATCCTTTACCTGTGTCTGTCTCAGGAGACCCTTCCAGGTACCCAGCTGGAGGATGTGGTCCTGGGTGCCACCAAGCTGAGGGCACTGGCACCAGTGCAGCTGAGCATGAGAGTGACATTGGGGTCCCTGTGCCAGTGTTGTGTGGCTGAGTGTAAGGCTCTCCATTCAGCTTGTTTGTGAGTGATTTTAGTTTATCATTTATGAGTAATTTTAATTTGTCCTTTACCTTTCAGCTGCACTCACCATCATCACTGCACCTCTTGGACACAACGTGGATTTTCTCTTTGTGAAGCTCCAATCAGTCAGTGAAGTGGAGAATCAGCAGAGAACCCTGGAAGAACACAGGGAATGTCAGTTAAATGTTAGGAAGGAATCCTTCCCTGGGAGGGTGGGGAGGCCCTGGCACAGGTTGGGACCTTAAAGCCCATCCAGTCCCACCCCCTGCCATGGGCAGGGACAGCTCCCACTAGCCCAGGTTGCTCCCAGCCCCATCCAACCTGGCCTTGGACACTTCCAGGGCACTGCCAGTTCTCCAATAAGATCCATTTTTTCACTCCCTTGATGCTCTTCTTTATCCTGAAAGCCCACAGGTATTTCTTCCATCCTTGCCACCATCTCCATCTCTACAGAGCACCGAGTGACAAACACATCAGGAGAATCCACTGAGGAATCCAGGGCTTGGGAAAGGCAGTTCCAAATTTTCGGGTATCCTACCAAAGCCATCTGTGTGGCAGGAGTGGCACAGACCACAGGATGGCCATAAATCCAGTGCAGACAACTCAAAGTTCCTGCAAAGCAAGAGCAATAATTCACAGTGTCCACATTGGCTTCATGGCCACGATTGCACTGAGTCAAAATTATATTCCAGCTCCAAACAAACTCGCCTTCCCTGTCTGCCCACGAGTCAGGCCTTGTCCTGACAATAACAATCCTGCAATATATTTTCATTGGGATCCAAACCTCATTTTTCATTGGAATCCAATGTTCCTTGTATTTGCTCCTTATATTTATCAGTACATAGAACCATAGAATCATTAGAGTTGGAAAAGACCTGTAAGATCATCGAGTCCAACCAGGTTTTGAAATACAACTTTCAAAACTCTAAATGGATAACAGCTAAAAATATATATGAATTAAAGGTATTGTGACAATATTAGAAATCAAAGCTTGAAATCTTATTTCATGAAGCTTGACATGAAATATACCCTATTTATACAGGTTTTAAAGTGTTATACTTCCCTTTGGTACTCAGCTGTAACGAGATATAACTTCATGTGCTCTCCAGGTATTACAGGAAATATAATATGTACCTGCATAGGAATTCCACTTTGATTTAGAAAATTGTCTGCCTCTCACAAATTACACTGTGCCAACAGAAACATTTAGAATAAATTTAAAGCATCCTTCTAGCCAGTTAAAGTTACTTAAAATGAGCATTTGGGATAAGCTGTGTGATAGACACGTGAAAACACTCTAAGTGAGCATGGAGAGGAAACACTATTACCAAATGCAAATGCTGTCAGGTCTGCATTCCCGAGCTTCCCTGGGAACATCCAGCCTAAATTAACATTCAAAGAGAGCAAAAGGAACCGAGTGGGGAAATATAAAGTAACAGATACAGCAGAGGAAAGTCTGAACTACCCAGGTCCCTCATGAGCTTCAACATTAATTGTAGCAACTCAGGACAATGATGGGCATCGTTTCCAGCAGCTGAAAGGAGAACTCTCCTTGCTGGAACAGCGAGAAAACATTGGGGTGTGTAAGTAGGATGATGAATAATACAGGAAAGATTGTAATGTCATTAAATAAATCCCTGATTCACTCCTGCTGTCTGAAACAGTGCTCAGAAGCATCATCGACTCCCAGAGCTTCCCACCGGCCTAAGTGGCTTTGGGAAAGAGAAATAAGAATCATTATTGACATGGAAAACTTGTTAAAGTGCCATTGTTTACCTTGGAGAGAAGGCAAATGCGGGAAGAAATAAATAAAATACACAGATTTACCAACAGCAGAGGGATGAGGCAATCTTGTTTTTTAGTCTCCTGATGTAAAAATGCAGGAGCAGCATGAGAAATTGAAAGGTTATAAACAAGGAATGAGGTTTGTATCCAATCCAAGACTTAATTAGACAGCTGAAATCCTCACCACAAGGGTATCACCAAGGCTGAGAACTCAGCCAGATGTTAAGAAAAACTGTATTTCTTTACAGAAAACAAGGGCAAAGTTACAACATTAATTTAGAAAAATAATTCACATATGAAAACTAATTTTTAACCAGTAAGGATCAGATATTTTCTAGAGTGTAGGTTATTTGGTCTTGCTGAATATCTGAAATGCTTTGAAAGGAATTCAGTTGCTTTCTTCAGGTCAAGTCAGGGAGAGGACACGGCCTGAAACCAAACCCTGGATGGGCTGGAGCTCAAACTGATGCTCTCTGCCAACACCTGGATTTCAGCAGGTCTTCACTTCTGGTCAGTGGTTTGGAAGCTTCTGGTCATGTTTCAGATTCCAGGTTCTGAAGAAACCTGTGTGCACCAGAAATACATTTCCACTCACCTGTGGCTTCCCCTGGCTGAGTTGTGGTGAGAATTAATGCTGGTGGCAGCAGGAGCTGCAGGAGACACAATATTTAGTCCAAAATAGACATGGAGTAACACAAGGAAACCAACTCCAAAAATGTAACCAGAGGTCCTGGAAAGGAAGAAAGTAGGAGGAGGTTCAAAAGGTCTAAGGAGCAGAATGATCCAGACAGACACAGCTGTGGCTGCCCCATCCCTGGAAGTGTCCAAGGCCAGGTTGGACACTTGGAGCAACCTGGGCTAGTGGAAGGAGTCCCTGCCCATGGCAGAGGGTGAGACTGGATGGGTTTAAGGTCCCTTCCAACCCAAATCATTCCATGATTCGATGGTTTCTATTTGTGGAACCTCTGTCACAGCAACAGTTTATTCCTAAATCACATGGGCTGAGGTGCAGAAGGGAATGAGATCAGTTATTGGGACAACAGGATTTTGAAACACCTTTACATCCCTTTGATTATAGCAGGGACACTACAGGTTTGGGCCTATCAGGGATTTAATTGATCTTAAATCAATCTCAAATATTCATGAAAAAATTAAGTCACCAGGCTGGCTCTAAGCTCCGTCTAAAGGTTCTGAGCAGCACCTGCATCTCTCCATCCCAGGAGCCATCAGCACCATCCCAGCACACTCTTACAGCCTTAACTCTTTTCTTCCTCCCTTTCCAGTTCACTCATTCCAGTTTTATTCCCATTCCAGTTCTGTGCATCTCCACAGTCTTCACATTCCCTGTAATCCAACCATCCTCTGCCCCACACTGCTCTTGAGGTCTCACTCCAAAGAACCCAAAGGTGCTCACTTACCCATTCTGCCAACTTTCTAACAGTTTGCAAGCATTTAAAAATTTTAAAACCCACTCCTAGCTGCAAATAAGACAAGGAACCACATGAATAATATATTTGATGTAACTACAGATCGCTTTGTGGTAAAGAAAAAAAAAAGGCAGGAAAAAACTACAAAACTATTTTCTCTGTTCTCCGTCAGATCAATGTGCAATCGATTAATTTTGGAGGTAAGGACTGAGATATCTCTTATTTCTTATTGATGTGGTGGCTGCAATGTTTCAAGTGAACAGTCTGACTTCCAATTTCCATCAAAAACTGTGGGGTTTTTAACCATTTCACGCACCATACCAAATATTTTTAACTGTATTTCTGGCTGGCTATGGAAGCTGGCAAGTTTTGTTGTTTTGAGCTTGTTTGGTGGATGAAAAGAGGATTATTCCCATCCCAGCAAAGACAAATCCAAATGTGCAGCCTGGGTTTTGGCCAGATGATGATGAACTTCACGCCGTGTTTAAGAGAGCTCTGGGATTGATTATCAAACAATCTCCAAAAGGTGAAGGGTTGTTGTTGGGATTGACCTAAACAGTGAAGTGTCAGTGCTGATAAATTCTTCAGACAAAAGTCTGACAGGTGAAGGCTCACATTTCAGTAATGATGTGCATTTCCAACCCAGTGTACAGCAGAAAAAGCCACAACTAACAATCAGTAATTGCTTTTCCTCTTTGTGCCCTGTGCAAAAGAATTGCTGGAACTGCAGTTAAAGTGAGAACATATTTTATATTAATTTAGCTCACTGTATCAGGTACTGCATCCTGCCAAATTTTAGCTTCTCTATGCCCTTGATTTTCAGCCTTGAAGATGCAATAGCAGCTCTGGACATGACAAACACATAGATCAAAGCTTCTGGACTCCCATCTAAGACAGCAAAAATCCTATAAGCAATGTAAAGCCATTATTTAGGAGATGCAGAAATTCTTGAATTTTGAGGTGAAATAACTTATAGAAAACTTGGTTTTATTTTACTCATTCTAGGTCTTTTTTCCTGTCCACTAGATCAGCACTTGATAATGGTAATAATGCAGAAAAGAATATAAAGGGGTATCGTTAAAAACCAAAAAGTGTAGAAAGAAAATAGTTTGTGCTTTTGTTTTCTGATTAAGGAATACTTTTCCCATGAAGTGCTTTTCTCTTTTTCTGGACACAGAGGTAGATATTCATCCCAGCCTGTAAAACATAGAGAGACTATTTAGCAGAACATGTAGTGACAGGACAAGGGGAATGGTTTTAAGCTGAAAGAGGAAAGATTTAGATTGGATATTGGGAAGGAATCCTTCCCTGGGAGGGTGGGGAGGCCCTGGCACAGGTTGCCCAGAGAAGCTGTGGCTGCCCCATCCCTGGAAGTGTCCAAGGCCAGGTTGGACAGGGCTTGGAGCAACCTGGGCTGGTGGAAGCTGTCCCTGCCCAGGGCAGGGGGTGGCACTGGATGGGCTTTGAGGTCCTTCCAACCCAGACCATTCCATGATTCAATGATTTCTATTTGTGGAACCTCTGTCACAGCAACAATTTATTTCTAATGCTCTCGACCTGCCTAATCCCCTCTCACTCAACAACGTATTCCCAGTGCTTTTTAAGAAAGAATAAACCTCTATGAAAATTTATCCTGCACTGGTTTTTAAAAGGGGGGGATTTAATGCTAATCATCATTAATACCATCTTCCCATTATCCTAAATGAAGACTTATCCCAGCTAATCTAAAAGAGGGTTAAATTAAAGCAGCTTGAGTTGGCTGGGGAGCTGCTGCAGCCTCACCTCGGTCTCTGCCCCACCTTTCCCATGTCTCCAGGAGAATATTTCCATTAACACAGTGATTAACTACCTGGGCAGCCTCCCCTGTCCTTGATCACGTGGGTGCAGTGACATTAATACCACGAAAGAATATTTGAGAGCAGCACAGCTTGTTATTCTGCCCGTCCAAAAGCTGCTTGGAGGGCACACTGACCATTTAAAAGTGATTATTAGAATAAGCAACTTCCATAATAACTCCTGAGCTCCCCTCACACAACCCTGGGCCTCTTTTGAGCTGCCAAGAGCTCATTTCCATTTTGTGCAATTACAGACCTACTTATGTGCTACAGAGAATTAAATCAATGGCTTTATGGTTTAAACACTGCTGGTGTTGAGACTGCAACACGAACACGAGCTGGGATTTATAAGGTGAAGCAGAGTCTGCAGCTGGAATCTCAAAGTAATGACTCAAAATAACTTCAGAGTTACACCTGACCACTAATAATCTCCATAATCAGACAGATACATTTGTTCTGGGAATTTTAAAAGCTCATCCATCTCTCTGTAGCAGAATTACATAATGTTTTTTCTTGGATTTATGTATTTTTTCTGCCAATGTTCCTCAGACATGTCAATACACACTCATCATTCTTATTACTTTTATTATGCTGCTCTAACATTAACATTAATTTGATTATATCCCTCTAATAAACAGCATTATTAACTGCACAGTTCCTTATGTTATTCTAATAAATTAAGCTCTACCTCAAAAGCATAATAATTTCTAAAAATCAAAATTCTGATTATTTAGAGACAAGAATCTCAGAACTGATTTAGTTCTCTCAGTAAATACTGTATTACCAAATATTTCTAATAAAATGCACTCCCAGCTTTCCTGAAACACAGATAAATATGTAAAATATGAATCCAAATATCCAGACAAATAGATCTCAGTCTCTTCAGGAATGAGTTGGACACTTCTGCAGTCATCTGGAAAACTCAGCAGAGGAGCTCACAAAATATATATGTGAGTGTTAGCACTAGAATTCAATATATTTATGATTTCTTTGACTTTTACCAGGAAGGCTCAGTTCAAAAAAGTCCTGGGTGACAAAGAATAACCCCTGAGGCAGCTTTGTGCTCAGTGGAATCCAGATTTGGGGGAAATCCCACCCCACTCACCCCTTGGAAAGTTGTGTCTCCCAGAACACGTCCTTCACTTTTGAGCTCTTCCTGTGCAAATCATTAGAGAGCTGCACCAAAATCCTACAGGCAGGTTCCCTTTTGTGCACCTTCCACGTGGGAAGCGAAGCACGGATTTCCTGGAACGTAATTCCTGGGATAAAGCCATCTATGAGATGTGCAAATCTGAAGATGAAAGAGCAAATTCAATTACATTTTCCATTCCTTTGTAAATATGACCCAAACCTGAAGGAAAAATCCTTCGGGAGCTCCTACAATGGAAAACACCACAAGTGTGAATGTTATGACCTTTCTGGGAGAACTGAGCCAGGGGAGAAAGTGATGGATAAGAGAGAGGACTGGGATTGTTCAGTCTGGAGAAGAGAAGCTTTGGGGGGACCTAATTGTGGCCTTCCAGGACCTGAAGGAGCTACAGGAAAGATGGTGAGACACTGTTTACAAGGGATGGAGAGACAGGACAAGAGGAATAGGTTTAAACTGAAAGAAGGGTTAGATGGGATATTGGGAAGAAATTCCTCCCTGTGAGGGTGGGGAGGCCCTGGCACAGGTTGCCCAGAGAAGCTGTGGCTGCCCCTGGATCCCTGGAAGTGTCCAAGGCCAGGTTGGACGGGACTTGGAGCAACCTGGGATAGTGGGAGGTGTCCCTGCCCATGGCAGGGGGTGGAACTGGATGATCTTCAAGGTCTCTTTCAACCAAAACCATTCTGTGATTCTGTAATTCTGTGACTGAGAGGATGAAAATCAAAAATTGTTGCAACCTTCAGCCCTGAGCAAACACTGGATTTTTTACTGTGGTGCATAAACCATAAATTCCTCACATTAAAAACTGAAAAACAAGTTTGGTATTGAACTGGAATAGAACTGAAAAAGAAAATGGAATCTGACTGTTGCATTTTTAAAATGTTCCCTTGTAATCAACGCTGATGGTTCTGTCCCTGATCTGGATCCCATTTCTTGACACAGCACTTTTGCCCCCAGCCAGGAACAGGGACAGGAGCAAACTCCTGCTAGAAATGAATGGCTGGGAGTTTTTATTGGAGATTAACTAAACAGAACATAGACAAATCAAAAGGAATTAGCAATTATAAAAAAATACAAGTCCCACTGGTCAGCAGCCACGAGGAGCTGCAGAGCTGAGCTGCTGGGACGTGGCGGTGGGGACTGGAGGGAGATTTCCCCAGCACCACCCTCAGGGCTGAATAATCATTTCCATCCCTACTCTTACTTTGCCTCCACTCTGGGCATGAGGATTAAAGGAGCATGGCAGTGCTCCAGAAAAAGTTTCTGGGAAAATTAAAGGTTCCTTTCATCAATATTTGTGGGGGGTTTTTTTCTCTCATATTTTAGCTTGGACTCAGCTCTGCTAATTTTGCCATGTACACTCGCAGACCTTCATTTGAGCAGCTCGTGCCACGTGTACAGATGCCAAAAACTGGAAGAAAATCCTTTACAATCCTCAAATGACAAAAACCAGTGGTGCAGGACAGCACTAAACACCAGCAGTCGAGTTTTGGCTCCTGTTCTTCAAAGAGGATCTAAAATGCAAACGGGAATTTGGAACGAAACCCTGAAACTCAGACACCGCCCTCAGAAAACACCACGAGGCTCAAAGACAACTTCAACCAGCAACAAAGAACTCCTTTTTTTTTTTTTTTTTTATGATTCCCCCCAAAATTAAAGCTCTTCTTTCAGCAGAGTGCCAGCTGTGAACACTAAATCCATCCCGTGAGAGATGGTTTGTTCGTGGCCGGGATTGCTCAGGAACAGCTCAAAATGACCCTCCCAGCGCTGGCAAAGGTGGTGTCAGCTCGAATTACACCTTCCATAAATCTGAGTTACACAAGTTATAACCCCTAAAAGCTGCTCCAACCTGGGCACTGAATTCTTTGGCAAGGTTTCTGTTTGCAGGTCACACTTGATGCCTTCTTTGCCATTTTCTCTCGTGGTTCAACCTTCCCTCTCCGTTTGTGTTTCCAGGAAGCAGCAGTGACCAAGAGGAACCTCATCCTGCTTTTCCTCCCAGATGGTGGAGGAAATCTCATAGAAATCATCATCACTCACCTCATGGAAGTTCTCCATGAGTATTCCTTGCCTAGAGAAAGCAGGATGAGGTCTCCATAGACTTTGAAAGAATATTTCAAGAATAATCCTGGGTGGGTTATAAATGGGTCAAGTAACCAGTCTAATATTCCATATGCAATCATTTCTAAAATCAAATCCTATTTTCCAGAAACAAAAAACAACAAACCAAACAAAAAAACCACAACCAAACCAACAACCCCCCCAAAACAACAAACAAAAAACCCCAAAACAAAAACAACCCCCAAAAACAACAAACAAAAAAACCCCTAAAACAAAAACAACCCCCCACACACATTAAACTACTCCTTAAATCCATTCCTAGATGTATTTAACTACAAGAGGGCAGGAGTTTTGGCAAAGCATCTCAACATAAGTTGGCCTAAATACCTGTAATATTGACATTTTACTCAGCAATTAAAATAATTTGCACTATAGAGCTTATTTTCTTTCCAAAAAATCAATTCCTCTGCTCTGATATGTTCCTGAGAAGAAGAAAAAAAAAAAAAAAAGATAAAATCTCTTTCCAAAGACTTTTATAGAGCAAAATCATTTAGTAACTGGATGGGTTTAGCTGCCCTGTTGTGAGGTCAAATTTTCAAGGCAGATAATGTACTGATGTTTTACAGTTTCTTTCTTTAAGCACTCTTCTCCAAAGTCCTTATTTTACCACAAAAGAGCATTGAATTTAACCACTCACTCTCCCTGCCTGTAAATATGCAAGTTTTCTTTAAAGTAAAAAAAAAATTATATGCACAATTTATACAGATCTAGTGTGCAAAATAGGAAAATAGAGAAAATTAACAGCTTCTAAAATCCATACATGGAGAAACAGTGAAATAAAAGGTGTAATCTGTTGGATACTTCACCCCCACCTCGTGGTTTGTGACCCTCAGTGACACTGCTCAGGCTTCTCCTCTGCAAAGTGAGGCATCACATCCCTCCTACACCTTCTCCTCATTTTCCTGACCTTCCCTGGTAATTTCTCTAACTTCCCATGTCCTTCCCCAAGGTGCAGGAATGGAGACAGCACATCCTGCTCAAGCTGTGGGCACAGCAAGGGTTTATCTGGTGACAAATGACGTTTTCTCTGCCCTGTTCTTGCTGATTTTTCCTGATTTAGTTTCAGGGAAAGGTCAACTTTTATCTAATACACCTTGGACGTGCTAGAATCCTGTGGCAGATTCCCCTTTTCTATAGGAATTTGGGTCTTATACCCCTGTGGAATGAATCTACAGATCTGCTACAAAATAATGGGACATTGAGCAGTGAGAGCAGCTGTAGATTCCCTGTTCAGTTATAACCATCTCCTGATCCAGGAGGACTAACAAGAAGAAGATGCTCCATCAGCAGAGAAATGGCTGGAGGTGTGCAGGTGGTGTCCATCTCCTTGTGATGATGGACAGGCACCTCATCCCTTGATTAGGAGTTGGGAAATCCATTGGATAAAGCTGTGTCCTGTCTGAGCAGAGTCCCCAGAGCTTCTGAGTGTCCAGGGAGGTCTCAGCAGGGACTGAAGTTAATTGTCCAACTCTTGCTCTGCCGTGGAGATCCAGTGGTGGGGCTTGGCCATGGCCATGTTTTTAGTGTCAATCACTGCTTTTCAACCAGGAATAGGCAGGGGGAGCTGAAAATGCTCTCTTAGCTAGTCTCCACTGATGTTCCCCTTGCAATGTTTCTCCTCCTTGCAAGGGATCCCTCTCCTTCACCTGGAGATTCCACTCCACAGCCACAGCTGATGTGGCCACCCACAACTACTCTTCCTGTGGAAACCAGTCTTTTACTTGCAATTTTAGTAGTTTGGAATTTAATTTGAATTATTTTAAAGTATATTTGCCTATGCAGAAATAAAAATATCCAGTCATGACCCTTCTCTCAGCCTCCAAATTCAGCTCACATTTTTACAAAACAACCCCCAGCCTCAGCCTAACACCATAAAGGGGAAGACAGAAGCATTTTTAATGGCATCTAATTCCTAACTGTAAATAAAGAAACACAAGTCACACTGATACAACCTGTAAAGAACATTAGTGCATGTTCTGCAACACAGGGCAGTAAATTCTTCATATCTTACCCGAATTTTCAGTTCTTACATAAATCTGATTTGAAAGAGGTTTAAGCATAAACACTAACCCGAATTCCTGACTTGGAATAGGTGATTAAAAGATATTTACAGGGCCCTGGCATAATTTTGTGTCTTAATTCTCAAGTTACTGAGGAGAGCTTCACTTCTTCTCCACGTTCTGCCCATTGTGTTTTGGGGTAAACATGAAGTGCATTAGGGGTCAATATTCAGGCTGTAGGGACAATGCCCATGGGCATTAGAGCAGCACAAATACACTCCCACTGCCCTGTCAAGTTCCCTGAGGGTTTTGCCCAACTTTTCCTCCTGACTCTGCCCAGTGTGAGTATCTGAGCTAAAGCTCCTGCTCCCCCCATCCTTCAGCACATCAGAAAGGTTTGGTGTTTATCTATTCCAGATTCTCTTCAGGGGAGGGGAAAAGGAATTTAAACTGTTGCAGAGCATCTTCTACAAATAACAGACTGTTTTCTATGGTTCATATGGCTTGTGCAGGTTCACACCAACCAAAAATCCAATGGGCAGCCTGTTTTTCCTTCTGCTCTCACAGCAGACGTGCAACAGTTGGCATTTCCTACTCAGGGAGCAAGTTACTCCTGCTTTGCTCTTCAGCCTTCTGCACTTCTCTGCTAGGAGGGCCAGCAAATTTTGCTCAGCTCAGTTTTGGCAAAAACACTGCCACAAAAAGAAACTTGAGACTTTTTTTGTGCCTGTAAACCAGACCACCCACTGAAATCACCTTCCTTCCTCGGGTGGTTGTTTTTGCCTTCCCTGTATTTCTGTCTGATACAAAAGTCTTTACGAGCCAACTTTATAGCAAATCATCCATCAAAAGCAACACCCAGGCATGCATATTTTCCCTACCTAAAATAATAGACACTCTCCTGTTCTGCACTCCTCTCTGCATTGCAGGTGGAAAAGTGAGAGAGCTGCTGGAATCGTCTTGGGTGCAGAGGGAAAGGCTTTGGATGGGGGAAAAGAAGAGGGATAGGAAGGAATGGAAGGAAGTAAATCAGGCATGTGGTTTTACCTCAATACATCAGAGCAGGGACAGAGGGAGAAACATCCTGCACATCTCTGCAGTGTTAGTAATGCCCCTTTCTTGGCTGTTGTAACGACAGCCAGTTCTCCAAGTATTCCAGCTCCAGATCAGTAAATAAAACAAGATGCAACCCCCTCAGTCACACAGCGTACAGCTGGTTTGAAAGAGGGGTTCCAAATTAATTAACACATCCCACTTTGGTTCAATGAAAAACACTATTCTTTCCCAGCCTGTGATCACTTTGTCACCTTTAATAAGCAACCACAATTTCAAAGCAGCCTTTGTTGTCAACAAGTCGACAACGATTGGCTGTATCTGCATCAGGGAGATAACACACCTTCACCGGGGCACGGGGAGGGGCACTGCCCATCACCCCGTGGCACATTTGTGAGGGGGAAACAGAGCATGCAACTAATCCTCCAGAGTGCTGGCATTTCATTTGAGGAGATTTACTCTTCGCCCATCCAAAGAGACACTTATTTTAATTCAAGAGATTTGTGTCCGACGCTTTTTCTCCCTATATTAAGATTTAGTGCCTTTAATTTAGAAAAACTTTTTTTTTTCTTTTTTTTTTTTCAATTTTCTGTTTGTCTCAAATTGCAAGTTTATTCTGTGCAAGGTGCCACCTGCCTGGGAGTTTTTGGGGCTAAACTTAAAAAGATGCAAAGCACCCTCCAGTTCCTCCAAAGGCAGAGTCAGAGTTCAAATAACCCAGAACAAGTCTGTCTTCTTGTTGCTGACAAACTGCATTTTATTGTTTAGACCCAACAAAATGAGAGCTCAGCATTTTGAGTCAACACTGCATGTAATATTAACAGCGTGTCCATTGTGAGCCCCAGGCAAGGGCCATTAAAATCAGGGGAAGAAATTCCATCAATAGGTTTTACATTAAACTTTACCTCGGTGATTTATGAAATCTGGGCCCCACTGAGGGATAATGGGAAAGGTCTCACCAACCTCAAGGAAACTGGAGTTGTTGCTATTGCAGTTAGTGGGCAAAAACTGCTCTAGTTTCCTCTTTACTTGTGTGTTTAGGAGCTGTTCAGGTGAGTGACACCTCTGATTCACTGTTTAGCTCCTGGGATGATTTATTTTAAGGACATAGATCAGACAAAACCAGGAAAACGAGGAGAATTTGTGAGTGTGACTTAAAAGCACCACTTGCATCTTTAAAATAATAAATCATATCCCCTCAGTTCCCTCCTCTGTGTTTCTGAGGATATAAAAACAGTGTTACCTTCAGTGCTTAGATTTGGGGAGGGGGTTTTCCTGCTTTTGTTTTGGCAGTGCCATTAAAGGGTGGACTGTACCCAGGAGATCCCAGCTAATTATGTACAACTCCTGCTACAGAGGCTTCACTTGCTCTTCAGCTTAATTTGTTGAACAAGATCAGAGTTTTTGCTTTGCTAGGATTTTTTTGGGGAGGATGTGTTGCAAGGAGCCAGATGTAAAAACCTCCAACCTGAGAATTAACTCCCAGTCACTGTCAGAGATAAAATATGTTATTATGCTTGTACTGCTTATGAGTGTCTATGACTGATTTCAAGGATGCCTTGCACAGACTTCTTAAAGCATATTTAAATCTCTATTTATAGTGTGTAATCAGATGTCTAGCACTATCCTTCCTATATAGACATCCACATATTTCCTGGAGCCTCTATGGCTATTCATGGAATATAAACATCACCCAAAATACACTCTACCAGTAAATTTACAGCCAAAGGACATTTATTTTCTCTTCAGTAAACACTGAATAAATATATAGGGAAAGTGCTCTTCTTCAGAGACCCTTCCCCACTCTGTCAGATGGTCTAAAGTGTAGCAGGAATCACCTGACATTTGGGGAGGCAAACAGAGCCAGGCTAAAGCCAAAACTCCCCAACGTGAGTCCTTTTAGCCAGCAGCACTCAGTTCTCCCAAGAGATGAATGAAGACAATGGCTTCAAACTGCCAGAGGGCAGGGTGAGATGGGAGAGTGGGAAGGAATTCTTGGCTGGGAGGGGGGGGAGGCCCTGGCACAGGTTGCCCAGAGAAGCTGTGGCTGCCCCAGCCCTGGAAGTGTCCAAGGCCAGGTTGGACAGGGCTTGGAGCAACCTGGGCTAGTGGCAGGTGTCCCTGCCCATGGTGAGTGGGTTGGAACTAGGTGGGCTTTAGGGTCCCTCCAACCCAAACTATTCCATAATTCTATGAACAACTGCATTTCGTCAGTCCGGTCTAATGAGATTATTACTTATATTTAGAAAATTAAAGGTCTAAGGCCCAATGCCAGCCCCAGACTCATCTGTCTGATCTTTCCTCCTTCAGCCAGACTGACATGAAAACCTTTCCATCTGCTGAGCAGCTGTTCTCTGTTCTCTCAGCCTCACATGCCTCAGGTACCACACAGGTGACGTGTTGACACAAAGTCCAACAGTGATTTCCCTTTATCCATGCAGAAACTTCTCAGCTGTTCTTAATCGATCCCTTTCCCTTCCCTTCTCAGCATGGAGCATTCCTTCTGGATTGCCCCTTTGCCAGAGGCTGGCTGGGCTCAGGGGGGCAGCAGGACTGGGAGCTGGTGGATCAGGACACACAGACCATCAGCTGGAGTGACGAGCTGTCCCACTTGTTCCTGAACAACCACACCACTTACAAGCTTGGATTTCCTATGGAGACCCTTGCCATTAACATTTCCTATTTAAATCAGCAAAGCAGAATTTTCCAGCAACCTTTTTGGGCCATGCTGAGTGTTGGGAAAGAGAATAAAGAGCATAAAACAGTGAATAAATACCTGCTATAGATAACTACGCATCTTAAAACACTCAGAAGAGGAAGAGCACAAACCTGCTGCTTATGGCTTGCTCTCATCTCCAGCAGCAGGAACTCCTCTGCCTTCCTGCCCCAGGAATTTGCCAGGTTTGTGGCTACAGCTTGTCCAAGTGGAATCAAAGGATGGTAACAGGATATTTAAAATGTTAAGACTGGTCTGGCCAACACTGATTTTCTTCCTCAGCTTCTGTCACCCAGTTGCTAAAAAGCAAAGTGAGAAACATCCTTGGAGACACTTCTATCAGAAACCCCACAGGCAGGACTTGGACTTGTTCAAACACTGAACTAAAATGCTAATATACTAAATTAAAAAACAGTAACTCCTACTAATGCTCCATGTTATCATTAGCAAGGACATTTTTCTGCCTCTTCCTGGCTACAAAATTATTTTCTGTGGTTTTACTGTGCTTCACAACATTTGAAATGGCAAAGTACATCATGAAAAATTAAAAAAGCAAACCCCAAACTTCCTTTATAATGTGAGATCCTGTTGCCATATAGTAGGAGCAGATGTGCAAGTGTTTGTTTACTCAGTTCTTCATAGTAGACATTTGCCAGCAGATGCATGAAATTAAGTTCTGCCCTAGTATTAAAAATCATTTCCTCCATTTAAATGTCTCTTTGATAAAGAAACAGCATCATAAAGTGGTTTAGCTGATGAAGCAGCACAAATAGAAACAATACTTGCTATTTTAGGATTGCTATTTCTATTTGCTTCGATTGCACAGTGTGTCTTTCAGGAAAACAAATAATTATTTTTCAACCCTTCCATCCAAACATTTCCCTTTGGAATGTGTTTGGAACACACATTTCTAGCTGCAAGAACAATCATTTCGGCCTTAATCGGTTAAATTGGCCACTTTGAATTTTTGCAAAGCCTACCCACCTCTCTTTGGGCAGGTGCCTCCTGTTCCAGCTGCATTTCACTCTCCCACAAAACTTCCAGCTAATTTATTTGCTTAATTTGACCATCAGTCAAAAGGATGTTCCATCATTCCCTGTCTGGGGAAGTGTCACCTGTAAATCCATGGATTATAACTGAGCTGCCAGTGAGTTAATGAAGTTGATGAATGACTCTGTGTCACTGAGGAACTGGATCTGTGGAACAGGAACATCATAAAATGTGGTAGGTTTGATACAGACTGATCCTGCTTTTCCCAGCCTCTTTGTGCTTCCTTGTGGTCAAAGCCCAACCAAAAAAAAAATCCGACAAAACCCCCAAAAAACAACGCCCAAACCAACCAACCAAATAAAAACCCAACCAAAAACTAAAGAAAAAAAAAAAAAAAACAAAATCAAACAAACAAACAAAAAACCCACAAAAAACCCACAAACAAAAAACCAAAACAACCCCCCATAAAAAAACCCTAAAAAACAAAACAGAAAACAAACAAACAAACAAAAAAACCCACAAAAAACCAAGAGCAAATCCAAACCAAAGCAAAAGACACACAACAAAAGAAGAGAAAAATGAAAGTACAACTGGTTTCTGCCCAATATCACAAAGTCCTTCAATGCCACGATCGTGGAATAATTCAGGTTGGGAATGACCTCCAAGATCAAATATAAACCAGCACTGCCAGCTCCAGCCCTAAACCATGTTCCTAAACACCACATCCACAGGTTTTTTAAACACTTTCAGGGATGGTGGCTCCACACTTCCCTGGGCAGCCTGTTCCAGTGTTTTACTCTCTTTTTGATGAAGGAATTTCCCCTAATATCCAAACTAAACCTCCTCTGGTGCAATTTGAGGCCATTTCCTCTTGTCCTATCACTTATTACCTGGGAGAAAAGACCAACTCCCACCTGGATACAACCTGGATACAACCTCCTTTGAGGGAGTCTCAGCGACCAAGTGATGTTTCCTCAGAATCCAACTACAGATCCAATAACAGCACCAACACACAGAACTCCCTTCATGAAAAGCACATAACGAACATTAATTAATTAATTAACCCACCACTCCACACCTGAATTTCTGCAGGTACCACTTCTCCCAGCTCAGGTGTGAACAGGTCTGTTGTTGGATCACCGTGGACACCATCCCATGGAGACACAGTGGCTTAATAAATAAATATCCTCTAAAAATACCTGTACAGCTTCATGCTGATAATATCACTCTTCCAGACAAATGAGCTGGGAGGTGACAGCTCTGCAGCCCAGGACACTCTGGAGCATATTTTGGCTTGTCTTGCCCCACTGTGTCCCAAATCAGCAGCCAAGCTGACATGAGGGCTGCTGTAAACACCTCAAAAATGACTTCACTTGCCTGCATTTTATCTCAGGTGAATCTCTCTGGTGCTTAGCAATATTAAAATCCTGGTTTAAAATATGGTGCTAATTAAGCAATTAAGGATGGCAAGGCTTATTTTATGGCATCATTTACTCACAGTTTGGTTGTGCTGGAAGGTTAATTCCACCAGGCCTTATGAAATGCTGTCTTCCTTCCTCATTGCTTTCATAACTGATTATTACAAATTCTTCTTTATGTACTTTAAATTATTTTCTTGGTAACAAAGCGGTCTTATTATTTGCCACATTACCATAAGGTGCTGTCAGCCAGAGTTCAGCTCTGGTTTGCAGACACAATTGCACTGTGGAGCAAATGAAAGCACAGCAGGGAGCAAACAACAACCTGGGAAAAAACAGTGACAACACCCGTTACAAATTCAGAAGGATAAAGGATTTGGAAAGCAGCAAATAGTGTGTTACAGCTTGGAAAAGGAACATATGGGTCGGTGGCTGGTGTTGCTTATGAGATCAGAGATGGATTTTAACCAGAAAACTTCAATTGGATGATGCTCTGGACCACGGGGGGGGGTTGTTGGGGTTGGTCTTTGCAGGGCCAGGAGTTGGATTTTGATGATCCTCGTAGGTCCCTTCCAATTCAGGATATTCTACAATCTTATGCATTTCAGGAAAGGTGGGACCAAATCAGCAGTGATATTTCTTATTCTGTGCATTTTCTAGTGAAGAACCAAACAAAAACACTCTTCAGTAGAGTAAAACCAGCTCAGTACAAAAGCATATGAAGACAGTTCCCAGCAATCCCCAATCCCAGTTAAACTGTGAAATGAACATTCCCCAAAATTAGTGATAAGGGCAAAATGGGAAGAAAATAAAGTAATATTCCTTTTAATAAAATATGATTCACTTTACTGATGTGCCTGTGTGTAGGTATGATAAATACATTAAATATGAACAATTTTTCAGGATGTATTTGGAGGAATGGGCATGTCTAGAAATGCTGTTAATATTTTTAAATTCTCCTGTGATGCATTTTAAGCAAAAGAG
Organism: Pseudopipra pipra; assembly: GCF_036250125.1. Classification (NCBI taxonomy): domain Eukaryota; kingdom Metazoa; phylum Chordata; class Aves; order Passeriformes; family Pipridae; genus Pseudopipra; species Pseudopipra pipra. Next base: position 2,530,930 of record NC_087558.1, on the reverse strand, counting down.
AACAAACACTGCCAGTTATCCTCTGCACACACTACCAGAACACCTGAGATCATCTTCCCCTTTTAAAAATAGATAAAGAAAGCACAGACTGCAGGAGAGACAGCAGGTTGGATCCGAAAACCAGGGAGTTGTGTGGAGAGGGCAGGAAATACAGGCTCTCATGGGATAGGGCAAGGACTAAACTGAGGGGTGAGGAGAATAAGGGAGTTGTACAAATAGTGATGTGCACAAACCAAGTCAAGGTTATCACAGGGACTGATTATTTCCCTTTTTAACTCCAGTCCTTACCTGGAACGTGTGCTGGGAGTGATGCTCCAATGATCCACACAACCAACAAACAATCACAGAATCGTTAAGGTTGGAAAAGACCTCCAAGAACATCAAGTCCAACCTTCCACCCTGCCACCCACCCATATCACAGAGTGCCACGTCCACTGGCTCTCTGAACAATTCCAGGGATTCCACCACAATCCCATTTATGTCCCAAGCCTTGCAGGCTGCACTTACTGGAAGCTGTGCCCGTGTTTGATGCCAGGCAGGATTATCTCAACCTGTGACCTCAGTGTGTCGGTGCCACCTCAGGGGAAGAAATATTACCAGGAACATCACTCCTAATGTCTTCAACAAACCTCCCAGCCTGGTGTGCCACGGGCAGGGAAACCACCAGAGACCCCAAAATGGCTTTGCTGACTGTTAACCCAGACACAAGGCAGAGGACTGGCTGGCTGGGAAGGGTTGAGAGATTCCAGTCAGTAGGAGACAACCAGAAGATTTGTGGCACATGTTAATTAGTAACAAGCTGCAGATGAGCATTCCCATCAATCTCAGAGGCCCAGGGAGCCCTTCCCTTCCAATTCCTGTCCCTGCCCTACTTGAACCTGCCCTTCACAGGAATGCTTTTCCACAGGCAATGGTACTGAAGATGCCCTTACAGCCCAGTGTATCTCTCTTGTCCTGCTCCTCATTTTGCTTTGTTAGGGTGAGCCTATATCCATAAATTTAGCCATCCAAACTTGTGTATTCCCATCCTGCCCACTGCAAAACTCAGCACCTGAGGACAGGGATTGCTTCTTCCACCATGTGTTCTCAACCTTCATTTAGACAGTGCTTCTTTTTTTCATTTAAACATAATTATGAGTAATGACCTACATAAACCTGTTGAATTGAGTCCAGAGGAAGCCAAGGAGATGCTCCCAGGGCTGGAGCCCCTCTGCTCTGGAGCCAGGCTGGGAGAGCTGGGGGGGTTCACCTGGAGAAGAGAAGGCTCCAGGGAGACCTGAGAGCCCTTTCCAGGGCCTAAAGGGACTTCAGGAGAGCTGGAGAGGGACTGGGGACAAGGGATGGAGGGACAGGACAGAAAGAATGGCTTCCCACTGCCAGAGGGTAGAGTGAGATTAAATGTAAGGAAGAAATCCTTCCCTGTGAGAGTGGTGAGTCACTGGAATCCAGTTTTGACTTAAGTGGACCTGTAAGCAAAATTTTCACTATATTCATATCATCAATTTTAATAGATTCAAATCCTTCCTTAATGTTTTTTTATTTTTAAATTTTTATTTAACCTTTATTCAGGAAAACCCTCAAACGAGTTTTTTTTCTGCAACCTTTGGTGATTTAATAACAAGCCTTAAAGCACAACGTGCATCCATTTAAATTTCCCCACAGCAGAAGGAGGCTTTGCATTATTCCATAATGACACACCAGTGACTTCTTGAGACAAATAAAACGTGAACAGAGGTTTTACATCAAACCCTTTACCAATCACAGATCCCATCTGCTACTGCTGCATTTGCCTTCTGCCTGCAAAATATTCCTCTGAGCCATGGGGAAATCCCCCACTGAAAACCTTAGAACTTGTTCCCTTTCCAGTTCACTAACAGGCACCCTACATTTCCCTTTAAACTGTTAAAGTTGTGATAAATGCAATTGCTCTGTGGTTTCAGAGCAACTGCAGAGGGTTTGATCCCCTTACACCAAATGCAAAATGACTTTAAAACCGTGCTGGTGCTGGGTGAACCTTGGTATACAAAGATTTTCTAAGCTGCACTGAGGCAAGGTAGAAAGTGAGGAAGAAGCTTGGAAAGATGGTTAAAACTCCATCAATTTAAGTTGCATGAACTCCTAAAGTCTGGCATCAACAAAATATAGCATCTCATCACATACAGCAAGTATTATATACAGAAAGGGCATAAGAATTGAGAAGCCAAGTGCAATTCTCAGGGAAGCTGCCATCTCCTCTGTGCTTGTGCTAAGCAGCCAGTTCTCACCTAAACCAAGGATCAACGTGATTCCTGCTCTGCTCCACACATATTAAGGGGAGAACATGTTGCCCTGCTGGGAAGAGCAGCCTAAATTCACTTTTCCACTCTATTTTTATCTAAATGACCAGGGGCTGTGTGCACGTGGTGAACACACTGCCATGGATTACATGCACAGCCCACAGGTCTTTCCCCAGGAGCAATTTCCAGCCAAACCCACCCTGAATCAAGCCCCTGGGAAGGACATAACTGCACTGAGCCCATTGTTCCCTTTTTCCTTGGCTAAATTCTCCTGTCTGACATGAGGATTAAACAGGCAGCAAATAAAGGATCCCAAGATACTGACACAGAGATGCAACCAAAGAATTAGTGATTATTCATCCATCTGACTCGGTGCCCTTTTCCCATCAATTGGGCAAAACACTCAGGGAACATGACAGGGCAGTGGGATTGTACTTTGGGCTGTTTTAAGGCCCATGAAGATTGTCCCTACAGCCTGAATATTGACCCCTAATGCACTTCATGTTTACCCCAAAACACAATGGGCAGAACACGGAACAGAAGTGAAGCTCTTCTCAGTAGCTTGAAAATTAAGACACAAAATTATGCCAGGGCTCTGTAAATATCTTCTAATCACCTATTCCAACTCAGGAATTCAGGTTAGTGTTTATGCTTAAACTGGTAGCTGACCAAAAGGAAGGTCCCTAAATTAAGCAGGATAGCCCATGGGAAGCACTGATGAGAGTTTAAAGAGCCCTCTCACCCTCCAGGAGTCAAACCCTGCCCATCCTCATGGATGCTGAAGGAGTCCAGGAAAATATAAGCCAGGTGACAGACTACAGTTGTCATACTCAACATCCTGGAAATCAAATAGTTTCTCAACAACTCCACTTCTCAGCTGAACAGTTCCCATTTAAATCTTTACAGAAATCAGACCTGCAACGACTCCAGCAGCACTTTTTCTTTCATTTTACTGAATTCACAGAGCAGATTTCATTTTTAACCTGCATGGATGAACCTCCTCCAGTAAATGAATGTTTAAAGATATTAGATGTGGAGGAAAAATGTGTTCAGACCATTGGCTTGCAATGACTCAGTAAAAGGCCTTGTTTCCCATTTTCCTCATGAGCTGCACTGAGGATTTTATGGTGGTAACTTTTACCTCTTAGGAAAAGGGTTAAGGGTTAATCTCAAACCCTCCAGCTCTGCTGCACTAAGTCTTAGTTTAAAAGATATCAACTTTATGCCAGATTTTACAGTGATTTTTCAGTAATTGTCATTGTTACTGTGGTGGATCACAGAGTCCAAGTCATCTTTATAAAGGAGATTACTCAGACATGTAAAAAAAGTAAAGATCTTCCCCAAATCCAGTCTTTAAATTCATCCATTAATTCAATAAGCAGTTTGGTATCTAAATAGTTTTGAGAGCCTTCACATTAACATGGTGAAAAAAACATAGATGGACACAGAAACTGGCAAACAAATCCATGTTAATTTTTCAGGGTGATCTGAAAGTGTATTTAAGCCCAGTTTAATATCCTGTAAATAGCTCTTCCCTTCTTGTTTTAGGCACATCTCTTCATTAGACTATAATTCAAAGGTCACAAAATAAAATCCAAATACCATTTATAAGGGTGTATTAAACAGCATATTATTAAACAGAAATAAAGTTGTGATCTGGACAGATTTCAGCCTCAAGTTCACAAAGGGAAAATATTCTCCCATTTACAAGATCAAGTACAAAGAGGTCTCCCCATTTTAAAAGAGCAAGATCCATACATTCTTTATATAGCACAAATCAATGCTTCATGACTAGATAATGCTCCAATAACTTTGTCTCCTGAAGGACTGCTGAGGATCAAATGGATACAATTAAGTGAAAAATATAAGTACTTACAGGAAGAGTTTAAAATGGATTAAATCATAAAGCACACATAATGGCTGGTGACACACTCTATGCAAACCCAGCGAGGTCACATTAGTTTTCTGCTTGGAAATCTGCTGGAGGTGGGGAGTGAGAGTGGTAAATTAAATTTATGGGAAGATAAAACATCACACAGGCAGTCCAACATTGCAAAAGACAGGAAAATCAAACCAAAGCTCTGCATCTCAGAGCAATAATTCTCAGCAGCAACCAGAAAGTCCCCCAGCCCAAATCTCCAGCTGAGAGTGATGGCCAGAGAGGATAGTCCCCAAACCCAGCCTTGACTGTCACCTCCCTCCTTCCAAAAAACAGCTTTAGGGTAGATAATTGGTGGTAATTACTTGAAGCAAGCAGGGCTAGAGATATTCCCAAGAGATATTCTCAAGATACATTCCCAACCCTTGGCTGAACGTCCCCCCCCACACGATGCTGTTGGGATGGGTGACCCTTTAGGCAGAGGCTGAACCTTTCACCCCAACAGCCACCCCTGGTACAATGGGCATGAAAATTGGGTTTGATCTGAGCTTCAGATGGAGAAAGAGCAGCAGCACATGGTCATTCCCCACCACCTCCTCAGGCCAGTGAGAAAGCACCCTCCCAACATTCACAATAATGTATTAAAGCCCATTAAAAGCATGAGCTGACTCTTCAGCAACACAAGGTTCAACAGTCTCTGCTCTTCTTCACTCAAGAGTTGCTTTTCCTTGACTTAAATAACACATTTATTAAACTTGAGCATAGTTTCTTCAAATACTAAACAGCTATTACTGAATATCCAAGATTTCCAGCTCTTTCCCTATCTTGATTAAACACATTGTGTATCATCAAGGTTGTCTTGTTTCAGAGAGCACAACAATGAAAGTCCTTATTATTATTATTATTATTTTAAGAGCTAGAAGAAGAAGAAGAAGAAAGAAGGAGAGAATAAGGACAGAAGAAAGAAAGAAGAAAGAAGAAGGAAGAAGGAAGAAAGAAGAAAAAAAAGAAGAAGAAAAAAGAAAAGAAGAAGAAGAAGAAAAAAGAAAAAAGAAGAAGAAAAAAGAAGAAGAAAAAAGAAGAAAAAAAGAAGAAGAAAAAGAAGAAAAAAGAAGAAAGAAAAACAACAACAACAATAATAATAGTATTAATATAAAATGAACAATGTATTTAAAGGGTGAGGAATTTTGCAGAAATAAATGAGGCACAAGTATTCTTCATTAGATAAAATATTACTGGAGTTTGTCAAAGGCAACTGTTTTCTTCCTCTGGTCTTAATGAGAGGAAAAAAGGTGATGAATTTCAGCAATTCTGAGCTTTGAATTTATAAAGTCAAATTGCTCAGGTCTCACAGATTGATTTGGCTTCTCTGACCCAATCTGTCTTCACTGAAATGTAAAAACTAAAGTAGCAAATAAAATTATTACAGGAGCAACTTCAGCTCATGCAACATAAATTCTTCTTAAATATTTTAAGCTCTGGGTTTGTTCAATCAGGAAAATATTTGGAGGAGATGAGGAAGATGCATCTGCTGCCATTGGGCTGTCAAGGACACGCAGGGGAAATCGTGGGCTGAGGTTACAATAATGACACAGAAACACAGCAGAACCTTTCTGTGTGGGTGTTTCAAACTGCAATTTTGGGTGCTCAGCCTCCATTTGGGCTGGTCAGCCTTGCCCTGCCCAGTTTGGAGATCTGAATCCTGGGAATGCAGGGACAAAACAGCCTGGAAAAGGCCAGCAGTGCGTTCCCAGAGCCCCTTTTTCCACGTCATCTTCCAAAGAAAATTATTGCCCATCTTGCCTTTCTTGGGTTTTTATTTTCTATAGCTGAGCTGCATTGTGGAGCAAACAGAGCAGACAGAATTTCCTGTCACATCCCAAAAAACAGATCAGAAAAATTAGTGTTTGTGTTGCAAGACAATGAAATGTTGTTGGTCACTTATTTTTCACTTTATCCTCACACTGACAAAACCCTTCCCCAGGCTTTTTCTACAGCTGTCAAACCATTCTACATCTACAAGGAGATTCCAGGTGTTATTTTTATTAGTCATTATCTTCCTGTGTCATCTTCACACCTTCTTTCAAAGAACTGCCTGGAATCTCAAACATAAACCAAATGTTCCCCATTCAGGCAACACCACCCAGCTGACTGGGAAACCCCTGAATGAGGTCAGATGGGAGAGGAACACAGCCAGGGAAAAAAAAAATAAAAATACAACTCTCTGCCATCTGTTTGCCATTGGATTAATAAACAAAGCACTGAAGAATCCTTGTAAATAAAAAAAAAAAAATAAAAAAAAATAAAAAAAAATCTCAATTATTAGGATGAGGGCATGTTTTTCAAATTAACCTTCCAAATTGAAGCAGTAATAAAACATTAAGATGCATAGAAAGCCTCTCTAGTTCTTCAGTGTACCAACAGATGTGTTTAAAATTGATTTTAGGATGTATATCAGCTCCAGAAAGCATATGCTGAGTGATTCTTTCCTCTCCAGCAATAGGTGTGAAACATTCTTTGAGAAAACTTGCAAATGGCATCGAATTTCTGTCCTAACTATGGCTCTGACAGGAAAATAAGCTCAGAATAACATGACAAGGTCCCTCAAACATCGTCTTAACTTCCCCTGGACTCCAGCCAGCTGCACACTCATAAATAAGTGTCTTTTCAGGCTCTAAATATTTGGGGTGTTTAACAAAATGATGAACAAACAGAACTGAATCACTGGGAAGCAAAAGAAGAAACCACTCCATGTATTCCAGAGGTTTTTTTTTGCACAATAAACTGAATGAAAGGACTGAATAAACCCTGGAAATTGAACAACAGCCAGTCTTGCAACACACCCTAAAAAAAAATTTCTTCTTTCTGATATAAAGGCACTACGAGCCTGGAGTTGCTAAAGCTTATGATTGGTTTCTTAGATATTTTCTTCCATATTTTCTGGTTGCCAGCAGCAGTTTTACCTCAGCAATCACACAACCATTTGCTCTTCCCATAAAGCACTTTTCCTACCTGTGCTCACCCGCTGCTTCAATTTTCCAGCTCGGAATCAGAGAGAATGTTTTTTCCACTGCAGCCATTTGGAATCGTTGCCTTAACTACAAGAACGACAAGGAGGCAGAACAGACGTAAAAATGAAATTAAAAAACCGCGCCAAACAAATACCTGGAGGTTTGTTCCCTGTGTTTTTTCCTGCCTGCAGGGAATTCCAGCTGGGCTTCCCACCCTGTACTGCCAGCCTATGGACTTCTAGAGACTGAACTTCTTATTCCACTGCCCTGAAATCCTTCTATGGGAGTGTTTTTGGTAAATCTAATCATTATTTCATAAGTAAATTACCGACTCCGGCTTCAGGTTTCCCGACTTTCTCTGTCCATCTATTTATCGATACAAGACATCACATATTTCAACCAGATTTTGGCTGACATGCCCACAGTCAGCTCTTCTGTTCTCTTTTGAGGAATAAACTAGTTTTCTTTGGAACAATTACTGGAAGGGAAATCAATGGTTTGCATTCGATTCCCTGGGTTTCGAGTGCCTGAAATATCAGAACAGTCTGTCAGTTATTTCTATTCCAGCAAGTAGAATACAATATCTTACTTTTCTCTTAATAGAACTCATGTAAGTTATAAAAGAAATCAAATATAATCCTCTGTGGATCTGTGGCACTCCAGCTCAAAAGCGAATTTGATGGCTTTGGGTGCCTTGAAGCCACACAATTCCATAGTTCACCAAGTCCAAAATCATAATTACTGTCTTCTACAGAATTCCCCCCACCAACAAAAAACCCCCTGAAATTATAATAATTTTCTTATTAACTCAGTAGGACTTTTCCATACAGAAACTGGCCCATGTCTTGTGATTTAAGAGAGTAATTTCTAAAGCTGAGAAGATAAGAGGACTCTTTTTTGACCTGGTGATGCAGGTTTAGCACCTGGAGAATTCTGACAAAAGTAGCCAGGCCTCAGAAATGAAAAGAATAAAAGGAGAAGGAAAATACGATGAACAGAGAGAGATGACCATCATGAAAAAGCCAAGTTATGAGATTTTTCCACAAAATTAACATGTGGCATATGTTGAAATGGATTAATAAAGGCTACAGGAACCTGGGGCTAAAAAAGAAAAAGAGGATAATCAGTGTTAGAATGATAGAAACTAGTCAGAAATGAGTTTTGTTTCAATCATAATGTGTGGGTTTTAATTGCAGTTTTTGCTGTTCCAATAGTGATCACGGTACCAGGAGCCTCCTCTCCAAGTGAAGGAAAACTGGGTCTCAACGTAACATAATAAAGTTGATATTAGAAAAATACAATGATTTACTTCCTGGGGTTTATTCTTGCCATCCTCCCTCCCTGATTAACAGTCAGCAGGGCAACAAAAAGGCAAGAGAAGAACAATCCTTGAGCTTTGAGAGTTACAAGATCCCACCAGGATCATCCAGTCCAACTCCTGGCCCTGCATAGGACACATTTTTAGCAGAAATTCAAGAGTGATTAAGAATCTGGAACAGATTTCTGGAGATTTTTTTTTTTAAATGTACTCAGAATGAGCCTTTGAAAATCTATGTATCTAAATCAGATCTATCTTTGCTCTCTTTGATGCCAACCCTACAGTTAGTTCCACTCTAGGTTATCTCCAGATCCTGGGCCAGCTCCTTAATTCCCACTTCAGCCATAATAGAATCCAAATGGGACTGAATAATTATCACAACATGCAAGGGACAGGGTATCCCACCCCTCACCCCTGGCTGGTTTCCAGCTGTGGGAATTGTGCAAGTAGCACTTGACTGTACTTGGGAAGAGAGGGACAAGCCCTCCAACCCCTTGGAAGTTCCCAGCTATCAGACAAGGAATCATAATGACAAAAAAGTACCTGTCAAGTGCTTCCCAAGAAGCAAATGACAGGTAAAACTAAACATAATAATAGGATTGGACAAAAGGTTTTACTCCTCTTCCTAAGAGGAGTTTTTCTGAGAAGGATTTGATTTCCACGAGAATAGAGTAACATTTCACTGAAAGGCAGACCTTGGAGTTCAGTTTTTACCAAAAAAAACCCCTAAAAATAAAAAAAATATGAGCTTCCCCAGAGAGTAAAGTGCAGGACATTGTCAGCAACTCTCCAGAAACACAAACAGATAATATTTGATTTATGCTTGTGCTCAATATACTGGTTTCATGAAATTTTTTATTTCACATCTCTCAAGATGACCCCAGGTCTTGCATTTGACACCAGTGAGAAGCAATTTTTTCTTCTCCTGTGGGTAAAGCACATTGGGTTTATATTGACTTTTAACAAGGCAAGCAAATACAAGATTTCTTTTAATTTACTGTGTGTTCATTACATTTTTTGTCTGCTCAGTACTAGATATAATACATCATTGCAGGGAAACATCCCTTGCAAGTTCCTCTGACACTGTTTGGTCTTTTTCTTTCAAATCTCATCTGTGCCCTTATTTTTTGGTCAAAACAAATTCCATCCTCGAGCACCACAGGATTTCATTCTGCCCAGATCTTGCTGAACTGTTGAATTATACAAGGAGGGAATAAAGCTTAGCAAGACTTCAGGAAATCCTGGTTAAGTAAATCAAGCTGAAACTCAACTTTTCCAGTCAGCAATGAATTTGGGACCACTTATAGGGATAATTCTAAAATGGCAGAGTTCTGAGCCACCCACGTGGTCCATGGGGGCACATCAGGGGTTAAATATGACTTCACTAAAATCAATAGTGGTTTTGGGGCTGAACAGAGAGCACTGAGATTTTCAGCTACATTTGCTATGTCATGGTCTCATCCATGAGTGCAGTACCTTGTCTGAACCCAATAAATTGTAACAGGAAGGAAGAGTAGTGATAAGAAGTGTAATCTGGGCTTTATCAAAGTCCACAATTCCTTTCTTTTTCAATTTTATTTGCATGTTCTTAATCTGTAGGGCAGGGCAGCAAAGCCAACTGAACAAATAAGGGGACTCTGACAAAGGCTAAAAGGAAAATGTGGGGCCACAACAAAGCACTAATTGGAAAATCAGCCACGGTGTAAAACACCATCTTACCCACAGAGATGGCAAAGGGTAGGAAATACCATAATTATCATTTTCTTGGCTCCAGCTTCATAAAAACAGGCACAAGAACTCCTGCCACCCTCATAAAACCAAGAGTACACAATTTTTTAGCTCCCCTTGGGCTCACCATTGAAGACACAGCAAATGCCACTCCAGGCTCTCCTCACATTTCATGGAGATGTCTTGATGCACAGCGGGAAATTCTGCTAATAAGTCATAAAGGTTCTGTAATTCATTATGTTGTCATTATCGTTTGTAATCTTCCTGTAATTAGGTATCAGTGGGTTTCCTTGGAGAACATATGACTGAGTCTTAAATTGCTGGATATTCTCAGCAGCATATGCCTGCACTGGAGCTCTGGCTGGGTCGTGCTTCTCGAGTGTATATTTAATATATGGGGGTTTTTAATAAGTGCAAGCCAGTCTGGCAGGGCCTGTGTGCTCATTGCTGTGTGTGGGCTCAGTGTCTGACAGGTCTGTGCTTATTAATAACCACCTGGATCCCCTCATTGCATAAAACAGCTGAAGAAACCCAGTCCAGCTCACAGGCAGGAAGGAGTTCAGGGCAGTATCGATGTAGTAACACAAATCTTTTAGTCCCCTACCTTAAGAAAACTGACCTTTGACTCAGATTAATACAGGAATAAATCAGTTCTGTTGCTCTCTGGAAAAAGCACAGAATGTGGTGGGGTGGAAGGGACCCACAGGGATCATGAATCCAAATCCTGGCTTTGCACAGGACACCCCAACAATCCCACTGTGTCCCAGTAATCCACTCCTGGAGCTCTGGCAGCCTTGGGGCTGTGCCCAATGCCCTGGGGAGCCTGGGCAGTGCCCAACCATCCTCTGGGGGAAGAACCTTTTCCTGAGATCCAACCTAAACCTCTCCTGAAAAACAGTCCTGGGAACAAGTAGATATTTCCATTGTGATACAGCCCAACTGGGTTGTGTGTATGTATATATATATATATATATACATATATATATATATTATATACAACCTTTTACATTTTTATTTCCATATTTCACACAGACTATGGTGCTGGGAATGTGTCCATCCACTCTCATACACAAACACTGTCACCTCTCAACAGAACCAGGGACCACCTCTCTCTCTCTCTCTCCACACTTTGTACAACTACTGCTGCACATTGTCCCTCTGGCCAAGAGCCTCCAATGGCTCTGGTAGCTCCAACATCCTCAAACAAAAGGGTTTTTTAGCAGAAATTTAAGAAAATTCCTCCTGATATTAACTGTTTTCACAGCCATGGCAATGGAATATCTGTCATCATTAAAAAAAACAGCCCGAGAAAAATACAGTTCGAAGCTCTCAATGAGTATTTTCAACTGATGATTTACAGAACTGTCTTTTCACAAAGTAAAACCTTATTCCAGTAAGCAACTTTCAACAAAAAGCAACCAATGAATGTCCCCTTATCTCTCCTTTTTCTTGTCCAAGGGAAAACATCAACTGGCAGAAATGAAACAAATTTGAAATATATAATAATATATATATATATTCCCATATTGCAGCAAGAAATGCTGAAATAATTAATAACACTGAGAAGTCTAATTACCTGCATATTTCCATTTATTAATTCAGTTACTAATGTGACCCTGACATCATTCTTCCATTTACAGTCAGACCCTTTATCTGCTTGATCTCCAAAGCAGAGAGTTTCCCAAAGTGTCCCAAACTTACTGTCTTATCTTCTGTTTCAGACACCGGCGATAAAGTTTTAAAAATAACTTGAAATGCCTTTTAAAATTCAAATGAAAGGCAGAGATACATCTCATTACCCGTGATTGCTATTGACAAAAATAACCCATATCACTGGGCTTCTATCTCCCATCTCCACAGCCTGATCCTGAGCCTCTGCAGGCAAAAAAAAAAAAAAAAGAAGTCGTGTAAAATGGAAATATCAGACTCCTACTCGTGAAATGAGAGTTCCCAACAGCTCTGATAATGGTCCCATAAGGTATCCACTGCAGACAGAAATTCAGAAGACTCCAAACCTCTGAATTTTAAATATATTTAACCATTTGCCTTACTCAGTGGTTTCTTTTTGCCAGGGAAGTTGCTGAATTTGAGATGCTGCAGTTAAACCTTAAGAGTCACCTGGACTCAGATGCTGAAAATCAGCAACTTGCCCCCCATGGTTCTGAAAGTTGTTTTTTTTATTGGACCAAAAAGCCTAAAGAGACTTTTACACAAAAAGAACCCCCCCAACTCACCCCTCCAAACCTGTGTTTTGATCAAGTCACATCTTCATACCTCTGTACTGCAAATCTTTAAGGATAAAGGGGAAAAAAAAAAGAGCAAAACTGGCAGTGTAAAGTTCTAACAGTGGATTTTAAGGCTTTTTCATATATTCACAGGGGTCAGGAGCAGATATTGGCAGCAAAAAAAAGACATTGGAAGAAATATGGGTCAAATGTGATCCCTGAGTCACAAGTGAAGCTCTCAGACTCCCTCCAAGGATGCAGAGGGCTCAGTAATATTTATTAATAGAAGTCTGAGCTCCCCTGAGTTTCCTGTCATTAGACAAAATACCTCCTTTTTTGTGATGCCTGTCTAGCTGTTATCCTTCTACCTCCAAGGAAGCTGCATTTTGGGGATGGGAGCTGTAATTTTATTATGCATGCAGCTTTTTAAAAGCTCCTGGTATCCTGGAAGAGACACCTGACAAATTGTGCTGTAGTCAGAGTGGGTTTCTTGGAAGGAAAATGTTATAAAGAGTAAAAATACTGTTACAATATCTGTAGCTGCACCATTTAATTGGCTGCTTGGTGAAATTTCTTTTAGAGTCAGATCATCTTTCATTCTTTTGTAGTTTAAACATAAGGATCACCGTTTTATATGCAATTAGTAGTGAACAAGCAATGCATACACACAGAATCATGGAATACTTTGGGTTGGGAGGGATATCAAAGATCATCCAGTCCCACCTCTGCCACAGGCAGAGACACTTCCCACTAGCCCAGGTTGCTCCAACCTGGCCTTGGACGCTCCCAAGGGATCCAGGGGCAGCCACAGCTTCTCTGGGCAACCTGTGCCAGGGCCCCACCACCCTCCCAGGGAAGAATTCCAGCCCTCAAACCTTGTAGGATGGGACACCTCCAGTGGGGCACGTGCTGAAAGCCTCCTGGAACACGTGAGGCTCTTTTGCTCTGGAAAAGAGAGATCCTGAGGACATTATATCAACAACTCAACAGAGCTGATAAAACAAACTAAAAGGGTAAATATATTTTTTTTTTCCTTTGTATTCACACTTTGTGTTGACACATCAGAGCTTTTTTCCCAGGAATGAAATGCCAGCAGACAGGGACGGGAGGTTGTCCGAGTTCGCGTTTGTGCCACGGTGCTCTGAGCTGCAGAAAGATAAAAAATTCCCTCTGTGTAAAGAAAAAAACAACCCCAAACACATCCTACTGACTCTATTAAAAGCAATACCCACCATCAGCCCTACAAAATACCATCTCCTCCCTCCCAAGGTACATTTAGGAGTTGCCTCTTTGGAAGATATTTTGCTTTTGTCCGTCACTCGAAGGATTCCCTCTTATCCTCTGCGTCCCAACATGGGAACAATTCCCAGCAACTCTTTCCAGAGGTCACCACTTAATCCAGAGAAGAATGTGAGGTATAAAATATATCAACAATACTGGAGGAAAGACAGGGATGTGGCAGGTGAGTGACAAACATTAGGAGCAGGCAGTGTCTTCCTTTTGGCCACCAACATGGGATAAATCAGAAAAGTGCCCAGAGCAGATACCAAAAAGTGGCCTGAGACCCTTCACTGCTTCCCAACACACTCCAGGATTTAGGCCCTTCCTAATCTATTGGGTGAAAGGAGGAAAAAACCCTGTTTGAAGTTCACCAGGAGGATGAACATTTGTGTTTTATTCTCAGTTTTCACTGACCTGCTGATCTCTCTCAGCCCTGTATTTTGGGATCAAACATCATTATCATAGAAGAGCTGCCATATATAAACCATGTATAATATCCAAAATAATTCTGTAATATGAGAGGACTGGTAGTATCACCCTATTGTTTATTAGCATTTCTTAGACTTGTTCATTTTATAAAACCCATACAATTTGTACAACCTATACTCATATCAGATATCCAGGCACAGAGTATGTCACCAAATAGGTATTTTCCAGCTAAAAATCCCAGCAGATGCTCCCCTCACTCAAACCAACCTATGCCATCCTGTTCGAAGTTAAATTTCTCATTGACTCCTGTATTGATTTTCCTAAAAAAAAAAAAAAAAAAGAGGACAACATGACAACTGACTGTCAGCCAGACCCCACACACCTCACAAAACTTGTGGGCAAAAAAAATTGTTCCTCTTATTTCATGGCAATTATATACTTTTGGGACTGCCTGACACTTTACAATTGTAATAATAATAATAATAATAATAATAATAATAATAATAATAATAATAATACTTCTATAATTATCTCAAAGTAGATATTTGACACATGGCAGTTCTACAGCATCATAAGGCAACAGTGAAGATGTGGATTAAAACTAAAAATCTCAGTAGTTTATGTGAATTTGGTGCTTATTCCAGAGCAGAGACTCCTCACAGTGACCAGTGTATCAACTACAACTCCCAGAGAAGATTAAGGACTTGCATCTTCCTTGTCTTCTCCAAATATTTTGCTAAGGGAACAAACCCTGAACATCAAATATTTGATTTTTTATGAACTCACCTTTTTATCAACACCTGGAAGAGGAAATCCCCTGAATTTATGCTAATTTACACTGAATTTACACAAATTAAGATTAGTGTAAAAGTATATAAAGCCCCAAATTGCTTTGGGAGCATCAAGGCATCTCTAGTTCTGCATGAGCTTCATTTTCTTAATTGAAACTAATTTTTAACCCAACCCAGGAAAAATAACAAATGTCAAGAAACCTTTTTTTTTTTTTTTTAATTGAGCATTTGCTGCACCAGGTCCCTGGATCCAGGGAGCACATTGGTTCAATCCAAATTTCTCCTGATATAAGCCCAACTCACCTAATGAGATAATGAGACATATCACTATGCATTGCTGGGCCCCTGAGGAATCTCATCAAAATTTGGAAATAGTCCCATTATTAACCACTTCTTTTTTCTTTTTTTTTCCTGTGAACGTATTTTTTAAATTATTTAACAACATTTATTGCAAATAGAGTAGTATCCATGACTTATGACTATCCTCACAGTGGGATATGACTCAAGAAAATAAAGAATTGAAGGCTGAATATGCAGAATTGGGTTTAATATTTTTATATTTAACACTGGACAGGAAAAATGACAAATGAGGAAACCAAGAGTGTTTTACAGATTTCGTTGCCCTACAGCTTCCAGATTGTCAGACACTGGAATAATAAGAATAAAAGGCTACAGGTGCACAACAGTAACATCCTACTTCAGCTATAAATAAACTCAGTAGGAATAAAAATAGGCCAGGATGGAGATCCCAGCATTCATTCCAAGGACTCAGCTTGAACCAGTCAATACAATTTCCCATTATCACAAAAATCAAGTTAAAAAGTGATGCTTCTAAAGTCTCCATGAAGAAGCTTGAGCTCCCTTTTATTTTCTTTTGCTGGAAATTGTTATGGTTGTTCTTGGAAGACTGATTCTTGTTACTGTAAAATTCACTCCTACTGTTTGGGTCTTAAAGTAAGTGATTCGAGTCTGTTTTTCTTTTACCTCAAATATAACAACCAAGGAACAAATTCTCCCTAATTGGAACAGAACTGCATTTCATTTGTGACTGTTCTGTGACATTTCTGAAAAGTTAATTCGAACCCAGAAAGCCAATTTACATGGATAAATCCCTGGCAACATCCTGCTCTACTGGGGTTTTTAATTATTTTTTTTTCCTAGTAAAGCACTGAAAAAACTGCCAAAAATTCAATTATTAAAAGTGTGTGTAAAGCCTTAACTCACCTGGCTTTTACAAATGTGTCAGCCAAAGACAAATGGACAGGAAAAGAGAGATTCTTGGCTAGATCCAGGCTCTTCCTTAGGCTTGGACACTTCCAGGGATGGGGCAGCCACAGCTTCTCTGGGCAACCTGTGCCAGGGCCTCCCACCCTCCCAGCCAACAATTCCTTCCCAATATCCCATCTATCCCTGACCTCTGGCAGTGGGAAGCCATTCCCCTTGCCCTGTCACATTTTGGTATCTCAAATAGGTATTTTCATATGCACATCTATGACATACAAATAGAGGCATCTGATAGGGTCAAAAATCTGGAATGAAAACTGCTGAATAAATGTAAAACATATTGAGGTGTTTAAACTCTGAATACTGAGGTGTTTAAATTCTTGAGTATTGAGGTGTTTAAATTCTTGAGTATTGAGGTGTTTAAATTCTTGAGTATTGAGGTATTTCAATTGTGAATATTGAGGTGGTCAATGACTATTGAGGTGTTTAAATCCTTGAATATTGAGGTGTTTCAATTGTGAATATTGAGGTGTTTCAATCCTGAATATTAAGGAGTTTAAATCCTTGAATATTGAGGTGTTTCAATTGTGAATATTGAAGTGCTCAGTGAATATTGAGGTGTTTAAAAATCCTTGAATATTGAGATGTTTCAATCGTGAATATTGAGGTGTTTCAATCCTGAATATTGAGGTGCTCAATGAACATTGAGGTGTTTAAATCCTTGAATATTGAGGTGTTTCAATCCTGAATATGGAGGTGTTTCAATCCTGAATATGGAGGTGTTTCAATCCTGAATATGGAGGTGTTTCAATCCTGAATATGGAGGTGTTTCAATCCTGAATATGGAGGTGTTTCAATCCTGAATATGGAGGTGCTCAATGAATATTGAGGTATTTAAATTGTGAATATTGAGCTGTTTCACTTTTCCCTGCAACACAAAAAAACCCAAACATCTCTCTATGAGCCATATTACTGAGATGCCTCAAAAAAGAAAGCATTAACATAATTAAAAATAAGCATCCTAGCCATTTGTGTTTATTAAGCCCAATGTAATTATCAGAGACATTCTGTACCCGATGTTGCCTTTGCAAACAGACGAGCCCAGCATTGCAAACAGCCCCATTCCTACCCATGGATGCATATTTATGTGCCCATTTGTAAACATTTTATTTAGCTGATTTTCAGTCATCAGCTTCTAAGGCATTTAAGCACAGTTTAATTAAATTCCATGGACTTACAAACAATTAGCGTGCACTCGTTTCAGAAGATGCTCAGCAGCCAAATGTTCAGTGGGTTATTATCATTTTTGGTGATCATGAAGTGTAAATTAATGAGAAGTTAAGATGGAGGGGCTGTGATTTATCTCAGAGAAGGTAAAGTGTTTATTACACTAGTGAATTAATTTATACCAGATTGAAGAGAACAGTGTATTTTGTTACCTTTTTAGGAGATTTCCACTCCTACAGCTACTCAAACCAGCCAGAACTGGCTTAATTATTGTGCCTTTGCAGGGGTGATAAATGTTCAGTCTTAAATGATGAAAGATAAATATAAAAATCACAGAATCATGGAATGGTTTGGATTGGAAGGCACCTAAAAGATCATCTCCTCCCACCCCCTCCCACGGGCAGGAACACCTTCCACTAGCCCAGGTTGCTCCAGCCTGGCCTTGGACACTTCCAGGGATCCAGGGGCAGCCACAGCTTCTCTGGGCAACCTGTGCCAGGGCCTCCCCACCCTCCCAGGGAAGGATTTCTTCCCAATATACAATCTAAATCTCACCTCTTTTAGTTTAAAACCATTTCTCCTTGTCCCATCACTACCTGCCCACGTCAAAAGTCACTCTCCCTCCGTTTTGTAAGCCCCCTTTAAGTACTGGAAACACTCATCTGAACTCCTGTGTGGCTCAAGTAGTTCATTAAATAACAAATACATTGAACACACAAGAAGTGAAGGTCAAGATGGCAAAAGGCCCTCACAGTTCAGTGCCCCACATCCTCCTTGTAAACAACGTGCAGCCACAGGGCCTCAAAAATATCCAATTAGGGAATACTCAGTGAGGATTCAAAACTAGACAAACAAGCCAAAAGACAAAATGTGAATGAAAATACACCCAAAAATTAAAATCAACAAATGTGAGAAGGATGCAAGTACCATAAAAGTGATGCTTTTTCAATGCAAACTCTTCTACTGTGACCCCTCCATGATCTGCTCCCCTTCCAATGCTCCCTTTGTCCATGCAGGGACATCTCCCAGGCAAATGATATTTTTTCCCAGAGAAAAAAACCAAAACTCTTCAGTGTTTTTTTCCCAGGTATTGTTTTCCCTCTGCCTTCCAGCCATCTGCTCACATGTCAACACTCCAGGTTTCGAGGTGGATAACGAGGCAAGTTCTTGCAAGCACAACATCTGCCCTCCAGGTCTCCTCAGAATAACAGGTAAAAATCACCTTGAACTCTAAAGCCTCACAAGTCTAATTCTTTCTGCCACTCAACCTGTGACCACTGGCAGAGATGTTCTTAATTTCCAGCATGATTCTTTGGATAATAACAATTTCTGGAGGTTGGTGTTCCAACAGTGGATTGATCTGCAGCTGCTCTGCAAACTGTGCTCATATATTTTAAAGCCTGGAGGAATCCTGAACTTGGGTGTTCAGAAGCACAACAGACAAGTCTAAGGAAGAGAGAAGTGAATGTATGAACATAACTCCTTTGATAAGGGGCTGGATGTAAAACCCAGACCTGGGAGGCCAAAAGAGAACCCCCAGATGGAGCAAATTACTATGCAAGCAAAGGGTGTAAGTGTTAGATCAACCTTTTCTTTTCAGAGAAGTCAGCAGAGAGATCCCTCGGTGAGAATGTGATAAGGAATTATGTTACTCCACAAACAATGAAGGCTTTAGAGAGACAGGAGAGAGATCAGTGGAAGAGCAGATAAGGGTAGAGACTGAAGCAAAGTTGAAAATTTAAAGAAAACTATTGTCTATTCAGGATTTAACCACACAGGAAATCCCGAAACAGCACTTAGTTTTAATCACCTCAACGTTACAAACCAAATCTGTGGAGATTTTAAAAGAAAGATGCTTTAAAAAGTAACATTCAAACTTCTCAGTCTTTCTAAATGAAGTCCCCTCTGTGCATGAAGTCACCCTTGTCTCTCCCAAAATGTCACATCCCAGTGATTCATGTCTCTACAGGAAGTAGTCTGAGATGTTCTCTCAGATGTTTCAGAGCTCCAGGTTTTGCAGGTACTTCTGTGAGGTTCTGCAGGTGCCACTTCTCTTTTGCTTCACAGCTGGTGGGCACTCACAGAATCTGCTGGGCATTCAATCTTAGGTGCTTAGTTTATGTGCCCATAAAGATATCCTAAATATTAACATTTAAAGTTTTATATTGATTTTTTTTTTATAAGAGAAACATGTTCTAACAACCTGGTCAACATCCTTATCCACTGAATATATTCCAGTTGTTTAATTTCACTAATTTGAAGATCAGAATTGTATCATAAGACTGGGTTTTGTAAGATTATGCACCATCTACTATAACACTTATTTGCTATTAAGACTTTCACGATGAAAGAGTAATAATATATTCATATTAGCTACAGATCTTACAGTAAATCCTGGGAGACTTTGCATGCATCCATCAAAGTCAGTGGAAAATAGGAAATGCAGATGTAAAGGCAGTGCTGAGACAGCTCTTCAAGCTACGATTCATTTGTGTCTGCATTCAGCTCCAGAAAGTCTGATGACATCCATTCCAAACTGGAATGTCATGGAGACAATCAGGCAGCAAAGGGAGAGCCAGCCCTGGGTCAGTGGGTACTGAAAAATAAGTTTGGGAGTTGTCAGCAAAAATGTGACACTAAAACCTGTGAGCATGAACAAATAGTGCCCTGAAGAAGGATATAAATACAGGGTGGAATAGAAAGTCAAATGATATCGCTGTGACTATGAGCAATTTGGGACACTCCAGAAACAAAAGGGCAAATATCATATTGGCAGAGTGAGAACCTGAAGAAGGGCAACATATTGCAGACTTAATATTAAAAAAAAAAAAGAAAAAAAAATGAGGAAATGCATCAATCTCAGTGCCCACAGCAGCACATGAACCCGAAGGAAATACAAAAAATACAGATGTGGCAATATTGAGCTGGGACCAGCATGGAATCTAAAGACAATATTTGGAGAGGACTGTCAGATACGGGAACAAAACAAAATTCATCTGCAAACATGACATATGCTTCTAGGTTCTTTTTTTCCTTTCCATGGCTGCATAGCTGGTGGGAGATCCCCTCAAGAGCTTTTCTGAGAGGCTCTTGTGCAGTTCTGTGTGTGAAGGCACCAGAATGATGTTCCATTATTCACTGAGAGAGTCATCGAAGAGCCACAGGACTCTGAGCTTGCTGTGACACTGCCAGGCTCCCCTCCTGCACACAATAAATGCAGAGACAGTCTAGACTAAACCTCCTCCACTGGGTTTTACAAGGAAACTCATCTCCCTTTCCTCTGGCACTGCTGGGGCAGGACTGAGACTCCTGGGCTCAGCTGCCTCCAAAAGCCTGCAGGTGATTTGAGCTGGCAATAAATGATCAGGCTTGTCAGGGAAGGAGGGATTACTTTTGGTACCGAGCTTGAGGATTGCTTCCTTATCAACAGCAATTAAAATTATATATTTTAAAAAGAAATGAGTTTAGAGCAAGATGGAGATGGTTTAAAGCTGCAGAAACTGAAGAGAAAAAGGTAACGGAAGATGAACGTTTTGAATTAAAAATTGCCAACTCATTTGGAAGTTGCCTGCAGTTCCAAAATTGATAATTACCAAAAGAGTGAGATTGTGATGGGCTCAGGGTGTCTCCTTTATTTATTGAGGGGCTGAAGTAGTGCAGGAAGAGAAGGCACAGTCTTTGGAGCAGCAACCTGCTGCTTTCCTGCTCCTGGGAATGAGAGTTCTGGGCTTTGGAAGGAGAACACAAGCTGGAAGTTGAGGTTATTAAGCTGAAGGAGTGGACACAGCAGCATTGCTGAGGATGGTAAAGAACAGAAATCTTCAGGTTGGGTTACAATTATAACCAAGGATTCGTTGTATTTCCTGTTTTACTATTACTATTTTTACTATTTCATCTGTTCCTCAACTCTTCCAATATTAAACTCAGGAGATGATTTAAGCTGTAGGTTTACTCAAGCCTGAGCTCTCTTGTCCTCTTCCCACTATGATCAAGTTGTGTCTTCCTCTCTACCAAGAGAATCGTGAAAAAATGGGAAAAATCTTAGTACAGCTGAAATATTTTTAAAATATTTTACTCAGAGAGGGTACAACGAACAAGAGAAAAAGATAATAAATGATTGTCAGAGCAGAAGACTCCAGCAAGAGTATCCAAGGAGTTAATAGGATCAGAAAAAGATTGTGATGGGAATCTGGAGCTTAACAGGCTGATTTTGCTAAATATAATTTAAATGCCCTTGAATGTAATGAGAAACTGCATGATCAAAGAACTGATGCTGATCAAAGAATGGACATCGATCAAATCACCCAATAAAGAATTTATTGGTCAGCAAATAAGAAAAAGCCAAAAAATTCCTCAATAGGTTCAACAAGATGTGGTGTAAATGGGTAATTAATAAGTGACAATGGGAAAAGATAAGAAATGGCTGTTAACAAAGAAAAGAATGATGGAGAGGCAACAATCTAATTATTAGGAGTCTGGTGCAAGACACAAGCTGAGACAAACATCTAAAAGCCAATTGTTGTCCTGCCCAGCTCCCATTGCTGCAGCACCTGAACAGTCAGAGCTCTCCATACATCTGTTCTCACAACACCCTCTGAAAAGGGGCAATATTGGGATTTCTTTTGAAAGAAGAGAGAGCTGAGCAATGTCGTTCCAAGGCCCAGCTCCCCAGAGGAGTCTGTGTCTTACTTTCATTGGTGTGGCTCAGATGTTCTGCTGAAACATGAAACCTGTGAGAAAACAGGGAACTGGAGCTAAATCCAGAGGTTTCCTTCTCTTAACTGAGCAAACCACCCCAAAATAAGGCAAATCCTTCCCTAAAGTGCACCAGTGGTGGAGTTGAGGACAGCAAGGTGTTGTCCCTTAATCAAACTCCCCTCATTGCTAATATTTTATAAAGAGCAATAACGTTGGCGAGGAGATGAAAAGGAACTTTCCAGCCCACAACAGAGGCAGGACTGGAAGCAACAAGATTACAAAAATGGCTCTGGGGACGTGCAGTAATCAAGATAAAATCAAACTGCAATCACAGCCCAGCACTGCGAGTACACCCAGAGCCCAACTGCTGCATCCAGCGTGCTGGGAAGAATTAAACCAAGGGAGGAGAAAACCTCTCTTCAGCAATAACACTAAAGCCAGATAAAAGCTGCTGGGCTGTCCTTAATCCCATTGAGTAATTTTTCACACTTCTGGATGGCAGTTTTCCCCCCTGGAAGCTGTAATTCTCACCCCCGTGGAGCTGCCTCTCCGCGGGCGCTGGGGGACAATAGATCTCCCACACAGCATCCATAAATACATGGGATATACACACCAGTGGCAACCACAGATAAATTAGTGTCAGGGGCTCTCCTGCCCCGCTGGCATCCCCATCTCTCATGATTTACATCCATTTACCAGCTGTGCCTCCTCATCCCTCATTTGCTGTTGTTGCATTAAACAACTCTCGTGGTGTTTCCCATCACCACCTCCCCCAAAATGCTCAGGGGATGCTTTGCTCTGCCTGGAAATGATAATGCTGGAGGTCTCTTCTCACTCTTCTGGGAAGGACTCTGCTTTTATATGGTTTAGCACTCTGCTTCTGACCTCCCTGCCAACACAAACTTGCTGCTAAAACGGGGAGAAAAAAAAACAACTCAGAAAGCACTAAAACCCAATAAAATTAAAGAGCATAAATGTATCCCGAGAACCAGGAGTGCTGGATGCAGCTGACAGAGCCACTGCCAGCAGAGTGGAACAAAGAGAATGGAGCTGATTTGAACAGGAGCATTCAGGAGGAAGCATTGCTGGCACTCAGACACACAACAACAATTATCTTCCCAATCCAGTTTCCACGGAAAGCCAGAGACTGAGCACAGCAAAGAAGTGCCAGCATGTTTTAAGAGCGTGAAACTTTCACAGGAGAGCTGGAGAGGGACTTCTGACAAGGGATGGAGGCACAGGACAAGGGGGAATGGCTTCCCACTGCCAGAGGGCAGGGTTAGATGGGATATTGGGAAGGAATTCTTGGCTGGAAGGGTGGGGAGGCCCTGGCACAGGTTGCCCAGAGAAGCTGTGGCTGCTCCATCCCTGGAAGTGTCCAAGGCCAGGTTGGACAGGGCTTGGAGCAACCTGGGCTAGTGGGAGGTGTCCCTGCCCATGGCAGAGGGGTGGAATGAGAGGATCTTTAAGTTCCCTTCCAACCCAAAGCATGCCAGGATTTTATGATCATCAGAGTAAAGCCAGCACTGCTTTTTAAACCAGACTAAGGTACCTCAGTCTCCCATCTGAGCTCTACCTCTGTCTCCTGCTTGAGCTCTCTGGCAACACCGTCCCCCTACAACCTCCTGGATGTTTCCACTCCTGAGACAGAACCTCACAATTCCTCCACTAAAAAGCCAGGAATTAAATGTGTTCTCACTCGTGGACCAAAAGGGTATTTTTAGACACCTGGCAGAGACACCCAGTGCTCCAAGTTACCACCAGAACTTGAGTGGGCTGATGTTTCTCCCCGAATACAGAGCTCAAAGCTGGTGAAAGCTTTCACTCAATCAAACATTTTGAGTAAGAGGAATAAAAGAAAATATTTCTGCTGCTGGAGTGTCAAAATATTTGGTTTCAGTGGAACATGTAACAGAATATCCAATTAAAGAGAAATTAATAAAAACTTGGAAAGCAATCAGCGTTCGTAAAATTTCTTCCTTTTCAACTTCTCGCCCCAAGTTTGGAAAAAAATTACTAAAATTTTTGAAGTTTCTCATGGTCCAGAAATGTTCTCTCAGCTCTACTGTCTGTTAAAAAGCTTTTCTCAAGAAAATGTGTATCAGAAGGCTTGATCACCAAGGTTTTCCAGTGCCAGGGAGTCCTGACCAGTAAATCTTGTTAAAGGTCTCCACAGCAAGGGCTGAGTTTGAGATAAAATGAAGAAAAGAGAAACCTGACCCTCCCTCCAAAGTCTCTTTTCTGACAAGAAGGTGACAAATACAAACCTTTACATTGTAAAACTACACCAATTTAAACCAGTTTTCTCCTTATCTTTCTATTATTTCCTACCCAAACCAAGGGTGTTACATAAAATATTAGGATATACTCAAAACCTGTGCAAATGACTGGTAAGGCAGAGATTCCCAAAGTGATAATTCCCTAAAATTTCTAATCAAATCAAAAATTAAGCCAGTAAGAAGAAGAAATCCATCTGTCCCTTGAGAAAAATTCCAGTGTAACCAATGGAAAATTACAGCAATTCTGTGGATATTCTTGAATGGCCTTATACAACTACAGGAAAGTTGTTATCCTACTTCATGAAATATATGACACCAACATTCCTGATTAAATTATCCAAGCTTCTCAAGCCTCCTTTGGAGAAAAAACAAATGAAATTATGGATAACTCACAGAGAGATATCACAAAAGTTAAAAAAGTTAAAAATTTTTCAGGGATGAACACCAATGTATAAAACAAGTCCTGTTGAATTAAAGAATAAAGAGTTCTGTGGTTTTATAAAATGAAAGTTTGTGGAAACACACATTTGATGGAAATATGTAGGGCAAGACAAAACATTTATTCTGAATGAGAAGATGATTTTATCCATTCATCATAAGCAAAAGGAATTATTTGTTAGGGGTTAGTCAAATATAAGTGTATGTGGAAGTGTCTCCCTGGAGAACAGGTGAGAAACTTGGATATTTGTACAATGCAGTTTTCTTAAGGAATTTTGTGTCTCAGGGTTCAGATTTGCAAGATTTTCTCGCTCTAATAAAGAAATGTGAATCTTTACAAAAGGCCAGGGGATAAACTCTGCTGTTGACTCGTCCAAAGGAAGAGCTCTGGAGTTGTGGTTCAGCTCCCAGTTTGTTCCGAGAGGGA
This sequence comes from Pseudopipra pipra, assembly GCF_036250125.1. Classification (NCBI taxonomy): domain Eukaryota; kingdom Metazoa; phylum Chordata; class Aves; order Passeriformes; family Pipridae; genus Pseudopipra; species Pseudopipra pipra. The sequence continues at coordinate 2,505,699 of NC_087558.1, read as the reverse complement.
ATTTCCCTGGGAAACAAAGAATTTGTTTGGGTTTAGAGGGGTGAAAAAATAACAATTCGCCAGGAAAGTAACACAGAGAGAAAAGCAGCTCAGAGAAACCTTGTTTGAAAACCTATTTGAGTGAGAAAGAAGCTGAGAGCGTCACACAAATAAAAAAATAAATAAAGTACAGGAAGAAAAACACCATTAAATCTGGAGCCAGGAAAAGGAACATTTAGGAGAAGAGAAATTGTAGTCACATAAAGTTCCCTTTCCTCCAGAAACACTTGCAAGTAGGAGTTCCATGACAATGAAAATAGGTGAAAAGTCATATATATATATATATATATAATATATATTTTTATATATTTTTTACATACTATATAATACATATTTTATATATATTTTTTACATACTATATAATACATATTTTATATATATTTTTACATACTATATAATACATATTTTATATATATTTTTTACATACTATATAATACATATTTTATATATATTTTTACATACTATATAATACATATTTTATATATATTTTTTACATACTATATAATACATATTTTATATATATTTTTACATACTATATAATACATATTTTATATATATTTTTACATACTATATAATACATATTTTATATATATTTTTACATACTATATAATATATATTTTATATATATTTTTACATACTATATAATATATATTTTATATATATTTTTACATACTATATAATATATATTTTATATATATTTTTACATACTATATAATATATATTTTATATATATTTTTACATACTATATAATATATATTTTATATATATTTTTACATACTATATAATATATATTTTATATATATTTTTACATACTATATAATATATATTTTTATATATTTTTACATACTATATAATATATATTTTTATATATTTTTACATACTATATAATATATATTTTATATATATTTTTACATACTCTATAATATATATTTTTATATATTTATATATATATATTTTATATATTCTTATATAATATATAATATATATTATATATATTTTATATAATATATAATATATATTATATATATTTTATGTGTATATTTTATATATAATATAATTTTATATCTAATATATATTTAATGTATATTATATATTTTATATATTTTTTTTTTTTTGTATACACACACACACAGCAGATTCACCACCAGTAGTAAAGAGAATAAAATTCCTTCCATACAAAATATACACATGAAACCAAACCAACACGTTGATCTCAAGCCATTTTTGCTGCAGAAAAAGAGGTAACAAGTGTTATTAAACCTTTCCCGGTTCTCTGCTGGTTCAGCACCAAACCTCAGACTCTCCAAATTTTCCTTCCCCTCGTTTTCCTCAAGTAACTCTGACACACTATTGAGACACCATCAGGCTTTTCCACACACCTGTAAACTTGGATTGGTTTAATTGAATGAAAATACATGGATTATTCTGGAATTATCTCTTTGCAAAGTAAAATGAGTTCCTTCCTCTCATCCTGGAAGGGCCGTGAAACATTGTGCAGTGTTTTTCTTAAAATAATCATAACTAAGATAAAGAAAGAGGAAAAAGGTATTTCTCTCATTTTTACTGATTGCAATTTAAAAACTAAACAGAACAAAAAAAAAGGAGAAAAGTAAAACAAGTATATAGGGGGCTATTTAAAGCAGAAGAAGGAAAAGGCAGCTGTAGGAATCAAGCTGTAGAGTTTGAAAAGCTCTGCTCAAGATTTAGTGACCAGAATTGGAGCACTGATTGTTTTAATCTGCCACTACCACTTCACTTGTCTGTTGTCATGGATTTTATAGTAACAGGGAATCAGAGCTCCACTAATCACTTACACACTAATCACCATAACAGTTTAAACGTCTGATCAATGGCAAATTCCAACTAAATTTATCAAACAAAACGTTCCCAGTGTTTGTCTTAAATACATTCAACCTTGAAGTCTTTTTAACAGCTCTCAGATCTCCTGTACTGCATAAACATTCATCACTGTAATAAACACTTATTATAGGAGTCACAATATTTCTTTTCATCCTCTCTGTTTCTGAAGCTGAAGAAAATCTGAAGCTGGCTTGCAAGAACAAGGTCCAGATCACCAGGCACTTCAGCTCTGCAAAGCTCTAAAAAAATCTCACCTGCCCAAATTTCCTAGACTCCACTTCTAACTGGAAATATCTGGTTCTCCCTGAAAATTCTTACATTAAATATTTTCATGTAATACTTTTTATAGGTTTTAGAAAAGAATTAAAAAAGAGAAGCCTGTTGCCTTCACTGTGTATTTTAAGTGTCTTCCTGCCCTCCAGCTGTTCTTTCAAGGTGATCATTAACCACTCTTATAAAACCAACATCATCTTTATTATTACAGGAAGGCAGTTAATAGGTTGCATAAAGTTAACAGAGTTTTCTCAATTTTCCAGCTGAATTCAAACCTGTTCTGCAGTGATTTGTAGCCCAGCATATGATTTCTAGCAGGTGCCTATTTTAGCAGATATTATTAGCTTTGAAACCAGGCATAAACTCTCAGAAGGTCGGGGAAGGATAAAAACTGACAGTAAGAAGCTCAAGTAAATGAAGGTAAATACATCAAACAATGTGTTTAACACATGAGTCAGTGGTGGTGCCTCTTCTCTGCAGAGAAAGTTAATTCTACACAAAAAAAATACCCATTTTTGGAAGTCAAGGACAGCCAGTTTAGATGAAAGAACAGAGAAAAGAGAAAAAATAAGGAAAAAACAAAAAGGCAATGACAGCCATTCCAGTGGATTCTGCAACATGGCAGCAACGTGCACATTCCCATCTCCACCACCATCAACTCAGGAATCCCAGGATTTCTGTCCATGGAACAAACACATCCGCAGCAAAATCTCCCCAGAATTCCCCATTAAATTTAGCAGGACATAAATAACCCTGTTCCCATATCATGGGTCTCTGTTGAGGCTTTGCTAACACAGGGACTAAGACTCAAATATCTCCTGCTCAGAGGTCTGCAAAGAAACCCCCAAAAAGCTTCTCTGTCTCAATCTGTTCAAAACTTGAGTTATTTCCATAAAGGCCAGAGTTGCCTGTGGGGATCTCTTTAAATTCCAGCTGGAGGCTGAGGTGCAAAGCTACAGTGGGATCATCCCAGACTGGTGCAGGAACTCAGGAGATATCACTCCTTGCTCTGTCCTTCCCCTTGGACACTGTCCTCTCCTTGCCAAGTGGGACCAGCAGCACATTTCCTCTAAACCCAGTCAATTTTTAGTGAGAAATCCATCACAAATAAGAAGAGTCACATGGATGCTCCACATTTCATAGAAGTTCTATAATATTCTATAATACTTCTATAATATTTGAGGTCTCTAGAGAAGAAGCTGCTTATAGAACCATAGAATTTTTCAGGTTAGCAAAGATCTCCAAGATCATCAAGTCCAACCTTCAACCAAGTCCCACCACAGCCACTAAACCATATCAGGAAGAAACAGTTTCAGGAAAGTCAGAAATTGGTTTATGTTTTGGTTGTGGTTGGGTTTTTTTGGCATTTAATCTTCAGTTTACAGTAACATAATAATCATGGGGATCTCAGATTCCAAATGAGTGCTGGAAAAAGGGAGCCTTAATTACTCCTAATCAGCAAAGAAAGGTCAGCTTTAGATTACAGACATAGTTGAAATTGTAAATGAGTTTCTATGCATAGAATACAGCACAAGTCTTTCCATATGTTGTTCTGACTTATTCAGACAACAAAGAAATAGTCAAATAGTCATTTTTTTCCTATTATGTTCAAGTGTATGTCACAAAACCTGTATATTATTTGACAAACCTACTGCTCTTCAGTGGCACAAAATCTTTCTAATCCCAGGCTAAAGAGGCACAACCAAACCCAAAATTAGTTGCAGGGAAAACAGTCCCACTTTACTTTGAAAAGTCAAAACTACACAAACAGAAAAACCTGGAGGAAGAAGAACTTCTATTGGCAAAACACTCGTATTTATTCCATTGTTAATATATAAGAAAGGATTTATTTGCTGTGTTTGCATTTGATTTCACAACATTAAAAGCAAAGTCAGCTGAATAATTGAAGCTTTAATGTATTTCCCTGAATGGAACGTGGTCTCACGGGGGGAGGGCAAAGGATCAGTTTACATTGTGCAAATGGAGAGTGGTAAAGAAAGATTTCCCTCAACACAACCAGTCAATACAATTTATAATCTCTGGCTTTAGAGGAACTCCTATAAATCTGAGGGTTGCATTTTGGCTAATGTAAAACTCTTGTAGCTGAGCCATAATGGTGTTCAGCTCTCACACACGAATAATTTGAGCCGTTGGAAGGAAACAAGAAGCATCCAACATGTGGCTGGAGAAAGGCAAGAAGAGTTCAAATAAATCAAAACTAGAAAAGGATGACAAACTACTTGCCTGATACCTTTAAAAAAATTCAGAATGCAACACTGAAGCTCTTTGAATCCAATCAATAACATCAGCACAGAGACTGAAATATTGGCATTATTTCAGAGAGGAGGGGGATGTTTAACAAGAAATATTCCCCCTGGAGTTCTCACCATCAAACTGAAGCCAAAAATCACACGTGCAAAGGCCTGTTAATCTGAAATCACACAAATTCTGGCTTCTCCAGTCTTTGGGCAAAACTAGAGGTGAACGAGTGTAAAAGGTAAATTTTAGCTGTAAGGACTGGAGAGAAGATTCAGTCAAAGAGAAGAAAACCCTTTGCCCTGATTAGATTAGCAAGTTTGGTAAAGTTGACAGGATGAGAGGGAGAGAGAGACTTCAAAGCATCAGTGAGTCTCTGCTGGAAGTTTGAGGGTTCTCAGGTTTAATTTCCCAAGTGCCAGAATTCAGAAAAAGGCCTTTTTTTTTTTTTTTTTTTTTTTTTTTTTACCATTTCTAAGGTGAAGGGCAATATTTCTTATGCTTTAATTAGCATGGCTTGGTTTAGGAATTAAAAATTATTACTAATTATATAAGGGATGTAAAATGCAAACAAATTAGCTCATTTATGGCATTTATTTAAGGAAAAGTGCAGTGAAATGTTTGGACAACGAGTCAAGGGACAGCAGCAGCAGAGCTGTCACAAAAAACACCTTTTTTTGGTCCAAGACACCGCTGGGGGCCAACAAAATGAGGGGAAAGTGGTCAAGGAAGATGCAAAAGAGAGCAAAAATTGACAAGGCCTGGATCAAATCTCCTCAAGTTCCCTGCAGGGAACCTGCTCAGGAAGGGCTGCTGGAAATGTCAGCTCCTTGATTATAATAAAATTATTCCTTATTAAAAGTATTGGTAAAGGGCAGAGAGGCAGGAGGGTTCTCTGGATGTTTCTCCTGGGTACCTGTCACCAAAATTAACAGGGGAGGGGAGGAATGGGCTTTGTATCCAAAAAATATCCCCTGTGGACATGCTGGTGTACCCTGAATGAGCCAAGCAATGGTAATTAACACAAAGAGCAGCACCAAATTTCAGCACATAGGAGGTTAAAAACATAAATTTAAAGTTATAAAGCAAGAAAATCCTTATAGAAAGAGTTTGGAATGGATCAGCTGTGTGGGGGTTTAGGGATGGGCTGGAGGAAATGGGATTTCTCATCAGCTGTAGATCTGAGGACACTCCTCTACAGCAGTTAAGGATCTAATCTGTACCATCCTACAAATCCTAAATCCTACAAATGCTTTGCTCAGTCATTAACTGTACGAATAAAAGACACCAAACCCCCAATTTATTATGGTATAATTTCACTCCAGGAGAAATTCCCTCTTGCAAGTATGGATGAAAGCCACAAAGAGAGAGAATACAGGGAAGACCAAGAGAAAAATCAGATTATTTTGAACAGCCAAGTTTTTGTGTTCCACCCCACGCGTTCACTACTGAAAATTCAGAATATCCTGATGTTACCCAGGAGGAATTTAAAGCCCTTTTCACTCCTGTCACAACAACTCATTTTTTCTTCCAGATAAATCAAAAGGACATAAATCCACAAGGGATGTTCCCTCTCTCATCTTTTTTTTTTCTTTTATTTATTTTTAATTCTGTCTTGCAAGTAGCTTTTGGGATTGCTTCCTGAGACATCCATTATCTTTCAAGTTTAGAAACAAGATGAGAACTTTTCAACCTTCTGAGATATCACTGATGGTTCCTTCAATGGGAAAGGGTGGAAAACCAAGGAGGTCTTTTAAATAGATGAAATAAAAGTGTATACAGAGCAGTCACAAAGATATGTCCCTTGGGGAAAAGCTGGAGTTAAGTGTGCTGCTATTTTATTTTTAAAATTCCCATTTTTATTTTTTTTAGGGATGTCTCATTGTTCCTCTGGAAAGTAACCACGGAATTTTTACTTTGCTGCTTACAAAGCAGCATGTTAAGAGCACATTCTTTCTATATTACCTATTTTTGCCAGAATTGTTCTTGGAAATCAAGGAAAAATTCAGATATGGTTATTCTGATTAAGCTGCAGCAACTGCAATTAAAGATTCATAAATTTGGTGAGGTTGGAATCACTGGTGGCTGCATACACAAATTTTCTAAGCCTTTTGGTAATTACATATTCAGTACAATTTCTGACAGTCTGTTGAACTGGAAACAGGCCTTAAGAAACCAAATCTTGTGAATGGCACATCTACATTTTGTGTGGAATTTGTGAATTAAAGGGATACAAATGCAAATCTTTACTACGTGCAAACCCTTTTTATGATTCCCTGCAGTGATTGGTCTGCACCCAATCTAACTAGTTTCTTCTAAAAGGTGTTATCTAGAGAAGAGAAACTCTTTGACAAAAAAAAAAAAATCTACACTCAAGACTCACCATAAGCAGACCAAAACCAGCCCAAATTCTCCTATACAATATATATTTGCAAGATTTTTCCTCCAATATGCAATTTTCAAAAAGCCCTGTTTAAAGTTGCACTTTCCAACCAATTACTAGTTTTATTTAGACTCCCAAATTCCACATTTTCCCATTTTCACATGGGTAAATATTCATTATTCTATTAAAAAATGCAACACAATTTCTTTTCGAATCAGGCTTTGGTGGCAGCTCTGCACCTCCAGTACCAGGGAGGAAATATCCTTTAGATTTAGTGGGTTTTTTTTTTCATTTTTAAACTTCCCTAATCGATTTTTTTTTCCTAAACATGGGATGCAGGGCCCTGATTAGCTGATGAGCATCATTTTCCTGCTGCTGCTCCTGGAATATCAGCCCATCCCTCTCCTCTCTGCTGGGCTGCTCTGTTTGCCAGCAAGAGTCCTCTTCAATCCTTCCTCCTCCTGCAGCCCACACACCACCAGGCCAACATTTACTTGGAAGGAGGGGAAAAGGGGAAAGAAAACAAACTTTTCAAACCACTGAAGAAAATCAGATTTGAGTGTCACAAACCAGCCTTTCCTCCCAGGTAACGAGGGATAGGACGGGAGGAAATGGCCTCTAGTAGTGCCAGGAGGGGTCTAGGTTGGATTTTAAGGAATGTTTCTTCACTGAAAGGGTGGCCAGGCACTGGAATAGCCTATCCTGGTGGAATCACCATTCCTGGAAGTGCTCCAAAACCATGTGGATGTGACACTTGGGGACGTGGGTTCATGGTGGCCTGGTCAGTGTTGAGTTCATGGTTGAACTCAATGATCTCAGAGGTCTTTTCCACCCTGAACAACTCCCTGATTCCATGTTTGTCAATAATTATCCATTGCCCATGTTTGCAGAAAGGTCTTTTCATGTATTTTCTCAGAAGCTACAGCTGTAATATTTTAATATTATTATACATAATAATATTTTCAAGCTGAAAACTCAAAGAGCAAACCAACCTGTTAACTTGGAGCCTGAGCTGCTGTTACACTTTTCTCCTGCATCTGCAAAGCCCAAACCCAAGTTTTCACTCTGTTTATATTTGGTGATCAACACCCAAAACAGTTTTATCTCCACTCATACCCCTTTTGGGCAAATAAATATGTGCACGTGCATACATTTGTCTCTATGTATTTTTTCATACATACCCATACTTTTAATTGTACTATTTTCTGTTTGCCATCCCAACCACGACGTTGTGTCACATTTTAGGTGCCTCTCCACGTTTCCCTGGGCTTACAACACCCCAAACATCCCCCAGCAAAGCTGCTTTTCTCTCACCAGGGCTCTGTCCTCTCTCGGCCTTTTCCACTTCTCTCCACAACTAATAAAAAGTTCCAGTTTTATTACAGCTCTCCAATTCCTGCTGCTCTATGAGCCTGCCTGTCTTCAAGGCTAAAAAAGCTGTAGGTTTTTAGTTCTGTTGTTTTCTATCCCTTCTACCTCAAGGTGCTTCAAACACATTGTCCCAAGGTGAATGCAGAACATGTGCTGGCCCCTCTGGTTTCACCACCAAGGAGGCTCAGGGTAGTTTTGCCCCTCAGTATAAATAAGTGCAGGATCTTTACTGGGCTTTTACTTTTGAACTGCTGCAAAAAAGAAAACTACCCTCAAGGTACAAGTAACAACTCTGAAAGTTTTTAGCTGTTGAAACAATCCCTTTCTGTGCTTCCTCAATTCAGCAACAGCCAACACAGCTGAAAGCAAACTGACCATGGCTGTGCAGTGGTTATTAACTCATTTATTTGAAACACAGAATCACTGAATAGTTTGGGTTGGAAGGGACTTGAAAGATCATCTATTTAGTTCCACCATCCTGCTGTGGGCAAAGACACCTTCCACTAATCCCAGGTTGCTCCAACCTGGCCTTGGACACTTCCAGGGATGGGGCAGCCACAGCTCCTCTGGGCAACCTGTGCCAGGGCCTCCCCACCCTCCCAGGGAACAATTCCATCCACAGATCTAACTTAAATCTCCCTTCTTTCAGTTGGGATCTGTTCCCCTTTTCCCTGTCATCATAGTTCCTGATGAACAGTCCCTCTCCAGCTTCCCTGTAACCCCTTCAGATCCTGGAAGGCTGCTCTCCACCCAACTTTCTCTTCTCCAGGCAAATAATAAATAAAAATTAATAACTAAGGAGATGAATGGAAGTAACTCCATAAAACACCACATAAAAGGAGCTTGTCACAAAAAAAAAAAAAGTGTCCTGAATTGCCATGAAATGTGCTGCAAGACTGTTTTAACCCTTCATTTACAAACAAATCTTACAGTTACCCTTTTTTTTTCCCATCCATTTTTTCAGGATGATGATCATGAACAAGGACGTGGCTTTACTGGAGTTTGGCAAGTTAAAGAGAATAAAATGTAAGAGCAGGTTTTGTGTTATTACACGAACTAAATGAGATGAGCAATGATAAATTCTCCCTTGGAGGAGAGAGATGCCAGAAGACAGTGAAGTGGAGAATAAGGAAAATGTGATTGAGGTCACCTCTGCTTAACCTTTCCTGGGGAGGAAAAGGCAGGGGAAACAAAAAGCTGTTAAAGAGCAGGATCAAATGGAAAGTGATTACACTTAATCAAGTTGCCTAAAGGTCAATGCTCAGAGCAAAAATAAATCAAACGGGGGGAAAAAATGGAGATTTTCAGATGAATTTGAGTACATCCAAAATATTAAAGAGACTGTAGTTACACTCAGTGCTACATTCTGTCACTTCTCCAGAAAAAGAACTCCAACACTACCCCTGTCCTTTGGATTTGTGAGGAGGAGAACATGGGAATGGCACCACTGAGTTCTTCAGGCCAATAGTTTTAATCACTGTTAGACAACACCATTGTATTTCAAAATAAATTAAAAAATACACACTTGCCTCAATTAATTTCTTTTTCCAAAGCATAAATGAGGTTGTTGCCAAAACTGAGCAGGTTTTGGTATCAATTTGGGACACCCAAACAGTTTTCCATGTCTTTAAAGGAAGTTGGATGAGTCACTGTGGTAAAAATCTCAACAGGAGTGACTGTTACTGACATTACTAAATATAAGTCCATGGATAAGGTTTTGCAGGATCAAAGATGCAGAACATATTGGCTTTCATTCCAGGAGATGAGATATTCCTAAGAGAAAGGATACTCACACTGGGAGAAATAATCTCAGTCAGTCTGATTAAGAGGATTATGGGGAAATTTAGTTTTTTAAAAGATGGATAGGGTAGAAAAAAAACCAAAATACTTGTGATCTTGTGGCTTCACTTGTTTCCATAAATTACTGTTATGTTCAATAATTAAAAAAAAATCCAAATAAAATCCAAATTTCAGAATGTCATTTAAAAAACCATGAGACCAAATCCATTGATGGTTATTTCAAATGTTCATACAGTGATATCAACCAATGTCACTGGTGTGTCTAAGAGTCAGTTCTAGCCTGATTCTTGGCTTTAACTGCATTATCCAAATTGTTTAGAAAAATTTGATAGCAATTCATTAAACAGCGAAAAGCTACATTTTGAAAGTGGTTTTTCATAGCTTAATGTTATATTGGACTGCAAAGATAGATTGGCTTGAGATTTGTTCTGTAATTAATTCCCTGGAGAGAAATCTATTTGCATGCAAAAAAGAAAGAGACTTAATTAATGGCCAAATATATTTAAATTGATATATCAGCTACTCACAGACAATTGGAGCTTCATTCCTTATTGAAACCCAATACAGCACTGAGAAGCATTTTTACAGTGTCAAACAAAGCCGTAGGAAAGGTTTTCTCTGAGTGAAGGAAAGACAAATCCTCCTGGTTGGATTTCAGTAACTCAGTGGATGTGGAATAATTGAGATTGATACTGAGGATAGTGAAAATTGGATGGGACAGGGCTTGGAGCAACCTGGGCTAGTGGAAGGTGTCCCTGTCCATGGCAGGTGGAACAAGGTGATCTTTAAGGTGCTTTCCCAGCCCAAAACATTCCATGATTTTGTGAGTTTTAGTCATTATCTGGTCACAAAACAGGGGCAGATTTTAACAATTAATGATTAAGACACAAAATTAATGGGAGGTCAAAGACTTGAACTGTTCAGTTATGGAGTCACTAAATACAAGGACTAACCCTGTCCCCAACCCCCTCCCAGTGTCCCCAAACCTTGTCCCCGACCCCATCCCGGTAGCCCTGATGCCGCGTTTCCAACCCACTCCCAGTGTCCCCAACCCTGTCCCCAATCCCCTTCCTGTGTCCCCAATCCCCTCCCAATGTCTCCAACCCAATCCATGTCCCCAGTCCTGTCCCAGTGTCCCCAACCTCTGCCCCCCATGTCCCCAGCCCTATCCTCAACCCCATTCTGGTGTCCATAACCCCCCCTCAGTGTCTCCAACTCCCTGTGTCCCCAACCTCCTCCCAACATCCCCAACACATTCCATGTCCCCAGCCCCCTCCTCATGTCCCCAGTCCTGTCCCAGTGTCCCCAATCCTTGTCTCCAACCCTGTTCCCACCCAATTCCACTGTCCCCAGCCCAGTTCCCAATCCCCATCTCTGTGTCTTCAACCCTCTCTCAGTGTCCCCAGCCTCTGCCCCCGTGTCCCCAACCCTATCCTCAACCCCATCCTAGTGTCCTCAACCCCCTCCCACTGTCTCCAACCCCCTCCCAAGTGTCCCCACACCCCATCCCAACCCAATCCCAGTGTCCCCAGCCCTGTTCCCAACCCCACCCCAGTGTCTCTACTGGAAGACTGTGACAGGACAAAAGGGAACATTCTTAAACTAAATGAAGAGAGATTTGGGTTAAATGTTAAGAAGGAATTCTTCCCTGGGAGGGTGGGGAGGCCCTGGCACAGGTTGCCCAGAGAAGCTGTGGCTGCCCCTGGATCCCTGGAAGTGTCCAAGGCCAGGTTGGAGCAACCTGGGCTAGTGGAAGGGGTCCCTGCCCATGGCAGGGGGTGGCACTGGATGAGCTTTAAAGTCCCTTTGCACCCAGGGCTCTCAAGAATCCTCCTGTCCCCAAAGCATTGGGTGACAAGCAGCTGCTTCACCCTAAACCCGAAGTAAACCCAAACTACAAACATGGTTTGTGTCCTGACGTTGATTTTCTACTAATTTCTTTTCCACACATCCTCTGTCAGCAGAACCCAGTCAGTCAATTCCAGCAGGGGAAAAGCATCAGGAAAAACACGAAACAGAAACAAATATCCACAGACAGGCTGCTATTACAGATGGAATCTTCTGCAACAGGCCACAAATTTGGTTTAAAAAAATAACATCAGCTTTCATCAGGCATCAGACTCCAATATATTTAAAGAGGCAGCACATAGGAACTAAATTCCAACTTCTCTAGTTAAATATTTCACAGAGCTTCCCTACGTCTCTTTTTCATCAGCAGAAGTCTGGTGGCTTTCTGAAGAGTATTCATTCAGTCTGTCACTTCAAATGTCTCTCTTTAATAATTAACACAAATACTTAACTTTCAAAAGATGTTTGCATGTCATTACTTGTCACATAAATTGTAGAGTTGGGGACTTGCAGGGGTGGATTTGAAGGCTGCTGCTGAGGAACTTTCAGCAGCCATGAATAAGATATAGGACCTTTCATATTTCATCAGATATGCACATGGTTTCTATCATTGTGAAAGGAAAGGATGAAGTGTCTCTTCCTGAAGTAAATATTCCCTTTGAACAGAACTTGGAGCGAATTGTAATGAGGCAGCAAAGCCCATGGTCTGTCTGGAGGGTCCTCACCCCCAGGCAGCACCGAATCACAGAACCACTGAAGTTGGGAAAGACCTCCAAGGTCACCAAGTCCAACCTTTGACCAAATCCCACACCCTGCCCACTAAATCATAGCATGAAGTGCCTCATCTACTGGTTTTATGAACACCTCCAGGGATGGTGATCCCACCACTGCCCTGGGAAGCCCATTACAACCCTGACCACTCTTCCAGTGAAGAAATTCCTCCTCATGTCCAACCTAAACCTCCCCCTGGCACAACTTGAGACCGTTCCCTCTCCTTCTGTCCCTGTTCCAGTTCCCCCCTCCTGTCAGGGAGTTGCAGAGCCAGAAGGTCCCCCCTGAGCCTCCTTTTCTCCAGGCTGAGCCCCCTCAGCTGCTCCTGCTGCTCCAGCCCCTTCCCAGCTCCGTTCCCTTCCCAGCTCATTCTAACCCATTCTAACCATCCAAATAAATAAAGCTCTTTCTGGTGTTAATCAAAGCTGCAGTCCTACACTAACCTAGAGGCAGAAGCAAACCCTGTCTGCCTGTCTGCTACTGAATAAACTGACCATAAAAATATTACACCCAGGTAGAAAACCAAGTTTCTCTCATTTCTATTTCCTGTGACATAAACAGCAGAATTAGGCCGTGCTGGCAGGTTAATGTTGTACTGGACTGACTTTAATTTGCTTACATTAAAGCACTTTGCATCTGTGACTCCTTTCTCATTCTCCAAGGAGTCTTTTCCTGTCTTAAAATTCCAGCAGATCAGCCTGATGGGAGGAAATCCACTCCCATCACGCAACACCTGCAAAGCACAGTGGTGGGAGGTGCTCAGCTCCTGTCCATCTTCCCTGCAGATTCCCTGGTTTCCCCCCTAGATCTGCCTGGAGCTGTAGTTCCACATCTTCTGCTACTTCAGGGAGGGTTTTCATTTATCTGACCCCTCTTGTGTTTATGAGCTGGTAGATGGCCACTCTTTGCACTTGCAGTTTCAGCTCAATGAGAGAACTTTTCCAGCATTTGCAGTTGTGCTTCCACCCAGGCTGCTGTTGGCTTTGATTTCCTTGGAAAATCATAGTATGGAAAACATTACCAGAACTCAAGCACCTATAAAATATTATCTGAAGAGAGGAAGCTCAGAACACATCCATGCCCTGTAGCAGGGACACATCACAGGAATTCCAACTGCAGCATTTGGAAAGGACAGTAACAGGATTTTCAGGAATGGTTGCGTTGACATAATATAATTTATCCATGAACATACAATAAATTCAGCTATGGAGAAACAGTTCTAAAAAAAACAAATACTTGCCCTAAATATGTCTGAGGAGGCTGGGAGAAGGGAGGTGGCTACTCCAGGGCAGATGGGGGTTTGTAGCCATGGAGGAAACACTCCCAGAGCTCACTCAGCACCCTTGGGAGTGGGAGGAAGCATCCAGATATTTCCACAGACACCAAGGTCTCCCATTGCTTCCCTCGGTCCTTCAGCTCCAAGACATGATCTCAAACTGAGATCACCAAGACCTGGCCTCCTTTTTCCCTACAGAATCCCAGCCCAGTTCTCACTCCCTATTCTTCTTCCCAGAAAAGCTGCTTCCTTGCCCTTCTGTCACTTGCCTGTGAACTTTCTAACGAGCTTTTTGTAACCTTTAATTAGAAAAACGCCAGAACACGGAGCTTTCCCTCCAGGGAAACCTGCCCTGGAAATTGCAAAGCTGCAAGGAGGGAATTATTCACAAGTGTTTCAAGCCCCAAAAGACACAAATGCATTTTGGTTTGATACCACTGAAAAAATGACTTGGCAGTTTTGAATTTGAATTGTGAATCATCCTTACGTGCTCTTTCTGACTTAATTTCTCTTTAGTTTCAGCAGTGCTCATTTAAAGCTACTGAGTCATTAGGGATGGGGCTGGCTTTGAGGCAGGAGGAGGCAGTGGAAATTCCCCACTGCAGCTCATATCCTCAGGATCAAAGGGAAAAATCCACTTCCCTGGTTAACTCAACACCGAACAGAATATTTCTATGCAATTAAACGGATGATAAATTGCTACTGATCTGTGAAGAGGCAAAAGACAAAGGTCTATTATGATAATTGACAACACCATAAACCAGTTTTGATTTATAAGTCTTAGCTACCCAATCAAAGCTTGACACAGAGGGGGAAACAACATTTATTAATTTGTGGATGGGGGAATTATCATTTATCTGCATGATTTACCTGCATCACTACAACAGCTGGTTGCTACTTTTTCATCATACACTTGTAAAAGTTTCCTGACGCTTTAAAAGACACCTATAAAGGTTTTATATCTGTCTATCTGCTTTTCTTAAGGCAAAGATTGGGGTTTTCAGGTTTGGGCAAAGAACCAAGACACAGGTTTCAGTTTATGTCCAGCTGTCACCACATGATCAGCAAACAGGTCCCACCTGCTACAGTTCAGTCCCACTTCTCCCATCAGGAAAAGGGTAGGACAGGGAAAGAATGTCCCTGCCACGGTACATGATTCACTTCAGGTTTTCCAGGAAATATCTGCCCATTCAAGTCAAAATTTTGAACACAAAAGGGTTGTCAAATCACATCCAGATCCATTTGAAATTCCAGTCCAAGCAAAAAATTGTATTTATTGCACATCACGTGTAGGACGGGAAATTTCTTTCCAGAAGGATATAATCCTTGGTGGGGATAGGGAATGCATGAAAATGATGGAAAAATACAAAAAGGAGACACCAGTGAAGTGATAAAAATACTGAGGAAGAGGAAACCGTAAGAAGAACTCAGAACCAAGGCAGGGAAGGGTCGATCTGTGGTAAAGAACCCACAAACCATTTTCTCCTGAGGTCAGTGACAAAATTCCTCCTCATATTTGTTCAGTGGGAACTGAGCAGGACCAGCACACAGACTGTGCTACCACACACCAAGAGACCTGTTTCACTGAAGCTTCTCACCTCTTCCAAAAGCTGCTTTGATCAGCTGAAGGATGTTAAAGGCAGTGCAAGACAAGTGGCAAAACATGGAGTGAAACCCTTAAAAAGCTGAGTTCGTTCCCAGGCGGTACCAGAGCTAAAAATGAGATTTAGGAACGAGTTTATTCCATTGTCTGGTGCCTGGTTCCATCCGAACTTCAACGGGGTGCAAGGTCCCACTCCAGGAGGCAGCAGGAATCCTGGAAGTGCTGTTAGACACACCAGCCTAGCTTATTTTGGACAACCCAAAGGATTCCACATGCCTATTTACCTACACCTGTTACTCCAACACCTCCTCTGAGTTAGGAACAGCTCAGATCACATCACATCTTTACCACCAGGGCCTTTAACCCCAGATATTTCACACACCCCATATAAATTTATGAATCTTGCATACCCCACTGTGTGGTGCAAAGTTTGGACCCAATACAATCCCCCTCTATTTAGATTCCAGACTGTTGTCATGAACTGATTAACTTTTCAAGGAGGTATTAATGGCCCAGCCTCTTGATTTTTCACTTTTCAGCTCTGTTGCCTCTCAGCCTTGTAAGCCTATTACTGGATTGCTTCAAACCTTATTTACCTCTGAAGCCTAAAATTCCCAACTGTCAGACGGGAAAGACATTTAGTAATTAATTTAATCCTGGGCAAGACATCTGTCAAGGCAAAGGGCACAGTATAGAGTATGTTTAATATTCATATTCTAGTATTATCAGAAATATAAAATACAGGTTGCATCCCCCAGGTTATCAGTCCACAGACAGCATTTAATGAAGGTTGTGTCAGGCACAGCTTTTGAAGGTTTTCTCCATTGAAACCAGTGTTTTTCTACCCAAAGGAAAATACCTTGTTTGATACATGAGGGTACAGATGAGGCCACAACCTAACACGTCATTTTCTCCTGTTATTTTTACCAATAACACTCATAACTTGCAGCTGCTCTTTGGCAAAGAATCAAAGTGCTGTGGCTTTACAGCATTTCGAGTTCTCTCAAAAAAATCACTTCCATCAGCTCCCCTATTTTAAGCAATTCCAACAAAACGTGGCACTGCCAGCCATCAGAACACACAAGGCCAACTCTCTGGAGTTTGTAGCATTAAACTGGGCTTTCCCTCTCCATCCTTTGGAATTTCAAGGCTGGAAAACCACAGCAACTGTCCTGAGCAGCATCATGTGTCAGTCCGTGCTTGGCACCCTTGGATTTGTGTCTTCCTGAGAGCTGTTACAGCCCAGATTTCAGGGAGCTCACTGCTCAGATCTGTTATACCAGGTTTTATCACAGTTTGGTTGCTCTGAGCTCATATTAAATAGTAATACAATTAATTTTGATTCTTTGGCTCCAGCCTGGGCTGAAGCAGAGCAGGGCTCACAGGCACACTCAGCTGCCAGGTGGCCCCTCCACACTGCTTCCTGCCCTTTTCCCAGCTCCAATGGGTGTTGGACCATTAAGCTCAGCTTGGCAAAGTAATTTTGAGAAAGCCAGACAAAAAAACCAATTTATTTCCCACCCAGTTCTACAAGGAACTATGTTCTTACCAGTGGTGGGAAGTGCAGCGTTGGAAAAGAGCCTGAGGAAACAGTGTTCCCCCACATTCTTCTGCAGTGCCAACCCCCCCTCCAACATATTTGGAGGGGAAAAGCCCAAATTAAAACATTGGGGGCTGGTTTAAACACATTAAGATGGGTTTGGACAATGCTCCAGGCACAAGGTGTCACTCTTGGGGTGTCCTGTGCAGGGCCAGGAGTTGGACTCCATGGTCCTGGTGGGTCCCTGCCAGCTCAACCTATTCTATGATCCTATGAAAATTCCAGTCAATATTTGCTTTAAACATCTTTTTGCGTTGGAAAAAAATCTCGCTGCCACATAACTTGTTCTTGTGACCTTATTAAATGACTTTGGGATGTTATGTTTGCTTGTATACCCAGATTCTTAAGTGAGAGATCGAAAAGTGTCCCTGCATCCATCAGGTGACTTCCCCCACTGTCAGGGAGGGAATAGGACTCCACAGCCTGAAGATATTGAGAAGTTACACCAGTCAGCTCAGATTTGAAAACAGTGCCTACAACATCCCTCTTTTAGCCCAAAGAAAATCAGGTAAGGAAAAGACACGACATCAGCATTTGCCACATGGAACTTATTTCCTTACAGGAAAGCTTTGCCTTTGGTTAACTCAGCTGATGGCCTCAGGATGGAATAGCTGCAGGTTTTTTCTGGGAATGGGGCTCCAAGGAGCTGGAGGCACTGCTGTTCCAAGCCCTGAGCACGTGGCAGAACCCTGTTGCTCACTGAGTTGAGGGCCAACCCCCATCCATCATCCTGTTCCTTCCCTCTGCTCCTGTCAGCGAGTTCAACACTCTGCCCATTTGCTTCCATGACAAATGGAGTTGCCACTGGCATTTTGGGAAGCAGGGAGGGCCTTTGGAGTAGAGCAGGGCCTTTCAAGCTACTACATTTTTGAATGTGAGCTGAATTCAGGTCGGGTTTTTCTCGCTGGGTAACAAACTCCTCCAGTTTTCTGCCAGAGATGTCACCCTTTGATTAAGTAACACAAGAAAAACAGATGCTGCCATGAGCAGGACAGTAAATTCTGATCTTATGGGATATTTTCATTTGGATAACAAGCCTCATTACCTAAAAAACTTTTATTCCCTCATGAGTCATTTCCAAAAACACCATTTCTAAGGATATTATACAACTGCAACAACACTATCCCAAAGTTTCCTTTGGTTAATCCTCTTGGTCTGCAGACATTGCCCCTCACACAGCTCCACTTGGAAGTGATTTTTGTTCAAGTTTGGTAAAATTTTGTCAGAGTTATGTATATTTATATATACATTACTCAGACCATTACACACACATAGGGGTATTTTCATGCAGGCACTCTACCCCTCTCCATTTCATATATATTTTATGGTGCTGTTTACTGCAAAACTAAAATTCAATTCCACCCTAGTTCACTTTTTACATTACAGATATGAGAAGGCATTACAGGGGAGTTAATCTGGATTCCCTCTAAAAATAAAAATGTTCCAATTTCTGTACTGGTTTTACCCGGGAAAGAAATAGGCTCACCTGCAAAATCCATCAGCAGGAGGGGAAAGAAGGATAAGGCAAAACTCAATCTTATTTTTGATGAAAGATTCAGATTTGCACTGCATTTCATAAACAGAAGGCCCTGGGAAATCCTCCCAGCACTCGATTTCAGCAAGGGGAGGGGAAGAGGGGAAAGTGTAAACTAAGACTGGGCTCTGAAAATACGAATATCAAAATGAAATGCTGCCATATATTGAAAGTGATGCTTAGAGGATGACAAAGAATCTTCAGAAGCCACCAAACTCCAAGATGTTGTGCTTGTTAAAATTATATCTAGCAAAGCCATACTTCACTTAATATTCCTTTTACCCACAGTGGATTTTCTCCCTGGCACCAAGGATGACAAAGATCACTCCTCCAACCACAGCAGGGTTTGAAAAGTGGAAGGGGAAAAAAAAGCCCTTTTGTTTGGTCAAAATAAAAAGGCACAAAGATTCATAAATCAGTGTCAGGGGGGTTTGCACCTCTGCATTTCCAGGATGAAAAGTCCTGGGCCCTGAGACTTCCTGACCTGGTTGGGGAGGAGAATATAGTCTATTCTGAGATATTTTATTAAAGTATTAAATTATTGTATTAATTTATTAATTTATCACATTAAATATGTAGAAAACCGTGCAACATTTTGGCCTCCATCTACTGTGTTCTCACTCAGACTTTCCCGAGTACATTTTTCTGTACTAGAAGATCTGGGAGTCTGGTTCTATAAGGTTTATATTCCTTTATTGCTGCAGGAGATGCAACAACAAAAGGCTTCAGCATTCCCACACTTAAAACTAGCAACATTTTCAGAAATAACTCCAGGTATCAGATCATTTCTCATTTTGAAACCAATTCTGAAGCCGGTATTGAAAAAAAAAAAATATTTCTTTCAATAAAAGATTGTCGAGGCACTGACTTATTAATGCAATTAAATAATGATACTCAATTCATCTCCCAATGTTTTGATTAATTGTCTACCTGGCTAATTGCATATTTAGATGATTTATTTAAGCCTGCAATGGCATGATTGAAAAGATAAAAAGTATTTTCCTGTCTCTGTCAAACCTACAGAAAATACATTTCTGCCAGGGAAGCATTTCCACCCAGCTTCTATTTTCCACATTAGTAAGCAATTCTTAGTTTTTACCTATTTCTACCCTAAAAACAAAGCACTAATATTTTATTCACGTCTCTCTGAGTTGTTTTTACATCTCTAAAGGTACAAAGGAAAACATTTTATTTCCCTGTGGCCTAACTAGTGATTCCAGGGCTGTTTTCCTGCCTCAATTAACACACTTCATTCTGCCCATGGAGCTGTTGAAAGGCTGTGGTTTTGGTTAGGCGCTTTTTTGGGAGGGCAGACTCCCTTTTCCATGTGTTTTCATCCCAAAATCAATTGTAAATACTCCACCCTAACTACTGATCTCTCCCTGCCCGCACTTGGAATCTCCCATCCATGAGTATCTTCCCACGAATGTGCAAATAAAACACTCCGGATGACCTGAATTATCCCCTCTTGTCTGGAATTTAAGCTGGGTTTGGGAATGCTGAAAAATCAGAGGAATTTAACAGCCAAATTGGTATTCCTGTGATCATTGTGTGCAGCAGTTTTAATGCACTGCCTTATTTTCCCAAAATGAGACCAATTATTTTCACAGATATCTTTCATCATCATCATCTACCAGAGCTCATAAATCCCCATTTCCCAGCCATTCATCCACCCCAGCTTCTGAAGGAATGGTCTATTTTTATTGGAAACTATGATTTCTCTTTTCAACGGCCATCATTTGTTTCAGGCATTTGCCTTTCAGGCAATTCTTTCAATTTGGTGCTGGATGTAAAATGTTAACATTCAATAAGACCTTTTCTAACTGGGTAATTTATGCTGCTTTCTTCAGTTTATAAAGCTGCAGAGAAGCTGAATTTGTATAAATTGGGAAAGTTTAGACTGCTGTTAGCAGGAGGCCATGGAGCAAACAGACCTCAAATGTTTCTTTAGAACAACACCTTTTGGAATTCACAAAAATCATCAAGAGGCTGGATTTTAAAGAAAAAATGATGTAATCTTATAAATTCTCCATGTTGTGAACTCACAGCGAAGTCAAAAGGGTTTGAGTGAACAGGGCTACGGGCTTGCAGGATAAAGTTCATTAAAAGGGGTGAGAATTACTCTGTTGCAACCGTGTTTTTTTTTTTTTTTTTTAGGAAAACATCCTAAACAAAAGATTTGGAATTCCACATTGAAGATGTGGATTTTTTTGTGGATTGTTTCCTTCTCCCTTTCCAACCCTACAGTGAACTCCACAGGGGACATCACCACATCTGCATTCAGAAAGGATCCCTGTCGTGCACTCAGAAATGATCCCCCAGCAAGGAATATTCAGCTCTGATTTACCAGCGCAGTCACAAAATCCTCCACAGAGGCAGCCGGCACGAATACAAATATTGCTGTTAGCGCGTTTGGAAACGTATCTGGAGCCAGGAGAGTTTAGGGAGAGTAAATTGGGCATAATTAGCATCAAAAATAACGTTAGGTGATGTTAACATCAGGCAATTATCCCTTTTAACAGCTGCTAAGTGGTGTTAATTGGCTGCTGCGGACTCCGGCTTCCCGGGTTTTCCCGAGCAATGCCTGGATATAAACACACAGCAATTACCCAAAATGTACCGGGTGACATAAGAAATAACGGGAGTGTCAGAAACGCGGCGTTGGAACGAGAGGCTGGAATTAAGATTTGGGACTGTGGCCGTAAAGCTGATTTATTTTGCCTGCTGAGCCATGCTAACACATCACAGAGTACCTAAGGATGGCCAGCAGATCCCAATATCCCAGATGTCTGTCAACACTACAAACACATATTTGTATGAAAATTCACAAACACAAACAGAAATTCACCTGTTGAAAGCAAACAGCCACCACAGGTTGTTTTAAGTGCTGAAGTTACTAAAGGAATGGCTAAAAAAACCAGGGGAAATCAAAACCAGAGGTTGCTGCCCACAGCTGGTTCCCAATTCAGCTCATTCCCATGGAGTTCACTCCTCTGGCAATCTGGTTCCCAAATAATCATAGAATCATAGAATCAGCTGGGCTGGAAGGGACCTCTGAGATCATCAAGTTCAACCCCTGATCCAACCCCGCTGTGGTTCCCAGCCCATGGCACTGATGCCACATCCAGTCTGTCCTTAAACACCTCCAGGGATGGAGAATCCCCCACTTCCCTGGGCAGCCCATTCCAATGGCTGAGCACCCTCTCTGCAAAGAAGAAACATCAACAAGTCATGGAACTATAGCAGGGACGACCACACTGGTGGCACTTGACTCATCCAACCAGGATTTCAGCCACCTCCAGGGATCCAAGAGTCACCCTGTGGGAAACCTGAGCATCACTAAACCCTTTACATGCCAGAAATCCCTCAGATATTTTTCTGTGTTCCCCCCAAAATATATATATTTTCACCTAGCCCCAAACTTTCATTAAACAGACCTTTAGATACCTATTTTAAAACCATAACATAGCCAAATGTGTGAAAGCAAACCCAATCAAGCTGGATTAAGAGTTTCTGAATCTCCAGAAATTAGGTAGAACTCCAACACTTTTATAAGGACAGAAAACATGTTGAAAAGCAGGGAAAACTTTCACAAAAAAAAAAAAAAAAAAAAAGGAGCAGGAAGAGCTGGACTCTAAAATTCATTATTCCTGACTGATTTAAAAAAAAACAAAAAAATAAAAAAAATCAGCATTTCTGTTGAGACTCAGACTCAATAAATTAATCCTCTAAAGCCCAAATGAAATCACACACATGGAAAAAATATAACTCAAATATAATAGCAGAGTTGGTTTTTTGGTTGTTTCTTTGTGGACCCTAAGAATGGTTGTTGCAGTGAAGTATGGAACCCCATTTTTACATGCAATGCCTCCTATTAGTGCTACCAAAAACTGTGCTACAAGGCAACCACAAGAGGAAGTACATGGACATCTAAGGAGGAAACTCCTTCATTTTAAAACAGATATTTCAGGAAGATAAACTGTAAAGGGAAAATAAATGAAATTTTCTTTCATAGAGTTATTTTTCTTAGTTTGTTTCTGCATAAAGCATTAAAAATTCGACAGAACAACATATAGAGGATCTACAAGAAGGCTGGAAGGGGTTTTTTAAAAGGGCATGGAGTGATAGGACAAGGGGGAATGGCTTCCCACTGCCAGAGGACAAGGTTACATGGGATATTGGGAAGGAATTCTTGGCTGGGAGGGTGGGGAGGCCCTGGCACAGGTTGCCCAGAGAAGCTGTGGCTGCCCCTGGATCCCTGGAAGTGTCCAAGGCCAGGTTGGACAGGGCTTGGAGCAACCTGGGCTAGTGGAAGGTGCCCCTGCCCCTGGCAAGGAGGTGGAATTAGATGGACCTTAGGGTCCCTTCAAGCCCAAACCAGTCTGTGACAGATTTACTTCTTAAAACTCAGCAATTGGGTGACTTAAGTATATTCTCACTACTTTTATCTGAGCCAACAGGACACATCACTCACAACATAAATACTGTTGGATTAAATACAAGGATGGGGGTTTTATGTCACATTACAAGATTAACTTTCCGATTTATTCCCCCCCAAAATGCCCAGCAGAACAAATAAACTGAGTGCCCAGAGATAACCCTCAGATTTTCTAAGTAAAAACTACTCCTCTGTGATTTCTGTCAAGGCAGAGCCCGCTCACAGCTATTTGTAGCAGCAACCCCAAAATACTGCTCATATCAGCTCCTAATGATCCTGATGCTTTTGGGATTTCCTTTCCCAGCACCCACAGGTGAATTTGAAGCAGCACCAACTAAGCAGGTGGGACAAGCACAGCCACAAATAAAGCCACTGGATCTTCATCTCTGATTTATGACTGAGGGACGAGATTTAATGTCATACCAATTTTCAAGTGAGGCATGGACAATAAAGCTTTACCCATTTCTCTGCACCCTCACATGTGATACAGTGACAATCAGTGTAGACTCTAAATCACCTTTCCCCAGAGCCATTCAATCCAACAAGAAGATTGATCCGTGACTGATGTTGCACACAACAGGAATCCCTCATGAGGACACTCTTAATATCCAAGAGAACATATTTTGCCTTCAGAACCTGACTAATTTTTTGCCATTTGAGCCAAACACTCCATTTTGTTCCCCTACACTTGTATTTCTTCTCCCGTTTTGCTTTTCTACCCTTGTATCTAAAAAGCCTTTCTGTCACCAAGAAAATCTGCACGAACATCTTTCACCTTTGCTGGTCATTTCTGCAACCCTTCAATGAAGGTTTCGTGGAGATGAAGGATTTGTGCAAGGCAAATGTTTTATTCATGCCTGAAAATGACCCAGATGAAACCTAAAATAATCATTCACCCCTCTCTGGTTTTAAGCAAAAGGTTAGAGCTCGGATTTAAGAGGAAAGTTTTTTAATAATTGCCAATGACAAATCATTTTCTTGCTGGAACCTATTAATAACTTGTCTATAGATAGGATTGGACTCAAATACTCTTATTTTAATAGCCATGAAGGTGTTAGAAAAGTCATTTTTAAGCTTTATACAGAAGCCTTTGCTCTACTTGGATCTATATGCACATAAAATCTGTATGTACATAAGGCAGGTAAATGGATTAAGAGTTTCCTTGGTGTCAAAGCAGGGACTGCTGACCCTGGGAGGCCCCCAAATGTTTAATGAGCATCTTCTGGAGGGACCTCTGGGATTCAAAACATGGAAAGGAGTTCAAAACATCTACAAGATGATTTTGTTTCCATCCAGTCCATTCTTATCCAGATTTTTTTTATAACTGTTCATCATTCCCGTGGCATTGATGGCCCAAAACCCCTCCAGACCCTTGAAGAACTATAAAATAATTACAGAATATTAACAAGGCACCTCTTCTTCCTTTTCAGCATCACTCCAGAGCAAACCTAAGCAGGAAAACAACTTCTTCCCACTTTATTAGTGGCGGAACTTCCCTGGAGTTCAAAACTATCCTCCCTCTAATAGCAAATATTAATAATTTTTATGTGCAGTTTAAACCCTTTCTTAGTCCTAGAAAATTCAAGTCAGACCTTATTGCCTTTTGTTTTTCCCCTCAAGGTGACTTGATCAAAATTGAAAATAAGACAGAGGAAATGAAAAATATGTTTAAAATAACAATGCCATTCTGTTTGGTGTTCTGTTGTCCAGTTTCTTAAAAGTTACCATTTTGATTAATTATAATTAAGCCAGATAAAAAGCATCAATGTAAAATTTTAGAAGATTTCAAGTCCAGCTTTTAAGAGGACCACAGAGGGGAAGTCAAAGAGGGAATTTAAGTTCAAAATAAAATTAAAGTTACTGAGAATATGGATCTAAATGGGATCTGGGGTTATTGATTTGTTTGGGGCTTTTTTCACTAAGAAAAATTTCTTCATCCTTTAATAATTATTTTGGCATAAAAAAACCCCCCATGAGATACACAAGACTACAGAGAAAAAGAGTATCCTCCTAAAACCATTTACTAAGAAAATATTTATAGGAGAACTGGGGGCCTTAGGATGCAGTTCTATTGGTAAAATGGGGTAGAGTTTATAGAGAGAGTTTATATATATTTATATATATTTTATAAGTCTAGAGAGAGAGTTTATCTATTTATACAGGAAAAAAGTCATTCTCCCTCCACTTCTCTCCAAAAGCAACCAAAAATATTTTTGTCTCAGGGAGACAAGGCTGGTGCTTGAATTATGATAAAAAACCTGCAATTTCTTACATTCCTGGTGGCAGAGCCACAGGAGAACCCACACCCAGGGAAAAGCTGTTGGGATCACATCAACTTTAAGCTTAAATCACTGTTTCACTCTTAGAACTTATCCACTTATGGCAGAGGCTAAACAGTTTTCACAATGTCCATTATTATATTATCATTCAAATTGCTTATAGATCAAAAAAAGAAAAAAAAAAAAGGAGAAAGCTGTTGTTCCAGTTTCTTCAGAGTAATTATCACAAGATTGATTTCTTGGTGACATCCAAAAATCCCCCAGAAGCCCCAACTATTTATGGTAACACATCCATCACCCCCAGACACGGTGCCTATTTTCAGTCTCATCTTTTATTATGATTTCCCTCAGAGAAAACAAACAAACAAACCAAAAAAGGAGTTACAGATGGCAGGATTTTGTACAAATTCCCTTGTTTTGGCAGTGCTACAGTTGCATGTAGAAGTATTTGTTTTTGTCTGGAACATTCACCATGAAATACTTTTCTTTCAATATAATCCAAACAAATACAACTTTTATCACACACATAAAAAAAAAATAAAATACAAAAATACTGCTCTGGGTTTTATGAGGATAAAATCTGAACCAGAAAGGGCTGGGAGAGCTTTGGGTTGGGATCTTGAAGTGGGAAAAGGGTCCCACAGGAATGGGGAGATGATGGGAAGGGTGGATCAGCCCATGGTGTCAGGGCTGCATTAAAATGCTTTCATAGAGAATATTGCTCAAGAGGCCCAGGGTGTAATTTAATATATTGATAAGTGGAATGACACACACACAAAAAAAGAAGTATCTTTTAAGAAGCCTAAATAGCTGCTTAATTGCTGTCTGAGCAATTGTACTGCCATTTACATCCTTCAAACGACAATAATTGTCTATGGGCTTGACCTGGAAAAAGCTGGGAAGCTCAAAAAGCCACCAGGAAATTGTTGTCATAGAGGAGATTATTTATAAAGAAATTAAATCATTCCTCAAAACAATCAAAAGGTAAAATAACATTTGGAATATCACCTGCCAAAGGTAAGGTTTGTTCCATGGAAAAAAACAATTTTTGCCTGGTCACAATTCCAGAAATAGGGAAAGCAAAGCAAACCCGTCAGTGCTTTGAAATGGTATTGAAATGCACTACAATATTCTGCTTTATCCCTCCCAAAAAGCACATTTGAACATGGGTTTTGATATCAGGGTTTGTCAGCAGAGGGACATTGAGATATAATCCAAATTAACTGCAAATACGAAGTGAAAGGGGATTAGTTAAAAGTGCCTTAAGGACTCTGAGGCTTCTCAGACATCCAGAATTAACGTTGCCTTATTTCAGTTTTGCTTAATTAATTTCTGAGGCCATTTGAGACCACTTGAATTCCAAGCTTCTGGTTGTCCACGAGTCAGGGTGCAGTTAAAATAATCCGTTTGAAAAAAATCCACTCGGATTATTTTTCCGAGTCATACCCACAAAATAAGGCCCAAGAAAACCTGATAAATTCTTTGGAAGGCTCCTAAATAGGAATTGTCACATTCCCTGTGCAGTCACTGCCCAAAGTATCTCGAGTGACACCCTGCTCCTCGTTTCTAGAGCGATCTCCTCCTGAGCCCTCAGTCTCCCCATCGCTGATAACATGATTATAATTCAATTTAACAATATGACTTCCATGGTAAAATACACCAGATACTCTCTGACAGCTCTGATGTGTCTCCTCCACTGGCTTGCAGTAACAGATAATTACCTTTTTTAATATAAAAATCATCATTTCTGTTAATACATCATCACCACCAGTCTCAACTGCTGTAATTCTTGTTAATTAGGTTTCCCTTGGACTTGACCTAATTGAAACCTTGGCAGCCATGCATCTGTTCCTCTGCTCCAACGCCACAAAATCCCCATTTTTAGCCTTTTTCCTTTCTGCTGACAGACAAATCCCAACGTGAACTCCTCCCTCCTGCCCCAGTTTGGTAACTTTAGGTGGTGGCAGGTCTTTATCAGACAAATCTAAACTGATGTCAAAACAAGGAGGAGTAAAATAGAATGAGAAATGAAGATATTCCCTCTCTGTGTCCTTGAGGAGGCATCACCTGGAATATTGTGATCCATTTTGGACACTTTGTTGAAGGCATGGAATGGAGGGAGAAGGTCCTGAGAAAAGCTCCCAAACATGAGAAACCCAGTTTCAGAGATGGAACCAGCAGTGGCACTTGGGGACACGGTTTAGTGTGGGCTTGGCACTGCTGGGGTAGTGGCTGGACTCGATCTTAGAGGGTTTTTCCAGCCTAAACAGTTTTATAATTCCATGGTTCTTGGCTCCAGGGAACTGAATGGAAACACAGCAGTTCCCAAACAGGCAAAGAAGTGCAAGGATGGAGAGAACAAACTGTTCTCCACACAGGACTACATTTTACAGGATATTATATTTTATATATCTACATAGATACATATATATATATATATACACACATATATATATAAAAAGATGCGTAGATATATATATATCTCCAGGTTAACCAATGGACATTTAAAGAAGTAGTAAAGGAAAAGTTATTAACATTGGAAGAAAAGAGGATACTGAAATCACCATTATAGGACATTCCTGTATATCAGATAAACACTGTTCTTCCTTCCCTTCCTTCTCTCTTCCTCACTTCCCTTACTTCCTTCCTTTTTTCCCCTCTTATCCTTGGAAAGCAGCTCCCCCACTCACCCTTTCAGGCCAGAACTGAGAACAACTCCCTGACCCTGCAGGCCCAATTTGGGAGATCAGGAAACCAGAGCAAAACACTGAGTTGCTGTAAAATAGAGCTGGAATAGTTGGAAAGTTCTTTGCCAGGGGGTTGGAATTAGGTCCTGGGTGTCCATGCTCAGGGAGCTCAGCCTGGCCATGCAGAAATGTTCTTGCAGTTCCCCTGCAGGCACCTTCCTCCTCCAAAAACCCAGTTGTGCTCCTCACCAAACACCCCTCACTGCTGTGCCTTTCATATACTTCCAGCTAAACTGATAATTGGAATGGGAATATATATATTTTCAGCACTATACTACAGGAAAACGACCTAAAAAAAGGAATACACTTGATAAAAACTTGGTAGAAACACACCAAGAGTAATCTAAAAAGTCAGCAAAAAGAGTTATCTACCTGTTTTTAGATTCCACTTTGTGCTTTTACATTCTTTTTACTTCAATACATACAATTTATCTCAAGGTAATGGAGAAGTTTCTAAAGTTTCTATTAAAGATAGCAACGTCCAGAGAAACTGGGGCATTATACAGGAAATTCAAAGGATTAAATCTTTTTTGAGCTCCCAGTAAGTTTTTCTGCAGGTCTATTTTTAAAAATAAAATACAATTCCATTTTAATTCAGCTACTGAGTAGCTGTAAATCCCATATATTAATCTATTAGAAATGTATTCTCTAAATGCACATATCTCACGTAGCCAGTCTACAACATTCAGGACCATTTTCTATCTTAAGGTGTGTTTGTCTCAAGGTTTGCAAAAACAAAAGGTGACCTAAAATGTCCCTATTGTGGCTGAGAGAAGACAATTTTTTTGTGGCTCCATTTGGAAAACAGTTATCCAAGTTAAAATTCCACTTTGCCACACGAAGATCATGAACTTTTCTTCCTCTTAAGAACAACAATCTGCATTCCTGCTCAGAGCTTTTAAATATTCTTTTCCTCTAAAATGCCTCCTTGCCCAGCATCCCTGGAAGGATTTAAAGGATATGTGGGAGTTGTAGAGAGGGAAAAGGTCCCTCTTGAGACTCCTTTTCTCCAAACTAACCCGTGGGGATGAGTTTTGTTTAGCAAGTAGCAGATTATCAAGAATAAGAGCATTAACCCTCCACTAGCAGGAATTTTCACCAGATAGTGGCTCTTTCCTAAAAGGGAGGATACAGGATTTGCAGATGAATCACATTCACATTCCAGCTACCAAAACACCCCAAATAGGGTTAGAACCTCATTTTTTTGGTTTTAGATAACATGATGCATCCCTGGTCCAAGTAAGAAAAATGCATTCCCTGGATGGAATAGGGTCTTGGACAAGGCCTGCAGTCTCCATTAATTACACCAGGGCACAAAATTTAGTGGGAATGACCTTGGATTTACACCAGTATGAATAAAATCCTGTGGTTTCTTCAGTAAGATATTAAGTGACAAACCTGAGGGAACCAGAAAGCTCCAAATTTGGGGCATCGATTGCAGGAACATCTGAGCAACCTGCTGCCCCAGGTGACATCAAAACAATCACTTCCCACCTTCTCTCCAAGCCCAAAGTGTCTCCAGGATGCTGCACATCATCCTGCCCAATACAGAACTGCAAGGAGTTAATGCCCAGAGCGAGGGGGGATGTTTTTGAAATTAAATTTTATGAAAGAGTTGACCTGCTCATCAGCTTGAAATGACCCCCAGCTCTTGCTCACAGACAAACAGGGAGAGGTCTGGTTTCCACTCAGCCAGGTGGGACATGAAGATGACAGGAAGATCACACTCCTGGGCCAGGAGAAAGGAGGAATAGGGGGAATTAGTGGAAAGCAAGGAATCCAGATGCTCATCCTGGTTTATTCTGCACAGAACTGCACAAGGCAAAGCTGTGGCTGGAGTTTGTGGGAAACACTGGCAGAACTTCATGTTTGCTTTTCTCCAGCTCCTGTAATGACCATCAGTTCATCATTAAAGGGAATTATTTTATAAGGTTCTGTTAGGCAAAAAAATCTGCTTTCTTGGAGGTGATTAGTCTGCCCAAATTTAATAAAAGTCCTGCAATGGGATCCTTCTGGATCCAGCTTCAGGAATGTGTAGAACTGACCAGCCAGACTGCCCCCAGCCACAGAATTCCTCCTTCCAGCTCCTTCACAGCCCCTCCTCAGCACTGTTATCTCTCAAAATTCCCTTTACAGGGCCAACATATGATCCATAAACTGTTCAAAAGTGTGGGGTTTTTTTCCACCAGCACTATAGATTTCAACTTTTTAATAAGAGCTGAAATTAGATTCTTCAATTTCTAACTATAGCAGGATTTCATTTGCTGTTGTCTGTCACCTTTTGACTAAAGCCATGATTTATAACCCCAAAGTGGTGAGTGCCAGCATGACCTGCATGGCATTTCTGTTTTTAGGTGCTACACTCCTGTGCCTGCAGACACTGTCTGAGGTTTGATGTATTCAGCCTTCCCTGACCTGTGGCTGCCACCACCAAGTGCTTTTGGTGACAATCTGCAAAGCTGTGAGTTATTTTCTCCACTGATTTACTGCTTGGATTAAGGGTTTATTCCTTCAAGCTTGATTTATTCAACAAAGGAAGAGAAGAAAGTTTAAAAGCTGTTGCTTCTACAATTAGGATTTCGGTGTCTTTTTGACTTTATTAATATCGCAGAACCATTGAGGTTGGAAAAGACCAAATTTTCTTAAATAAATGAAATAACTACTGAAATAAGAGTAGTAACTGGTTTCCCTCCACCCATTGGAGAGGAACAAGTTTCAAGATTGCCTCAATGAGATCTTTTATTCCACTCACTCCACTCTCTATGTATATCAGCCTGGGCTGACTTACTGGAGCTCAGTCACCCATTCTCTGCCACCAGTGATGCATTTTTCTGGGCTTAGCTTTGCTAAAACTTGAAGCTCTTCTTTCACTCTGTATTTACCACAGAGATGGAACAAACCTCAGCTTGTTCTGCTTCACCCTCTCTGAAGATCATGTGCTGCAATCACTAATTTTTTGGAAATAGGGCATGGCAGGAAGTCAAACCTTAGCACACTCTCCTGTTGGTTTAACTAGTTCATCAATCTAGAGCAAGTTTCAAACCACCCAAGTTAATTTTTTGGGTGTGAAACAATTCAATCACCAAAGTATTAATGTAAAATTGGAATTCAAATTTCCAGTGGTGGGTTTGGGACAAATATGGGGAACCTGGGTGACCAACACGAGACCTGAAAGTGTTCAAGACCATGTTGGGTGGAACTCTGAGCAACCTGGCCCAGTGGAAGGTGTCCCAGCCCATGGCAGGGGGTTGGAACAGGAGGAATTTTGAGGTCCCATCCAACCCAAACCATTCTGGGATGATTGCGTGCACTCTGGAATGATATTGTTATCTTACATAAAAATCCATCATCAAAGAGTTACTTTGAACTACTGACACAAAGTTTGAAGAAAAAAGTTGGAAGTAAATTAATTTCTGTGTGTTTTCCCCCTCAATTACCTTTTCCTGGCTGTGAAACACTTGTTCCACTGAACATATTTCAGTGTTGGTCCTGTCCCAAACACCTCCAGAAATAAATGTCCACCCACTGCTCCCACCAGCACACAGAGGGCGTTTTGTGGGGGTTTTAACGAACCCAGGGGGGTTTGCTGTGAGGGAATTCAACACACACACACCATATTTAGCTCAAGAACATGTGTCACCTACAGATAGATTATTTCCCTGAAGAAGATGCAGGTGAGCACAAGTTCAAGTGAAATCCATCCTCCCCCACCACGACCTGCTTGACCAGCACTCAGGTCTGAGTGGCTGTTATGACCCAGTTCCCTGTGTCCTCTTAAAAGCACATGAGGTGCAAGATTGACACAGGACATCATAATTTGTTTAAAAAGCCCCAATAACTCAAGGACTTGAAGCACATTGCACTTCCTTCACCAGCACAAAGAAAAGCACCATCTTCTGCCTTAACATCCCAAAATCTATTCCCACCGAGAAAACAACTTATTAGTAAACAACCAACACTTCCCACAGTGAAAACAATTTGTTTCCCACTGAGAAAACAACTTATGAGCAGAAAGCTCACTGGAAAGGCAATCTGGGTTCTGGGGAGAGGCAGCTCATCAATAACACCACTTTCAAAACATGCATTATAACGACCTCTATTAGGAACAGTGCATTGCATCAAATGCCTCTACATTACTGTGGCTTCCCATCTTGACAGCAGAAACATATTAAAGCTCCTAATACTCCATGTGTAATCCTGACACACCTGGAAGTCTTGCTTTAGAAACTGGGAAGTGAAAGCCTGGCATGTTTATATCTCCAACAGCCTCCACATAATGGCTCTCCATTACAGGCAAATCTCAATTTCCATTTTTTATTCCACCAAGATGGCTTGAATAATATAAAGGCTGCTGTCAGAACGTGATTAAAATTAAGGTTTTGTGGCAAAGAGGTGTCCCAAGGTGTGCTATTAAAAAGGAAAAATAAAAAAGAAGGAAATTAAAGGGATCCTATTAACCATGAATTTGCCTTTTAGTGGTGTAAAATTGAATGAGCAACATAAACCCCTATAAAGCAAATAAAGACATGAAAAAGGATCAAAGCAGGTTTGTTTCTAAGTCAGATGTCTAGAAGTCAAGGCTAGAAACTCAAAGTGGTTTTGAAAATAAATTATTAGCAATTAACTTTGGCTTTCCACATCCTGCCTTTCCCAAGTTCCAGCTCCAAGGAGCTCCTGTCTATCCTCCATCCAGGCAATTCAGGAGTGTTTGCATGTTTGTGCAGCACCATCAGGGACATTTACACAACTATTCATCATTTCATTCCATCCTGTCCAGAGTCACTGAGTGTTCCTTGAAGCAAAACAGCTTCAAGAAAGATCCAAGCACTCTCCAAACCAGAAAAATTAAACCTGAAATGCACTGGTACCTTTCCTTAATGTTGTTCAGGAGGGATTGGTCATGGTTCATCATACACAGCATATTTTCAAAACCCAGATAAGGGGAGGTTTTTTTCTGTTCCTTCTAATAAAAAAAAAAAAAAAAAAAAAAGAAGAAAGGGAAGGGTTCCTCTTCCATCCTTGCTTTTGCTTTCTAGAAGTCTTGTACCACTGACTTTCTGATGCCTGATAACTGCAAAAGAGCTGCCAAAGTTGGCTTGTTTTTCAGCTTTTTCATGGTTTTAGTACTTTTCATAAAAACATTAATCAGTGTTCCTTGATTATACATCTGTGTGTATAATGCACTGGCATTCCTTATTCAGGGAGAAGGACAGCATCCATGTGTGGATCACATACAATGAAGCAGAGGCTGTTTTCTACCTTGGAAGAAGTTAATAAAAATAAATAAAATCAACACTGCCATTTTTTCCAAGTGCCTGTGGCTGAGCATCTCCCAGCCCTGAATCCCTGGTGATACCCTGCAAGATCACCCAGCCCAGGGATGGCTGAGTGACACAAGACATTCCCTCCCAGATCCTGCAGTCACTACCATTTCCAGCCTCTCTGGCACTAAATCCAAGCTCTTCCAGTGCCCCAGGAATGGATGGCAAGCTCTGAGACAGTGATGAGGCAGAAAAAAAACGAGAGTGAGAAGCTGGTGCCGTTCAGAGCCGTGATTTATTTGGGGTTGGCAGCTCAGACAGCTCCTGTGTTTTGCTCCAACCTGTTCCCTTGATGGATGGGGCCCCAGCAGGAGTGGACAGCAAAGCTCTGGAGGTGACAGCAGCCTGCCCTCAGGACATGTTTGGGTGATGAACCTGAAGGACCTGCTCAGCCTTTGAGCTCAGAGCGAGCAGACTGAGCACAAGGAAGAGAAAGAAACCCAAGAAACAATGCACAGAGTGAATCTGTGGGAAGCTGGGATTATTCATCACCTAAAAACAGATGTTGGGCAAAATCAGTCGGACCTTTTATGATTTTATCATTTTTTCCCCACTGCATTTCATATCCTTGAGGCTGAGCTTTATTATATGGGATCTGTGACGGGGTCCTCAGGCAGGCACAGCCCCCATTAGTGTCAGGAGGAGTTGCTGAGCCTGCTCATGGAGAGGAGAGGAGGCTCCCCTGGGGCAGGGCTGCTGTCAAAGGAAACCTTGCAGAACTATGGAGCAAAAACACTTGAAATTTTCAACCCCCTCAGGCACTGATTACAGTTCTCTTGGTCCTTCAGAGGAGAGCAGAGGGCCCCATTATACCAAATAATATTAGTATTTGATAGCTGGCAGGAACTCAAAACATTCATGACAGGAGAGGAGACCTGAGTTATACTCCAAATAAGAGCACAAGGAGGTGGCTATTCTGCTATTCCATCTCTGGCCTTCCTGGGCAAGAAATGTTTGTTTTCAAAATCACTGAGGTCTCTATTTCACTCCACACAGAGCAACGGTGTTCTGAGAGCTTTTATCACAGCAGGATGAGTCCTGGGGCTGCAGGGGCTCTCAGCAGTGAGGATCTCCACTGGTTAAGTGGTTCACTTGACCCAGGCCAGCTTGGAGCAGTGGAAGAAATGAAGGAGAGCTCTGCACCAAACCTGAGGCTGAAGGTCACCTTTCCAGAGCTATTCCAGCCACAATTCCCCTCCTCCCAGCACACCTCCCACTGCACCGGGCAGCCCTGCTCTCCCCAGGGGTGGGAGGATGGCACCAGCAGGTCAGCAGAGGGATAAAGACTTTATTAAAAGGGCACAAGGTAAAAAACTCCTTTTTTCCATGATGTGAGGACAAGCAAACACAGCACTCTGTGCCAATGGAAGGGGGATGACAGCACAGGATGGTTTTTTTGTTGCTTTGTTAGAGACTGGCCTGTTGTTACGAAAACATTTTTGTAAAAATAATTATAGTTTTCAGTAATGAATGCAGCACTGAAAGCTGAAGGGATGAGTTAAAATATATCAACGTTAGAAACCGATTTTACTACAATAAAAACCACACAATGCATTTTGTGGCAGTGGTGTGAAGAACTTTGCTTTTCCCTTCCCCTGAAACAAAAGCAAATCATGTCCAAACCAATTTAACACAATCAACTAATGAACTTCGTAGCAGCACTTATTTATCCTCTATTTCCATTATCCCTGTTTTCCCTTCTCTCTCTCCAGCACTGCTACAGCTTTTTTCATCTGTAGCACAAAAGCATCAATCTCTGTCCCTGCCAGAGTGGGAACTGTCATTTTGGCCAGTGGTGCTGTCAGTGCCAACATGCTTTGCTCTGTTCCATTAACCCAGAACTTAACTCTCAGCCAGCTGCTGAAATTTTAAGTGAGCAGAAGTTTAAGCAGAAGGAGGAGCAGCAGCAGCACCCCTGGAGAAAAGTCAGACCTCCCAGGTCTGCAGATGAAGCGATAAATAGTGAAATACTGGGAGAATTTTTTCTGGAGCTTTATGGAGGACCTGCAGTGTGTGTTTATACAACTCTTGTGTGATTACAGCAGAGTTCACACACCCAAAACACCCTCCCCCAGGATACATCTCCCTGCTCTAAGCCCTGCACAGCCATGGGCAGAGCAACTTCTGCCTCAAGGAGCTTCAAGCCCAGTCCTTGAATTAAACACCAAGTGCTCACAGACAGGTGGTGAAGTGGAAAAACTATCAAATATGATACAAAAACACGTGAAAAGAAACACTGAGGACTTGCTGGCTGTTCAGTGTGACAGGCACAGGCAGCCTGGCAGCCACCCCCCTCTCTCTCCAGCTGTCCAAAAGCAGTGAGGGTCCCCAAACCTGGGCTGGAAAAGCAGGAGCTAAATGGAGCAGAGATGGCCAGAGTTCAAACCCACCTCTGGAGAGGTTCTGCAGCCAGTAAGACACGAGGACAACCATGTTCTGATTTGTGCATTACAATGCAAATAGATTTGCAAACAAGTTCCTAAACTCGCTGTGTTTCGGAGTAAACCTGAGTTAATTAAAGCTGGCAGCACTTCTGACAGAAATACAGCAGTTACTGTCAACAAGTATTTGCTGCAGTCACATACAGAAAAAAAATCTTGTTTATTATTCTGCAACCCTGTCTGTTGAAGCAGACCATGAAAATTTTGGCCAGTGACAGAAAGCAGTGTCTGCTCTGAGATATTTGCTCTGTGCAAACCCTGTGTTGCACAGCACTGAAACAATTGCCTTGGAATAACAACAGTCCTGTTTTCTTCTCATGGATCCTTCCCACCAGAGCCCAGTTAACCAGTTCTGTCCATGTACTTGCATAAATAAATAATATTTAATGCTTAATAAGGCATCTCAAAGAATCTCTACATGTTGCTGTGCCTTGAGAAGTTGTTTAGCAAAGTGCATCACTGGCCTGGAACACAACATTGGATGCTTTGCAGGGGAGAAGAGTGAATATTTTCCCTGTTTTCTTGCCA
The DNA here is from genome assembly GCF_036250125.1 of Pseudopipra pipra. Lineage (NCBI taxonomy): Eukaryota > Metazoa > Chordata > Aves > Passeriformes > Pipridae > Pseudopipra > Pseudopipra pipra. The sequence goes on along the minus strand of NC_087558.1, from coordinate 2,469,331 downwards.
TTCAGCTTTGATCAGAGACAAGATTTTAATCAGTGTTTGTCCATCTCCTGAATTGCAGACTTGTCCCAAAAGTGGTTAACCACCAGTATTTAAATTACTACTTTTTAGGAAGGGCTTTCCTTAGGAATTTACACAGTGTAGTCACTACATTATGATTGATTTACACATATTTAGCACCAACTCAGCATCATTTCCTGCCCCCTTGGTCCTGCAGCAGCTTCTGTGGCCAAGAAGCCCATTTTAGCCACTGTGACATGGACACTGATTTAAAGGAATCACAGAATAACATGGGTTGGGAGGGACCACCAAGGATCATCCAGGTCCAGCTCCTGGCTCTGCACAGGAGAGCCCCAAGAATCCCACCATGAGCCTGAGAGCAATGGCCAAATGGATCTGGGGATCAAGATTCCAGCCAAAAAACAACCCCAAACTATCTGCTTTCCATCCTTCAGTAGGGGGTTGCAATGAGCTCTTGATTCTGATTTCATACCACTCTGGACAGATAGAAACTGTTTGCCCTGAATTAGGCTGGTTTTTTATTAGCTGATGAAAGAACAAACTTTAGAGACACACATAACTCAGTTTCCCTAAAACAACGTTACAGAATTCCCACCTTCTGCACACAGGCCAAGAACATTCCTACATCCTCCTGCTGGCCTCTTCTTTTGGGAAGTTACAGGACATAAGTGACACATAATTGCTATTTTATATTCAATTTTATAGTAGGTAAAGGTCAACAATCCAGTTATTGAGTAGGAAGATAATTCACCCTGATATCATCACATGGAGCCCCTCTAAAGATTCCTGGGTATTTGACTGGGTATGTTCCCACTACTTAAATTCTACAGAGGTGCTTTTCTCCTCTTAGAGAAGGTAGAAAAGGAAGAATTATCTGACAATGCCAGGGAGGAAAGTATTTTGAGTATGTGCAGGACCCTCAAGTTGATGTAAAAATATCTTTTATTAACACAGAAAATAATGAGAAGCTGGGTAGGATTCTGTACTTTGTTGTTAGTCTCTACATATGCTTTTTGATAAATGCTATTGAAGTACTTTAATTACTTTTTTGTATTAACCATGCACTAGTCAGAGGACTGGGCTTGTTTATGTGATCTCCAAGCTCAAATATGAATATAATTGACATTTCTTCTGATCAAAGGAAGTGAATTATTACCATGCTGAATTCAAAAGAAGTTTGCCCATAACAACAATGCATCTCAGAAGGCTCTGATTACCATAATATGCTCAGGTCTTTGTAGGAATGGGATCAAATGCACCTTTGCACAGGCAAATATTCAAGGGATGTTAATTATCTTGCAATGACTCCATCTCATTTCGTGTCAGGCTAGTTTTCCAAAGTTGGGTGGTTATTTGGACAAGCCAGATTCGCTCTCTTAGATGTTACTCAGCTGCTGCAAACAACTGATTGTCCTTGGAAGGGATTTAAAAAAATTGAGATTTGGTTCAAAGCCAGCACACATCAACTAAATATGTTCCTCAGGCTATCAAGAAGTGCTGGAGAGAGCAAGAGGTGGCTTTAGTGTGAGCAGTAAAAATAAGAGGTGGATTGCCCCTCATGGAGAGGTTTGTGTTGTGCCCAGAGGGAGTGAGTCACAAAGAGAAGCTCTCACCTCCCAGAAAAAGGTTCAGTTCCATGCAAGGCTTAAGTTTTCCAGCTCTGTATCAGTCACAAGAGCTGGGATCATTCTCAAGTAGCAGATAAAACTGATGGCTGACTGGAATAAATGGCTTTTTTGGAATGAGCAAGATGAGAAGCTGACGAAACTTTTAATAACACAACAGCAAACTCCTCAGGAATAAAGGATTCAGCACAAAAGTGCTGCAACAAAGCCAGCAGAAAATTAGTGACAGGAAGATCAAACTGAACTTCACATAATCCAAGTTCACTGGAAAGAGTGGTTTGATTGTCCAGCTTTCTGCAGTGCTAAAGGAAGGAGGGAGGAGGTAGGAAAAAGCAGGATTTTCTTTTCCTCACAGAGAAGGGCAGGATTACCTAGTTTTCCTTGGCATTTTCCATGCTCTTGCAGAGGCTGGCATGTCCTGAGTGTGCCAGAGAAGAGAATCTGTAATTCCTCAGCTGGAAAGGTGGGCACTGAATCAACCTGGTCAGCCTCAACCACTGCATTTTTCTAATTGTGGAAGCAAGTTTTGGCCCCTGCAGAACAGGGAAGAGCTGATGACAGGAAGCCTTGTGCTTGGAATTAGGGGGTAATGAACGCAAGAGCCTGTGCTGCAGATCTGGAAATCTGAGAGAAAACTAAAGCTCTTGGAGCCAACAGCACGAGGACAACGTGACAAGAGCTGACAGCAGAGAGAAAAAAAAGCCTTCAGAAATAAAAATAAAGGTTTATCTTTCTGCAGGAGGAAGAAAGGGGACCAGTGAAGGGATACAAAATTGATGGGGCTGTCAGTGCCAGAGACAACAGCAACGACCTCAGCAGCTTCAGAGAGGACTGGAAGGAAGTTCAGGAGATAAAGGATGGGCCACTGAATGAAGTCACAGCAGCCAAGATTGCAGATAAGATGTTGATCATTTGTTTAGAGAGGACAGAATTCCAGAAATATGACTTAATAATTGACAAATTTAGGGCACAACTGCAGAGAAGGATCTTCCAGATAACTACACTGGGAGTAACTTTGAGATAACTGCACAGAGCTGGGCTGGAGAAGGACAGAGTCACTGAACTTGAGTTACTACACCATCAATATTTCCTCTTGATGGTTATGAAACTACAGAGTCACTGCAAAGTAAAAAAAAAAAAAAAAAGGGGATATTTCCACTGAAGCTTAGGATGTTCAAAGAGAAAAACAACTTCCTGAGCTCCTTTGAAAGTCCAGGGCTGAGCACTGACATCCATTTGTTCTGGTTGAGGTATGCAAATATCTGTGTATTCACGGCCAAATGCAGAACCTTTCAATGCCTGCTGCCTCCAATTAATATATTAAAACAGCTCCTGCTGTATCTCAGCCTGTCACACACAAGTGCTGTCTCAAGGAGCTACACAAGAAAATGAAATTTGAAAACGTGGTTTCCTAATTCTGGAATAAATTCCGAGATAATGAAATGGCTCCCATGCTGTTCCACTCGAAACTTAATTCCAGAGTAATTCAAAGGCACAGCACTGATTACCCATGTCATTTGTTGGGGGGGGGGGGGAAATAACCAACAAGGGGATTTCAACTCCAACAAGACTGAAAACAGCATTTCTATTCCTACCAAAAGCAGGGGAAGCACAATATCTCGATTAACACCAAATCTTGTACTGCCAGACACGGCAGCCTCACACATAAACCTCCCCAAAAAATTCTTTTTACTTTGCCTGATCCAAATCTAACAGACACAAAGGCTGGGGGTTCTCAATCCACCCCAGGCACCAGCCCTGCACAGGCAGAATCATTTTGTGATGGTACAACCGTGGTGCAGCTGGAGCAGCTTTGAAACAGGATTCCTGCCTCCAACTCCTCAAGCAGAAGCCTGAGGGTGTCTGTTTGGAGAAAACTGAGCCCTTTTAAAATTTCTTAAACATTTGAATGCAACCAACCTGAACTGCTTTTACCCTGAGGCTTGCAACAACTTTTGACTCTGAACAGGGGGAGGAGGAGAGAAAAGCTGCAAAATATTCCTCTGTGTGGCCCCAGAGCAAAGAATTTTGGGGCTGCAGGAGACACTAAATGGAAGGACATCACTTTGCCATCCAGGTCCATGCCCAGCCAAGTCTTGAACACTCCCAACAAGGGACAGTCCTACACTCCTCTGGATAATTTATTCCAGTGTTTAATCTTTATTTCCCTCTCTTTTTCTTTTCTTTCATTCCTCTTTTAACCACACATATTCTTAATGTTAAGGAAAAGAAGGAAGTTATTTCTTTGTAGTGGAATATTCCTCATTTATTACTGTCACATCTGACATGCTCCAGCTGTCCTGCCAGCCACTGCCACCCCTTCTTTAGCAAGAATGATCATTCACTGGAAGAATTTAATCCCCCCACATACAAAAGAACTGTTTAATTTAGCAATCCACAAGGAAAAATAAATAAGGGTAAGAGAAAGGATAAATATGTCCCAAACTGAAAAGATGCTCCCCAAAAATCTCCTGTAACTGATGCAAACGACTCCCCTTATTAACTTAATTGCTGGGGAAAGAGTGCAGAGCAGAAAATATTTGTAAGATGCTCAGAAATATTATAAGATGCTCTCTGACAGGGAAAATAGTCACGCTGGTTTCCTTCTTCCCTATTTCTTAACTGGGATTTTTCTTGTACAATTCTTCCATTCCTTCTAAATCCAATCCCACTGACCAGCTGGACTCCCCAGCCAGCAGCACAAAAACAACCTATTTCCTTTCCTGGAGACACCAAAACCACTCTGACCAAACCACAAATGGTCCCTTTTCAACTCAGTCAAACATTTCATGTAGGGAAAGGCCATGTTTTCCTTTTTTATTAAGTCCCCAGGAATTTAGCTAAATTCTGTTGGCATGATTACATCCAGTAATTAGAAGAAAACAAAAACTCCAGACCAAGAAGGCAAGGCCTTTATAGACTAATCACTACAATGGAACACCTTGAGCTGAATATTTTTCCCCAAATAATTCAGAGGCACGTGGCCAAATCCTGTTTAAAAGTGAATTAATAAATAATTAAACCAGGAATTGTTCCTGCTACCTCTTAAGAGAGTCGAAATTGCAGCCATTTGGTACCACAGGACTTGCCTGGGATAAAATGGTGCTTGAAGAACATAAAATATCCAACCTGTGCCACCAGGTATCCCCCAGCAAGGGCAGAGATGTGAGCAGAGGGGCAAAAAAACAATGTCCCATGAGGAGGTGGCATCAGGAGACAGAGGATGGGCACTGAAGATGCCTTTTCATCTAATTTGGTCAGTTGGACCCACCACAGCTGAGCATTTTGCCAGCACAACCTCCCTTTGAGCTGTTCTCCAGTTCAGATGAGACAGAAGACCCCCCAAACCCCAGAGTTCTGTTAAGCTTTTTAAAAATACACCCCCCAAAAAAGCATAAATTCCTCAGATTCACTCATCTATTCACCCCAGTTTACATGATTCCATTGCCAGGATAAACAAGACTTTATTTCTAGGTTTCCCACAAGTGCTTGCTGGCTTTTAAATCTGTTTTATGCACAAAGAAAGCAGCAACATCACTTCTTTAAATGCCTGTTGCCTCTGCTAATCAATCATAGTTACATTGCTCCAGGACTTCCAGGGAAACATCAGGGAAAAAGCACCAGGCAAGATTTTTTTAAGGCTGGTTGGGAATTACAGCTGTGGAGGAATCCACTGCACCCTCTTTTCCACAGCATCACTGGGATGGAAGGAGCCCAATAAGGAAAGTAAAATCACAGGAATTGTCACCTAAAGGTGGTTTCTGTGCCAGGTGAGTCAGCACAGACAGACACACACAGCTGGCAGAAGGCTCTGAGCTCTCACAGGACAAATAATCTCATTAAAGAAACAAATTACACGTTGCCAACACAACCCCATCCACCCTGTGGGTTTGTACATCACCCCTCTTCATATGTCTGGAGCATTTGAGCTTGAATAATTGGCCCCAAAATAATCCCTTTGTCTCCAGACTGATAGAATCACTTGTAGTGCATCCAAGAAGTGCCAGAAGATTAAAGTTGGTAATGAGGTTGTACCTTTCCCTGTTCCCATTAGTTTGTCAGGGTAAATAATTGATGTGCCACTTGCCAGGAGACTGGATTTGCATTTTTGCTCCCAAAAAAGGTGGGTGGTTTGGTGGTGGCTTGTTTAGTGGTGCCTTTTGGGAGGGAAGGGGGCATTTGGTTTTTTTTTTTTTGAGATGCTTAAAGAAAAATACCTCTATGTAGTTACACAGAGGATTTGCAGGCTACAAGAAAATATTCCACGTTCTCACCCTCCCTGTTTTTACATGTCTGTGTACTCCTTCCTACAGGACAAACACACACAATTCCTGGGGTGTGTTTTAGGATTTGCAGCTCTTGTGTCACAGACACATCTCACAACACCCTCGTGGGTGTTCCCACCTCACCAGTGCAAGCCATGGACCAGCACTTCACGTGCTCTTTACACCACTTAAAGTTCTGTGTGTGAATGGATTCGTGTCCCAGAGTCACTGAATTTTACTAACACATGGAATCTTTCCAGGCATTTGAGCCAAAAACTCCAATCTCACAGCTGCCTCTTTTCCCACCTCAAAATATAGTTTGTTGGGTTTTTTTTCCATACCATACTAACAAAAACAGAGGCTGCCCAGAGAAGCTGTGGCTGCCCCATCCCTGGAAGTGTCCAAGGCCAGGTTGGATGGGGCTTGGAGCAACCTGGGATCATGGAATGTGTCCCTGCCCACAGCAGGAGGATGGAATTAGATGAGTTTTAAGTTCTCTTCCAACCCAAACCACTCTGTGACTTTATGAAGACACAGTTCCCCCAGTCTACACCTGAATTAATGACACAGTGAGTCTGGCTTAAAGGTAGAAAAACAGTTCTGGAAATAACCCATAATTCCTACAGCCTCTTTGGAAAGATTTGTTCAGTTTTCATGACCAGGGTGCCAGCAAAGAATAAGAGTTTTTAATCAAACACAAAGGTGGTGCAGTGTAAGTCATTTCCAGCCTGGTCATCCTCAAACACACAAGGCCAGCCTCAATTCTCATCAAATGCAACATATCAGGATGTCATATAGAAAACTGACACCTTGACATGAATTTACAATTCCTGTTGGCTTGTTTATATGGTGTATTTTCATGCTGCAGTTATAACTCAGTTAAAGATGAAGGCCTTTTACAGTCCTCTCCTCCTCCTCCTTTAGGTCATCCTGCTAAAATGTTCACCAACAGAAATTTCCTAGTAGGAAATAAGAGTCCTCTGCTCCTTCTTTTGCCTTCACAGTGATTATTATCCCTCTCCCCACCATGTTTTTCATTGCTCTGCTCCTTTAATTATATTTAATTATGTCCCCAACCCTTGCAATAGGTAGAAACTCCCATTCCAACACCATGTTCCCAAGTACCTCACTCACCTACAAATGACTACACAATTCCCAGCCCTGGAATCAGCCTAAACAAAAAAAAAAAAAATCAAACCAACAATACCTTGCATTTATAATTAAAATAAACCCACAATGGAGCTGCAGAGGGAAGCAGGGAAGAGCTGTTTGCTTCCTGGCAGTTGGAATTCTTCTACCTGAGGAGTTTTATGACTGGATTTTTAGCTGCAGCAGTGCCTACAGGACAGACATTTCCACTTGGTTTTGCCTCTGGAAGGTCCCTGCTGCCTCCACCTCACCCTGCAGGCTGCTGGGATTCCTCCATCCATCCTGCTTTTCCTTGGAGCAGGTGATAAGTGGAGCCATCTGTAAGTACCTGTGCCGTGTTTTTCCATTCCAGCTCAGAGCTGTCTGAAGGTCAGAGCATCAATTCCATCCACTACAACCCCTTTTGATGGGCTGAATCAATACCCATGATCAAGTGCTCCCAGCAAGGACAGATCCCCACTCCTGCCATGAATTCTCCCAGTTCTTTAAATCATGGTTATCTCCATTTTTCCACTGTCAAACTAACCCTGTTTTCAGATAACGCAACAAAACTCATCCTGCAAGAGGTGACATCCCTGGCCAAACTCAGCTTAATAAATTCCCTGGGGATTTTTTCCACAGTGGCAACAGCAAATAGAAAGAGAGAAATCTATAGAAAATTTATCAAATAAAAAAAAAAATCATAGCTCTGCTAGACAATTAGAAGAGACCTCATTTGTTAAAGTGCACTTCTACACTCACAGTCTGTTTGGGATGAAATCTCAACTCTATTTACAGTGTTCTGGATAAATGTGGGGTAAAAAAATAAATGCAAGATGACCACAAGTATCCTGGTAGCTGTAGGATGCACCACTCCAAAAAAATAAAAAGAAATCAGCCCTAAATGTATTATTTTTCACAGCATACAGAGTAGAGTTTTGGGGTTTGATGGGTGTGGAAGGAGAATTTCAACCTCTCCATCATCCACCTACAGTGGGGGGTTAGTTGTTTGCTTTTCAGGTCATTCTTGGGGGGAAATCACTGAGTGTCACAAGTTTTAAATGACATTTCTGGATTGCAGTTTCCATGTACTATTGGCTGTGAGAGAAATGCTCCAGGGACTGGCAGGCAACTCTTTCAAATGACCCAAGACCAGTTCATGCCAAAAAATCCCCCACCATTTATTCAAATGTACAAAAGAAACCCCAAACAAAACCAAACCCAAACCACCACCAAGAGAAACATTATAAACCCACACAAATAACCCCAAAAACCAAACCACCCACTCCATCACCAAGGAATGCTTTCAAGAATACACTGAATAACTACATTTAACATTTTTCTTTGCAAATTTTGGCCAAGTTCTGTTTAGCCCAACTACCACTTGATGAGGAAAAAATTCCTCTTTAATAATGCCGTAAATTTCCTCTTGTTTCTCTCCTTTCAAGTCAATCAAAACACCACCCCAAATGTGCAGAACATTCCTGAAGAGCAAACACTTAATAAGGTATTTAAACACACATCCTGGGTTTTATTGAAGTCTTTTCCTGAACATGTACATCATTTCAAGCTTCCAGCAGCTCTAAATAATTAACCTGAAGTTGGATTTGGGATTAAAGATTATGATTAAAGACCTGGCACTTAATTTTGTCAATAATAACTAGCTCCACAACTACCTGCACATATACATTTGTTCTCCAAAGGCTTCCTGGACCCCACCAAAAATAAGCACAACCTACCCTGGACCTGCAAGAGTCCCCACAGCACATCTGAGCAGAAGGGGCAAATCCCACCCCTTAAAAATATTCTCCCAACCCTTTCTTAGCTGAAAATCAAGTTGTTCTTTACTGAACAACACCAGAACTTCAGACTCCTCAGTGATGTGGTAATTGGGCTGCATTAATTCCTCAAGTTCCCAGCATCTCAGAGATCTTGCTGGAGCTGCCCACTGAGCAGTGCTTTGCAGGGTTCTGTTGGCAGCAGCTTTTTGTTTCCAAACCCCACGATGTCAAACTCGTGCAGCTGATGGAGCAGACATCTCTGTGGCCCCGGGGCTGCACTAACCTCGCACACTTCCCTCACTGAACACATTTCAAAGGCAGTGGTTTGGGCTTTTTTTTGGGTTTTTTTTACCTGAAGAAATAAAGCACATTTTCTTGCCCACAGTGAGGAAAGCCCCAGGGCTCCCCTCTCAGGTGCTTAACCACGTCAAAGGAAGGTCCACTGGTGCAGGAAGGGCAAAGAACTTAATAATTCACAGTTTGCCTCGAGAAACAAAAGTAGTTTCTAAAAAACCCTCCCCCGGTGCAACAAACATCTCAGGGAGGGAAAAGAACAGCTTTAAAATTAAAGAAGCAGCTGTGAGATCTTGTAATTAACTCAGAGGAGACAGAACAAAATATCTCTGTGTTTCGGGTTAATACAGTTTAGTTTTAGAGATCTGGTGGCTCTGCAGAGGCAGCTGCACTTGGACAGGATTTGGGTTAGTGGAGAGGAAAAAACATCAGGAAGGTCCATGTCAGCTCAAAAACTGAAGCTGTTTAATAAAAGTCTGTCCCAAACCCATCTGAAAAGGATCTGTTTCCTTCCCTGGAGATGTATGTGTGTATGTCAAAGATTAATTCGAGTTAAATAGTTAAATTCCCAGCAGTGATCAGCTATGCCAAGAACTGTGAAGAGTCAGACTGTCTTGCCATCAAAAGCAGTCGATATTTCCACTTGAGTTATGATATCTGTGAAGACTCGAGTTATTCTGTTCAGCTCCTCTGCACAGTTTACCACCCCCTTCAGCAAGGACACACACACACAGTTTCTTAGAGACTTTTGTGTCTGTTAAAACAAACTGTATTTTTTACTGTTTCACAATTGACACGAACATTTGTCCCAGTGTAGAAATACCCAACTTATCCTCAACCCAAATGATTCTGCTTGACCACACTGGTATTACCTGACCTTGCAACCATAGAGCAGAGATGGGATCATCCTGTGACTAAGCAGGAATTATATTTAGGGTCACAATTAACATTAAGACAGACCCCTCGTGACCACAAACTGCCATATTTTAGTTTAATCATAGAAAAACAGAATGGTTTGAGTTGGAAGAGACCTTAAAGGTAATCAAATTCCAAACCCCTGCCGTGGGCAGGGACACCTTCCACTAGCCCAGGTTGCTCCAACCCAGCCTTGGACACTTCCAGGGATGGGGCAGCCACAGCTTCTCTGGGCAACCTGTGCCAGGGCCTCCCCACCCTCCCAGGGAAGAATTTATTCCTCATATCCCATCTAAACCTGCTCTCTCAGTTTGAAGCCATTCCCCCTTGTCCTGTCACCACATTCTCTTGCTAATACTGGTACTGGACTAGGGAATCACCAGGTGCAGATGTGATGTTGCTTGGGGGTATGAACTGTGTGTTTTCAGTGCCCAGAGCCCTCATTTAACACCTTTAGAAAGAGAAATAAAGTCTATTTCTCTTAAATTACCATTTTAAAAAAAAAGGCAAGATTAAAAAACCCTTTTAATAACAGATATAGACATGGACAAGTATTGTTACACTTTTTGTAGGTTCCTTTATCATTCTCCAGTTAAAGCCAGCAACAGAGAACACAATGCCCCAGGTTACAGAGCTTCAGGGATACAACTGGACCTCGTGAGAACTGTAGGAAAAGTAAACTTTGGCACCCAAAGGTACCTGATCCAGCTGGAAAACCCTACAGTTGGAAATGGAAGGTTCTGGTATTTGAGCAGGCTGTGGGCACAGGGCTGTTTAAACCACTCCTCATGTCCCATGGGCACGTTCTGCACAGCTCCCACCAACACAGGGGGCACACACACACCAAGGCGTGCCCTGAGGAGCTGGGGAAGCAACAGCCACAGTGGCTGAACCTCATGGAGTGGTTTGGGGTGGAGAGGACCTTCAAGATAATCTATTTTTAATGGGAAGGGACATCTCCCACCTCCTCCTGCCCCTTTGCTGAACCATTTGTTCCCCCCCTCCAAGGCAGCACAGGCATAAAGGGACAGGGAAGAATTCCATGTGTGTAACAGCACCCACCACTCCACATTCCTTCAATCAAGCAATTAGTCCAGAACTAACTAAATTATTAGTTACATGCTATAGTGACCCATCCTAATTACACAAGATCAAGGTACCTACACCCAAAACCCCTCTGGGCTCCCTTTCTCACACTTGCTGCCATCCAGCTTCACTTTTGCTTCCCTTAATTCTCTTTATCTATAAAAGAGGGGAGAAAAAACACCATTGCCTTGAGGTCCCTCTATATGAGCTGCTGGATCAGAGCTGGTCTTGTACTGAGGGTTATTAAATAAAAAGCAACAGGCCCTAACCCATTTCTTCAGAATTATTTCAGCTCACCTAGGATTTTAAAAGGAGTAATCCTAGATAAATCTCATCTCTCCTCTGTTTCTGTAACATGTTTTTTCACCCTGTTTTTCCACTCTCAAGTAAATTCCCCCCTTCCCCTCCAGTCTGATGTCAGTTGTCTCTCAGCATTCAGAAACCAGGCTGATCTCCTGGGCTTTGTGTACCAGAATTTGGAGTGATAAATGCTTCTGCCTCGCCCCCAGGCATTTCAGCTGTTTGTCTTTGGGGTTTACAGGGATGAGTGACTGAAAGAAATAATACATTTGTCTTTCCAGCTTTGCATTGTGTGCTTGTATAAAAAGATTCCAACATAAAAGTGCCATTGATAGCAGCAATACTTCTCTCTAAAAGAGTTGCTCACAGGAATTATGTACCAGATGATACAGCTTCAAATCAGGATATAAATTATGTTACATGGCTTCATTTGATTCCTTGGGGGATGTTTAAGTTTCAAGCAAAGAACCAAAATGGGTTTTGGTACTGAGAAATAATTATTAATTGTAATTTATGGCATATCCACTCAAATAAGTGAATTTCACTATAAACTACCTCACATTAATATCCCACATCCCACCCTCTCACACAGGTCCAGAGAGGGATTGCTGCAAGGACTCAGTGCTCCCAATGGAAAGGCTGGGAGGAAATAGCTGCTGGAATGAAGTTTTAGATGATCTGAAGAGCAGCTGGTTTGGGTGAGATCCCAGGGACTTTGCTCCTCTCCCAGCAGGGCTCTTTCAGCCTCATTCTACCACCACGTGTCTTCCACCCGACTTGGTTTCGAGCAGATGGAAAGTCAAACCAGGTAAAAGTATTGGAGTGAACTTTCAGCTGCTTTTCCCACTCCAGATCCAACTATTTCACTTCTGCCTCCTTCCCTGCCCACCTCCCATCCCATTGGCTTGATACTAACAGAGGGAGGGTTTAGGTGGGATATTGGGAAGGAATTTTTGGCTGGGAGGGTGGGGAGGCCCTGGCACAGGTTGCCCAGAGAAGCTGTGGCTGCCCCAGAATCCCTGGAAGTGTCCAAGGCCAGGTTGGAGCAACCTGGGCTAGTGGAAGGTGTCCCTGCCCATGGCAGGGGGTGGAACTGGATGATCCTTAAGGTCCTTTCCAACCTAAACCATTCTGGGATTCCATTTCAATGATTGTTGGATGAGTGTCTGTTCCTAGGCTGGAAATGGAGAAATAATTCCCAGTATTAACACATGAAGGCAGGACTAGTTTACTGATCCACTTATCCTGTTCAGCTTTGTGTTTCAAACCCCCTGGACAACACAACTGCTCAGTTCTGGGTTTCAGACACATGTTAAATCTTAGCACTGGTTTTCCTCCATCATTTTAGTCTCTAAGTTAAAACAATCACTTATTTTTTCCTTTTATTCTTCCTTTTTATAACACACACGTCATTTTTCATTAATCAAATTTTTTTGCATTACAGACCTAAACCAAAACCCATTTATACTTAGTCATTTATACCCAAACTCAGGCTCCAGATTGTCACACCAATGACCAGTTATGAAACCCCTGATTAAACAAACATGCCTGACCTCACTTGAGAGGTTCCATAACCAGAGGAAGCAGGAGCTTGATAACCACATTAGATGTTAGCATTTAAAAAAAAAAAAATCATTAAAGTAATAAAGTGATTGATTGCAGCTCAAGTTTTCCAGTCCAGCTCAAGTTTTCCAGTCCAGTTGGGCAGGACTTTGGAGTCATCAGGAATATAATAAAAGTCTCTAATTTAAGGAACACTCTCCTGGCTGCTGCAGGTCAGCAGTGCTGGTACAAGAGGAAGGAGTTGCTGGGCCAACAAACATGCTTTATTATTTTTAATATTAAAAAAAACCTTACTGGATAAGAAGAGATCTTGACCACTTGTTTAAAATTAAGCATTTCATTAAACAGGCAAGATTTCCTTAATGGTCTAAGGTTTTTCTCCCAATGGAGGAGATCACTGGCAGAGAGGCAGAATTCCAATTTATGAACATATAAATGTACTGTGACAGAAGAACCAGCTCAAAAATGAAAGCAAAGAGGCCAATCTCTATCTCAACATCTTATCCAGTTCACCACAACAACTTCCCAGGTCTCAAACTCCTCCTGCACAAACTGGTTGTTCCTCTGAAATATGATGTAATTGGAAGAATTTCTTTCAGCACTCTCCAAAAAAAAACCAGTTTCCTGGCATTTTCTTATCACTCTGCCCTCCTACCAAAGCTGTGCTCCCCTGTTTTCTAGGGATTTTTGATTAACTAACTCTCTTAAAAGCAGCCACGCTTCAGAGGAGCACCATGTTTATACAAATAGCTTTGATTTTAGCTCTTGAGATATCAGAATCTGGATTTTGTTGCATTTAAGCTAATCTGGGGCTTTGCTTGTTCCTTCATTAACTCCAGTGCTGTGGTTTTCTTCAAAGGGTGATAAAACCACCGAATTCCCACAGATACTGTGGCCATATTTTACAAAGATTTTGTTGATCCAGCTGCCCACAATGCAGACAATACATATAATAACCCTTTTTGGAGCTCTTAGAGGCATCAGAAATAGAATGGATCATGCTGTTTTCACAACAACTATGCACAGAAACAGCCAAAACTCAAAAAATCTTCAGTAGCCCGTTGATCTTCCCATGATATTGAAGTTTGGGATTGTCATTAAGTTGCCTGAAATGTCTCCAGTGGAGGGAAGATATAAAATATCTGTGAAATAAGGCCTCCATCAGAGATTCATCCGTGCCTTTGAGTCACATTAGAGGGATTGCAGGCATTTGACAAAACATTGTCACATTCCTTGGAATAACATACCAACTCCCTTATAGCCTTTAGGCTGAAGAGACTTGAGTATCACAAATCAATCTCCTCAGCTCTGTTGAGGACCCTTCAGCAGAGGAGCAACACTCACCAGGGCACAGATCAAAACTTCTTTTATCACCCAGCTCGCTCCTCTTGAAGAGAATGAGCCAAGATCTCCTTGGCTGCCCCACCACAGCACCCAGTCAGGGGCCACCCAGAGCTCCCAGAGGGGTTTAAATCCAGAACACAACAAGTGGTGTCAGTGAGGGTGCAACACTTCAAATACAGGTGGGGAGAACGCCGTGGGTAACTCTAAAGCAGCTGGAGATCCCTCTCTGGCAGCCTTGATGTACCAGACTTGGACAGTGAGGTCCCAGCTGGCTGGAGTTCCCACTGCTCTCACAGTTATACCTTGCAGGAGATCTCAGCATAATTACACCATGTTTGGCAGTAAATAGAATAATGAGGAGACGGGATAGGACAAGGGGGGATGGCTTCAAACTGAGCAGATGTCAGGAAGGAATCCTTCCCTGGGAGGGTGGGGAGGCCCTGGCACAGGTTGCCCAGAGAAGCTGGGGCTGCCCCTGGATCCCTGGAAGTGTCCAAGGCCAGGCTGGAGCAACCTGGAACACTGGAAGGTGTCCCTGCCCATGGCAGGGGGGGAGACTGGAGGAGCTTTAAGGTCCCTTCCAACCCAAACCATTCTGTTATTCCATGATTGCACTTTCTGTGAATGAGTGTGGGTCAGGTATGGCAAAGGATTAATTTGTTTGAGTCTGGGTTTCATTTTCTCCCCTTTTCTCTTTTCTTTTTTTCTTCCCAGGGACAGAAAACACCACCTGCTCCAGAAGCACTGAGCACAAGTTAACTCTGCTTCCAGAGGCAGGGCTGCCCCATGGGAGTCATCCCCAGCACTGCTCCCATGGATGGCAAAACCTGGGCATACAGGAGATGAAACACCTCAAAAGAGTCAGGAAAACCATCAGGTAGAGTTTAAGGACCCAAAACTGCAGTAGGATTTTTTTTTTTCAAGGATTGAACAAGCAGCAACTCCCTTTGTCACGAGACAGAGCAGTTGGTGTTGGCACCAGGAGCACAGAGCAGGAGCTTGGCTGCTGCCAGTTGAAATTCCCCAAGCACTAGTTTTGTGTCTGCTTAAAAGCTTAAATTCTTAATATATCATATAAAAATATCAAGTTCCAGTGCTGCCTCTTTGCTGTGCTTTAAGGAGCACATTTGATCACAAGCACTTGGAACATTGAACGATAATTGGATTTTGCTGCCGTTTGATAGCTGTGTACCTGGAGCATCTACACTAAAAATAAGCAATATATAAAAAAAGGGGGAAAAAAATCAAATTTTTTTCACGTTTTAACAGCAAACATTCCCTGCTCCCTGTGCCATGTACCCAGCTGAGGGCTGTGGGCTGACGTCTGTCATCTGTGCACTCAGCATGTGCCACACGCGGCTCCTCAGAGTTAATTGTCTGCTCAGCTTTTGTCCCTTTCACCCGGCTTTTCTCCGAGTGAACTGCCTGTCATTGCTCACTTACTTCTGCGTCTCCACGAATTAACTCGGCGCCTGGCAGGGCTCAGCCTTCCCACATTCCTACACTCATTGTGCCATCTAGTGATGGATGGGAGCAGGGAGAAGCCTCCCGTCCCGCTGAAATAGTCCCGGATTTATTCCAGCTTCCCTCCTTGCAGATTCCAACATTCGAGCATCCAAGGAAACGTTTAGTCATTGTCTCACACGGAGACCCCACAAATAAAAGCAGCTCACGAAGGACTTGTAGCATCTCCTTCAGGCAAAGCACTGGGGGTTTTAAAAACTGATGGCAGAGGTATAAACACATGCAGGGGGGAAAAAAAAACCAAACCAAAACTACATTTCTGACAATTATTTTCTCGAAATTTAATGACAAAACACAACCAAACACCGGAGGCCACCACGGGGTTTGTACTTTGAGCACAACCTCACTAACAATGGCACTGCTGGAGAGTGGTGGGAGGTGGAATATGAGGGAAAACAAGTCTCCTGGAGGCCATCAAAACGATGGAGATACGTGCATAAATACATTTTAATTCCCTGAAGTCACGCAGAGTAACCAGCACTTGGCTTTTTATTTTGGCAGAAAATTGCAGTGTTCCAAAGGGAGCAGAGGTGTGGTTGCAACCCATCCCACCCCTGACAAACCCTGCCAACAACCAGGTTGCTCTTCAACAGCTGGTTAAAATATGTTTTTTTCTTGTGTATCAACAAGGATTAGATCTTTCATATGGCCTGGAATGACATCCTGGATGAGTCTGAGGAGGAGCCCTGAGCTAAACTGGACACAGTTGCTTCCAGCCCAAATCAACGAGGTGAATATAATAAAATATTTATCCTTAAAGCTTTAATAAGCTTCTAATCAAAACCTTCATGTGCATCATTATCAAGTAAATATAGTGTCTTTTTTTTCCCCTCTTTGACCAATCTTTACACACAAGAAATTCTCAGTGTCTACCATAGAAACAGACCTGCATTATTAATAGTGCCATAGTAACCAAAACCCAAAGCTTATTAATACACACACCTCCAGAGAGAATTACCAGAAAATAGAAAAATATAAGATTCCACGTCAGTTAACATCTAATTAACATTCCTGAAACCAGGGAGCACAGGGGAGAACCTTTAGCTACTTGACTTCCAGCTCTCACAACTCCATTACATTGGCTATATTTTGGATTTTTTTTTCCAGAAACAAAAACAGAATTCACAGATTATCAATATCTTAGCACCAAGATATGAGCTCCAGAAACCCTCAGCCACCATTTAGCTGCCTGGTATCTTTTAGTTTTCCCTTGTGTTGGCACCTGGACAGAGAAAACCAGGTCCTTGAGGCCTCCTAGTGCAGAGCAAACCTCTCCCATTAATGCTCACCTCCACTAAAAGTCATTTCCCTGCAGAGCATCTGATTTGCCAACATGTTTGAAACCAAGGAAGGAAAATACAATTTTTTTTCTCCACACAAGAAACTCCATCAATTATTGTGCAGACACGGAGGTCAAGTCCCGGGGTGGAATTATCCCAAAACAAACTCACACAAAGAGAAACGGGTCTCATATTCCCATATCCTATATAGTTACAACATATCCCAGGCCACCTCCCACACCACTGAATCCAGTGCCAAGACTGATTAATCCCAGCAGGTTCAGGCTGAACCCCCCAACACCAATTTTTACTATTCTTAGCTTTGCCTGAACCCACTCACCCTGAATTTTACAACAAAGCCAGACTTTCAACATTATTCCTTTTTTTCCCCCTACGAAACAATAAATTGAATCTGACAAATGAATTATCAGAGGACACTTCATTAGCCAGAGTACCTAACAAACAGCTCTTCTGAAGAGACTTGTGCCAAAATGCTGTTGAAAACATAAGTTCTGCTTGCTTTTAACACCTTGAACAACATCTAATGTTAAACAATGTTATCAGAGCTGAGGTTTTTACCCAAGGTCTCAGTGACAGAGAATGGGACAAATAATCATTGATACAAATACAAATAAAAGGGAAAAAAAAGCCATATAAAGTATTACCTTAGTCCTTGTGAACAGCACAACCAAGGACACCTCCTTCCCTGTCTTCTCCAGAAGCAGAGGTGGCACTTGGGGACATAGCTTAGTGGAGAGAGAACAGAGAGAAGAGCTGGACTTGAGGATCTTGGAGCCCTTTCGCAGCCAAAATAATTCTATGAAAACAAAAGCCAAATTTCCCCTCCTCATCCCTCTTAACTCTGAGCCTAAACCTGAACCCACCCCAATTCCCAGCTGGGCCCAATGAGTGTCCCACTGCCCCTGACCCTCCCAGCCACCCCAGGGCTCCTTCAGCCCAGTGCTCCCAGGTGTCTCTCATCTCTGGTCTTGCAGATTTGCTGAGTTATTATGTTATACTATTATACTTTTGGAAACCTCAGCTTTGCTAAGGAAGCCATTTGGTCACCAAAACAGCCTGGACAGGGCTGTGGTGAGGGCAGGGTTTGGACTCTGGGAAGGCTTTGGAGGTGCCATCTCACTTTATGGTGCAGAATGTGCCTGGTTTTGCACAATAATTCAGCAGGTGATGCTTCTCCTGCCCTGTTTTTGGTATTGGCACCCCATCAGGATGGGGAGCACCTCCACCCCAACACCAGTGCTGACCCCTTCCCACCCATGCCCACACAGCTTTGTAGGGTCCTCCTTTCCCATCACACTCCCTGAGGCTGGAACTCCCCTCCATTAGGAACCTCTGGAGCATTCCAAGAAATGCCCCTGCATGGAGTGAGGTGCCCTCAGGACCCACTGGGTTTTCCAACACCCAAATTCCCTTCAGAATGTGTACAAAGAGGGAGGGAGCACTGGGAGCACCCCATTCCCAACTGGCTGGACCAGGGAAAACTGTTTCTATCCCTCCATCCCTGTTCCAGGCCAAACCAGCTCCAGACCAGAGTGGTGGGGAAGGAAAGGCAGGTTTGGGACTGAGGCCATTATGTGGCTGCCACTGATTGAAAGCATTTCAGAAGATAAATCAACTGATCTTTCCCACTGGGATTTCACCAACATAATTCCAGCTTGTCAGTGGAGAGCAGCTGAAGGGAGATCAGTGTGCAGACACGAGCATTGCAATGATCACAACAAAAATCTCCACACGAAGCAATCCCAGAACTCCAGTGAGTGGGGTTTCCAGTGATTCCTGTGATTTTCCCTGTGTGTTGTCTTGTCCAATGTCTCACTGCAAAAAAAAAAAAGGTGACTGATTTGTGGCACTGGGTTTTTCTTTCAGCAGAGTTCTCAAGTAGATCCATCAGGTTCCAAAAATGATGAGGAAGGAGAGCAGGACTGAGGTGGCCAAGCCAAGATGATCCCAGCAGGGTCTCACCAACCCAGGCATGGCCAGTCCAGCTTGAGACTTAGCTGGGAGTTTGGAATATGGTGAGGACCATGGCATACCTCACAGGATAAGAACTAGTGAACAATCATTTTTGTCTTAAAGGAAATGAAATTTTAGTCCTAAAGGAAATGAAATTTTAGTCTTAAAGCATTAAATCTTCCTGTGTGAGGTGGAATTGCAGGAACCATCCCGCTGGTTGCAACACCAGTTGAAGCCTTGCAGTCCTCAAAGCAAACATGATTTCAAACCCCTGGATGGGCCACTCACTAAAGAGTTGGATTTGATGATCCTTGGGGGTCCCTTCCAACCCAGAATATCCTGTGGTTAAAAATCCACCAGCTGCAGGCAGGGACCCTGCACGAACCGGCCACGTTCCATCACATCCCATCCCATTCCTCCAGCACAACCTTTTCAGCAGGAGGTTATTTTGTATAATTGGGGTGAATCACAACGTTTTCTAACACTGAATCATTATCATCTAAAAACCCAGTTTCAGAAGGTGCAGACAGAGAAATGAGGAAATGTTTGTTGTTCGACCTCCCCATTCCCTGATCAATCTGTCAGTCCTCGGGGTATCAAACTTTTAGTGGGCTCTAAAAATGAAGAATTGGGTGTGTGGCTGCATTTTAACTGGTGTTTTTCATCCCCTAGAGAACAATTATTTCGGTGTTTGTCTGCTGACAGCAAAGCATTTCTTTAAACATGAACCCTCCAGACTTTAAAAGACAAGGCTGGAACATTTCTGCTTTATGTCACACAATACTTTTGCTCAAAAAACCCACTTTTCAACCCACTGTCCAACTCAAGCTTCCCAAAATATTAGAGTTTGGAAGATATGGTGATTTTGGCTCGTGGATTAATGCTTTTAAGACTTCCCTCTAACTTTATGTAGTTTTTAATATTAAAAAAATTAGGTTTCCCATGGCAGGATTTGATAGGATCACAACTCTTTGTCATTTTAAATGAAAATGTAATATTAAATTTCATTGTAGGATATATCAAGTACTCTCAAAAAAAAAAAGTAAATCTTTTATATTTAAGAAACCCATGGGGAGAAGCTCCTTGGAGTAGTGGGAGTGTCCTGGGCTGATCACCCAAGCCATAAATCCAAATTTTCATTGGAAACAGAGTCCAGTTGGATCTTAAAATGTTTGAGACTCAAAGGACAATGGTGGCACAAAGTAGATATTAAACCACTGCATTGTTCTATAATTTCTGTATGCTTTTAATAATTTACTTTAAGAGATTTTTTTTACTCCAACATTTTTACAGCCTCTTCAGATTCAGATGCTCTACTTACTCTTCCACAAGTTCCTATGCTTTTAAGCAAATTTCTCTATGAAACATTAATGTCTGATCATGTAGCTGCTCTCTGACCAGAATGAAAGTCAAGTTTGATTTAATGTGATCTCCATCTCATTTTCCCCCCCCCAATAACCACTGTTTTGTTTGACCTGTTGACTACCAGGATATTTCTAAGTTGCTGAGATCATGTGTGAAAAATCCCAGGTCAATAAGACCACCAAAACCTCATTTTTTATTTCAGTTTTTTAGCAATTAATTCACTCTATTTGGAGTGGTGAAAAAATCACTCTGCATCTCACTCACTCAGCATCAGACATTCAACTACTATTTTTTTTCTCTTTATTTGATCAAATATAATCTGAAGGGGTTGTTTATTTGTTTCTTTGTCTTGTTTTTAACTTGCCCATTTTGCATGCTGAGCAGTAGCTTAACCACTTCACTTTTAATCTTCTTGGCCACCTGTTGAAATTTTAATGAAGAAATAACTTTCAGTCAGTCAATGTCTCACTCTTATCAGGAACTTTATTTTTCCTAATCATCTCTAATGTCTCCTGGGCTGTTACTTCATCTGATTTACCCAACTGGCTTTGAACAGAAAATTAACTGGTAGTAAAAAAACCAAAACTACACCAAATAGAAATATCAACCATCTGCAAGGAGATGGCTGCTGATCACATGGGACTTGTTTGAAAAGCACCACCCAATACATTATAAATATATATATATACAAATAAACTCCTAAATTTAGCATAATTTAGGGCAGCAGAAATTTTCATTGGTTAATTCTTTAATAATTATTTAATAATTTAATAATTTTCAAATAATTTAATAATAATTGATGGTGAACCATTAATTACATCCATTGCCATTAATGGATCTCACTGAGGAAATCCACCTTGATCAGATTAAAATAACCTTACAGGGGTCAGAAATAAGTGCCAACATGCAACTTAAATCACTTCTCTTTTCCTAAATTCTTTTTCTTTTCAGCTCCAAACAACAGAGGAGGGAGGAGCTGGGGCAGAAGGAAAAATCAAGCCAATAAAATTCCTCCCTTCTGAGAAACAGTGGCTTTCCAAGCATCCCCCTTGCTTTTCTGCTAATTAGACCACAATTAGAATAGTCACTGTCGTGACAGGAGATCGATTCTTTTATTGCCACCTCAAATTTTGTGTGGCAATTTCATTTTCAGAGGATGCCTCTGGAGAAGGTGGGAAAGGTGGAGGATTCAGCCCAGGCCAGTATTTCCAGCTGCACCTTCCCATCCCTGGGGAGCAAAAAGAAAAGGTGACGTCCCTCCAGAGCACAGGATGGAAGAGAAATGGGGTCCAGTGTGGTCTTCTCCTGTCCCTGGTTCAAAACTTGCATGACCAAGGCCCTGAGCAGCCTGGTCCAACTTTGAAGTCCAATTTTGAAGTTAAATCTCACTTGGATGCCAATTCTGGCCTGAGCAGAAGGTTTGGCCTGATGTTCTCCAGAGGTCCCTTCAACTGGAGTTATTCCAAGCACCAAGGAGTTGTGACAGTGCCATGACATCAAGGCTTAAACTGTGAATGGCTTTTGTTGACTTCATTGTGCTAAATTAGTGTTACTATGACCATTCTGCTCAACAATCTCATTAAATTAAAGTAAAATCCACAGTTTAAGCCTCGTTCTTCCAGGTTTATGTTTTGATGTGGCCCCAGCACTTTGAGGAGAGGGAACATTAGCAAGTCAAAGATTCCCAGAGTCATTATAACCTTTCCACCAAAGGAGTATATCAAAATGTAAACTGTGCCTGTGCCAAGGAAATGTTAATGAGTGGTATCTGGAAAGGTTAAATATAAATACATATAATTGCAGCTTGCTGCTGACAAGAAATTATTAGTTTCTTTCTTCCTCAGAAGGCATTGCTCCAAAATACTAAACTGAAATAAAAGTATATCTCCAGTCCTGCGATCACAATAGGCCTTGGAGAGCTGCAATTATATCAATCAGTCAGAAATAAGTTGAATAAATATCACTGTTAATGTCCTCAGTCGGTTCTATATTCCCCCCTTGTGGATAAATGTAGAGAGATTAGTCAGCAATGCACTATGAAAACTGGAATTTCACAATTGCATTGAGAAATCACTTCGTTTTTGCTTAAAAAAAATATAAGCTCCAAATTGTAGAATGAAAAAAAAACAACAAACCTACAAATCCAGCACAAAGGATAAATCTGTTTTCATTCATAGGCGGGACTGAAAAATGTGTTTGTGAAAGAAATGATTTAAATGCTCTCTATTTCATTAGATTGGAGGGGAAAAATTCATTTCTTCCCCTGGAGGGCAGAAACTAATGTGCTCCCAAGTGCAGTAAAAACAGAGCCATTCTGGGCTGACATTTGCAATTAAAAAGAGAAAATATTTAATGGAGGCTGGTGAATACTTTGCAAAAGGCAAAATTGCTTTTAGCCCTTGGAAAATTTCCCTTTTATTAGAATTTGCTTCAATTACTGATTCACACTGTATTGCACAGAAAGGGAACACTGGGAAGCAGGGATGGACAGGCCCAAGGAGTGCTGGGAGATGCTGTAGGTTGGCAGAAAGGAACAGGGTGCCCAGAAAAGCTGTGGCTGCCCCATCCCTGGAAGTGTCCAAGGCCAGGTTGGACGGGGCTTGGAGCAACCTGGGCTAGTGGAAGGTGTCCCTGCCCATGGCAGGGGGTGGAATTTGATATTTAGGATCCCTTCTAATCCAAACCATTCAGATTATGACTTTTTTTCACACACAATTAATGACTTTTTACATTTCTACAGCTTCTGCATTTGCTTCCTCCTAACAGCCCCATCACCTTCAACTCCAGAGCATGAGAAAACAGGGCACGTAAAGGGGAAAAATTCCAGCCATTATGAAACTATACAGAACCAAACCCTAAATAAGAGATGGAAAAATGAAAGTGTTTTACAATCTCTGTCCACCAGAACATGAACCAGTTGATCAGAAACACGAAACCAGCTCAAACAAATCCTTCTCTGCCTGTAGGGCAGTGATGGATTTATGGTTTCTTCTCCTAAAGGAGTGGCAAACATGAAGTCCCACCAATATTCCTTTTTTTTCCTCTCCCTCTTCTTCTCCCTGCTATTTTGGTAACCCTGTAAATCTTTGTCAACCACATCTGTTTGACTACACACACCCTGATTAACTGTCTAATGGTTTTGAGAGATGAAAACCATTAATTTTGATTACAGGGCTTAAAGCAGGCACTAACTCTTACTTTAATTGGGATGGCATTGCCTTAATGAAGCAAAGGTGCCTTAATGAAGCAAAGGTGCCTTAATGAAGCAAAGGTGCCTTAATGAAGCAAAGGTGGCTGAAACCAAAGCTGGCAGAGGTTCCCTGTCCCCCTTGTCCACTCCCACACCAACACTTCTCTTCCTATACACAAGAAAACAGCCAGAATTTCAATAAAATGTCAGGCCAGTAATAAAAGACCATTTTTATTTGACCTTTCAGTAGAATGTAACCTAGTTTGTAGTGAAATGAATCTGCAGTTTGAGTAAAACTGGGCAAAAAATAGATTTATTGTGGTGATATTTAGAATGTTGCACTTCCTAAATATCTTTCCTTTCAAATTAGGATTACAAATAAAAACCTAACAATTTCTTAAGAAATTATAACCAATAAACTTTATAAAGTGTGTTAAAAATGCTCAGCCTGCTAAAATATTTTCTTCCTTTCTCTTTGAAACTGATTCAGTGTTGACATTTTTGGTTTTATCTCAGTGCACATTACCTGAATTATAAACCTAGGAGTTGCTGAAATGTAAGAACATTAGTTCTCATTTAAGACACATCAAAAGAATCCCAGAATCATTAAGGTTGGAAAAGACTTCCAAGAGCATCGAGTCCAACTTGTGACTGATCCCCACCTTGTCCCCCAGCCCAGAGCACTGAGTGCCACATCCAGCCCTTCCTTGAACACCTCCAGGAGTGGGGACTCCAAACCTCCTTCCAAACCCCTTCCAGTGCCTGACCACCCTTTCCAGGGAGAAATTCCTCCTGATGTCCAACCTGACCCTCCCCTGGCATCATTAAAAACAAACCTACTTCTTTTCCTTAACCCGAGCACTGGCCAGAATTGACTTTTATATTATTTTTAAGAAGAGCCGGAACCCTTCTCGTGAGACCAAGAGCAGACCAGGAGCTTGTTTGTGGTTTTAAACCACAATTCCATGTTTTCCCCTTGGATGGGGACATCCACACCCCCTTGGTGGGTCTTTGCCAGCTCTTCCATCCCGGGCAGCTCCTCCCAGCAGGTGACAGATGTGAGAGAGGGCTCTGGATGCCACACAAAAGCCACACATGAGCCGTCCCTGGTGCTTTGGCTTTCAGATCCACAACCCCAAGCCAAGCAACGGGTAAAGACCTCGCTGGAGCCTGAAATACTCACCATTTTCATGGTAATTTGTGAGTCAGATACTGCAAATGTTCCCCCAGTTACAGTATTTATATAATTCCTCTCGTGGTGTGTAACACCAGCAGTGATTTGCGAGGTCACAATACGAGTCTTTTCAATATTTCTCGTTCTAAAACCTGTTTAAGTTTTTCTGCTTTAAAACTGTAATTAAAGCTTTCAGGGAAATCCTTTCTTCCTCTCTTTTATGTTACCCAGGCCCTCCTCTCACTCCTCACTTGCCTACGCCATATCCCACATAGGAACCCGAAATACAGATTTCTCTCCTACACCTGCCGTGAAATATGGTCCCGGTAATTGAATTAAAGCAAAGTTCTCCAAAATAAATGAATTTAGTGCAGCAGATGGCCAGCTAAAGTAGCCTGCGCTCCAGCTTCCTGTGTGGCAGCCAAGTTGATTTAAATCAACCAGAGGAGAGGTAGTTTTTAATCAGGTCAGCTGACAGTTATTAGAGCAAACCTGATGGAAATTCAGATATTTAGGGAAAATAAATCTGCTACAAACCCAACGTTTTCCTCCCATAGGGACCTAGTGGATAAAACTTTTAAGGCATTAAAATTATTCTGCTTTGGGTAATAAGATTTAGTAGAGCATGGCAGACTTTTATTTTACTCTTTAGGCTCCTCTGTGCCTTAGGTTTAGTGGAAGAGGTGCCACATAAAACCAAGCACCATGGAGGAAGAAGGAGAAGGTCCAATTCTTAGCTGCCTTGCAATTTTTACAACTGCTCAAACCAGGCATAAAATACTACAAAGTCAAAATAGCTGCATTTTATACCCAGCTTGCACAGCTGCAAATGAAAATAAAGCTGAAAGGGGACAATTTGTGCAGCAAATAGGACATATTTCCTTCTTTCCTGCCTTAACATTCATTTTAACCATTTTCATAGAAAATCTCTTTGCTAGCACAGAGATAAGACACAGGTGAGTTTATTGTGCCACCTGAGATGTCCCATCAGTGCCTTTTAATTATGATGTTCCTGATGGCTCTGAACCGTGGAACAACAGCTGGGTTTTACCCTCCAGGTAGGGAATGAAATCTCCACACTGCTTTCCTTCCCTCTCATTTTGCAGATGTTTGCTACAAAGCTCGTTCAAAAATAGATTTTCCAGCCTGTTGGACAAATCTAATATTTATTTTCACCTGAAAATCGGGATGAAAAGTTGGACTTCAGAAGTATTTTGGGGAACACCTATTCAGGAAGAGATCAACTTGGAAATAATGGGCTTTTTTTCCCAAGAAAATGAGTTGTTTAAATGTTTTCCATATTAAAGAAGAACAACCTGAGACACTAAAATTCCTGTTCCCACCATCCAGAGAGAAGCTGTGTCTCTGTCCCATAACTTCCAGGAGCCTTCAATTTGGCATGGGAAGTCAGTATGATATAGATAAGCCAAAAACTAGGAATCATGAAAAGCCACCAGGAGCTGATAAAATATAGATCCAATTTAACCAATCTTTACCCATATGAGACAGAAAATACAGGGGTTGGTGCTTAAAAGTCCTATCTAGTGGCAGTAATACTTCTAAAATTCAGTCTTTACCTGCAACCTTTATTTCATAAATCATAGGATATCTCATACTGGAAGAGACACATCAGATCATCGAGTTCAACCCCTATATATTGGTATAAGGGATATTCCGTGTATTTTTCTTATAGTAGATTGTTAGAAAATAAAGTGAGATTGGAATATATTCATTCATTAGTGCTGGAGGTGAATCTGCCATTTCTCTTGAAGCAGATTAGGCTAAAAAAAAAAATAGTTTACATTAGACTTGGCTCATGTTTGCACAGCCTTATTAAAGATCCCTTCCCAGGATAAGCTTCCATAGCAGGCTGCCATTAAAGCACAATTCCAAACCTCCTGCTCTGGGCAGAAAAGAGCAGAAAAAAAATAACAAATGGTGGTGTGTGGTATTGATCAGCAGCAGATTCTTCTCTTTTTTTCTGTGAGCACCAAACCAGGACCTGTGTGTGCTCCTCCTGCTCTCCAAGGTCATCCTGTGCATGGCTCAACCTCGCTGTGCTTGGATGAACTGCGGGATCAGGGGGGGAGCAGAGGATGCACCTGTGGATGCAGGTGCTGGGGGTGTTCTCTGCATCCAAAACCCCAAAAAGCCGAGCCTGGAGCCTGCAAAAACCACGACACTGATGTTTGCAAGTCCACATTTGCATCCCACAAAGGCACATTTGGAATCGCGGTGGCTCGTTGGAAACCCCGACGCTTCTCTCTCCGGCTCTTCGAGTCGAGTGTTGCTGTCGTGTGCCCAGAGCTGGGATATCAGCAGTGAGAGTCCAACCACCCCTTTATGTTTGATCCTTTTACTCCTCTTTCCCTTTTTTTAGCCTCGCTCGTGCTTGGGATTCACAGCATCCCAGGCACTTGGAAGCCAAAGGGAGCTGAAAGCCACGCACCAAACACATCTCGCAGAACCAAAGGCTTTGAGTGGGTCTTAATCATTAGGTTGAACTTCAGACTATTCAGATGCATAAAAGATTACAAAATCCACGCTCCAGATAGCACTGCTTCATTAATGGCACAAGCAGCCACAATTAGGGAGCTGTTGTTTCCAACAATGAGCTCAGAAATACGGGCAAACGGGCACAATGACTTTATTTATTGGGTGGTGTCTTTGAAATGTCATCTCTGATGCAACTTGGTGTCAAGGCAGCCAAAAATTCTGTTCCCATGTCCCAAAAACCCACACCAGAAAAATGAAGCTATTTTTACAGTGACATAAATGGCAAATGTGTATCCAGAAACATTCAGCGAGTGGGTTATTTTTCTTTATTTTTCTTTATTTCCATGGCTAAATGAGGTGAATGTGAATAAAATGAGCCAACAGACTGTTTGTTACAGTTGATGTCTCTGTGTGAACAGGATTTCCAAGTACTAGAAGGTACAATTTCAGGTTGACAGTGCTGTAATAACCACAAATCCCTTCTGGTTTAGTCTAAACCAGACTCTGTCCTATAACACCTCCAACAGCCACTTTTCCTGTCAAGGGGGAAAATGAAATGTAGTGATATTTATTCTCCATAATGTACCATTTCCATAGTGCCCTCATGTAGGAAAAGCTCCTGAAAACTGCCAAAAAAATAAATCTGTTCAGCCATATCTGTGCTGATTATTGTCATGGAATCATGGAATTGTTTGGGTTGGAAGGGACCTTAAAGATCATCTTGTTCCAGCAGGGAATCTTAAAAGGAATAAAAGGTTTCACTAGGCATTTTATATCAAATGCAGTACTACAAGAGGTATCATATGATGGATTTCCCTGTCCCCACCACACTAAAAAGTTCCTAAAAGATTCTCCTTTGCCTGTGAATAGGGATTTCTACCCTTTATAAATATGCCTTTTCATGGGAGCAATTTTTCCCTTGTAATCAAAGCAATTTCAAGGTAGAAGTAAGAGGAAAACACACCTTTGTGTTGTGTTGTGGATTAATAAAATCATGTTTCACACCCTTTAATTTCATCTTCTTGCAGGAAAAAAAAAAAGAAAATTAACATGAAAGAATCTCCCACCCCCAAAATGTAATGATTTCATTTCTTAAAAATCCACTGGCTAAAGAAATCAATGTGACATTTGGGTCTATAAATAATCAATTACAAAAAATTTAGTCAAGCAGAAACAAAAAACAACAGTAGGTTATCCGTGCAGACACTTAATTGCTTAAATTTCTTAAATTTCTGAAGTGAAAGGTAATAAATTTAGAAACCTAATTAGATATTGATTTAAATAAATTCAGCCTCCTGGTGACTAAGCAATGGTTATTAAGGGTTCTGGTGTAAATTAAAAGCAATGAGGGAATAAAAAAAAAACCCAAATATTTTTGTAGCCCTGGTTCTAAGAAAGGCAAACTAAAATTAAAGTCTCATTCCCCCAGAAGTTCCATGATTTGGAAATAGGTTCCTGCTGTTGCACTGAGACCCTCGTGGTGTTCAGGGGGAAATAACTGGCTGTTGTTCCTTCCATGGAGCCACCACATCCCATCTGGAGCACTCTGGGATGTGGCAGAGAGGCAGGGAACACCAAACCTTCATCCTTGTGACCTCCTCCAATAGAGTGATGAGCAACAGGCTCCAATTTTGGAATCAGTCCTGACTTGGGCTCATCAACCTCAGCATTCCTTGGGAAAGACTCTGCCTTTCCAGGGTGAAAACTTGCCAAGCAACTCAATAAAAAGTAGGGTGAACCCTTACTATTAAAATAAATAAATAAAAAGAAATAATAAATAAATGAACAGATGAACAGATGAATTAAATAGAAACATTAAATTAAAATAAATAGATAAATGAATGATCGGATGCATTATTAAATAAAAATTAAAATTAAAT
Source organism: Pseudopipra pipra (assembly GCF_036250125.1). Taxonomy (NCBI): domain Eukaryota; kingdom Metazoa; phylum Chordata; class Aves; order Passeriformes; family Pipridae; genus Pseudopipra; species Pseudopipra pipra. The sequence goes on along the minus strand of NC_087558.1, from coordinate 2,440,129 downwards.
TAAAATGTCTTTTTTAAATAAAATAACGTAATAATATGGACAAAAATCACTTACAACCCCCTTTCTTTTACCCTCATCTCTCTCCTTTCTCAGCCCCCAGTGTCCAACCCTCTCTTTGACAGTTCTGTCACACAGTTTGTGCTCTCTAATGTGTGCTTTGACTGTGCCCTGTATTTTTGATGCTTCCTTGATGCTAGGTTGCTTCAGTATTCTAACAAGCCTACTGTAAATAAAGAATAAGCATTACACTTTGTTTGTCATGGAATCATTTCAGGGATGAATTCAGTTGTGAGGGGGGAAGTTACTGTAAATCACCATCACCAAACCAAGATGAATTGTACCAACAAATTGAAGTGACAGTTGCCAGACACAGCTATTGTCTGTGCCAATCATTTCTTCCTGCAGAGTTTTTCTGGGATACAGCCCTGAAACAGTTGTTGTTTCTATTAGTGAGAGGTGTTTGGAACCTCCTTCCCTGTTAGGTTTATTTTTTTGTGCTACCTGAACACAAAAACATAGAGAGTAAAATGAGTTTATGCACAAGAAGTTGGACAACTCCTTTGCTGGGCAGCAGTTGGGTTTAGAAGTGCTTGGATTGCTCCTCTCAGCACTCTCTAATTTCATTTTTTTTTGTGTGTGTGATTGATTTTCTTAAATCAATTTTAAATTTTCAATAGGTTGGAATATTTGCACCTGTTTCAAGATTCTCCCCTTTTTTCAGTGCATGAATGTCACCAAATTATGTGGGATTGCAAACACGGTGCAACCCTGTGAGTACTATAAAATCAGACAACAGTTTGGGTTAGAAGGGACCTTTTAAAGGTCATCTACTCCAAACCCCCTGCAATGAGCAGGGATTATGTGCTGTCCTCTTAATCACAAGCTCAGAGCAGCTACAAATTCCTCTGGATTGTTTTCCTGGAGTTGTTCTGCTGCTCTGCTCTGCAGAAGTGCTCTGGAGGTGCTCATGGCAGGATTTTTCTGTGATTCAAGGTTCCCCACAGATCTCAGCCAACGTTTCTGGTCCTCACTGACACCGTTCTGTGAACTACAACTCATTAAATTAGCACGAGTTTGGTTTGGATTAATTGGGTTATGAGGAGCTTGACACTCTCCATCTGGAGCTGAGCCCTCAGTTGTCTCCTGCTGGGGATGAACCATCCCATTCATGAAAAGACACTTCAGTTACTAAACAGATAATTTCCAGATTTAGCTTTTCCCACAAGGGCTAAATGGTGCTCCTGGATTCCCACAGATTTCCCTGAAGGAAAAGAGGGGACAGGGTGGCAGTGACATGGTTCTGTGGCCAAGCATCTGAGGAGCAATTCAACTCTGCTCTTTCCTTCCCTCTTCTTCCCCCACCGTGTCAAATATAAATCCTCAAAAAAAACCTCCTTAAAATGACCTAAAACTCCCTACAAGCATCTGGGAACTACAGGAACCCCTTGTAGAGGTGATCAATGAGAGTATCATATGAATGTTGTGTTCAACTAAGAAAAATATAAAATATAGATTATTTCTCTTATGTATAATCTTAAAAAAAAAAAAAACAGAAAATATAAAATACAGATGAATCCTTTCATGTATAATCTCAAAAAAAAAAAAAAAGAAAACCCAAAACCAAACAAACCACAAATTAAAAAAATAAAAAAAGCCCACCAAACCAGTATTATTCTAAGGACTAGACTAGAACATTAGCTAAAAGAGATTTATGGGAGTACAAGCGTTGGGAGACTCGTAAACCAGGTGTACCTTCAAAGTTTAATGAGGGCAGTGGCTTGGGAATGTCGCTCTGTGAATACTGAACCATGTTGTGGATAAGGAACATCCTTACCTGGGTCCTCCTCACAGCCAGGTCCGGGCACTCGGTGCAAGATTTTAACTCAGCGCCGCCCCTGACCCTCAGAACACGCTGCTGAGGAGGTTTAACTCTCCCTCCCCTCCCAGAAACTCAAACCAGGCAGCCCAAAATGAATATTTCAGGGTATTATTTCAGCACTGACGTGACTGCAGCTTTCCTAGATGATGTGTTAATATTTTAACCTGATTACACCAACCTTTCGCCTCAGTGGAAAAATGGAATTTTCTCCTGGTGGATTTTTCCACAGTCGGACATTTTCAGGGCCCTCAGAAGTATTGGGAATGTTTCTTCTGCACCACAGATTGGGATTTTATTTCGTGGTCCCCTCATCTAATCCAATAACTGCTGCTGAAATTAGATCAGGCATTTTAGCAGGAGATTCAATCTTGTTTTAAAGACCCTCATTGACGCTGCATGAACCACATCCATTATTAATCTGTTCCAATGCCTAATTACCCTCATTAAGAACATAATTAAGAAATTGTCTGATTTCTGTTTGACCTTTTCCTGTCTTCGATTTCCTGCCATTTCTGTCAAAATTTTCTGGTGGTGTTTCTGATAATGTCTCTCCCAGATTCTCTCATAAATACCTCTGCTCATAATAAATGTACCTATAAAATACAAATTCTCTTCTTCCTGGCCTAGAGTGAAAGTGGTCTATGTAGATAAAAAATCTCCCCCCCAAAAAAGCCCAAAACAAACAAAAAAACCCAACCCCCTCAAAAAAACCCTAAAGGACAGAAAGAACTAAGAAACATAAAATGCATCATTTTAAAAAAATTTATTAAAAAAGAAACTGAGTGGCTCATCTTGCATCACGGATATTTAGACAAAAGTCCAGCATTTAAGGTTCAATTCCAAGGTTTTAATGCCTCAAATTCATTTTTGCAGCCCTCAGTGCTGTGTTCAAGGTGCCCAATTGCCAACTGATCCCTCCCAACACCCACATTTCCTCCAGGAGGGGTAAATACGTGCCAAAAAACCCAAAACCTTTGTGACACCACAGGGGTGACAGTCAGAGCACATTTTGTTGTGTTATTTGTATCTCCCTGACTCCTACACAGAGTTTCCATGGGAAAACTGCAGAATGCCTACACATGGTAATTTTTAGTGCAGCCTCTAAACCTATCATCTCCCAAAAAATGTCCTTTTATAGCCTTGTCAATCAGTGTATAATTAACTGGATTTACGTACGGAACAGATGGGAATTTTGGAAATGTTTCTTTTACTAAATGTATGTGGGGAGGAACACAAAAAAAAAAAAAGGAAGAAGAACCATGACTCGGGGATTTAATATATATGTATTCCTAATGTGATGTTGAATTTAATTAAGTTCTATAAATATGGACAGTAAAATGTGCAGCAAAACATGCCAAGCATTATTAATTACAAATGATGACAACAAAGTTGTCTGGTTTTCAGAAGGGAAAGTCAATAAATACCATATTTCAGGGTGAAAAGCAAACATCAGGGTTTGGCCAGTGACTTCAGATGACCTCTTTAAAGGGAATTTTCCCAAGATTTAGGGACATGAAGGCTCTGCCATTTGCAAACATGACTGGGAAAGGGCAAGAAGATCAGGATTCAGAAGAAAACAGCATTTCCAGATAGTTCTTAAAGAAGAATTTGGAGCTGCCTCATCTCCCTGTGTTGAGCATCACCTGCCTCACGGGAATGGGAATATTTTCCCTGGATTTAAAAAATTAGCCCATAAATTTGCCCAGGACAGGGTTACTTTGGCAAGGTGTACAAATTTCCAGAGGGAGAAACTAAAGGAGGGGGAAGGAAGACAAGAAAAGAGTTGGATATTCCAATATTCCATGATTCCCTACACAGGGAATGTCAAGGGTGCAACACCCTAAGAGCAATGTTTGATTTATGTAATCCCTTCATGACCTTAATTAAGTTCACCAGCACTTAATTAATATTTCTGAAAAGGATAATATATATATAATTTCAGATTTATTTGCTTCATCCATAAATTAATCCACCAGAATATCACATTTAATTGCTGTTTGCTATTTTCTTTCTTTCCATGAGCTGTTCTATAGGTGTGTTTTTCTCCCTGTTGGAGTCCTGGGTCAGACTGAGTTCTCCTGGTAAATTAAGGACATAAAAGAACAGAGAAATGTGACTTTTTTCTTTTCTCTCTGCACACTCGCTAGACACAAAAACCTGGCTTTTTGACAGCTCATTTTAGAATTGGAAGAGAAAATAGAATGCAAAATTAGAAGGCAATAAAATGAATAAAAATCTCCAGATGAAAATCGTACTAATACTTACTATTTTGGGAAAAGGCATACTTTCAATATCTGTAAAATTAAAATTGCTTACAAACTCACCTGAAATTGCCAAAATAATGCAGATCATTAGAACAAGAGCTCCTGGCAATGGGCTTTTTGCTCTGTCAGATAAGGAGCTGGAATTCTGGCTCCCAAGCCATCCACAAATGGTCCTGTGCAGGGCTAAGGCTTGGACTCTTTGATCCTTGTGAGTCCCTTCCAACTCAGCATATTTTGGGATATTCTGTGAAATATATTTATGAGCTGGACTAAGAACTGTGCAGCTTCTCTTGCCCTGTGAAGAAATTCTACATCACAAAGCAACTCTAAAGCTGGAACTCAAATTTGAGATTTGCTTTCAACCCACAGCCAACTCCCGGGCATTGTGTTTGGATTTTATTATTTCGGGTGAAATCCACCTCCAGGAGCACCAAGATCAGGCCCTCTACTAGTCTGAATTATCATAATAATAAGTGGATGTAATATGATCAGTGCTGGAATTTGATTTATTACATTCAAGAAGGAAATGAAGGGCGAATAACACAGGTTTGTTTATCATGGGGGATTCAAATAAACACTGATAACATCCCTGATCATAATTCATTGAAGTGTCAGAACATACAGGCTGATGAACACTCAACTTTTCCTCCTTGGGGTACGAAATATAAATTAATTATACCTTGCAGGCAGCTTGCAGGGTCTGTGGAGATGAGGAGAATTAGATGCAAAAGACTTACTTGGCTGTTGGCTATTTCCAAGCTATGACAGGGGGATTATTTTTATTACCAATATAACCAAGTAGCCCAGAGTGAAAAGCCCCCAAATGATAATTAAGAAAAATTATCAGGAAAATTGGACCTCCTGGCTTATCTTGTTATCCTGGGCATATTTCTCATGTTATTCCTTCAGAAAGGCATCAAACCCCATCAGCCTAATTCTGAAAAATAGTTAGGCTTGGACTTTTAACACCTTTGGGTAATTCCTAAAGATAGAGAGAAGGATAAACTTTCTTCCAACCAATACCTTGAAATAAATGGGATCAGATTTATGTAATATTACCATGAACTTATCTCGGGAGTTGAATACAATGTAAAGTGAAGGAGAGAGGAACTTTTTGAAGTTAATAATGTCACCAAAGCCTCTGTCTCACAGAACTTCAGGTAGTCATGACAAGCAGAGTAGAAAGATAAGACTCAAAAAATAGATAGAGAGAAAAAGGACCTGTCAACTGGAAACACCAAAAATGCAACTTGTTAAAGCTGTTGAGTTTATTTTCAGAAATGACAGAAAGTTTTGCTTTAAACCTGAACCCTTTATTTGTCATTTTAGACTATTTTACTTTTAGCTCAGTGAACCACAGAATCATGGAGAGGTTTGGGTTGGGAGGGAGCTTAAACATCAACTTGTTCCCCTCCCTGCCACGGGCAGGGACACCTTCCACTAATCCCAGATTGCTCCAACCTGGCTTTGGACACTCCCAGGGATCCTGGGGCAGCCACAGCTTCTCTGGGCAACCTGTGCCAGGACCTTCCCACCCTCCTAGCCAGGAATTCCTTCCCAGTATCCCACCTAACCCTGCTGGCTTTCAGTTTAAAGCCACCACTCCCTGCCCTGCCACCCCAGGCCCTCGAGCCAAAGTTTAACGAGATGTTTCTACTCACAGTGATGCACCTTCAGAATTAAAGTGTCAGGCCCCATTTCTGCGTTTACTCAGACACATGCTCAGGTTTCCTGCATGGAAAAATGAGATCAGCAGGTTAATCCTGGTTGGAAAGCAAAGTCTGTGGATTCCATCAACGGAGACCTACATCAAATTAAATTATATGTATTTTTCCCTGAATAACTGAAGCTCAACAACATGAGCTTGAAATAACAACAGAGATTAAGCTTTGTAATATGTTAAATAATAATTTTCATATGACACTAGCATTTGTTTTCATTAATAGATAGCACTAGGAAGCTTAAGACTTTGATTCAGGAAAGTATTATATCTTAACCAGGAAGTAGGGAAAAAATTAAACCCTGTGTATGAATTACTCTGTACATGTTTAATTTATCTAAGTCAACAGGCTTTCCTATACTTCTTCACATTTTTTGTCTTTAAACAGACAAAAGCAAAGAAGGAAATCAAGCCAAAATGAGCAGAAATGTTACTTTGTGTGTAATAAAAAGTGTGGGATTATGAGGGAGATGCACTTCTGAAATGTAATTAAAGTTTACCCCACTCACTGCTGGAATTCAGGTGCCTATTTAAAATGGAATACTTATGTCTGGATTACAGGGAGCTGTTCCATCTGTAAGAACAAATGCTAATTATGGAGGCATTAACAAAACTGCTACAGAATTGTCATCATTATGAGTTGCTTCGATGACTTTCCACTCCTGAATTTTGGAAGAGTAAGAGCAGAATGATGGAGATGTGAAGAACAAACATCCCCCCAGAGAAGCCCTGCAATGCTTTGCTGAGGTGTTGGAGGAGCCCAGGGGGGAAAGATCCAGTTACAACGTCCCACCTGTGGCATCTGCTTCTGCCCCGTGATGGTTCCACGTGGGTCCTGCTTGTCCTCAGACCTGTCACATCATCCCAGACCTTCCTCCTCCCACTGCAGTGATGCCCTGACAGCCTGTCAGTGTGGGATGCTCTCCCATCTCATCAGAGCAGCAGTGGGTACATGAGGCACCACTATTAAAGAGCACTGCGTGTTCCGGCTGAAACCAGGGCTGGAGATTGAAGTTTAACAATAATCCACTCTGGCACATCCCATATTCCACAGCCAGCTCTGTCTAGTCCAAACAATGAGACAGAAACACGCAATGATAATCTACTCTTGGAGTTTGGCAAAGTCAATTTGGGGCAGTCAGCAGAAAAGGTCAGCTCATTCTTCCCCTGCTCCGACTCGATAACCAGGCTGCGCTTTGAGAGACTCCCGATGATTAGAAGTTGTCTTCAAGTTGTAACCAACAGACACACAAGTCTCCTCTCTTTTTTTTTTTTCCAGGAACAGAATGTCTGTGCAACTCTGGTGGGTGTCACACAGGGTTGCAGCTGAAGGCAAGATTCTCAAAAGCAGCATTTTGCTGCAATTATGTTATTTGTACCACAAAGAGACGCAGGTTTCCTCGTCACCACTGGGCTTTGCTTATAAAAATTGCCTTTGCACTTATCAGGTAAAATGATACTGTTCTGAACTTCTCATGAATGTGCACATGAAATCAGAGTTAAAAACTCAAAATAGTGGAAGAGTGAAAAATAAATTATAAAGAATGTTTTGATGTAAGCACCCTTATTTTGACACAGCAATGGAATATTTACTCACCCAGACCCACACAGACTTTGCTTAACTCAGGTCGGAATGTTGGAGGATCAGCACTGAGCTCTATTTCAGCTTGGAGCACCTCCTAAATTAATGAAATTCCTTTTAATCTGTCAGCTTTGATTTCTGTTAATGGAGCCTGTAAACATGTTTAACTAAATGGTTGAGCACAGGAAACTAAATGTTCTCCAGATACTGGTCTCAAACAGAAGTTTGTAACAGCAGCTGTGTAAAGTTGGGTCCATTGTTGGCCTGGGCAACTTGAGACAAAGTTGAGATTTTCTGTCAGTGGGTACTGAATGAGGCCATCAGGCACAGTCCTGCAAAGAGAGTTTCCTGCTCTTCCATAAAAATTACAAGGGGAAGAAGAAGGTCAAAGTACTCCTGTCATACTTCTCCCCAGTGCAGAAGCAGAGTTCTGTTATACTCAGAATGAATTGCACTGAGGAAACAGGTGATTTTTTGGCTCTGTCAACAGAGACACCTCACACACACATTCAGGGAGCTTCCAGGTCTTCCAGACATTTAATCCTTTAAGACAAGAATCACAGTTTGAAAGAATCCTTCACAATTCATTTTTGGGTCGTTTGCATGATGAAGTCCCACGAAGAGGTGCAGTAATTCAAGGGGGGGGGGGTGGGGAGGAGATGGGAGGCTGTGGGTTTAACAGGAAACCTTAAGGCTATCAAAATGCTCTGTGAAATCACCAGGGATGAAATCCATATTCCCCTACTGAGTTAAACACGACCTGACAATGCCAATGAACTTTGAGAGAAATGACAGACAAATTACAGCATGCGTGTGCTAAGCCATGTTGAAACCTTCATTTCGAAAAGGCATCCTGTCAGGAGCTGTAAATACTGTGGGCTAACACCCAAAGATTTGCTTCCTGCTTCCCATGGAATGCACTTTCTGCTCACAGACTGCTTATGGACCGTGCAGATTATTCAGTGGATTGTAAATTAAAGTCATTCTGACCAGGAAGAAAGTGAGGGATGCCAAGGTGTTTCTGCTCACAATCAGGAAAGGCTTCTTGTTTGAAGATCTCCACTAAAAGACTATCTCTTCCCACACTGTCCCAGACTATATATTCCATATATTATATGTCTGAGGATTTGCTTTGTGGGGTTTTAGTTTTTTAGTGAGTTATTGCTTTTAGTGCTTGTTCCCCAAAAGCCATGTGAAGACAAAGGAAGCCTGCAATCAGCAGTTGTACACATATCCATGCATACATCAGATGGAATTTCTTCATGGAAAGGGTTGTTAAAAACTGGAATGGGCTGCCCAGGGAGGTGCCCAAGGAAGGACTGGCTGTGGCACTCAGTGCCCTGGGCTGGGGGACAAGGTGGGGATGGGGCACAGGGTGGACTGGATGACCTTGGAGATCTTTTCCAACATTATGGATTCTATGATTCCATATGAAAGACATTAGGATAGGATGCATGATTCCAACAGGATTTGGTTCATACCCTGTCAATCTGAAGCTGCCCCACAGAGGGCTGGGTTACACCACCCCCTTCCACACCTTCTGTTACCACACGGTCATGAGCTCTCACTGCTGGGAGGAGAAATGAGGAGAGGCACTGAAAACTGAGCCCTAAAAGGCTTTTTAAGCTCTGTATCATCCACTTTCCTGCTTATATCCATCCTCTACTCCCTGCCCCATCGCTGTCCCCATTTGCCACCCTCATTTCAGCACCTCCTGCTGAAACACCCCCATCTTGAGCAGGAACACTTGGAATGCTGCAACTCCCAGCTCTGAGCCAGAGCCACTGAACTCACTTCAGCTAATGCTGCAAAATGAACATTAACAACACTTGCACTTTTATTGGTTTATTTATTCCTTCTTAAAACCGGCTACAAGCACAGCATCTGATCCTGCAATCATTTTTCATGTCTCATAATGTTTTATTCACGTGCTGAGCTCCTGTCAGACCAAATAAGACTATTGCAAAGAACAAATGCCTTTCTGGGTGAACAAAGAGCAGGGACTGGGCTCACAGTGCTCTGGGAAACGTTTGGACTGCCTGGCTGACACAGCGACACCAGGATTTGGAGAGGCCACATCAAAAATGGCTTTGCTCTTTTTGGAAAAGTTTCCCACATTGTTTCTCCACCAAAGTGAGAAATCCTGCTGGAAAAAAATAACAATCTCCTAAAGTGAACAAGTGAAAGACAATGATTTTCTGCAAGAAAGGGATTTATTTTCAGACCAAATTTTTTTTTTTTTTTTTGCTGTTGTTGCTGCACTTTTGGTAGCGAGAAACCTTTATTTAGGCACCAACCCATTTATCAGGATGTTTCTAAAAAGCTCTGGTTTGGCTTTCCCCCTTGTCTTTCTGCTCCTTTCACCATATGCTGTTCTGACACGCCAATACATCACAGGGCAAGGTTGTCAGATCCTCCCTCTGGAGTTTTTACTAAATACTGCTGAAAACAACTGTACAGCTCTATTGATCTCACAAAAAATAATTAAAGAAAAGGAAAAAAAAAGAGTTGCAACCAAGCCAAGCTTCCAGTGAACACCCTGAAAGTATTTCTCTTTGATATTACATTAATCTGGGTTATTAACAGCACTAAGATCCACGTGAGGTCAGTTCAGAGGTTGCCCTGACGGAGGAGAAGTAAAACATCTGCAGGAAACACGTTTCTGTAACATTGTGCTTGACATGGGAATTAATGGGTGCAATTCCACAGCCTGTGTTATGCAAGAGATCAGACAAGATGATCATAGTGGTGCCATCTGGCCTTAAAAAAATCTATGAATCTACATTTAAATTCCCACTTGACCCCAGGTAACCTCTCTCTGAGCCCATCTGCATGTTGAATATTCCCGTTAAAAGGCAGTCGACAGCAAGCCAAGCTTTGCTAACCTCAATCAGCCTTATTTCATGTAGCCACTGACATCATAGTTTGGCAATAAACCCCCAAGAAAACCTGATACACACCCAAGCATTTCTGCTTATAAGTGCAAACAACTGAAAAAATAATTCATTAAGTGCCTGGAACCACCAGACCATTTCCTGGAGAACCCCCCTGAGGAGCTGCTGCCACCGAGTTCTGAAGAACAGCCTGAACAACCAAGTGGTTGATGTTTGTGTGCAACAAACCCTGGGAAGGAATTTGGTTGGGATGGGAGACGAAGAGTTGCACAGAGAGTGGTCCTTGGGACCACAGACAGCTCAGGGAGGGAATTCCTGTGGGTTTTAAGTGAGATGGGTAAAGAAGAACCCCTAAGGATACCAGTCCTGTGCTTCTAGTTGGAGGGATTTCTTTTTTTTCTCTAATAATTGGTCACCCAAGGCCTGGCTTAAAATGAGGCTTTCAAAATCCAGCAGAATAGGGCTTTTAAAGAGTCACAGTGGCAGAGCAAGAGGGAAATTCTTGGCCAAGGTTTGGCACCTCCCTGCTCAAGGCTCCAGTGTCCTGTGACCACCAGTCCCTCTCAGACTTCCATGAATATCTTCTTCTGTGTTGTATTCTTAATAACCACGGGGTTTAGAGACCCTCTAAATTATGGGCATTTATTAAGGGGAAGATGATGTTAAATCAGTCAAATCAGTCTTGTGCTCATATTTTTAAGTGACAGAATGAAAGGCTCGTCACACCCCAGCAGAACTTGGATGGTGGAGTAGTTTCCACGGGTCTCAAAGCAATTTGGAGATTCCAGAATAGAAGCACAGAATGGTTAAGGTTGGAAAAGCCCTCCAAGATCATTGAGTCCAACCATTCCCCAGCACTGCCAAGGCCACCACTGACCCCTTTCCCCAACTTCCACATCTACACAGCTTTAAATCCCTCCATGATTAAAAGGTCCTGTCCCAGCGCCTGACAATCTTCATGGAGAAGAATTTTTTTCCTAATATTCTACTATTTTTCCTAATATTTCTATCCTGACATCCCCAGGCTCTGAGAGGGACTTGCCTGCAGCTCCACAGACACATCTGGCTGAGATCCTTCAGTCCCTCTCTGCACAATGTCCTCCCTCTTAACTTGGAAAGGTTTAATGAAATTTCCTTGCTAGAAATCAAGAACTATCCTGTAAAATTTTGAAAACAGATATTCCTGATGGTTCTACAGGAGCAGCAGGAGCCTGATCCAATATTTATTGAAGCAGTGTTGCTGTTTGCATTTAGAAGTAACCAAGAGTAAAAGAAGAGAAGGAGAAATAGAGTATCAGCAGAAACTTTTTTTTCCTGAGGGTTGGGTTTGTTTGGGAGAGGTTGTTTTTTTCAGTTTATTTGGTTTGGGTTTTAATAAATATATATTTTGGATCTGAGGCTCCTCTCTCAGTTGGATTTTGGTTCCCATGAAAACAGTTTCCATAGGATCAAATGTGGGTTATTTCCAGGGAGTTACTTGGGGAAATATATTCATGAAGAGACTGCATCCTGCTGATGGAAAACAAACACAAATAAAGAGACAAGCCAGGAAAGAGATCTGAAGAGAAGGAAGTAATGAAAGGACCATTTTGGGCACTGTTATTATTACACTGTGTCCATCCCCTTCTCCCTCACTCTCAGCACTGTATGTTTTAATTATCCCCTGAAGAAACAGCTCTGGAGATTCACCCACAGGGAGCAAAGGCTCTGTCAGTGACAACCAAATTAATTTCCCTGCTGGAAGCAGGAATGTGACTTAAAACCCCCAAACAACGTATTTTTAGGAACTTAGACCATGTTTCTTTATAGAAACTATTGCCCTTTATACTCGACTGGTAGCACAACACCTATTTAGAGAGACACCAGTAACAAGGAGTTAGGAGGTCTGACTGCAGCAGTGCCTCAATTTTTTGTCAAGTCAGTATAAATCATGTTAAAAGAATGTTTTGGAGTGGTTATAACCCAGCATTAAAAAGGAAAAAAAATTTCTGATTTAGGGCTGCTTGTTCCAATCATTAACCCCATTGGACTAGGGGATAACGAGGCAGGATTTGCAGCAGGAGGGTCCACTGAGGGCTGTTAGAGGCAGTGATGGAGCTGCCACTTCCTGGCCAGTAAGCCCTTAAACAGCAGATTCCCTGGAGCTGGGAGAGGGTATCCAGAGGGATTATCCATCAGTTTTGCCCAGTTCTTACATTGTGGCCCTGGACATGTGCTCCTGGTCACTGCCAGAGGCAGGATGTGGAGGGCAGGTGGTCCTGGGGCTGTTCCCTCTCTCTGCTGTCAGTGCTGGGACTGGGCACGAGAGTCCCACTGCAGCTTCAGCTCAGCTGGAGCAAAAAGCTTGGAAAACCTGGGAAAAACCATCCCCCAGTATTATATACAAATATATGTCCAACTTAAAATGCCCTCTGCTGACTTCCCCTCCCACAGCTGCATCCAGAAGACCAGCAGGGAGGAAGAGGAGCTGTCCCACAGCAAGGATGCTCTTCTGAAACAAGGCAAACAAGGCAAACTTTCACTGCTTTTTTTTAAAAAAGCCACCTTGAAAAATACTTACTTTCTATAAAAAGGGCTTTAAGTCCCATGCAGTTGTCAGCTGTCTGGGCAAGAGTCACCATCCCAAACTTTACAGGGTTACACAGCTGGCTGCTGTGCTATCCATCCCTTTCCTACGATCTCAAAAGCCCCCAAAACTGGTAAATTAAATATTTACTGGCAAACAGCACTAGGAAGAGATGTGAAGTGTCCTTAGTGGAACCAGATACTTCCATCAGAGAGCGGCTAAAACCATCTTTCTTTTCAGAGCACCCCTACACTCACCTCTCTATGGCATTTTTTTGCCATATATGATGTTTTCCCACAAATATTAGTGAGAAAACATAGCAAGGGAAGCCTGACTGCCATGGAATCTGTATGTGTTTTCTTCTTAGCTCTCTATACTTTTTAAATATGAAATATTTGTATCTTGTCCTGGATATATGTGGCTAGTTAACACTCTTAAAAGCATTTTAGATGGCATCACATGTATTCCCCAACAGACCCTACATTTGCACCCCACATTTTTCAAAAGCTGGTTTTTGTGCACGTTGCCTTCTGTTTATTCCACTTTTAATTGTTATTCCGAGAACAAAAAAATAGTATAATCCCTCCCAAAAATGAAGGGGGAGACTAATCCTTCACGCCCTCAGCTTTTTGTGGAGTTGTCCAGTGCAATTTGTGAAGGCAAAGAATAAAGTTTAGCTCTGCCTGCCACATCTCAAACAGCTCTTCTGTTTAAAACAATATCAGAGACTTCGGGGCACTCGGCGAAATCACAATTTACGACAAAAGTTTCAGTTTGGTTGGCACAAACCTATTAACTGTGCTGAAAAGAGTGACAGTAATTGCAACTGGCTAAGGGTTGATAAGGAAACTCGGTCTCCTAATTTGAAAGAGAATTTACAGACTGGCAAAGCCGTGTCAGACAAGAGAAGCAAAGATAGCTGCACTTGGTGGGTTTTAATTCAAGTCAAAAAAGGAAAGAATGAATTCATAATATTTGTACTATAAAAAGAGACGTTTTCCAAGTGATAACTTTATCACCCTGTGGATCTTATTCTATCAATGTCTAATCACAGCAAAATGACCTTTGCCACCGACCAAAACTGTAAAATAACAGCTCAGCTGTAAAATAAACATAAACAGAGGACATCAGATTTGACCTTGTAACAGGGGCAGAGATTTTGTGCTGCAGGCACTGAAGTCACAGTTCCTAAAATAATTGAGGTCTGTAATTGAAGAGAGGGAAGAATTTAACAACCCACACTGAAAATAAAAAGCTCTTCCTTGGCCTCACGGTGTTCGACCAGCAGGAGAAGGCACCAGGTGCCCCTTCCCACCCACAGGGGGGCTGGCACAGCATCTCTGTCCAAATCAGCCAAAAAATCCCCAAAACTTGAATCTCCTAAAGCTGTAATTTACTTTAGGTAAGGCTTTGTATCACCCTGGGGTGGAATGTTCTCCCTCAGCACCACTGTGCCCACACAGTGTCCCCCACCATCATCACCGTGGCCCTCGCCCCCTTTTCCTCAGTGAGGCAGCTCAAGGTGCCTCCAGAATCTTCTCCTCCAGCATCTTCTCCCCCAGCACAAATATTCCACATGGGCAGTGAAGCCTCTGTGTGCTCTGAGGCTGGGAAGCCCCCTGGAGAGGCTCCGTTCAGTGGGATTGAATTAAAGCACCTCTACAACGGGATTATGGTTGTTCTCTCATCTGAGTTTCAAAGCACCTCAGCAGAGTGACCTTTCCTCAAGTGTTTGTCTCTGATTCTTCCTGATCTGAATTTTCTGCAGGGGAAGAACTCAAAGAGAAGGGAATGTGCTTTCCTTTCCCTCTCTGCACGGTGGGCACATCACATCTGTTTTCCCGGGTTTCGGGAGCTCTGAGATTTTTGCATTACCCAAGATAAAAAATAATTTGTATCAAAGATACAAAACCCGGTGCTTCGGGTCACAGCTCAGCTGCAAACTGATGGAATAGGGAAAAAATATCATTTCCTGGTGAGGAAATCATTCCCCAGTTGTGTGTGATGAGTTCCTTGCTCCTTCCTAAGGAATAACCGTCAGAAAGAGAGGTAAAAATCAGGGCATTCCCAGCCTGCTCCAGCACAGAAATTCCTCTGTTTCAAAGGCAGGGTATTTTTTTTTTCTTTCAGGACTTATGCAGTTATTAAGTAGATTTATATATATATTTATTTACCCAGTGGAAAGTGTCCCCATCCACGGCAGGAGGTTGGAACTGGTTGGTCTTTAAGGTCCTTTCTAACCCAAATCATTCTCTGTTTTGGATATCTGGCTTTTTTATATGTACTAGTACTTTTATATGCAAATTTAGGTATTAAATGAGAAATTCCTTCTGTTAGTGAATTTATTTTTAAGTCCATATGGACAGGTCTATGACATTATATCACATAAGGGCACATTAAATCCTAACTCACACTTACATGCAATTAATATTGGCTTATTGCTCAAGCAATAGAGTAGAAAGATGCTGCAAACATTTAATTTGCCCCCTTTTCCATGTCTCATGACTCAGTTTCCCTGGTTTTCATTTCACCCTTTCTCACACTGTTCATGTTTGCAGCCCTGAAAAAGTGCTTTTTTTTCCCTGTGCACTGTCTGGATCCTGCAGCATCTCCCACCTGCAGGGCATTTGAATTTTCAGGTTTATTCAGGACTATGATTTCCAGTGAGATTTTATTCTCTCAACTATCATCTTGATGGCAGTCATTTATACTTTGAATATGAAACACACCTTATTAATCCAACCCTTTATGAACTACTCTAATGCACAAATGATTAAAAATGTAACATAGAGATTGTCAATGGCACATACATCTCCAGAAAGAGAGAAAATACCTCACAGGTACAGACACAAACCTCTTAAAAATTAAGTATAAGCAGCAGAAAAATAGAGGAAGGAAGTTTCTAATGTATATTTAAAATCCTAAGTGACAGTCACAGCACACCAGCAGCACAAGAATAGGAAAGACCTGTGAGAAAACAGAGTAATCACCCCCATTTGATAACAATTTCTGTGAGGACAGATCAGATGGCAGAGCAGGAGTTATGGGGGTTAGTTTGGATGCAACAGCTCATTTTGGGCAGGGGAAAAAAATAAAATTAAAAACAACAAATGTGGAGAAGCCTCAGTTGTTTGAGTCTGGCTGAGGAGGGGCTTTTACAGGGCAGTGCTCAAGGGACTGTGACTGAGGTTACACACGAGCTCCATGGGAACAAGGACAAGGCAGGGTGTCCATACTAATTGCTGGGGAAGTAGCCAAGTGTCACCAGGGAGAAAATTGCATGGCTGAACTCCAAGAGGCAACGGGACCAAAACACAAAGGAATAAAAGCTCAGAAATGAGCAAGTCCACACTGGCTGGGTGAAATGTTATCTGAGCAAACAAACCAATGCAAGGGCCCCAGAAAGCATCTCTCTCCTCTAAAGGGAGATCTCTCTCCTCTAAAGGGTGCCTGGCAATGCTGTGAGACGTTGCAGAACATCCTTCCTAGATGCTGTCAGGCAACACTTGATAAAGTGTCCACAGCCCAGTGCTCCAAGACTTCCCAGCAAATGTAAATGGATAGGTGCTCCCTCCTTCCAGTCACAGGTCAGCTGCTGTGTCCTCACACACTCTGGGGCTGTGTGGAGACAATCCCACACACTTTAGTGCCCCCATAAATCTGTGTGGGCACCGCTGGCAGCTCCGTTCTGCCCCGTCACCCCCATGGATGCTTGGGAAGCCACGGGCTCGGGGCAGCCAAGCACCACCAGAGCAGAAACTCCTGGGATGTGCAAACCCTTCCTGAGCACTGAGGCTGTTCTCACACTGTAAATCACACCTGATACCCTGTACACCACGTATTAGCTGCTTAACCCCAACTATTAGATGTTTAAGCCCAGCTAGGTGGGAGCTCCAACACTTGTCCCACCTTCTGTGGGTACATCCCAAAAGAAACCCTCCAGCAGAGCAACAGGTTCAAACCTTGCAGAGCAACAGGTTCAAGCCTTCATGACAAATTATACCTGGATATTTTGCACTTACAGTTACCTTTAAATGTGAATGCAAAGAAAAAATGTTATATATTTGAATACAAGTCTGTTTATCAAATATATCAGTGTCCTTTCTGTTATAGTCTATATTGGTTATTAGTTGATAAGTGTCAGCCTATAAATAAACCAGTGCTGCCATTCCTAAGGGTTTAACCTTGGGTCATCATCAGAGTCCTCAAAGACAAATATGGAAGCAGTTTGCAGATTATCAGACAAAACCAAATCCACCTTTATACCTCCAAGTTTGGAGCAAACCCCCCCCCCCCAGGAGCCCAGCAGAGAGCACAGGGCAGCTCAGGGGGTTGGGATAGTTCACTTCATGGGGAATTCATGCAGGATTTGCTCCCCTCTGACTGCCCCAGAGGTGTTTGGGGCTTGCAGGTGTGAGGGGAGGGGTTTTCAGTGCTGAGGCTGCAGCTGCCACACCACAATTCACCTGCTCTGTCTCTGCTGGAAAGTTCTCTGCCAGGAACCTCCTCTCCTCAATCCTTCCCTCACCTCCCACACAGGGAAGAAACCAGCTTTGGATTATAGAATCATGAAATCATTTAGGTTGGAAAAGACCTCTAAGATCATCAAGTGAGGCCTCACCAGGGGGACAAGTACTTCCTTATGTATAAGAACCACAAACCCCAGCTGGCATTATATTCCTTAATTTCTTTAATGCAATCAGCAGCAGTGGCACATTTCAGCAACAAATTCCAATTCATATTCCCAAGTTGGTTAAAGAAGGAGGTCAGAAATTCAGACATAATGCAGAAGAGGGGTTTGGGGGGGCACACAGAGGGCAGAGGAGGCAGGGAAAGGGGTAAATCAGAGCACTTCTAAACAAGCAGTTCGGAGAAGAAGTAAAAATATCTGAACACAACAGAAAACAACCTTCCAACCCATTCTTATGGGTTTCTCAGAGAAGCTGTGGCTGCCCCATCCCTAGAAGTGTCTAAGGCCACGTTGGACAGGGCTTGGAGCAACCTGGGATAGCAGAAGGTGTCCCTGCCCATGGCAGGGGGTGGAACTGGATGGGCTTTAAGGTCCTTTCCAACCCAAACCAGTCTGGGATTCTCTGCCTCTAAAGCAGGACCCCATAAGTGACCACAGCACAGGACAGCTCCAGCTTACACCAAATGTTCTGGAAACTTCCAGGTGTTACATCTTACTCACATGAATATGAAAAACAGCCTCTGCTTATCCTTGACCAGACACCACACTGAATTTTAATGGCTCCATAAGAATTTGATGGCTTGCAGAGAAGGGAGCTTTTGTAATAAGGTTTGATAAAACATCACCCCTGGGAGAGCTTGTACATAAACACCTCTAAAGAGTTATGCAACCCCAGCATGCAGCTCTCCTGACAACAAATCCATCCAGCACCAGGAGCACAACCTGACTGAAAAAAAGGGTTCTATCTCTGCATAGCAATGAGCTCTTCCTCAGAGTGCTGCTCCTTTCCAACCAGGAATGCAAAAGGAAGCAGAAAAAGGCTCCTCCCACTCCTGAAACTCGGTGAAATTATTGTTTTCGGCAAGAGGATCAAACCCAAGACTTCTGCCAGCGCTAGAAAACACGTTGTTTGCACAATAATCACCTCCCTCAAATGGCAGCCGGGTGTCATTCCATGTTTTCCCAATGCCAGCTGCCAGTCGGGGTTTCTAAGGAAACACCGATGCTGGGGGAGCTGGAGGGAGGGGGAAGAAAAGGACAGAACCTAAAAATAAGTGTCCCACGCCTCTTCCAGGCCTTAAAACCACCTGATGGAAATATTGCCAGCATCTTGGAATGGTAACATTCCTGAGACACCCCCGAGGCTCCACCCCAGCGGGATCATTTTGCACCGAACAGTGTTTTGCTACGAGGGGGGTCTAGTTCTGAAATCACATTATTTTTTTTTAAAGGGTGTTTGGGAAAATATGCTGACTGGATTATTCCTCAGATTACCCAGAATAAATGGCAACTTCATCATTTTGTGCCACTGCAGCCCCAAATAAGACTCGAGGTCTTACGTGGAGCACGAATAGGAATTTCACTGATTTTTGAGGATCGATGGTTTTCATGGTGGAAATGCGAGATTTTTTACTTTTAATTGAACTGAAATGGGTGTGGGAGGAGAAAATAATACCACTCTCCTTGAGCATGGACAGGCCATGCTGGAATCAGACACACAGAGCACTCCAAATCAAATAAGCCCAAAGAAATGACATCACAACACAGCAAGTTAAGCACTTTTTAGGTCAAGCTGTGGTTGAGTCAGGAGGAAGCAAAAATACACCCAGAATATTTTTTGAGAGCTCTAAACCTCTAATTTTTCAAGATGGCATTGTTTATCCAATTAACCCAGAAAAAGATCTCCTCTTGGAGGGCTACACATCAGGAGTATTTCCTCATCTCTGCTGAAATTAGGGCTGTGCTCTAAAAAGGGACGCAAGTCTGGTCTGTAACAGCTCTGAAAACACATTTATTATAAAATAACTGTGACACAAAGCTCTCTAGAAGCACTTAAGTATTTTACCATCTCTCCCAGTTACGTAGGCACCACAACCAGTGCCCAGCCAAGCAGATGATTTCACTGGATGTGACTACTGGGCTTTAGGCTACGTGTAAATAGTCAGAGCTTCACTCCCAGCCAGTCACTAATACACTCCATGTACACATCAGCAGGGAAATGTCTGTGGAACTGAAGTCAGAATGGTTCAGTGTGTTTTTAGAAGTGGTAGCCAGACAGTTTTTTGGGTATAACTTTGATGTTTTGTGCTGTTAGTGCTTAGATGGAGATCCAGGGGATATTGGTTTCAGAGTATGTGCTGATCCCTCACTCTGAGTACCACATTTTACCCTGAAAACTCTCTCTGCTTCAGGGCTGAGTTAGTTCTTATCCTACATAACTCAGGTTGCCCAGAGAATCTGTGGATGCCACACCCCTGGAATTGCTCAAGGACAGGGTTGGGTGAAGCTTGGAGCAACCTGGGATAGTGGAAGGTGTCCCTGCCCATGGCAGGAGGTGGCATTGGATGAGCTTTAAAGTCCCTTCCAACCCAAACCATTCTATGATATCAGAGAGAAACAGTCAGGCTATATGTCACAGATGTAAATATATATATATATATATACACACATATATAAAGTCAATTAATTGTTTCCAGGCATCATTATTTAAAGGAGCCTTTGGTCTGTATCTTGTAAGTGTGCAAGTAGAAATCTAAGTATACAGGAATCAAATTCCTACCCATTATTCTCAAAGGATTACAGGGATATATCCCCAGAGAAGAAGCAAAGCTGGGCTGCTTGTTGGGTGGAAAGTGGTCCCTCCTCTCTTCCAGAGCATCTCCCAAACCCTGCCCATTTTAGAAATCAACCTCCTTCCCTTCCTTGTGCTGGGGGCAGGGAGGAAGAGCCCAGCTTAAATCCCCAAGGCTCATTAGCCATGTTAAAGGATGGTGACACGTCCCCTTGCTTGATAAAATGCCAGAGCCTCACACCCCTCTGCTCTGGCAGCCAAGCAGCTCCCAGGCTGGAGCGGGGGGAGTGCCCAGGGCTTCCCACACTGCTTTAATCAGGGCTTTACTCGGTCTCTTGATATGCTGGGAGAGCGTTCCAGCATGTGGAAATTCAGTTTTAAGTGTTCCCATGGATCATAAGCTATAAAAGAATTCATCTGCTGGCTGAGGCAGGTTAAAGCTTTACAAATTCAAACAGACATTACCTTCACTGCCACGCCGAAGGAGCCTCCTCCCTCCTCCCGGCTGGAACTCCACCAGCTGGAGCCCAGGAGATGGCTTCAATTAGCAGCTCACACACAGCTGAAAAAGAAAGCAGAGAGAAAAAGGCCCCCTCCCTTTTTTTTTTCCCTCTCTCTCCTTACAGTCAAAACCACACCAATTGAATTTGTGCCACTCCTGAGTTTGGGCTTTTTCGAGTTTGATCCATGGTCGTAAAGCAACACAAAATAAAACCACCACACAAAATAAATCTTCGTGCTCAGCTTAGCACGTGGGCAGAACAAACCCGGCCTGACTGACCATCCCAACCTTCCAAAATGCTGGATTTCCATCCAGCTCCTCCCAGGCTGCCGAGGCTGCAGAAGGGCACAGCAGCAATGGGCTGTTCATCCAACTGCAGAATGCTCCAAAGGCTGAGGAGGTGGAGTGGTTTGCCATTTGATGTATGATTAGGGGGAATTAAACTCTTCATTTTTGTGACAAAATCCTGATAAGGACAGCAAACGACTTCGAGAAGGATGAGGAATGTCTGTGATTGTTTAGGGATTCTTGAGGAATAAAAAGGAAATGAGAAAACATGAGACAAAAAAAGAGGAAAATGTAAGGGAGAAGATGATGTACGTTATAGTCCTAAAATTTCCCAAGTAATATTCTAAGTATATTTCACATTATTTAGAATTTAAAGTGAAACGTTTACAAAAATTCACTTATTTGGAAATCTAACAAGGATTTCTTTACCTTGCTCTTCAGTGTTTCTGTCATTGTTCTCCTGGTTCCAGTGGCACCTCAAAATGTTCTTCAGCTTCTCATCAACATTGGAAAAAGACCTCCAAGATCATCAAACCAAACCATGGGACTCTTGCTTAGGAACCCACCATTCTTTAAGAGTAAACCACAAAAGAACAATATATATAAAACATGTGCTCAGCTTCTAAATAACTGGATTTTTGTAATGGATATACAGGTTTCACTTTAAATTCTACATGATGTGAAACATGTCTAAAGTGTCAATTGGGGAAATTTTAGGACTGGAAATTCTCAATGATGTGAAACAGATCTAGAATACTAATTGGGAAATTTTAGAACTATAATAAACATTATCTTCTCCCTTCTCATTTTTGCTAGGAGAGTTTTGCATATCTCCTGGTCCCAAATATCCTTTCTGTGTTTCTTCACACAAAAGAAAGTTGACTCCTTTTATCTTTTAGCACATTTCCCAAAGGAACAGTTTCAGCTTCAGTCTCAGCTATTTGTCCACAGCGACTGCAAATTGATTTATTCCTCAAAATGGTCAAACTTTGTCATCAAAATGCTGGGAAAGGCTTTAATTCAATCTTTGCATGTCCTTTAACTTCCTTTTATCTCTTTTGCTGCTTAAACAACTGCTAAAATGTTAAAGGCAATCTTTTATTTATTTATGAAGCAGCCAAAATCAAGGCAATAGATTAGAAGGGACCTGTGTGCTTTCCTTAAAGCTGCAAAGAAGCAAGACAATGTTTTTATTTGAGTTTTTCAGCCCAGATTGAAGACTGAGGCAGCAACAGACTCCTCCAAAGTATCACTGATAAAACCTCTGGTTAAAAACATGGTCCAACTAAAGTGGGATTTGAAAAAGCCCAAAATATCAGTTTTTATGTCTTTTTCCCTCTCTGATAGGTTGGATTTTGTGTGAGTTTGTCCATATACAAATGAATGTGTACATTTATATAACATGTATAATATATATATTGCATAATAAATGCATAAATTTAGCAACTATATCTGCTGCAAATTTTCAAATGCAGAGGGACAGACACAAATGACCTGGACATGCTCAACAAAACTCCTCTTTTCAACTGAAAATGTCGCTAACCATTTGTTCATGTTTTATGTAACACACCAACTTGTCTTTCACTTTTTTCTATTCCCAGTTCCCATCATTTATATATATTTAATGTCCTGCTCTCAACTTGTGGCTTCATTTCTTATGCTGAAAAGCATATTCAGCACAAGCTGTTTTTCTTGAAGCTCCCTCGTTATTTACTGGAATTTAAGATCATTAATCAACTTCTGGGTGGACTTTTAACGCTCAAGTTTTAGCCTGACATTCTCATATCCTCATAGTAGTGGGAATATCTGGGTTTATGGGGGTTTATTTTGTTGTTCTGTCACGTAAAACTTGGCTCTTTAGTGGGATTTTTAGGCATCAGCTTAAGGAGGGAATGGCTTTTTTCCTCCAGGATGAGGATCTGAATTTCACCAGGAGGCTTTTATACTAAAATAATTTGGGGGGATGTGTGTTAGGGGTTAGTTCCAGTGGGGTTTTTATGATCTTTAGGATCTCAGTAGTTAATTTTCAGCATCCAGCCATGAAAATTTTGGCCTGTGCATGTTGTGAATGACTCTTGGTCCTCAAGAGAGTGGGATACCTGCAGAGAACAGCCTATTCTCTCCAAAAAAACCCCCCAACCTTGCTCTTGTGAAGCTTCCTTGGGTCACCCCAGCAGAAAGGAGTTAACAGGGGGATTTATTCCTATGCAGGAGCAGGGAAATCCAAATTTCTCCTGTCTCCTCTCCGAGCTACTGGCAGGGTTTTAACAGCTGGAGACACAGAAATGGAAATAAGTTCCTTCCAGTCAAGGCTTGACTGGAACCCAAGTTTAAAACCCCAGATTTTGTTCAAATCTCTTGACAAAATCAACAGCATTGCACCAGTGCATTGGTTTCAAAATCAGATCCCAGATCAGCAAAACCCTGGGAGATAACACTGATTTGGGACAATTTTCTAGCCAACTATATTTATTTTATGCTTGGATTGGTTTTTGAAGGATATATAAAATATGAGCATTAATTTTTCCCGGGTCCTGATTGCAGAAACCATCTCAGCTGTTGTATCAGATAAGATTTTAAAGTCTTAAGTTTTATTTCATGGATTCTCTGCTTCTGTATTGATGGGTAGGGTCATTTTACAGATATCAGGTGTTTAGGTAGAGAGGGCTGGTAGTAAAACTGGATTATGTTTGGTATTACTGGCTTGAATAAAACATAAATCACTACTTTAATTTTAATTTACTACTTTAGTTTTACTGCCAGAACCACCTATAGGAATATCTATACCTCCACAAACAATTAATTACATTATAACTTAACACAGATGATTTTACTCATAAAACTGCCACGATACAAATCCACTCCCAAATGTGAAGATCAAACTGTTATTTCTCTTGTTTTATTTCCTTCTGAAAAAATATGAAATAACCAAAAATGACCTTTTGGGTTAATTATGAATTTTTTTTATCATTTAGTTGCTTTAGTTTCAGGGTCTCAGAAGCACTTCAGGACAAATTATATCTCATATATATATGATTTTCCTGAATAAGGACTTTTTGTCTGAGGTAGAGACAGGGCCTAACCCAAGGGCATAAACTTAGTTTTGATTCATTCAGTAGCACATCTGTGGAAGCAATATTAGAGCAGCCTTAAAACACTGAAGTGTTCCAGGGCAGAGAGGTTTATTAGGGATTTCATAGACCATCCTTCAAATCAGACCCCTTAAAAATCTCCAAACTGACAGGAATAATAAACTTGCAGGCTTTCTTACTCAAATACTTTCATATCTAAAGCTGAGTCTGCCTCTCCTTCCTAAGATCATTTCAGTAAATCAGGATTGAGTTATACAACCTAATGAGGGAAATTAATTTCCTAAAATTACCTTCACTGAATGAAAACATAAGGAATATAATCAGATTTTTTTTTTTTCCAGAGGAAAGAGAATCACAGTGAACGGAACAAACTGGGATGTCTCGGATGGAAAAACACTTCCTTTTCTTTCCAAAACAATTTTACTTAATAATTCTATTTTTACTCTCCCACTGACTTCCATCCAATCTCTCTTCACTTTGAAAAGATACAATGATTGCACAGATAAAGCTTTTTAGCTCCTTAGGTGTCGATTCCATACAACCAACAATTAATTTAAAGATTACCTATACGGGATTTCTTTCAGGATCTTTGAATCTCCTCAGAAATACTTCTTCAGATCAAGAACTTTCGATACTTTTGGATCCAAAATAGCTCAAATGGGATATGTTTTACTCCTCCTGTATTATTAACAACTCTTCAAAAAGTGCACAGTTTTCTAGTTTTATTCTAGAAAGTGCCTCCAAATCCAGGATTAAGGCATTAATATTAATAGCCAGAATATGACCATGTGGCATTAAATTCCTGAAGCATCTTTCTACAAATTCATGAAAAGAGATTATGGGGGTTTTTTTGTAGATAAAAGATACAGTCTGAAAAAAAACAACAACAACCCAACCAAAAAATGCAAACCTCCAACACTAAAATAAATGAACTACAAACCCAGCTGAATATCTTTCCCACTGTCCAATCCTGTTGTTTTTCCTGACAAAGAATGGGGAATTCTGCAGGACAGGAGACCTCCCTGCCCACCCTCAGATCCCTTCTTTGAGGTGGTTGAGCTCAGCTTCTCTGGGCTTGTCCTGGCAGCAACGAACACCCCCAGAGACCCAAATCCCACCTGGGCTCTCCTCTGAACCAAAAGGACATCACAGGTCTCTCAGGTCATCACAGAATCACCTTCCACTATCCAGGTTATTCCAAGCCCTGTCCAACCTGGCCTTGGACACTCCCAGGGATCCAGGGGCAGCCACAGCTTCTCTGGGCAACCTGTGCCAGGGCCTCACCACCTTCACAGCCAGGAATTCCTTCCCAATATCGCACCTAACCCTGCCCTCTGGCAGTGGGAAGCCATTCCCCCTTGTCCTGTCACTCCAAGCCTGTGTCCAAAATATCTCTCCAGATCTTGGAGCCCCTGGAAGGTCCTTCAGAGGGGTCCAAGGGTTGAGATTGTGATGTGCTGCATCTTGGGATGAGTGAAAGGTCTCTGCAGGTTTGCTTTGCAGCCCAAAGAGTGATGGAGCACATGTCAAGGATCTGCCTCACCTCTCTCCTCCCACACTGAGCCAAGCAGGAGTCACAGTTCCTTCCCATAGGGGATGCTCAGGAGCTTCAATGAGGGAAACCACCACAGAAGTGCTAAAAACTATCACAGAATCAGAATTGTTTGGGTTGGAAGGGACCTTAAAGCCCACCCAGTTCCACCCCCTGCCATGGGCAGGGACACCTTCCTCTAGCCCAGGTTGCTCCAAGCCCTGTCCAACCTGGCCTTGGACACTTCCAGGGATCCAGAGGCAGCCACAGCTTCTCTGGGCAACCTGTGCCAGGGCCTCCCCACCCTCACAGGGAACAATTCCTTCCTAATGTCTCATTTAAACCTCCTCTCTGTCACTTTGAAGCCACTCCCCCTTGTCCTGCCACTCAGTGCTCTTGTAAATTAATGTTTGCAGCAGCTGCCAAACAGCTCCAGTGCAGCCAGGGAGGGGAGTGGTGTGTCCTGTCCTCCCAGTCCTGCAGCAGGATCTCAGCTCTCCTGGAAGGACACAGCAGTGGCAGCAGCACGTTCCATTAGTTTTCCCAGCTAATGAAAGACCTCAGGCAATATAATTCCTGCTCCTTTCTGGGGAATCGTGCCAGGTATATTCCCAGGCCAATTATTGCTTTCACAAAGAGCTCTAAATCTGTCAACAAGCAAAAGTGTGAACTACAGTATAAAAACCCAGTTAAGACTGGGAGCCAATTGTTATAAGAGGAGTGTTTCTTCTTGCAGAGGGAACAGTGAAATCTGGCTGTGTGACAGCCAGCCCACAGCACCACTGCCCAGCTGATGTGTTAGACACTCAGACCATGCCAGAAAGTTTGTACTCCTTGTTTTTTATTGATAAATAAATGCTTATTCTCAGACATGTCAATATGATAAATATTTTTCCAGCTACTGTGGGAAATTTCAAGAAGGTTCCAACAACTTCCCTCACTGATGGGAATAAGAGCAAAGGTAGAAAATGGGTTTTTATCTACAGAAGTAACAACAGCTCAATGCATCTGAATGTATTGATCTAAAAATTACCATGTGTAGGAATTCTGCAGTTTTCCCATGGAAACTCTGTGTAGGAGTCAGGGAGATACAAAAAAACCTTGTGATCAGCAAAGGCTGAATTGTGGATATTCCCCAAGCCAAGTCTCAGGGCTGGGTGTTGACCCACCTTGGCTGAAGATCTGGAATTGCCAAAGCTTTGCTCGGAGAGTCCTCAGGAACACTTTGGATTTCATGGGGTGCAGCTTGGAAAGATGTTCTATGGGAAAAGGAGACAAGATTTTATAATCAGATGAACTAAAACTACAGGATTGATGGGGACTGTCAACCTAATTATGGAATGAATCATGTCTGGCTCTACAGTTATTAGTCAAAGTAATTCATTATTTGCTTAAAAATAACATTAAAATTCAACCAATAAAACCACTTATTGATGGCTGCTCTTTTTTTTTTCCTTGTCTAAATGTCATCCCTGTTAAGAAAACGTAAAAGAAAAAGTCATTAAAAAAAAAAATCCATCTTTCATCATTTAAAGAAATAGAAAAGTGAGACATTATCTGACAAATACAGAAGTTTGAAAATTCAGATCCTCATCAGGATCTAAACCCTAAATTCAGATCAAAGCTGCCTAAGGTGGAGGAGAACATTTCATAGAGCAGAAGGACCATGTTTGAACACTCTCCAAGCCTGAAGTGACCCCAGTGACCGGATCCTGCAGCAGCCCAGCTCACCCTTCCCTGTTCCCCCCGGCCCTGGATGAGGCTGACGCCCAAAGCTGGGGCAGAAAGGGCCCAACAGCAGCAAGTGCCTCGGGCAGCAGGTCCTGGGGGTGGGTGATGACCCTTCTCCAGACTTCTGGAATGCTCTGCTCCTGCAGAGCCAGCTCCAAAAGCCCGGGGTGACACCACCCCTCCCTCCCTGGGGGCTGCAGGGCTGTGCTCAGCCACCCAAGGCCCTCTCTCTGCTGCAGTGACCCACTTTCACATTCTGCTTTCACCAAGTTTAAGAGGAAAAAAAATACCACCCAGCCCCAATTCCTGCCCCCCCCCCCCCCCCGAGTGCCTCAACAACAAAACCACGAACAAAGAGGCCAGTGAGGACTTTTTAACTTGTTCTTTAACGTTCTTAAGCTGTTGTGGAAAATAAATACGACTCGAATCCTGTAATTCATCCTTCCATACCTGAGGCAATACAACAAAATATGCATTTTTGTAGGCTGGTTTTTTGCTTCCAATAGCTTTGTAATAGTCTTATCCAAAAGATGAACTGCAAATGCTTTTTTTTTTCTTTTTTCTTTTCTTGCATAAGATGCTTTCCTCTGTTGGTGGCAAAGATTGAAGGAATGAAGATTTTCTTTTAAGATCTACGGCAAATAGGACTTAGATTTGATTATTTACTTTTGAATATTAGAGACTTTAAATAATCTGCCTGCGAAAGACAAATAAATTAAGCCTTCAGAACAGTAAGAACATAGTTTTAATCGTGTTTTCCAAGAGGAAAAGCATAAACTCTAAAATGTAGGTTATTTATGGTCCCTGAAATATCACTGCAGTTACAGAGCGAGAAGATTCAATGGCCTGAACTGTTTGGGCATTTGAAGAAAAAGTTAAAAATATGTTAAAATTCCAGAGAAGGTGAAGAAAGAGAATAAAGGATGAGAATTGTCTGGCTGAGTCCCATAAGCACAAGACATGTTCTAGCAGGCAACAGATGTCCCCAGCAGCAGAGACCTGAGTCAGCAAACCCTGTTTAGCACATACTGTTTAGACTATTCTGCTTTAGGTACACAGTCCTGACACCATTATTTAGGCAGCTTAATGGTCACATGCACAGGCATTGCCAGTGGTGCTGTTCTGTTGCCAAACAGATGTACAGTGCTTTTCACAAACCTCCTTTACCATTTTTTTATTGCTTTAGAGAACACACAATGGTCTGTTTCTGCATCTTTATAAAAAAGGCTAATTCTACCCCTTAAATATGCTACATGAGGTACATGAATGAACATATGAGTTAAAACATTTCATGATAATAAACCCGAAACCCAATAAATGTGCATTAAAATTTTTCGGAGCAGAAAAGCTTTATTCCCAGTCTTTGGAGAAAAAGTTAGTGTTAATGTTTTTACTTGGTTAACTCAAATCACTTCAGCATTTGTTAAGAACATAAGTCACCAAATCACCAAATGCTCCTATGCTATTGTGGGGCTGTATTTCTAGGAATGTATTTATAGTATTTGTTTTAAATTTGTGATATTGAATATTTAAGTTGTTCACTGGGAGTAACAGCAGGTAAAATGAAGTTATACGGGGTTTTTTTCCTGTGTAAAAAAGAAATGTCTAAAAATGTGTAAAAAAATGTCTAAAAACAAACCAACCAATCAAAACCCCAAACCAACAAATTTAGTTCCACCTTAATAAACTTAAAACCTGCTGCCTGACTGCTGACCAGAGCAACAGAGGTGCTTTGGGAAGTGTAAATGCTGCAGGATCCTGTTCTGCACCATCACTTCTGTGGTTTGGCAGCCTGGCTTGTGTTTAATGTCAGTTCTAATTGCAGCACCAGAGTACCCAATTATATAAAATGAATCTATTGATGACTATGCCATTCCTCCACGGGAAATCTCAGTTTTATAGACTAGAAATGGGGATCTAGGAATGCTAAAATCTTATTTCCAGTGCAGGCAGACCAGCACAGCCGTCCCAGTGTAGCTGCAAGCTGATTATCCTATGGAATCATTATTTATTTTGATCAGGGAGTCCCTTATTCTGCCAAAAGAACTTTCTGTTGTTGCATCAAGATGCCTTAAATCTCAACCAGATAATTCTTAAAAGTCATTTTTTTTCTCTTGAAATACCTGGCAAAACTACTTGTGCTTAGAACAAGCCCCAAATATACAAGATTTCACTGCACCCAAGGCTGGAGTTCAAAAATTAGTTATCTTACATTCCAGTCCACTTAACAAAATTCCATGAGTTTATTCATAAGGAAAGGTCTTAGGAAGTGCAGGACAAAGCATCCAGAAAAATCCAAACACTTCTAATACTCTCAGTCACGACGAGAAAAGATGTAAAAATGACAAATCCTACCTGTGAGGAACCCATCATGTTCTAGGAGAAACAACAGCAATCAGAAAAGTTGTTTGACATTATTCTGGGAAGAAAAAGACATTTACAGAGGGATTTCGTGGGGAATTAAAACCCAAATCCGAAAAACAAATAGGATTTGATGATGAAGCTCCTACACAGGACTTACAAAAGGCTCCCCCAGTTTAAGTCTATTAGAATGTATTATATAAGGACATATGACAAATCAGCTGTAATCTGGATAAATACAGTGCCTGGAGCTTTGTTCAGCGAGCAGGGACACAAGGAATTACATCTCTTACTAGGGAAGCTGCCCAGCCAGGAATTTGCCACCAAACTTGAAGACAAAAAAAAGTAGGAGTCCACCAAAAGAAGAAAATAGAGACCAGAAGGATAAAAAAAGTGCTCTGAGTGCAGCAGCACCCTGGCTCTTATTTTATATATATAAATATTTATATTATATTGTATTATATTATATTTATTATGGGAAAAACAGGTTTTAAGAGTTTGGGGGAGAAGATAAAGAAGTCAATTTGCACATGAGCAAAGAACCACATGACTGATTTCATGGTCACATATCTATGGGAGCTGTTGCCTCAGTGTGATCATGGGAGGAATCAGACTTGGAAGAAAAGAATAGAGAAATAATATTTCAGAGGTGTCTAAGCTGTTAATAACCCTAGAAACAATTTCCTTTGTTTCTATTTTAAATTTTATTTAAATTTATTTAATTAAATTTCTATTTTAAATTTCTGAGAAAATTTAAAACAGAAAACCTAGCTAAGAAATTCATAGAAGTAAATTCCACGCTCCCAGAAATGGACTAGGAAAATCAGATTTTTTTTTAGCAGGTAAAACAGGACTTGTCACAGTTGGAGGAAACAGAAGATGTGATATGGACAAGACTTATGTATGGGAACACATATTATAAACCTACTATGGAAACTGTGCAAGTAAAACCTGAATATTAGAGAACTTTTGATTGATGTCTCTCCTTCCTGCACTTCTATCTCTGCATTCAATCTCTGAATTAAAATGTTTTGATGGTGGATTCTGCCACTCCCCAGCACAGACGTTTCAAGACACTGCAAGAAATATCTCCAAGCTGAACGTGCCCCACCATCCTTTTAACCCATTCCCACTGTTCCCTGCAAGCCCAGCCAATTGTGCCATTGATTTCCACGGCCTTCAGCTCAGCCCCATGGGACTGAGAGATAAATGTATTCCAGACTCCAGGATGAAGGTTTAAAAAGAGAGGGCAGGGAGATTAATGCATTTGTAACCCTTGTTTCCACAGGGCCAATAAAGAATAAGAAGGATAAAGGATTACGACTCAAAACAATATATCCTTAAAATACAGTGTTTGGAAAGGGCTGCACTGATCTCAATGATATGGATATTTTCTCCATTCCAGAAAGTGGGCACATGCCCAGAGAAGCTGTGGCTGCTCCATCCCTGGAAGTGTCCAAGGCCAGGTTGGACAGGGCTTGGAGCAAGCTGGGATAGGGGAAGGTGTCCCTGCCCACGGCAGGGGGTGGGACTGGATGAGCTTTAAGTCCCTCCCAACCCAAACCAGTCTGGGATTCCATGATCCCCAGACGTGGATTTGCCATGAGGATTCATCGCTAGGAGGAAAATCGTGGGATATTGGGAAGAAATTCTTCTCTGTGAGGGTGGTGACCCTCTCTGAAGTCAAAAGAATCTCATAACTAAAATTAAGATTTTTCTTTCATGGCATTCAGGAGTAGAATTTTCCAGCCTGAATTTTGCAAGGAACCCCTTGCTCAGGTGCTGTTCAGAGAATGGGATGCCGAGCTTTGTCCTTGGAACCTGTTGTTTCAACGAGAGTCCTTTGGAGCCTCACAGGCTTCCCGTTGTCACCAGGTCCAAGGAAGACATGAAAAAGCTGGATGGGAATGACAGGGAGATTAATGGATCAAGAAAGCCCTGGGAAATCTCCACTGTTACCCAGAGAAGCTGTGGCTGCCCCAGCCCTGGAAGTGTCCAAGGCCAGGTTGGAGCAACCTGGGACAGTGGAAGGTGTCCCTGCCCATGGCAGGGGTTTGGAATTGGGTGGTCCTCAAGGTCCCTTCCCACCAAAACCATTCTGTCATTCCATGCTCTGAAAGCCCCCCCAAAAGACACTTCCTGACACCCTAAACAGCTGTTCTGCACATAAATGTGATATATGGAATTTATAGGTAATTTGACAAAATACTGCGCCTGAGGTGCAGCATATTTAAGAATTAACACCATTATCAGCACTTCAGTCACAGCTCTAATAATTATAATCCCATTATAATTTTGCATTTAGCAGCCAAACTGAATATTTCTCTCCCTCTTCCCTCAGTGCAGGCAGAGGAAGGTCCCACCTCAGCCAAAGTGCCACCAGCACCCCCCTGCAGTCAGGTTTGGGAGAGGAGAGTCTCTACAAAAGCACCTTCACCCAGAGCTGAATTTTGCCCAATCTCTTGTTGAAATCAGTTCACTTCAGGCAAGTTTAAACTTGTTTTCTTTCCTCCTGCAACCAGGACCAAGAATTATTATTATTATTTTTTTTTAAGGCTTATTCATGCTTGTTCATCAAGGACTTGCTGCAGATCCAATCAGCCAGGCAGCACAAGGTGACTCAGAGCTGGCAGGTCACAAAGAAGCAGCAGAGCACAAATAGAAAGTGCTTATTTAAAATCAGTTCTGGTCAATATAAGGACTTAGAAATTTCCCCCAGACAACAGTCAGATAATTTCAAATAACGGGGGGTATTTGAGAAAAATCGTTCTCTGCTGGTGGATATTCTCTGAGTCACATTGATCAAATGACTCATGAATTATTTAGTCAGCTCTTAACCTTACGAGGGAAAATTATTGATTTTGCTTCATATATCATATTATGGAATCAAAATACAGGGAAAAATAACATGACAGAAGTGGCACAGAAACAGCCCATCAGCCTGTGTTTATCTGCCCTGTAACAGAGAAACAGGGAGAGTTTGCAACTGCAAAGTTAGAGAGTGGTTCTGCCTTCCCTGGCATCTCCAAAACCCTGTAAAGAGGATTTTTCCCTTGTATAGCAGAAAAACACATTTTGATTTAGATTAAAAACATAAATATTCTACTTTCATTTCAAACAAAGCCACTGTTTGTGTATAAACCGAAGCTGAAACAAATATACAAGTGAAAAATACCAAAATGAAGTATTTATGTCACTGGATTAACATGGCTGGGGGAAAAGCACTCAGAGTTTAAACAGAGTTTTCTAGTAAGAGCTGAAAATTTTTTAGCACTAAACTACACAGAGAACAGTAGATTTTGCAAGGGGAAGAAACAACAATACCATAAATAAAAGTTACAGTCAAGAAAAATAATAAATCCTCTCTCCTTCTCGTTAATACATTATTAAAAAACCAACACTGTGGTTGAAAGTGGACAACACCAGGAGGTACAAAATGAGTGTTAAGCCCTTGAAATAAAACAGCTGGAGATTTCCCAGGGGTTTCTTTGGTCCATTAATCTCCCTGTCATTCCCATCCAGCTTTTTCATATCTTTCCTTGGACCTGGTGACAACGGGAAGCCTGTGAGGCTCCAAAGGACTCTCGTTAAAATAACAGGTTACAAGGACAAAGCTTGGCCCTGAATGGCACCTGAGCAAGGAGTTCCTTGCAAAATTCAGGCTGGAAAATTCTACTCCCAAGTGCCTTAAAAGAAAAAAAAATCTTACTTTTAGTTTTGCACCTTCTTTTTGACTTCATAAAACCTGTGAAAAAAAACACTTGGACTTCTTATTTTCAGTGGCCTCACGTGGCAAAGTTTGGGAATCGTCACTCTGAAAGTGTCCCTATCTCCAGCTCTCAATGGAAATGGAAAATATAGGAAAAAATATTAGGAAAAACTGTTATTCAATGTGATTTATTTTTTTTAATATTTCTATTGTTCTGCAAATTAATACCTGTCTTAATTCAAATTAAACCTCGGTGGTCCTGAAGGGAGGACTCAGCACTGATGACACCGTCACCAAATTTCCTGAATTCCTCTCAAATTTAGTGTTCATTAGGAGGTAGTTCATGACAATATTATACAGGGTTTAAAAATAAATTGTTTGGTGATGTATGGGGTTGTCACCTCTCTGGAATGGAACATTTCTGCTCACAAGGAACTTGGATGAAGTGTTATTTTAGGAGAAGAACTCAGTACTTTTGTCCTCTGTCCCTCTCCTCTGCTCTGGAGTAAAATCCAGCCCAGGAGGATAAGAAAAAAAGGCCCCCCCAAAAAAATCAATATAAATATTTCTTCCTTCAAATCACAATTGGCAAATTAGATCCACATTTCTTTTAGAGAAATTGCTTTAGTGTGAAGCATCTCTGTCAAATGAGATTTCAAATATCTTGTGTTTCCAAGTTTCCCGTGGTTGCTTAAATAATGCATTTACTACATTGGAAGAGTTATCCTCTGGACTGGATTTGTTGACATAATCCAGAGGTATTTTAGCATCATATTTCACATTTTGGAAGCTATTTTGCCTCCATGTGCTCGTTTGGTGCAGTTTGGGGATTTGAGATGTTGTCTTTGACACGTAAACAGCTGAGACTGATGGCCAACCTCGCAAATGAGAGAGGCAAAGATAATTCCATCTCCCACAGCAGGACAGGAGAGCTTCAAACTGAACTGAGGGTGAGGAGATTGCTAGAAAAAGGCTGATTATTTTATCTGCTGAGTGAAATTGCCTCATTCAGAGAACACTTCTCACTGTTCTACATCTCAAAGACACATGGGAAGGGTCACAGAGACACAGCAGAGGAGCAGCAGAAATGAGCAGGCCAAGCAAAGTCAGACTTACATCACTTATAATGCGATTTCTCAGCACACAGACATTGATTTTCCAGGCAGGGATGAGTAATTTAACATCAGGTATCATTTTGAATGTGTTGTCCTTTGTTTGAGATAATTTTCAGCAGGTTTGGGACTGCCCAGCTGCTGCATTTAAATCTTAAACCCTCTTCTGGCAAGTGGGCAGGAAGGCACCACACAGGGCAACCAAACTTCAACAGCCCTTTGATAATTTGATTTGATAGCTGGTCACATTTGATAATTGATTTCTGAGATCCCAGCTGGAGCACTGCCTCCAGCTCTGGGATCACCAGCACAGGAAGGACATGGAGCTGTTGGAGAGAATCCAGAGGAGGCACTAAGATGATGATCAGAAGGATGGAGCAGCTCTGCTGGGAGGAAAGGCTGGGAGAGCTGGGATTGTCCAGCCTGGAGAGGAGAAGCTTTGGGGTGATCTAATTGTGGCCTTCCAGTGCCTGAAGGGGCTACAAGAAACATGGAGAGAGACTGTTGACAAGGGATGGAGTGACAGGATAAGAGGGAATGGCTTCCCACTGCCAGAGGGCAGGGCTAGGTGGGATATTGGGAAGAAATTCTTCCCCGTGAGGGTGGGGAGGCCCTGGCACAGGTTGCCCAGAGAAGCTGTGGCTGCCCCTGGATCCCTGGGAGTGTCCAAGGCCAGGTTGGACAGGGCTTGGAGCAACCTGGCCTAGAGGTAGGTGTCCCTTTGGAATGGAATGAGATGAGCTTTAACATCCTTCCAACACAAACTATTCTGGGATTCTATGATGACAATGACTGTCAGTGTATAAACAAATCAGCAGCATAAACCCACTCATAAATAAAGCAAAAAAATAACCTTATTTGGTCCACAAATATAAGAAACCAAATTGCTTCCCTTGATTACTTATGTTCAAGGGACACTGGCCACTTCACAACTGAATTTGCTGTTAAAAAGATCTCATTTTGAATTCAGCTCTAAAGCAAAACCAATTGCATTTTTAGGAGCAAACAGGACATTCAAACTTGAATGTAGTGGAAATGAACAGTAGAAGCTGTTCAGGCTTAAGGTCAACATATATTAACAATCAGAGAGCCAAAGCAAATTCCTTAGAAATGAAACATTTAATAATTGTCCAATGGTAACCCAATTATGAAATTAGGACAACTCGACAAGAAAACCCCTTTGCAGCTACAAAGCTTCTTAAAGTTTTTAAATTTTAACATTTTGCCATTGGATTTTTTTTTATTATTTTTTTTTTTGGTGAAGAAAAGAAATTTCGTAGAATTGCAAAATAAATGAGAAAAAACACAGCAGAACTTTTTTTTTTTTTTTTGGGGGGGGGGTCAGAAATATAAAAGAAAGAGTTTTTTCCCCCTAAACCAGGAATTATCACTAAGTGGAAATCAGCACATTTTACAGTTTATGATGCACCAGTATTTAAGCTTCTGAATCAAAATGCTGCTGCTGGGAGTTGTGCCTTCCTTCCCCTCATTTTAAATCCCTTTGTCTCTGGAGCAGGAATTACTTTCTTTTCTCTCTTCCAGGTGGAAAGGAGGCCAGGAGCAAAAAAATTAATCTATTCAAGAGTAGCAGAATTTGTCAAAGCTTGATCTATGGCTCACTCTGCCTCGAAAACATCATTTCATAGAAAGTTGATGTGTTTTTTTCATTACTGAGGCAGCTCTCTGTTTAATAACAGCATTCCAACGTGTTATTGATCTGTGTATTGGAACAATTCTTACCATTCAGGTTGTCACATGGATATAATACACATTTACCAACGTTTTCTACAAGGTCAAGGCCGTGCACACGGAATGGATAAAGAAATTAAACATAAGGCACGTTCTATATGGTCTTACACTCTTCAAACCTGAGAAATACTTAAAATACAAGCTATATTTATCAAGCAAATATATTCATTTAAATAATACTTCATTTGGGTCATGTTTATTACATTCTATTTTATCTTTTATTCTATGAATCTGAACTTAAATTCAGACGCAGAATATTAAGACCAAAAAATATCTGAAATATCTTATTGACTTCAGTCTGACCCCTCTGGACACATCAATGCAAATGAGAATTTTCCCTGAAGATAATTCCATGCTCAGTTTTTACGTGAAAGATTTAAGGGTCTCCACTTTGAATGAATTGACACTAAATATAATAAGAGCTCTGGGAACCAAAGCTCTTCCATGAGGGACAGATGCTCCTTTATCTCTGCAGGGAGAAAAGAATCCCAGAATGATTTCAGTTGGAAAGGACCTTAAGGATCATTCCTTCCATGGGCAGGGACACCTCCCACTATCCCAAGTTGCTCCAACCTGGCCTTGGACACTTCCAGGGATGATGGAGCAGCCACAGCTTCTCTGGGCAACCTGTGCCAGGGCCTCCCCACCCTGCCAGGGAAGAATTCCTTCCCAATATCCCATCTAAACCTCCCCTCCTTCAGCTTGAAGCCATTCCCCCTTATCCCTCCGTGCCCTTTGGAGCACCTTCTGCTTCCTCTCCTGTTTCACGTCTTGGCATCTCACTCCCTCTTACTTCCATTTGCTGATCCCTACAACCAGCAGGTAAATCCGGTCTGGAATCTTCCACCCACCCCATCCTTTCCTGGGTGCATGAATATGGAGTCATTTTTACAGCAGAAAATCCTCCCAGTTTCCCAGCTCAGCCTGGCAGATGCTTCCTGTTCTTATAAACAATTTTGGAGACATAAATGCCTCCGCTGCCAATCGATGCCTCTCAGGTATAAAAAGATATATTGTCACAGGATAATATCTCTCCCCCCTTTTTTTTTTTCCTGCTTTTTTCAATGCTGTCAAAACAAATGCTTTGCTTGAAAATAATTCCTGCAATATCTCGGAGTCCCCACTCGTTCCACAGATACGAGCAAGTCAAAATTAAAGGGATTTGTCATCGCGGAGAGTCAAATCCGGGAACTAAACGTGAGCCACGTCCCATCCCAGTGCTTTGTGTGAGGGGAATCAGCTCCTAACAGGAGAAAAATTGCCCATTTGGGATGCTCCAGGTGACACATTAGACAGAGACATTCAGACAGTGCAAGAACAGGATCCCTGCTACGTGGGAAAACAGATTTTGCTGCTTGTAGAAGTTAAGAGGAATCAATATCCAAAAGCTTTGTTGCATGATTGTGTTGCCTGGAATGACTCCAGGTCCCTCCCCACCCCACCAATTTCCTAGGCAGTTATGAGCCTGTTGTCCCTCTGACATGGCTCTTCCATGGGGATTTATAGGATCTGCTTATTCCACTGCCTTTTTCCCTTTATTTATGTTTAATGAAGAACCATCAGGTGTCCCTGTGCTGTAACTCCTTCAAAAAGAGACCAGATTGTTTCAAAATCAAAAAGCAATCTAAGAGTTTAGTCTGGTGCATCAAATGAGGGTTTCCCATATGGAAGGTCTTTCATGATTAATAAATTCATTGGAAAAATGAAAAAAAAAATAAAAGAAAAGCCAAGGAAAAAGGATTAATTAGTCTCAGAGTTCAGAAGGTGTGATTGCACAGAACCAAAGCAAAAACCATAAGTAAGGAGAAAAATAGAGAACCACCCTAGAAATTATGTTGCTGAGAGAAGTCTCAGATATCAAATTATTTTAAAGTAGTCCTGCAGTGCCAAAGCAACTAAAGAAAATGTTCAACCAAATCTTTCTAGGCAGGGTCATTTTTAAAAGTGGTATTAAAATACAAATCATAGCACAAAAGAACGTCTGTAATTTCAGCAGATGATTACTAACTGCACTAATTAAGGAGCTCTAATTGACTCCATCGAAGTCAAGAGACAATTCATGTGTATATTGCTGCAAGACTCAGTAATCATCATCTCTGCAAAGTAACTTTTAAATGAGTTATCCTGCAGCTTTTATCACCCGGAGAGCTGCTCTCAGTCCATGATTTGCAGATCCCAAGGGGCCATGGATTACTTTGGAGGCACTGAAGGTAACCAAGAAAAGCCTGTTTACTGTCAGTACACCTTCCCTGGAATCTTTCAAGGCTCCCAAAATTGAGAAAGATAAGAGAGAGGGGACAGAGGGAATACATTTTTCCTGCTTTATGACTTTATTAAAGCTTCCTAAACTTCGGAGCACTTTCAAAATATCAAACGATATCTTCTTGCTTGCCCCTGAAGAATTCCTATTTTCCTGCCCTTCTTAATTACAGAGATAGAACATTAAAAATTCATTTAAATGCACGAACCCCAAACATTTTAACAACTGCTTCTAAAAAACAGGTTTTATGCCTTAAAACTTCACCTCAACTTGTTATTGAAAGTGGGAAAATGAGAATCACAGAATAGCTTGGCTTGGAAGGGAACTTAAAAGGGGTCTCATTTTATGTTGTCTCATGGCCTGGTGGAAGGAACTGGATGATCTTTAAGGTCCCTCCCAACTCAAACCATTCTGGGATTCCATGATTTACCCCTATAATGCTTTTCTTTAAGTTGAAGCCCAACAAGAACAATCAGTCCCTCAACTTCCTATGAAATCCCTTTATGGATTTGCAGCCTTTTCTTTATGGTCATGCCCTTCCTCCAAACCAAACACACTGAGCTTTCCTGGCCTCCAACACCACAAACCTTTCACCCTTTGATTTACACTCCCCAGCTCTCTTATTTATCTTCCTTTTTTATAAACTTCACTGTCAAAAACGTAATGTTGCTTTTTTAATGTGACCTCCCAGTCCAAAATTGAAAGGACCGTATTTTTTTCATTTATAGCCAGGGTTTTACAGGGGACCAAAAACTCAAAAATTGAGAACTTACCTACTCCACCACGTCCCTGGACAGCCTATTCCAACACCTGACCACCCTTTTAGGGAAGAAATTTTCCCTCATATCCAATCTAAACATTCCCCTGGTATAACTTAAGAATACTCATCCCTGTATCCCCAATCACATGCAGCCTTTCCCATTCCAAGAGTTTGGTGCTGAGCACTTAGACAGCCCCAGGGAGAGGTTTTTCCCCACAACCTGTTGGAGGAGAGATAAATAACCATCTAAAGAGTTAAAAAAAAATACATTTAGAAATTTTAACTCCCAGAAACCCCCCCTGGGTCTCACCTGATCCTGTGGATTCCTGCAGTTCCTTGGGGAGAACAGTGGAACAGGAACCATCAGCTCCAGACAACTCCCCCCAGGGCTTCCCCAGGTGTGTGGGGATGAGGATTCAGGTGATGGCATTTAAATAAATCTCCTGCCAGATCAATTCTCCTTTAATCCAGGTTCAGCTGGGACAAGGAAAGATAAGGTTGTGCTTAAGCCCCTAAAATGCAATCTCATGTCAGATAAACCCAAAACCACGGTGTATATAAAAAAAACCTTGTAAAGGAGTGATTTTACACAGTGTGGGAGCACTTTATACTTATGAATCTGATTATAAACAAGGACCCTAAATTTCTTTATGTTGTTGGTACCAGTCCCTGTCCTGGCTGCAAAGCAGAGGTTTACACCACCTTGGTGCCTCATTCTACAATGTGTCCTCTCCCATTCCTCTGAGTGAGCAAATAGACTTCAAATATACATCAAATATACTTCAAAGATTAGGCACATCATTTCAGAAACCCCACCTTGTGGCAGGCACCGTGAATTAACCTCCTGGACATTATCAACACTTCAGAGCTATTTCTGGAGGAGATAAAAAAAAAAAAAGGTTGAAAAAGTTGTGAAAGTTTTAGAGCTCTAATGAGAACTGTCATTGAAAATTTATTTTATTTTGGGGTTTTTTTTTGTCTATGAATTCCAAACATTTGTTCACTTGGTTGTTTATTTAAGGAAATAATTATATTTGAGCATCAGGTGCCTTTGCATGGGGAGGTGGGCACTGGATTGAGGATGGGTTTGGCACTTTGGGAGCTGTGACAAACCAAGAAGTCTTGGGCTGCTGCAGCATTTGGAAGGTGCCAGCAGAGGCTGTGAAAGGCTCCAGGACCTGCTGGGCTCTGGCAGAGCTCAGGAATGTGGGATAATGTACACGGGAAGGCAAAGGTGCTGCAGAAGCAGCAAAGAAGCAACATCTGTGGTAGCTCCCTTTGCCTGGAAAATTAAACTGTTCTATGCTCCATAAAGCACTTTCCAGCTCTTTCTGCAAGATATTATTGGAGAAACATTAAAACTGCCTCATGCCTGGAAAAAAGGATTGATTTAAAATCAGAAATAACTGCTAGGTGAGAACCTTAGCCCAGGGCAAGCACTACAAATCTGCCCTTTGTAAACATATAGAAAGGAGATGAAAAATCATTAAGGACATGAAAAATTAGTTCAGCCTCTGATGATGTGTTGCACAGGAGGACCAAGGAAGGACAACGATCCCTGTTCACTGCTGGGTGGTGGGTATGAAAAACCCCTCTTTTGAGGTCAGGAGGCATTTTCTGCTTGAAGAAATGTATTTACAGACTGGGGCCGTTGTTGTGCAAGAAGTGGACGTTTTGTGCTGGTCAGATCAGCTTAACTGTACCTGAGCCTGAGTGGCACCTTCTGCTGCCCCTTTGGTGTCCATGGTAGGAAAACTGTCTCACCTGCATTTGGCAAGAGCTGGAACCATTGCCACCATCTGATTTCCACGCTGTGGAAAGGGAAGTTTCTTCCCTCCGTCCCCAGAGCCTCAGGCTGGGGGTTCAGCAGCACATCCAATGCTGGCAGATGGCCCACACACCACTGCCCCCGAACACTTGTTCATAGCCAGGAATAAAGATTTGCAGAGCTCCAAATAAATCACAGTTTAACTTCCCTGATCGAACCCGAGACCGCCGGAGCTGAGAGTTGCACGCGGCTCCTTCGCCAGGCGGCTTCAGGAGGGTCCCCCCGGTTCAGGAACACGAACAGCATCAATAAATTGGGCTGCTCAGCACGGCCCTGTGGCAGCTCCCACACTGCTCCAGTCGATAGGAAAGATTTCCTCTAATAGCTTTGGAAAAGGGCTGGAGCACAGAGCCGGCTGCCAGCTCAGGGGAGTCACAGCAACGCGACGCTCTGAGCGCCTGGAAAGCAAGAAAACGATGGAGAATGAAACAGAGCACGGCCTGAAAAACTTAACTGAGTGTAGCAAAACCAGGCCTGAAGGGTTAACTCTGAATGCACACCCTGAGTAAAGAAATAAGAGAACTAGAACTCAAGGACTGACAGAAAATAACACATACAGAAATCTGACACACTGACACAAGAACATAAAGGAAAGGAAATAATAGAACACTAAGAACGCTATCATACACCTAAATAGATATATGGTAAGAACACAGGAAGATAAGGGGGAAAAGGAGGATCAGGGTCCAGAAACTCCTGCCAGATGTTCAGAAACCCCTGCCAAATACATCTAGTAGTCAGCCAAATTAAAGAAAGTTCAAAAGTTTACCTGAGAAAGAGGAGTAAAACTAAGACCCCTGAGGCTGAAGTAACAGGATGTGCCACCAAGATTATCCCCAAAATGAAGACCGTGCCCCTGACTCCACCCTAACTCTGCCTGTTGTGAATATTATAACTAGATGTTGCAATACTATGAAGATTCATGGCAAATGATGTAATCTCTTAACAAGAATTGTATAAATAATCCAGCTGTTCACTGCCTGCTTTGGAGCTCTTTGTCCAGCACGAGCTGGGAGTTCCCCAACGCTGCTTTGCAATAAATACCTCCTGCTTAAAGACTAAAAACTCTGTCTCTGAGCAGTTCCTCTGCGCCTTTTGGGGCAAAATTCGGCATCAGAATGCATGGATTTCCTCAACTGAGGAAAAGGAGCACGGAAATATTAATTCAACTATGTGAAAACACCGATTATTAATATTTTCAGCTAGTTCCTTCTCTCAGCAAGCAGCTCCACTGCCTCTCACCATCCATGTGTCCACACATGTACCCAGAGATCCATAGGAACAACCACTTCTTGATTTCTGCACCAAAGTTACTTCCCTGCCTCTTCAGTAAGCAGAGGACAAAGGCAATATGCCTCTGCAAGGCCCAGGAATTCTGTGACAGTAAATCTGATGTCACTTCAGATTACCAAGTTCTGCCTAAAGTGCAACATAAGCCCCACAGACCAATTTCTATCCTTTTTTTTAGTATTCCTGCCTACATTGACAATGTATAAATGAGCACAGATGTTGTCTTAATGTATTTAGGGAGACATAAATCTGAAAAAAAAATCATCTTTCTTCTTCACTAGCAATCAAATCCTGTTTTGAGCTAAAATAAACATTTGGGGAAAATACTTAAACACCAGAGGATGAGCTAAGAGTGTACAATTTGGCTGAGTAATGAGTAAATAGGGGCATGAACTACCTATAAATATTTGATGAATGAGCTGAAGTAGGAAAAAAATTATGTAGGGTGATGTAAGGGGGTACAGCTTAAAGGGATGGGTCTTCTTGACCATGAGATAGTAGCTTGTGGAATAAGACTGTGATATCAGATTTTCTCTCATGGGGAGAAATATAAACACTATAATATAGATTACTTCAGATATGATTGGAGAAAATACCCTAAAAGCTAAAACATGCAGCAGATATTCCAGGATTTGAGGAGAAAACGTGGAAATAAAATTGTGGCAACGGTTCCAGCTCTTGCCAAATGCAGGTGAGACAGTTTTCCTACCATGG
This sequence comes from Pseudopipra pipra, assembly GCF_036250125.1. Taxonomy (NCBI): domain Eukaryota; kingdom Metazoa; phylum Chordata; class Aves; order Passeriformes; family Pipridae; genus Pseudopipra; species Pseudopipra pipra. The sequence continues at coordinate 2,397,035 of NC_087558.1, read as the reverse complement.
ACACCAAAGGGGACAGCAGAAGGTGCCACTCAGGCTCAAGTCCAGTTAAGCTGATCTGACCAGCACAAAATGTCCACTTCTTGCACAACAATGGCCCCAGTCTGTAAATACATTTCTTCAAGCAGAAAATGCCTCCTGACCTCAAAAGAGGGGTTTTTCATACCCACCACCCAGCAGTGAACAGGAATTATTGACCTTCCTTGGTCCTCCTGTGCAACAAATGATTCATAATCAGAGGCTGAGGTGATTTTTCATCTCCTTTCTATATGTTTACAAAGGGCAGATTTGTAGTGCTTGCCTTGGGCTAAGGTTCTCATCTAACTGCCAAAATTGATGTGATGTATCTTTTTTACCTTTTAAATTTGCCTGCAAGTCCACATTATTACATATATTATATATATCTATATAGAGAGATATATTATTAGATATATACCAATAAATAGATGATACATCTCCATTTAAATACATAATTTGCATATATTCATGTAAGGAAAGACTGGACATGACACTCAGTGCCATGATGGTGTTTGGTCACAGGCTGGACTCAATCTCAGAGGTCTTTTCCAACCTAACAGATTGTGTGATATATACATATATAAATATACACAAATATACATAAATATGTAAATATAAATATATATAAATATATATAAATATATATAAATATATAAATATATAAATATATAAATATATAAATATATAAATATATAAATATATAAATATATAAATATATAAATATATAAATACATAAATATAAAACCTGTGGTGTGCAGAGAAGAGGGTTCTCAAGCCAAGCTTATTGAGATTCAAAGTACAACAGACCTTTTTACCATCAGATGAACACGAATATTTTGAGGTAAATTTGCATTTCATAGCCAGGGGCATCATTTGCAGGTGACTGAACAATCAATTAAAACAGCTCGGGTAGGTTTTTCTGTGAGGTGTTTGGGTTTTTTTTCATATAACCAGGTCACTGCTGCTTATTCACATGGTTTGGGGCATTTTAGACATTAATAACACAAAGTTTTCCTCAAGATTTCTGGTGCTGTCTCATGGGTTTACATTTTATTTTGCCCAAGCTGATGGAGGACCAAACAAGCAACTTCCAACACCCTGGGACACTGAACAGCCTTAGCAGAGTTATAGATCTGTGCTGCTGTGACCATATTTCTATATTATTAATTAAAATTTACAAATTAAATGCAGGCCATGAAGCCCTCACAAAATGTATCAATGGTGACTCCATGGACTGGAGTCTTTGGACTTTGGATAAAGTGAAAAATGAGTCTTTGAGGGTGGTAAAAACTTGGAATGTGTTGCCCAGAGAAGCTGTGGCTGCCCCATCCCTGGAACATTCAAGGCCAGGTTGGATGAGGTTCTGAGCAACCTTGTCCATGGAAGGTGTCCCTGCCCATGGCAGTGTGTGGAATGAGATGACCTTTAAGGTCCCCTCCAACCCAAACTATTGCCATGGTCTGAGTCAGCAAAACTGAAGGATTTGGGAGTTTTTTGAGCCTCAGGATCACAAAATCCCAGAATATGCTGAGTTGGGAGGGACTCACAAGGGTCATCGAGTCCAACCCTGAGCCCTGCACAGGACCATGCCCAGGAGTCACACCCTGTGCCCCAGAGGATCAGCCAAACACTGCTTTGCTTTCAAAAGCAATCATTTCCTGGTCTCTATGTTATTTATAACCGGTTTTCTATGGTTATTTCCAATTTCTCTGTCATGTTCAGCTGCATTTTTTCATCAGCCTCCCCTTCCAGCTCCAAGCCACTGCTTGGTGTGAGCCTGTTAAACAGATCCTGAACTCCACAGCCACAGTTACCACAACTCTTATTTCCATTAGTCATTAATAATTGTTCTTTCTTGGGATAGATATTTTTAGCTGTCTGAATAAAGACTCTTATCCATAACAGGGTTCAACACTTCTGTGATTGAGCTGCCTCCTTTTTTTATGGTTAGATTCTCAATCATGGAAAAACAATTTTATCACTAGAGCTGAGTCAATCATCCTAAAAAATACATGGTTAATGTTTGGGTTTATTTCTTTTTTCAGTAGCTGTTCATCAAACACTTGTGAATAATGAATGTATAACTTCTCATCAGACGTGATATGTAAATTCTGGGCTCGACCCATCCAGTAATTTATTTATCAAGAACAGTTTGAGCAGGGCATCAAAAAGCAGCAAATTAATTCTCTATCAACAGCCAATTGAACTTTCTGACTCTGTGTAGAAGTGTTTGCAAACCAGGGGCACAAACTGTTGTGGGTGAGAGGAGCTTTAGACAAAGTTTATTAGAGAAAGGACCCCCTTGCTTTCTAAACTCCTCCTGAGTCCAGTCTTAGCCTCAGACTTAGGCAACAGTTTAAGTCCAACTTTGTCCCACAGGGTTAAAGATGGCAAGCTGGGTATATTAATATAAATGAATTATTTATCATGACAAATGATCAGACAAAAGGTCTTAATCAGAATTATTTACCACAGAGCATAAAAGCTAAAACTCCTGGTAGGGTAATATAAAATAGGGTAGTGCACTATATCAAAGCAATTATGTCAAAGCAGTTATATCAAAGCAATTATATTAAAGCTGACAACAAGGAATAATCATTAATTAGAGGTTGATGTAACTCACCAAACCAAAGCCTGTGAGCAGATCTCTCTCTCTGAACCTCCAGGAGTGTCCCCATCACAAGGGAGAAACTCCACACACTCCAGGAAGGGTTAAGGTGGAAGAATCTGATGGTCTGGAAGTGGCCTGGGCTTTTAGAGCATAAAGGGACTGATTTAGTCAAGTGCCCAGGTCTGCTGAGCAACTCAGCTGCCAAATCTTTGCCTCACTATCAGGAGATTAATTTGGAGTTGATGAGCCAGATTGGTTTTAGCAGAATTCAACACCAAAACCTGGCAAAACAGGGCCTTGTTTGAGTTGTTTGACCACATTCCAAGAGCAAAATGTCCCGTTACACACACACACTGCCCAGGAAAAGCCAAGGCTTCCCTTCCCAACCTCCCTCACATTTCCAGCCAAAAACTCTCCAAACCCAACAACGTTCCACCTCAGGGATGTAAAACCTTTGCAAACCCTTCCCTCTTGGTTCAGCATTCAAATGGTTTCCTTGATTAAAATATAACCTCTCAGGTTTTTTCAAGCACCACCTCCAGTTTTGCTGTGGCCAAGGTTCAGCTCTCCTTTTCACTATAAATATTTGCAGGGGCTTGGAATAATTTGGTGTAGAGCACACCAAGTGTCTGCTTGGATGCCTTGGATTTTTCCTCCCTGCAGTCAATTTAAATCTTAGAGGATATTTTGTAGAGAGGCAAAAAAATAAAACTGCATCTCTTTCTATATATATATATATATATTTTCCCCCAATAGTTACACTTCAGAAGGAAAACAGAAAGCTTTAAATATAAATTATTATTCAGTGCTCACAAAAGCAATGGGAAAACAATACAGAGTATGGAAGTTTTATCAGCAAAATAATTCAGGTTTTGGATGGAGTGATAATAAAGTATATTATGAAGGGTGAAACTATTAAATCAGTATATTAATATAACTTTTCTAGGAATTTCAGGGTGTGCAATCTGCTTTCTAGATGAGAGCAACCGATGTCAAACAAGATTTATTTCACAGATGATTAAAAAGATCAAGAAATTCAGGCTCAAAATACTGTAATTTAGGTATTTTATGTGCAAGCCTTTACTTAATCCCTTTGAAGCCCATTGAGCTGCCTGTATATTTATTTACTTCCCATGAAAGAAGGATTTCTTTCTTATTTAAGGGGTGGTCAGAAACAGGGAGACAGTGAAAGTTTCACAGGTTTGGCTTTTCTATCTGAAGAGCTGGAGTTTGTCCAACTGATTCCAGGAATATTTGTCAGCCTTCAGAATTTTGTAATGCAGATGCTCTGCTTTATTGATCTGAATTTAATAATTAAAGCCTTGTCCTCGCATTTACAAAACAGAAGCATTTAAAGCCCCATGATTTAGTTATGTCATGTGTTGCTCTAGTAAAGCAATCAAGTGAATCACTGGTCAGTCAAATATGCAATGACATGTCTAAAACTATTCCCTTCACAGTTCATGAGGGGGAAAAAAAAAAAAAAAAGCTGGAATCGAGAACATTTTTGCAAATCAAACATCTCAGTTAAAAATGTCAGCCTGTATCAACTGAAATATTTTATCCTGGATCTGACAAGTTTAAGTAAGATTTGTGTGTCTGTTGGGTCAGGTTTGAAACCCAAATTAATTCTGGACCAGGAAAAAATCAGATTGCTGTCCTTTACAGAATGTCAGAGTATCACCCTTTTGCAACTCTGCTGCCAAAAAAAAATAAAGTAGAAGAGGTAAAGAAATGGAAATTGCCAAAGCAGAGGCTTTTGTGCAAAGAGTCCTGAGATGTTTTTTGTACATGACAGAACAAGGGGGAACGGCTTCAAAATGACAGATGGGAGGGTTAGGTGGGATATTAGGAAGGAATTGTTCCCTGTCAGGGTGGGGAGGCCCTGGCACAGGCTGCCCAGAGAAGCTGTGGCTGCCCCATCCCTGGAAGTGTCCAAAGCCAGGCTGGAGCAACCTGGGCTAGTGGAAGGTGTCCCTGCCCGTGGCAGGGGGTGGGACTGGATGGGATTTAAGGTCCTTCCAACCCAAACCATCTCATGGTTCTATGATTTGAATTTTTAAATGAGAAGAGGAGATATTTGATGTGTTTCACCAACATCGTCTTACTTATAAAAATTCCCATCGCTGCTGGTCCCCTCAGCCCTGGGTGTTGTGGAGACATTCTCAGCTCAAAGGGAGTGTCACCTCTCCACATCCCTGTGTTCAAAGCACAGTCTGGAGCTGCACAAAGGGAGGCCTGACAGTGCTGGGAGCTCTGAGAGGCAACATTTCCACAGCCTCTCTTTGTGCGGAGGAAGGAAGGAGGAAATCTTCGGAGGTGAAGTTGCTATAATTAATTTCCTGTGTGTGCACTTTGCTCACACAGTCAATTTGTCATTGTAGGGAATAATTTACTCCTCTCTCCACAGACTTCTGAGGAGCAAAGTAAAAGACTTCAGATATTGCAAAGTAAAAGACTCCAGGTATTGCAAAGTGTGCAATACTGATGATAAGGCAGAAAAATCAGTGCTCCTGCAAACCCTCCCATCGCTTTGAATCCTTTCTTCCAGCTGGGCTTGAAAAGAACTTTCCATCAAAGCCAGCAGAAAACTATATACAATTTTAAACCTTTGGCTGACCTCTTGCTTCCAAAGGGTTGTGGCTTAAACCTCTGGGTCCTTCCAGCTTTCTTTGTTCCTGTTAGAACTTCCCTGCCCGCGTCCTCCATCCCCCTGCATGGCTCAGCCTGGGCTCTCACTCAGCTCCCTCCTGCTCTGCTGGGAGCCCACACAGATGAGAGGCTCTGTGACCTTCCCTTCAAACACAAAACACAAAAGGGAAAGGATGAAACCAACGGAAGCAAGAGAAAGAGTTGTACCAGGCACTGCAAACCTGCGTCGGTGGGAACTGTGAGTCACAGCAAACCCACTGCACACAGAGCATTTTAACCCTCTCCCAGCAGCACAAGCAGAGGAGATTCTGTCCTTGGCGTGGCTTAGAATAGATTTCTTATCCTCAGGTGTGTTTAAAGCCCAGGTAAAACTGTTCTGGAACAAAGAGAAAATCAACCAAAATCCCAAGTCGCTGCTCTGTTCAGAGAGACTCCACAAAGTTTGGTTTAATAAAGAAGGAGTGAACTGACCTTGAAAGTTGGAGAATCAAGGAAGATTGTTAAAAGTACTGCTAGAGACATCAGTAGGAGTATTTTCATATCTATTCAGCTTTATTGCAAGAGCCAGACAACAAATTTTTGAGCTGCTCTTTAAAAGACAGGCTTTGGAAACAAGACAAAATATACACCGACTACATATTACACAATGCGGAACAACATCCTATAAAATACCAACCACAGTATTAAAATTTAGGCCATTTTTCATATAGAAGCATCTCAGAAGACACAGGAGGAAAAAAAAAAGATGTTATGAATAAAACTCTTAATAATATTTAACCATAATAAGAGAGAAGTAGGGAAAGGATGAAGAAGACCCGAGTGAGTCTTTGTGGGGATGGAAACCTTGCAGAGCCTCCTAAAAGTGAATCCAGTTTTAAGAGCACAGGCTTATGGAGGTGTTTAGAAATCACATCTTGCATCTCAAGACTTGCTAATGTTCAAATATGAGCATAATAACCCAGCTCACAGTGATGTTCTCCCCACTGCTGACTGTCTTTTCATTTTACAGCCCCAGTTAAGCACCGTTTCTTGGATCTCAACAACTTGCTCTTTTCTCTGCAGAGATTTTTTTTGCAGCAATAATCCGAGTTTTTCATTTGCAACAGCAGCCCATGGCTGATTAGGGAATATAACAACAACAACAAAAAAAATTGGATGTGTGGAGGTGCATTTTAGTTTTCAATTTATTTGTTTGCTTTTAATTTCTCAGAAATTCATCATGAGAGAGGATGGTGGGGGGAGAACGTGTTTTGCCAGTCATGCAGCAGTTTTGAACAGGGTGACTTTGAGTTCTGCAGTTTTCTCCCCACCCTTTGAACCATCACAGACAGATTTTGATTTCCAGAGTCACTCAGCCTTATTTTTACCTCGTGTGACTCAAACTGGAGACACTACATTGCACAGCTTTGGCTGAACGTTGCCAGAAGAGCAAACATTGGCATCATGAGGAGCCCCAAAAAGGGTGAAGGGTCCTTTTACATCAACAGGAATCTTAATTATTAGGACTTAAAACTAAATCTTGTCCTTTTAGGTCTTTAATTGAAAACTCAGAGGACCATTCAGAGAAAAAATGAGTTTAAGATCAACCAAGTAAATTTACCAGACCCAAAAATCAGTGAGGTTGTAGAAAATGGAAACATTCACTTGAAGTTTTCCAACCTCCTTGAATGGTGACCTTCCAAATTACACCATCTGCTCCTGGAATCTTATACATCTCTGGAAATCAGGGAATGGGAGCTCAAGGTATGAATTTCCTAAGGGTTACATTCCTGGGGGAAGCAGAGTTAGGGAAGCATGACCAATAATTTCCCAAGCTGGGAATCTCTGGAGTGATCAGCAAAGACAGTGAGGGGAGGTTTATGGTGTGGTGGGAATGTATGATGAGCAAACTCACTTGAAATGGAGGCTAAACCAGAGTTTGGCTGGCACTCAAATTTTAAATAGGGCATAAAAAGCTGTTACTTTATTATTTCACGAGGAACTAAAGGAAAGTAATCAAGAATACTTGTGTACAACTTCTTGTATAAAAAAAAAAAAAAAAAAAAAAAAACAAAAAACTGCAGAGGGACTGTAATTCAGATTTTGGAATCCAGCAGCTTTATGAACTAAAGCAGCAATAAATCCCAAAATAACAAAATGAAATAGAATTTAGGAAGCTATTTAAGAACAATTTGAATTAAACAGTGTATTAGTGAGCATTTGAATGAATCCATGTATTTTTATATTGCTACAGCTCTTGGTGGGATACAAACAGCAGGATAAAATAAGAAAGTAAAACTCCTGGAAATCACAATTACTGCTTTTTATAACAGCAATTGATATTTACAGCATTCCTTGCTCAAAGCTGAAATCGTGGCAGCTCTGTAACAACTCTTTGAAACCTGTTTACTACGAGACACATTTCCTTATAAGACTCATTCCAGGGTTTATCCCCCGTGCCCAAAAAATGTGGATGACCCTGATGTTTTATCAAGGCACAAAGGGGTTTGTCCCTATAGTGGCATATTTTACTATCCTGTAGTACTGTAGGTTCTGTGCAAATGAAAAATAACTTATCTGTAAGGACCTCTGTTATTATTTATTATTTCCACAGAAGAGCAGAAGGGCGTTAAGGGATTTTAAATGAAAGGTTCCTCTCAGAGAACAAAGTCTGAAGGTTCCTGGACTTGCTGAGCTTTAATCACCACAAACAGGTCCATGAGAGAGCCTCCACGGAAATGGGATCCTGGTTACACATTAAAGACTGAAATTAGGGGAAAGAGGCCCAGGGAAGGACAAAGCAGAGTGAGAGGGAATTTCAATGTGCTCTGGAGTGCTGAATATCAGCAAACACACCGTGCCATGGGGTGCAACAGGATGATTGCAACTGTGCAGTTATCACAATAAAGAGCTCATAGTCATAGATTCAATAAAATTAAGGTTGGAAAAGACCTCTGAGATCATCAAGTCCAGGCTTTGACCAAATACCACCCTGCCCACTAAACCACATCACAAACTACCACTTCTAGTTGTTGTTTGAAGACTCCCAGGGATGGTGACTCCCCCCCCTTTCCCTGGGCAGCCTGTGCCAATGGTTAACCACTCTTTCAGTGAAGGAATTTTCCCTGATATCCAACCTGAATTTCCCCTGGCACAACTTGAGGCCACTTCCCCTTGTCCAGCCACCAGTTCCCTGGGAGAAGAGGCTGACCCCCATCTCACCACAAGCTCATTTCAGGGACTAGAGAGAGATAATTGCAGCAATTCTATGGAAAATACATTGGCTTAATTGATGAAAAAAAAATGTTAAACTTACCTTAAGTATAAAGTTTACTCTTCCATGAGAGTAAAAAGCTTTATCACAAATATTATTGAACTAAAATTTCAAACTGCCTTTAAGGCCACGCTGTGTGTCCCCATCTGACCATGTGAGAGGGGAATTGGCACAGCAATGATTGATCAACTTGCCTTTATAAACTTCATAAAAGCAGCATGTTAAAAATCGAGGAGTGTATCACCAGTGCACTGTTTCACTCAAATATTTTAATCAGAAAGCTTTGCATTGAGATAAACAGGGAGGTATTAGTCTGTCTTGCACCTCTGGCAGTGATTTCAGTCGGTGGAGGGAAGGTGTAAGACATCAAAGCCAATCCTCCTCTGATGTTGGTGGTAGCAGCCCACACCTCATCTGACATGTGTAATTAGGATCTCAAGGTGCAAGGGAGTGAAGACTCAGCTACAGCCTTTTTAAGAGAGAACAAAGAGCTGGAGAGATGCTTATATTTAGCCTTGGTGTACTTTTGGGTTTTAAAGCAAGCAGAAGTGTTAAATACATCCCTATGAATAGACTGGGGAAAAAAGGGGGCAGGCCAAGCAGAGCCAGCAACTCTACACCAAAGGGCTGAAGCAGACAGAGCAAGATTTTCTTTTTGTGCTTTGATTTCTTCTTTCTCCCTCTCTCAGTGCTTATTAACCTCTTCCTACCTCCCAAAGCAGCCCCTTTTCCACAGCACTGCTGTCCGTGCAGAAAGTTTGGCTTCTCAGTGTGCCAAGACTGCTCTGTCCCCTGCCCTTCCCTCCCAGGGACCAGCACCTCGGGATGCAGCTCCAAAAAGGGACTCAGCTGAAGTCCTGGCTGGGGACAAGTCCTACAACTCCTTCTTCCAGAGGCAGCACTGTTGATTCCCTTTCCTGACAAAAATCTGTCTGGTGTGTGGGTTTGACAGCTGCCAACACTGGGAATGACAGGGAAAGGAGAAAAAATTGCCTAAAACTCTCCTCCACTTCTTGCTTTTCCAGTGGATTGTTAGATTTGCTAAAGCCAGCAGTGGACAGCAAATGTTCATCACACACAACACCAAAAAGAACCCTACAAAACCCATGGAGAAGCCAACAGTTATCAAATTAATTTGTTACACATTGCTCAGCCAGAGATGGTGTCTTAGAACAATTCCAGAGACACCAGGATCCTAAGCCTGCTCTTTTCTCCAGCAGCTTTTATGTCTCATACCCAGATTTATCTTAAGATATAGAAATAAAATTTTACATGAGACTTCCCCAATTTGTTATCGTTCCAGGAAAAAAAACTTCTTTCCTGTCAGTATTAAAGGTGTGAGGTTCTGTAATTTCCAGCTGCAAGAAAGTAGAAATGAGAGGAAGGGGAGGAAAAAAGGATGAAAAAAGGAAGATGATAATTTAGGCTGACTAAGAGGAGAAACTTCTATCTCTGAACAGACAGATACAATAAACTTTGAAATAACAGATTGGTCAAAACACCAGAAATAAACTGCAGAGAACAACTCCTGCACTGACAGGAGATGAACTTGTAACCAAGTAGCTTTTATCCATCTCCCACTTCTGATTGCACCAATAGAGGAGGAGAGGGTTTGGATAGCAAAGGAAATTGCTTTAGGGAATTTAGTCTCTCTATCAGCTATTTGCCCTCAGGGATGTTGTTATGAAATGAAAAACACCTCCTCGAGCTGCCATAATGGCAAAATGAAAGAGAAATTCCTATTTGGAAGAAAATGTCTGTCAGATGTTTATGAGATGGGGGGAGACAATAACATCAGAAAGTCAGATTTGAGCAGCCAGAAATGGCTCTGGTGTGACTGGGCCAGCAGGAACCTATGACAAGCAATCTGTCTTTGTTTAAGGATTAATTGCCACCTTTCAGCAACATAGGGTTTCCATCAGTGGGAAGCTTGAAGAGAGATTTCTTGAAAGGCAGAATTATCCTTGTGATGTCCCAGTGGCTTCAGAAAAGTAATTGAGGCTCCTGAAAAGAGAAGGAGCTTCTGTGAGTGCCACTGCACTGCCAGGAACAACCTTTTATGCATCACTAATCCATTTGTGGTGTTGTCATTGGCATATAGGGGCATTTATTATGTACAAAATACCCAAACAAGGGGCTTCTTACCTTGGGAAGAAGGAGCTCAGTTTGTCTGGAGGGGAAAAGCAGAGTTGTCCTATGTCTTAAACTACATCCTAAAATATTGTGGTGTTTGGAGAAAGGCAGAAAATCCCTCAGGAGATGCTCTGAACATCTTTTGGGTGCTCTGTTTTCCCCCTCTACCTCAGGGCCACCTCATACCACCTGGGACAGGCCTTTGCCAGGCACGACACAAATCTTCCCAGATTTCCAATAAAGTCTCACAACACTGACACCTCTGCAATAACAGTCTGGTTCCCTTGCAGAACCATGTCAGCAGATTTTTTCCATGTCTGTGTTCCCGGGGAAACAGATCCTGAAGTGGCAGAACAGCAGGAACAACCTCTCCTGCAAAAAGGGAAATCCAAGAAAAATATTTCTTGTTCTCGTCATCCCAAGTTTTTAAGTAACAGACCTTCCATGGAGGTGGTGCAGAAAACAGGAGCTTCAAACATCATTTACCAAAGCCAGAAAGCTCAAAGTTAAAGAAATCACCAGAGAGGAAATCTATATTTAGCACTCCACAGACAGATAAATTCATTTAGAAGAATATCCCTTTCTGAAACATCTCCAAGACTTTGTCTTAAGAACTGAAGTCACTGAGGCCCCCAGGGAATTTTACATCAATAAAACAAGTTGTGCCTCTCCTGCAACTTTTATGACCAGAACCATCTCCTTCCCCCCCTTCATCTTCATTCCTTCCTGCTCCTCCAGTGCCCTCAGCTCTGTAACCACTGAAGGCAGGAACAAAAAGTGAGGATTATACAGGTCTTCCCAGATAAATCCCTAAATTCCCTTTCCACAGACATCCTTCCCAGCTGGAATGAAAGCCAAGACAAAGACCCAGAGCTGATGTGTGGTTTGGTGACCCAGACCCCTCTCAAGAGCCAAGAACTGGTCCAAGAGGACAAACTCCTTCCACACCCCCAGCTGAACAACATCCACCTCGGAATGATTTCACCAGCTGCTCAGAGCCCTGGCCTTCAGATGGCAGATTGAATTTTATATTCCCTTATGCAGATGCAAACCCAATATTTAAGCTCAGAAATTGAATATCTCCCCACACTAAATTTCCTCTTTTCATAGACTGCAAGGATCAGAAGTGCAGCTAATGTTCCAGGTGCTCTGTTGTCATTCTGGGGCCCAGTCACTGAGTTTTACAAACACCCAAATGGAACCAAAGTCTGAAACCCAGTGACTTTTATCATCCTGTTGACTGGGAAGCTGAACTTTTCCATTAACACGATCCTAAATGGAAATTCCTCATTTATAAGGTGATATACATTTATATAAGCAGTAAAATATTAACAGTAGATTTGTTCAGCAGGTTAAAATCGTGCTTTTAGCAATCAAGAGATAATCAGTTTGCCATTCCACAAAAAGCTGGATTGAAACAGCTCTTAAATTCCTCACTTTTCCTATATAAAAAACCATTCTGGGAACATGCATGAAGGCTCCTGGTACAAGTGATTCTTCCAAGCATTACACATCATTTCAAGAAGAATTAAACTCTCACCCTCCCATTTTTTAGCTCATACAAGTTTCATCAAAATCATGATTTAGAGAGAAGCAACGAACAGCAACCCAACTCCTCACAAAAGAAAGTTTTCACAAATAGGTGGTGACAAACCCCAAAGTTTAAGATATAAACCACTAAAACTGTGAAATATCGTCCTGTGGTTTTAGAGCATGGAGCAATGAAGCAGTAATTTACAATTAAATACCACATTTAGCAGGCTGTGTGTTCAGAATAACAACTCAATAATATAATGCAATAATAACTCAATAATAGGATATCCAATGCACTCCTAGGAAATGAATGTTAATGATCAGCCTGTTTATTAATGGCTAAAATTGAAAGTGCCATAAACTCTTCCTGGGCTAATCAGTAATGATGCATTACTCATGTTATTTCCCATTAAAAAATTAATTGTTTCTATGCATTGTACCTGAAGTGCTCAGAGGTGTAGTTTTGTCCTCAAATGTATGGGTAGAAATTTCTGGAAAAAAACCAAAACAAAACAAAAAAAAAGAAACACTCAAAAAATCCCCCACAATCTCTGCTGCATCCTGGATTCACACACTGCTTTAGAAACTTTAGAAAGAGGTTATTTCCAGAATTGTTCATCACTCACAGTTCAAAATAACTGGTTGAGTTGAAGCCACCAGTTCAAAATAAGTGGTTGCTTCCAGCCTGGTTCTGCTCCCACCTCCAAAACCTTCACTGTACCCAGACTGAGGATTAAATTTCCAAAAGGTCCTTTGGAAAAGCATTTTATTCAAGTGTTTAAGTTTCTATTCTTGATTTATGCCCTCACCAGAAGACCCAGCTGCCAAAAAGAGATTTTACCAATGACTGATGTCTACCCAGTGTCATTATATATCAAAAAATGAAGGGTTTAGGTTGGAAAAGCCCTCCAAGGTCATCAATTCAACCCTTAACCCAGCACTGCCAAGGTCACCACTAACTCATGTCCCCAAATGCCACATCCACAGGGTTTTTAGATCCCTCCAGGGATGGGGACTCCACCCTTGCCCTGGGCAGCCCCTTCCAGGGTTGGACAACCCTTTCCAGGAAGAAATTGTTCCTAATAGCCAAATTAAACCTCTCCTGGTGGGAATCTTTGTTTCTGCAGCGACATGCCAGCTGCTACATTTGTGAAGTTTGGTGTAAAATCTGTGTTTTGGTCTATGAGGAGCAACTGTGAAGTTCTGCAGTCCCTTCCCAGCCCTTTTTTTTTTGATGTGTGTGTTTTCACATCTAGTCTGTCCATCCCACATCCCAGTTCCTGCAATTCCTGCTGCCCACACCCATCCAACTGTGAACACATTGACTCACTGCAGCCCAACTGCTGCTGAAGAGTGGAGAGAAATCCATGATAAAGGACCCTGGAGACTGGAACTCTGAGAAAATTCCCATGAGAATCAGTCCACAAGATTTTTCCAATCATGGAATAAGAATTAATTGGAAGCACAGTTACACTTTAATACTGAAATTATTCACCAGGCAAACAGGTTTTCCTAGTCTAGTTTTTGTTTATTGAAGAGTAAGTGATATTTGGGGGGGTGGGAAATGGGGGGAAAGTGGGATTTATTCTTTTTAAACCTGATCTTTTCCTCTTTGCCAAATTATAAACTTCTCCTGGTTTATCTTCTTCTGATTTTTTCCCCCTAAATTTTGTAGATGAATTGTCATCTTCAAGTCAACTCCTGAAAGGTGCAGTTATTGAAGGAAAGGTGCAGAATACTGAAGGAAATACTCTATGGTAGATGTAATGGATACACTGCAGATTTCAAGATATTCTTCCTATATCTTTGTGTTCATTTAATAATTGGGAACTTCAGCAGAGCCTCCTGTTTGAATCTGGGTGATCCCATTTCCTCCCATTCCTTGCTTATATCGAGTCAGAGACTGGCACAAATATTGTGTAAAAAGCAGTTTGGATTTTACAACCTGAGACATTTGGAACAAAAAGAATCCAAGTGCCCATTTTCTGCATTATCCCCATTTAGAGTTTGCCACAGATCATCTGAGACCTGTGAAAATCAGGCACAAGGCTGCAATGCCACATTTCTCCACTCCTGAGAATTCAAGCCTTTTCTATTACATTCTTGTTTTACATTTTGCACACCAGTAAATTTATTTCTCAGTCAGCAACTGAAGGGGAACCTGAAAACAGCATTTTTGGCCTTTAGACCAAATCATTACATCAAAACATAAAAGCCACAGGCTCGAGCTAACAAGGGAAATACCTGTATTACCAAAAGGACAGGTTTGCTACAATATGAGAGCCTAGTTGCAAAATGCTGAAAGTGTTGTAAATCCTAAATTGAATTTAGTACAAAGACATTAAGCTCCATGAAAGCTGCCATTAAGAGCACTTTTTCCATTGCTCTGCTGTGTCGTGAAATCACAGGAAATGAATAAAGAAATACAAGGATGCCAAGAAATGAGACTTAAAAGATAACATGTACTGATAGTCTGGGTTGTTTTGCTCGAGCCAAAATGAAATTTGAAGGTCTGATTGTAAAGATAAATGCAATTAATTATTTCAGCAAGTAGGAAGCGAGGTCTCACCTTTGCTTTGAATCAAAGCTTCTTCCTGCCCTGCTGCTCTTTTCCATCCTTTTCTCCCCAAGTCAAGATGAAAGAGGTTTTCCTGGACATCCCAGAGCTAGGTCTCTTGTGTGACAGAAGCCTCACAGAGGCAACACAAACCAGAACAAAGGAATATAAATATGGGGAAGGTTTTGGACACGGCTGATACAACACATGCAAGGAATAGCAAACTTCCAAGAAACCTGATTTGGGATGTGTATGGGGGGGGGTCAGAGCAACATTCCCAGCCCTACATCAGCTTGAACAGCCACCCCAGCCCAAAAAGGCAAAATTGCCATTGCTGTGAACGTAAAAGGAAACCAAAAGACCTTTTTTGACACGTGGTAGCTCTTCTGTTCCACTGCAATATAACAAGGCTTGGCCTTTTCCTGCAGAGCAGCTCACACTGGAGACAAGAGAAATCTGTGGGAAATAACTGTCCTCAAAAGACAAACTTAGGCATTTTAAGGCAGGTTTCTAAGAGTTCCAAACCTTTGGCCTTACTCCCACCATAATCCCTTCCCTACAAGTGATTCCTGCTGCCCATGGAGATGGAGTACCATGGATGCATCTCCTCCTGTCACACCACCATGCTGGAAATGTCCCATCTGCCCCTTCCCTCTGCAAACATTTCTCTTTTCTACGAGTGCCTGTGCTGAAATATCCCCATTTTCCACAAATTTCTGCAACAGAAGTCCTTGCCTTCCTTTCCCTTCCTTCAAATTCTGCTTTTACAGCCTCTCAGATTATTCCACTGCAACAGTCTCACTCTTTGCACTCCATCCCTCGCCTCCCCTCTGTCTGCTGCACAAAAGAAAGTTGTTGGAATTCATTCTTTAAGTTTTTATTTCCACAAACACTTTTTTTTTTTTGCCATTCCATCCCTTCCAACTGCCTGCAGTTGGCAATATTCATGTTTTTTCAATAAGGCCACGGCTCCTGTACAAATAACCAAGCACAGTTCCAAAGATAATGATGCTCTCCCTGTGCCATCGCTCACCTGGGGTGAAGGTGAGCATGTAAACCAGATGTTTTGGGCAAACAGCACATTCCTGAACTCCTGACCTGGCAAAAGCTGCTTCTGAGTATCTGAGGAGCTGGAGGAACATCCTGCATGATTTATAACAGCAGATACAGGACAACAAACAGAGCATTATACAGGAAAACAGGCTGTTGTTCACTTAGTATTGTTATTTATGGATACCTGGGCAATATTCACAAGTGTTTCTCCTATTTAAAACAATAACTCTAATTATTTTAATTGCTCCATAACATTTATTGATTTTTTTTTAATCAGGCATGCATTGAGATTCAGTGTGGCTTTGTGGAAGTAGGGGAGGAGGAAACCAGATAAACAGTCATTTTTCTCTGTTATTTATGCAAATATAATCCACTAAGCAGTAGATCCACTGTTTACACACAATGCCTTATTCTTGCAAGTAAGAACGTGGGCAAAATGCTGGGAAATGCCTGTTTATCCCTCTCTCATCTGCAAGTCAGATCAAAGTATCAGCTGTTTCAAACAGCTCCCTTTGCCCAGGGAAGGGAATTCCATGGAGCGTTTCCACACTGCTCTGATCCCTGCTAAAATATAGTAGGTTTTTTTACATGAGAGTGGAAAGAAAACACGTGGAAGTGAGAGGAAAAGCTGTCTTTTAAAGGACTGCAGTAATCTCTTTGTGTGTGCCCAGGGATCAGAGGAGAAAGGATTAAAATACTCTCAGTAGCAACTTTCACAGGGAGAAAAGTGGACACGTCGCTGTGAACGACACTGTGAGTCCAACACGAGCCCCTGGGACACTGATTTGTGCTTGGCCAATGATTTTCCCTCTCATTTTTTTATCCAGCACAGGGCTGTCCCTTTCTCAGGCCATTTGTAGGATCTAATTATAATTTTTGGGGACATTTTTTTTAAAAAAAAGCCATTTTCAGCAAAAATATTAAATTAAATTTCGCGTCAGAAGAGTTTATAATTTCAGCTCTTAACCAAAAACAATTAAACACACCTAAGCGTGTTTTAAATGACTGGGAGTCACCACAGGAGAAATCAGTTTGTGGGTTAAAGGTTTGGAGAATCCATGTGGATGTCACCATTCCACCTACACATCTAAGGGTGGTGTCAGCCATCCAACGTGTTCCTGGATTGATAGGAACCAAAGTAAAGTCATTTTTTTAATAACTGTCATCACTTACCTACAGAAATATTGTTTTGGGGAAGATTTTTTTAAGATTTCACAAAGATATGTGGAATCAAAAAAGAAGGCAGGTGGCCAGGAGGGAAATCTGGAGAAATAACAACACATGCAATTTAAAATCCATAATAAATATCAACTGTATTTTCTAGGAAAACCAGCTCCAGCATTAGATAATCCAATTGCTAAAGTGAGATTAAAGAAATTTCTCAAGGAAAATAAAAGGTTTTATGGGATAAGTCGATATTACTTAATAAATATCCTTCTCCTGAGTCTTTCCTGATGGAGGAAATGCAAACACTCCTTGCTGGTGCTGCCAGAGGACAACCAGAGGTTGTCATTTATTTCCTCCTTCATCCCAATCACAGAAATTGCACCTGCAGGTAAAGCTTGTTCCTCCTCATCTCTTCTGCCAATTGAAGGGGCTCCTGAAACCTGCCTGAGAGGATTAATAAAAACTTTATCTAATTCAGTTGATGTGTTTAATCCTCAGAAAGGTCCAGTTCTTGCCTTGAACGTCAAAACCACCAAGGAGAAGTGGCCTCAAAGGGCAAATTGTCCCACAGCCCAGGACACGGAATTTTATTTAAATTTCAGGAAATAAGCAGAGAGACAAAAGGGAACCTTGATGGAGATGGGGGGAGGAGGTTTTAATCCATCATTTGAATACATTTTTCATTTGTGCCTGTATTCAAAATCCCTGTGTTCAGTGGGGCCTCAGGACAGCTCTGCCCACAAAAGGCAAGAAACTCCTTAATCTTTCAGATCAAGACATAGGCTTACATGTCCAGAGGGGGTTATAGCCTTTATTTTCTAGACTGAATGCCCCATTTAATTCCAGAAGACTGCCCAGTTTATCAAATATTCCAGAATATCTGTCCCTTATTCCATGACCTTTTTGGGTCCCTTCCAACTCAGCATATTCTGTGATGCTGTAATTTGGGATATCACACAAATGGGGTGTGGAACAGCTTCCCAACCCCACAACACACTCAGAGGCTTTAAATTCTATTCTCTCCCCTTCAGAAAAGATGAACTGTCTCCTCACTTCTCTGACTCCAGAGAAAGGATGATTAACAGAGTCCAAACATGTTTTATCAGGTGAGTCTTGGCAGCTGTAACAACAAAGGTTATTTAGGGGCACCTGAAAGGAGCAATAAAACTCAGCCTTTTTGTCAGGTGTGTTCCTGTACCACGGACAGCAGGAATGACTGACACATGAAGGGGTCAAAAAACTCCTTTTTATGCTGCTGAATATTTGTCTTCACTCGGTTACTTCTTTTTATGCAGCTGAAGGTTTGTTTTCACCCCGTTGGGCTCCTCTCTCTCAGACTGGTGACACTCCAGACCTGAATGACAATCCCTCACAGTCCCTTGTTCTTCTGTCTGTCATGTTTGGGAGATCACAGAAATGCAAGGAGCAATCCATATTTTAAACAAGCATTTCAGTGAAATGTATAGAACTGTAAAATACAGAGGACAGTTTGATGCTTTCCTCTGTTTATGCTGCATTGTGCCCAGCTGTATTTATAGCAATTTTCAAGGGTTTATAAAGCCAGAGAGCACAAAACCAAGAACAAAAATGCATTCAAGGCATCGGTTTTCATCATTACCAAGCCCCACTGAAAGCCCAGACAGATTTGTTTCCCTACTTCAGCAGCATCTCCCTCTGCTAAACATAACTCGGGGAGTTGATTTTGCTGGGAGGAGACACCAGAATCAGATTTATTCCACAGATTTGCATTCCTCTCCAAACACAGGATGTCTTTGAGTGGAACTCAGACATCCAATGAAAGAAATCAGATTAATCCCTTTGCAAAGGCAGCTCAAGGGGAAAGACCATCAGTTCTTTGTGTCCTGCTTTCACTCACATCCAAGTGATGGGATGGGCAAGGGGCACGTGAAACTCCACTCATGGGGATTATTTCATTGTTTGCAGTAAGTTTTGAGATCCTCCAAGGTGATGGAGGATCAAATTTACTGCATAACTCAATATGGACCTGGTGATTTAATGCCCAAATTCAGAGTCCTACGTGTGGATTCATCTTCCAAAGGGATCTGCTGGAACACAGAACAATTCTACACATATTTGCATGGGTTTTTAATATATTGCTTTTAAGTCCTTGAAATCTGATGGGTGAGAAATAGGGTGACAAGAGGCCAAGGAGAGTATAATCAGTGGCAGAAATTGGAGTGTGTATTTATTCCCTTTGCCTTGTTCTAAAATCAGCTGATTCTGAACTAATAAAGCCACTAAACTATCCAGAAAGAAATCAGGTGTTCATAATACTTGCAACCCTTGGGAAAGATGTCATGGAATGTGTAAAACCACGCAGAGTTTTAACTGAAATTAAAGAATACTCACCCAACCCAGTCAAAATTAATAGTGAAATGATCTGATCAAGAGCTGTCATTGAAAAAAAAAATCACCCAGAGTGTGTTAAATGGAGCTTTTCCTGATACTGCCAGCTTAACTTTTGGGTTTGAAACACATTTCCAGTCTACATTTATAAAGAGCAGACTGGCATTTGCTATATTTGCTTTCCCAAATCTCCAGGGATGTTCCAGGATGAAGCCTAAAGTCTCTGAGAACAGACTGAAATAGCAGCTGAAGATATTGCAAGATCTCAGGTTGCTGTACACCAGTAAAGCATTTTTCACTTGGAATTTAAACCTGCTCTTAAACAGCAACTTCTCACCTCTCACTTCAAGGAATGGCTTTTGAAAAAGCCGATTTTTTTAAGTGCACCGGGAGAAATTCCAGCTCTGAAGCAGCAGAAAGGAGCCAGGAAAATACCAAGACATGGGTCTTGTTGGTTGTGAAGTGTAGAAATCAGGTAAACAAGAACACATGGAACAAGTGATCACAAGAGTTGTTAGGAAATCTTCAGGAATCACAGCATCTCTTTATCCATTATTATCAGCAATCCCACCACAAGATCGATTGCCATCCCTGGATTAAAGAGCAGGAATAGCTGTAGCACCTCAAGAAATGTGGTTTCTTTGCTTTACCATCAAAAAAAAAGTTCTTTTTTTTTTTTTTTTTGGAAAAACATGATGTAAAGTTAGATAAGGAATAGATATATACCTGCATCAGATATATCCACGTGTCTTCATGGAGAGGCTTGATCCAATGTTCTTCCAGCTGTTTCTCAGGTTACTCCAGAGGAAGTTTAGGTTGGATATCAGGAAAAATGATATCCTGGAAAGGTTGGTCAGGCACTGGAGCAGTGGAATCACCTGGAGGAGATCAGAGAACAGGTGGATGTGGCACTGGGGGACGTGGGTTAGTGGTGAATTTGGGCTGAGTTAATGGTTGGGCTCAACCTTAGGGGTCTTTTCCAACCTCCTGTGATTTTATGGGACAACATTCCAAAAATCCCTGGAGTGCAGGTGGAAGCCACTTGCTCAAGTCAGGATGTTGGGACAACTGTAATAGGTATTTGAGGCCAGAAAACTGAGAAAAAGGGAGCTTTTTCCTGACTGGCTGTGACTCCAAGGATATTTGGTGCTTCTAGATTCAAGGGTGGGTTTTAGACCCCAGAATTCCAGGTCTGATTCCAACCTAAATCTGTTCCATTCCCATTGCTGCAGCACGAGTCCATCCTAAATCAATCCTAATCCAGCTCAGCTCTCCCTGGACTCCTGAAATATGGAACACAACAAGTTTGAGCAACTTCCCTTCTTTGTACCACAGATAAACTAAAATCATCTTCCTTCCTTGTTTCTGATTCAAACAACTCCAATCTTGAATTCACAAGTTCTCCCATAATAATTCAAGTATTATTTCCTTCCTGGAATTCAAAACTTGGTTTGTTTTTCTGAGCAGCACTAAAACAGGCAAAAATCCTTGTTGGGTTTTGTACCCAGAGCCATCAAATATTTTTTTTTTCCTTTCCACACTCATTAACTATTTTTTAACCTTAATAATGCACATACATATTTTATCTTTTATCCTCCTAGTTCCTGTAGATCCCTCCAACATCTTTTCTTGTTTGGCCAAATAAATCTGAATAATTTCATCAAATCTGCCTAATTTTGCTCCTGTTGTTCAGCACTTTCCCCGAGCTCATTAAAAACACATTTAAACCCAGTCACCCTGGAACAGAACTGGAGGTTCTCCCCTGAGAAACTTTCCCTGTGTAGAAAAATGATCACTTCATTCCTAACTTGTTCTGTCTTTTGGTAACTTTGTAATCAATCATTTTCTTTACCCATCTCTCTGTTGCCCCACACACCTGGAAACTTGGCTGGATACACAAATGAAGCAGAACAAAAAAAGGGGGAAAACAGCTTTC
This sequence comes from Pseudopipra pipra, assembly GCF_036250125.1. NCBI lineage: Eukaryota > Metazoa > Chordata > Aves > Passeriformes > Pipridae > Pseudopipra > Pseudopipra pipra. The sequence continues at coordinate 2,375,758 of NC_087558.1, read as the reverse complement.
AAGTGATCAAAACATGCATTTGTTACATAAAAACTGCTCAAAGATTTGTTTGTTTTGTTTTTCATAATCAATTAAAGTGGATATTTAAGGAAAACTGAATCACACTTTAATATTTTCTGTGAATAATTTGAAATTATTATGGTTTAATATTAAATGCAGAATCATCCTTTTCTATGTTTCACATTGCAAGTAGCCCTTAAATACTACCTACAGATTGCTCAGAATTTTTTTGGTGGTCATGATATTTTCTTCTTTAATTCCTTTATTTTTTTTCCTTTTTCAAGTATTCCAGTATTTAGGTATTTTTTACACTTTCATTATTATTCACTCAATGAAAAAGACATTAATTACATTTCCAGGCCAAGTTCTTGCTTGACTTAAATGTGTCACTACCTCATTCCTTTAGGCTGACACCACATTTCTCACCAATATTCCCCATTTTACCTGAAGTTTGTTTGAAAACTTTGAGCTGAAAAGGCAAAAATTGCAGGGAAATCTATTGTACAGAGAATTTAATCCTTATCTTCTGAATGGAGCACATTCCCTGCTCAGGAAAATAATAATAATCATCATTATCATCATGAGTTGACACTTTGAGTGATGTTATTCCCAAGAAGTCCAAACTTTTGAGGTAAAAAAAAAAAAAAAATCACCAGGATTTTTTCATAAAGTTTGAGTAGTGCCCACTCACCAAGATCTAAGTTAATTCATTATTTTCCTTGGCCTCTCATGGACACTTCCAAGGTTAAATCCTCAAAACCTGGAGGAAAAAACTAGGACATTTGAAAGGCAGTCAGGAACTGATCATCCATGCCCTGCCATTTAGGATGTAAAAGTCCATATAATTTATTCAGATACAGAAAGCTCACATAAAATAAACATGAAATGGAGGATAAGACAATTTTCCTGCTATTCCTCTGTGGGTTCTTCTGCCCTTTTCAACTTTCAGTGTTTTAAAAGAGTCAATTTTATATTTCAGTGTAGCCAGAAGTTTGGAAAAGTCCCTTCTGTTTGTTTCTACTCACCCAGTTGCTTTAACATTAAGGCTGAGCTTAATTATCTCTCGAAAATATTCAGAGTTTTGGGTGAATTTCTGAAATATATTTTAAAAAACCTGCATCCTGTAGTTGGTAAGTCATTCTGAAATTTCAGAACTTTATGATTTTCAGTAAAATCTTTTTCTACTCTGAGCCAGCGGAAGCTGAAAATCCTTGAGAGCTGAGTTTGACGAAGAAAAGAAGTTTAATTAAAAAGCCACCTCTGCAAAATGAGCATCACCTTCAAGGCCACAGAGGCAGAGGCAAAATGAAACAAGGCTGGAGGCAAACACAGCATTACATATATATATATATATTTTTCTTTTTTTTTTTACTTTATAGCCACAAGTTTTTTTTAGCACGTTGTGGTGAGGGAAATTACCCAGCTTTCCACCAAAAGTTTACAGCACAATAAAATCGGATAAAAAAAGCTAAAAACAGCTGCAAAAAGAAGTTTAACACACACAAACACACTCACAAATCCAAGCTGGGCAGACAAGGCAAAGCCTTCCAAGAATATTATGGAGTAAGTTGAGCACTTCCGTGCCATGGATACAACACTGTAAATCTTGTTTTATAGGATGAGTATTTAGGGACTTTAGGAAGCACCAAACTTTCCTGCAGTTTTATCCATTCCCTGAACACCAGAGCACTTCTCACAGATGTTACCACTAAATTCCCATCTAACATTGATTGATATATAAACTGGTTTTATGGGAGAGCAGCAGCTCCTGAAAAAGAAGGGGAGGGAGGGGGGAGCGAGACAGGACAAATTCCAAGAGATATAAGAGCATCAATCAAGGCAGGTATGGAGTGCTGGTGACTGGCAGACACAGGGGATGTGTGGTACTACAGCCTCAGCACCAACAAATGCTCCAACATAAAGTGGAAAATTGCTATTTTGTGGAATTTGATGGAGTTAGTGCCGGGGAAAGGTGAAAGTTGGGGAAATAATCAACCAGGGGAGGAAGAGCGAAGCCCCGAGGTGGAGGAAATGGTTGATATCTAAGATGGAAAGGGGGAGAAGGGATGGGGGTAGAAAAAATGTTTGAGCATAACCTTAATGCAGAAGCCATGGATTTGTGATTTCCTCTGTGAACTACAAGGATGTTCCTTCACCTCAAAGCACACATGGAGTAGAACTCTGCATCTGTAAAATGTCAGTTCATGACTACTGAAGAGACATATTTATTGTTTGTGTGCAGTTTCCTTACTTCCCCCCTTCCCATTCCTATCTACAAGCAAAATTATTCAAAAGATAAGAAAAAAAATGTCAAAGGGCAAGAATTACATCCCCTCCAGTGGGTGCAAATTGTCTCAGTAATTGCTTGGACTTCTGCAAAGACCTGCCAAAGTGGGAATTACCTGTGAGTGTGGCAGATTTAATTAATTAATTACCTGTGAGTGTGGCAGTGTTAATTAATGGTTTTTTCTCTGAGGGGACTGTCAGACTGAATGGACTCTTCCCCTGTCAGCTGGAAGAGAAAACCCTTTTCATGTTCTGTTTGTGGTGTCCCAGGAAAGAATATACTAAATATGTGGGTTTAGACAGATGATTCTCATCTCCTTGCAAATGGGAAGTATTTTTCTTGAATTACTACTTGAATTACTATGTCACTGTTGGTGCCATGAGTGCATAAAACTTCTTCATTTATTCCCATTTCAGAACAAACAAGCAGTTTCACAATGTTCTCAGGCACCTGGTAGGATTATTGGGGTGTCCTGTGTAGGGTCAGGAGCTGGATTGATGATGCTTGTGGGGCCCTTCCAACTCAGGATATTCCATGGTACTGTGACTGTTCCTCAGCCAGTGACTACTTGTCACAGAGGGATTGCTCAGTGTGCATTCACAGCACTATAACTTCATTAATCATAAATATTTTACAGGATGAAAGCCAGGCACTGTTCTCTGCTGTCTCTGTGCACTCACTCATTAATTACCTCATTGCAGTTAACCATCAACAAGTTGTTTGGGTTTTCTTTTGCTTTTTTTTTATGACCTCCAAGCTTGCCCCGTGAGACCAATTTGCTGTTTGTAATTAATTACTTGTTGCAGCTTGTCAGAGCAATGCCCCTCGTCCTGGGAGAAGCACTTCTGTGCTCCCAGAGCTCTGCAGACACTTCCCTGCTCATTGTGATGCATTTCAAAACCTGGCACAAACACTGATATCGTTTTCCATCCTGGCAAAATTAGATTTCATGGTCCAGTTGTCAAAGGAATAACGGGAATCCATGCAAAGACCTGCCAGAGTGGGAATTACCTGTGACTGTGGCAGATGACAAGTGTTAATTAGTGGTTTTTTCTGAGGGGACTGTCAGACTGAATGGACCCTTTACCTGTCAGCTGGAAGAGAAAACCCTTTTCGCTGCTGACAGGCTCCATCTCCTCCTTGGGCTGTCAGAGCCCCACTTGCAGTCTCATAGGCTATGACCTGAAAGAGAAATCATAAATGCAATAAAAATGCTGGCATCTAATGTCCCTTTACAAAGACACTGGCAGGGACACGGAACTGAGAGCAGTTGTACAACCAGCAGGATGGGGGAGAGTTCAAAGGATTAAGCACTTTGCAGCCACAAAGAGGGGCTGAACAGGCTGTGCTAAAGCACCAACCCAACCCCTTGGCAGCCCCAACCTCTCCCAGTAAACCAGGACAGGAAGGATGGATGGAAAATGAGGTTTTGCCCCCACTGCCAACCTGATCAGTCAGGGAGGCCCTGATTTCCACATTTCCACATTTCCCCACACTTCATCCTGTTAATGTCCCTCAGCTTTGGCAGCACATCCCCAGTTAGAGCTTTTTAACAGAATATCAGAGTGATTCTGATGGGCTGCAGTAATTAGCTGGACCTCTGAGGGTTGTACAGGTAAGGAATGGTCACATTCCTACTCCAAGAAATGTGGAATTCACTCCAGAAATGACTTAAGAACACTTTCCACATTATGAACTTGCAGCTGAGCGTGTTCCCAAATGCATTTTCACTGATCCTAAAGCTTCACCCAGTAAATGGGTTTGATTCCTGCTCTAAGTCCAACTGAACTGGGTCTGGAGGAGCAGAGACTTCCACAGAATCTTGTACAGCAACTTCTTCCCCAATAACAAGAGCTGCAGAAGAGAGACCAAGTTGTCCATGCTCATTTTCATTGCAAGAGGCAATGGGAATGGCCAAATGAACCTCCAGTAAAGCTATTTAAGTGTAGTTCCCTGCATAACCTCAATATAAAATTTACTTATATGTGCCTTTATTTATCTGATATTTATCTATAGAAACACCACCAAGAACACACTTCCCAAAATTTCCTTTTGTTACAAAGCCAGTGGCACCATTGAGCAGTTGTTCAGAATTTAAAAATGCCTTTTTTTTTTGCCTTTTCAAAATTTCTCCACAAAAACTGTCTATGAATATATTGAAAGTTTTAAATTCGAAGTTTCCCACTGGCAAATGATCAATTTAACCCCCTTTAAACTGGCTCTTCCTCACTTGCAATTAGCAAATGAATGAGGCCTGACATTTTTTCTCTGTTAAATGTTACCTTTGATCACCCTGAGAGAGAATACAGGAATATTCAAATAAAATTGGAGAACTAAAAACAGCCTTATAATACAAAATTTAAAAGCAGGTATTAAAAAAGGAACATCATTTTGAGAAAAAAAAATGACATAATAGGGAAGTTTTCAGCTTTAAAAAAAGGGTAATTTCGTGAATAAATTGTCAAGAAAATATAAAGAACAGATTTTTGGTTAAAATTCGGGCAAATAACTGTAATTAGCACAAATGACTGTGTGAACACCTCCCAGGCACTGACTCAGCATCCTGTACGTGGAACTGCATCACTGAGTGAACCTTCGACCCCTGCATGACCAAAATTCCAGCAGCAGGTGATTCAGAGATAAAAAAACCCCACATCAAACACAAAATTAGAGAGAAAACCCACAGCTGGGAAGTGGCACATCCTTCACAAGTTAATGTTTGAAGTGGACAAAACAATATTCATCAGCAAAGGCAGCAGAGAAACCTCAAACCCACCGAGGACAGGGAGGAACAGAGATAACAAGATGCTCCCTTAACAAGATACCCTTAAATAAAAGGATTTGTCATGGTAATAATAATAAAAAAAAAATCTAAGCAGAACTAGATGCAGCTTCAAAGTGGAGCAATTCTTCTCGAGCAAAACGAGATCAAGGCAGGTTTGTAAGGGAAGGCACAAACAACGAGTCTAAATAAGCAAAGAGAACAACAAACTGAAAGGAAACAAGGAGATTATCTTAGGAAAACAATAGAGGAGGGAATAAAACCAGATATAACAATTCTCTGGGGGGGAAAGGGGATAAAAATCAGAACAAAAGGAAGCGTCTTTCCCGGCACAAACAAAAGAGGATGGATGGAAGAAAAATATAATTACAAAAAAAAAGGACTCAAACCACAGAAATATTTGATGGTTTCTAAACAGCCACCCAGTCGATATAATTCCAGGTGAAAAGGTTATTTTTGCAGGAATAAAGACAAGAACACAATGTGTCCCTGTCTTATAAAAGTTACCCACTTCTTGTGCCCTACCCCAAACTTTTCTAAGGGGATTTGAATGTGCAGCTTTATTTTCCAAGCATCATTATTTGCTCTTAGTTCCCATCAATATCATTACTCACAATTCTTTTGTGTGGGCTTGGTTTTTTTTTTCCCCTCTGCAATGGCATTCTGTGAGTCAGCCAACACAAAAGAATTGACAGGCATCACTCAGAAGGAACATTCCAGACCCCACAGAGGGGCAGGCAAACATTCTGTCCTACCCCCAGTAATGATATTACAACCAGAGTGACTTCCTATTTAAGAACAGGTCGTTTCTTTTTGTCTGAAACAATTGTGAGGGTTGGTTTCCTGCTGGGAAAGCCTGAAAGTTAAAATCTAACCTATACTGAAATCAATAGGAGAAAAATAAAAGGGTAAATGGCATTTTTTGTGTTGATTTCAGAGACCTGTGAATCATTTTGCGACACATTAATCATAAAGCAATGCATTAATCACCAGATTTCTTTGCAGTATTAATATGTTTTATGGAAAGTTATACCAGAAGCTTTGCTCCAACATAAAGTTGACCTTCTAAAATAACCTTTGTCCAAAAAAAAGAAAAGGTATTTTTTTTCCCACCAAAAGAGCAACATGAAATACGTCTTTACAGGGATTTTCCCAAAGAATCTTTTTTTGAAATCTTGGCATTTTTTGAATTTTGGAATTAAACTATTCCGACTTTTATATTTTCGACTATTTTGGAAATAGCAAAGCTTTCTATTATTTATTTTCTATGGGGTTTTTTTGGGCCAGAAAGCATTTTTTAATGCTGAAGGAAAGGTATATTGTAATAAAATTACAAAATACTAAAATCAGAAACATCAGGAGGCAAAATGGGAATGCTCTGAGCAGCTCATGCCAAACTTGACTGCTGTCTCTAGGCAGATTCTTCTCTCCCAGGGCAATGGGGAAATGGAGATATTGGGGATATTTGGAGATGTTTTGGGGCCAAATTCATTTTACAAGCCAAGCACTTGAATTTCTTTGAGATGTCTGTTCTCAACAGCTTGACAGTCCTGGTGTGAAGACCTCTCTCTCCCCCTTGGATTCAGGAGAGAGGTTCCCCATCCCCTTTGTGAGGCTCTCTGACATCCCTCCTGAAGACCCTCATGTGAGAGTTAGGGCTGTTCACTTTTGTTCAGCCACTTATCTTTGTAAGAACAAACTCCACGGATTCACACAGAAATCCTGTTTTTAAGCACCTTCTCTCATACATAAATTTACCAAAAAATATTCTTCTGCAGAGCAGGTAAGTGAACTAAAAGTGCTCCCAGTTTGGAGAGAAAGCCCTGGGATTTGAGCTGTGTGAATTATTGATTTAGCTCACTGCACATTGTGAATTTTAGCAGGTGTTTTGGGGAAGATCCCACAAACTCAGTCTCATACAGTCATGGAATGGTTTGGGACATTAAAGTTCCACCCTTCCACACCTTCCACTGTCCCAGGTTGCTCCAAGCCCCATCCAACAACACAAAACCACAGCTGCCAAGCCAGTTTTGAGGGAGATTGGTGTGTTTTGATATGGGTTTTTTGTTCCTAAATGGGTATCATTTAATACAACTCACAGGGTGCAGGTTCTGCTTACACCCAACAAATACATCTATTTAAAATTCAGGGAAATTCAACTTGTCTCCTCCCCCCCACACACACACACTTGAGTTTCTCCAAGCCAATAATTAATATAACAATCCACTGTCTCACACCCAGTAGTTTGGGGACCCTTTTCACCCCCAATTTGGGTGTCCCAGGGGTTTCTGGAGTTGTTTACTCCTCTCACGCAGTTCCCCCTTCCCTCTTTGCAAATCAGATTTCCTGTGCAAGAACATTTTCCTCTGAACTACTTCACCTATTTTGCAAGTGGTTAATTTCTGCTCCCAGATTTGATAAATTACATATTAAATGTTCTTAATGACCAGTTCACAAAACACACACAGAAAACTCCCCATCCCTTCTTGGGTTAGGGATCCAGTGGGTTCTGTGTGTCCTCTGGGATTGTGACTATTCTGTGACGTGGTTGCAAATATCTAAGTTTAAAATATACCCGTGTTGCTGAAAGCTGCTTTAGGTCACAAAAAGAAACGGATACTTATCAGAACCTACATCAGGAAAGAGATAGAGAGGAGCTGAGTTATCTTTGGAGTGATAACAGCAGTGGAAAAGCATTATCTGCTGGATTTGCAGACCTTTCAGGCACTGGGAAAGCCTCAAGGCACTTCCAAATACACTGGGTTTATTCTGTCCCACACTAGGCTCAGGGGCTGAGCTAAAATTAGCTTTTTTTTCTTTTATTTTAATTTGGTTGCTCAGGATCTCTCTCAGTTGTGATGGCAGGTTTGCAATAACACTGTGTTCCCATGCTGGCTACTTTTAGGACCCTTCTTTAACCCCACTGCAGTGACATATGGAAATATATAAGAACAACCTCTCCTGGTCCACAAAACTCCCTCCCTGCTATTTTACAGTGGGAGGTCTTGGCAAACAGTCCTGTTTAATGGTTATCACTGCAATAACCTCGATTCTCTCCTCACCTACTTGGCTGTTCCTTCTCCCTCCCCGATTCTTCATCTTCCTTCCACATTTATTTTTTTTTTCCCACATTTCCCAGGAACTCTGTATAATTGATCCTAGATATTTTATCCCCAGTTTATCACCAGAAGCCCTGTTTCCCTCAAGTGCCAAACCCCTCTTTAGCAGTAACAACTTTGTTGATAGCACCCAGTTTTAACGTGCTCTTGCACTGCCCCAAATTGCAGCTCCCACCTCCTGCAATCTCTGCTGAGCATCTCCACTCCCAACCTCTTTTAAAGGCTGCCTAAAACAAGTAAATGAAGTACCTGCTGCTTGACCTAATTGGCTGCTGTCAGGTTGTCTCTTTTCCACCTTCCAGGAGCCATTAAGCTCCAGGGCATTGTTTCCTGCTAATTAATATGCTCAATTACAGCATTTTAGGTCTAAGGTTCCTTCCATGGCATTACAACCCAGCAAAACCCAAACAGACTCTTGGTCAAACCATGATCAGGAGTTAAATTGATTCCATAGTCTCTTCTTGCTCATGGAATCTGATTCTCAGCACGTGGTTTCCTTCCACGTGGCTTGCAAAAAAAATTTGGGGGAGTAGAGAACAGAGAATTGTTTGGTCAATACGTTTGGTACTTCCAAAGGTACTTCCATGATGTTCCCAAAGCAGCAATTCCTCATGAAATTAGGCAAACAAGGAAACAGCAGGGCAAAAAACCACGGCTGGAAAAACAAACAGCAGTGGAACAAACCCTAAAAGATTATTAAGCAAACTACATTTAAGATTTCTTTTGATGTTCCTTAATTTTGACGTCCATAAGAGCTCAGTTGTGACGTGCCTAAATTTATTTATTGATGGCACTGAAACAACCTTAAAAAAAAAAACACAGAAAACCAACTCCCCACTCAGACCTTGTGCTTTCTAAGGGTTACTGAGCACTGTTCTCTTTGCATGTCTGGATTTGATCTATCTGCCTTCCCTGAGCCTCTTACCTCCACTTTTCCATCAACAGCCCACGAGCTGTTGAGGATGTTCAGGACTGAGAATGGGCTGTAATTAAATCCTGACGATGCTCCATTCAGACACAACTCTTCAGGACAAAGAGGAGCTGCCACATTCCACACGCTCTCCAGTATGAATTCCTGAGGGGAAAGAACAGATCAGTGAATCAGCATAAAAGAGAAGGTGCTCACTCTTTGCCATGGAAACGGGTGAAGGGACTTATCCCAGGAGGAATTGTTTCGCTGGAGAGGCTCTGGAGAGCCAGCAGGAGCAGCAGCCTGGCTGGAAAACTGAAGGTGAGAAAAATGGCACCTTTGGAGAAAGTCACATGCAGGAGGGAGAAGGTGCCAGCTCCCGGAGTGGCTCTTCTCTGAAGCACCCCCAGGTGCTCAGAGCAAGTACAATTGTTTTGTCCTGAATGCCACCTGTAAAACACACACAAAGCAACTTTCTGAACCAGGTTTTTGCTGTCATGATCACTCTTAGTCATCAAACAAATTACAACAGCTCTGCCCACGCAAGTGAAGGACCCTCAGGAGTCCCCAGTTCTGAAGTTCAAGGGCCAGGAGATGTTTCTGCAGGTGTGGAGACAGAGGAGCAACATTTGGAAAACATATCCATGAGGCTGAGATTAAATTAATGCTAATGGGACTCTGACGAGCCTCCTGAGAGGGTGAAATGTTTGGTCCATGTGGACAGAAGCTGAGCAGCACAGCCTGGAGAGGGATTGTCATCATGCTACCACGTTTTGGACTGGCACCGTCCAGGCACTGGGTGGTGGAGATTAGTTACTGGGATGGTTTTCCCCTGGTAGAATGATCACAGAATCCTAGAATGGTTTGGGTTGGAAGGGAACTTAAAGACCATCTCATTCTACCCCCTGTCATAGGCAGGAACACCTTGCTGCAACCTGGTTGCTCCAACCTGGCCTTGGACACTCCCAAGGATCCAGGAGCAGCCATAGCTTCTCTGGGCAACCTGTGCCAGGGCCTCCCCCCCCTCCCAGCCAAGAATTCCTTCCCAATATCTAACCTATACCTGCTCTCTGTCATCTTAAAGCCGTTTCCAATGTCCTGTCACTCCAGGCCCTTGTCAAAATTCCCTCTCTAGCTCTCTTGTAGCTCCATAACATGATGTTGGAGACCATCATTTCAACTTTGTTGCTCAGCAGTATGAGACAGACACGTCCTCTGTGGTCAGGGTCTGATGAGAGCAGCAAAAAAACAAGCCCCAAAATACCCCAACCACCACCACCATGGAAAAACAAACCCTTAGGATACTTTCCTTTCCCTAAGCCCTGAGCTGGCTGGATACACAGATCATGACTGTGTCCATATGGGGCAGAGTGTGCCGGAGACAAGTTTCTTTATGCCCTTCCCTCATGTGCTTGTGCCTACCTTGGCAAAATCAGGGTTGAGATGTAGGTTGTCATGGCTAAGTAAGTGTAAAAGTAAGTTTACAGGCTCCCTCTGTAAAAAAACTGAGGAACAAGCACTGTATGAACAGAATTTGCCCATTTGTTTCTTTTTTTTTAAAAGCCAACCCCATCTACCCTTTGGATCACTCACGGTGCAGCTTCAATCTGGTTTTCATCGAGTATTTTCAATGTCTGCTCTCGGTGCACATTTGAAAACAATTTGCTCTTTTTTCTCACTGTATCATTTAACTCCAACGTCGATGGAGGAGCTCCCAGTCCTCTGGCAGAAACAAAGCCTGGGGTCAAGGGTAGGTCTGCCTTAATGGGGAGCACAGACTGTAATCCCCGGTGACAAATGCATCTGAAAAGCAATTCCAGTGCGTTTGCAAGGACTGTGAGGGGGGTTTGCCTTGAGGAGGACAGGAGATGCACATGCAGTGACAGGCACTGGCACAGCCTGACTAGAAAACAGGGTTAAACTGGGGGTTAGCACAGAGGGATGTGGATCAGGGAACACAAAAATGCTGCATTTCACAGAACAGGATGAGTTAGAAGGACCCACAAGGATCTTGGAGTCCAATCCTTACCCCTGCACAGGTCCATCCCCAGAGGATCATCCAAACCCTCCTGGAGCTCTGGCAGCCTTGGGGCTGTGCCCACTGCCCTGGGGAGCCTGGGCAGTGCCAACCACCCTCTGGAGGAAGAACCTTTTCCTGAGATCCAACCTGACCCTGCCCTGGCACAGCTCCAGCCATTCCCTGGGTGCTGTCCCTGGTCCCCCCAGAGCAGAGCTCAGTCCCTGTCCCTCCTCTGCCCTTCCCAAAGAAGTTGGAACTGCAGTGAGGTCTCCTCTCAGTCTCCTCTGCTCCAGCTGAACACACCAAGTGCCCTCAGCTGCTCCTCTTGCAGCTTCCCCTCATTTGCAACAAGGCTCAGCTCATCACATATTGGTGACTCCAAAAATCCAGAGATTTCATTTCCATTTCATTCCCTGCAACCAAACTGGGATGAGGAATCACGACTCCGAAAGGCCTCACCCCCAACAGCAACATCCCATGGTTCTGATCCTCAGCCTCCCCCCGACAGCACAGGAGCTTCACAGGCAGGGAAAACTATCCCTGGGATCAGCACCATGTCCAACAAACCCTCCCTTGCTCTCAGTGTGTCACACCAAGGGATTATTGAGCCCTTGGATGGGCACTGACCGTGCCATGGCCACTTCCCTGACACAGTTCCCTCGCCTCCAGCTGGAGCTGCTGGGAGCTGCCATCAATTCCAGTGACTGATGCTGATGCACACAAGAGAATTGGAGGGGAAGAGCATCCCTGCAATAATTCAATCTGCATAAAACTCCTTTCCTGGAAGGGCACTGTCCTCACTCCTAGTTAATTGTGACGTCTTCAGCAATTTCTCCATTGATTTGAAAAAGGGCATCATATATTTGGGGTTCTCAATCAATTGTTCTCCTTTCAGCACATTTAACTGCTGCAGAGTTTGCTCCAGCTATTTTGTTGTTCACAGAGAAAGGGTCCTTGAAAAACACCTCAGCCTCCAATTTATTTCCAGTCATTAAAGCAAAATCTTTCCAATGGACAATATGATTTATAAACTGGGAGAGAGACTTTTCTGCGCTGCCTTATGAATTCTAAGCCTTCAATATTTGTTACAGCTCTTCATTCATTTGGTCTGAAAAGACAGAAAAAAGCTCACCATGGAATAAAGAGGAAAACGGTTCTCAGATTTCAAACAATAAGTACATCAAATTAAAAAATCATTTATTTTAACGTCTCTCATGCTGCTTTGTCCCAACAGCACCCAGTTGTTGAGCCAGGCTTTGCAGCCCCTGCACAGATATTCTGGGTCTGTGAGGCACAAACTGGAAGTGAGGCAACTCTGACAGAGCCAGGAGGAACCCACAGACTCTGAAGTGGGACTTGGACAGCAAACTTCATGTTTTAATTCACGGAATCACAGAATGGGTTGGGTTGGAAGGGAACTTAAAAATCGTTTAGTTCCAACCCCCTGCCATGAACAGGGACACCTTCCACTAGCCCAGGTTGCTCCAAGCCCTGTCCAGCCTGGCCTTGGACACTCCCAGGGATCCAGGGGCAGCCACAGCTTCTCTGGGTAACCTGTGCCAGGGCCTCCCCACCCTCCCAGCCAACAATTCCTTCCCAATATCCCATCTAACCCTGCCCTGTGGCAGTTGCAAGCCATTCCCTGTGTCCTGTCCCTCCAGGCCCTTGTAAATAATCTCTCTCCCTCTTTCTAGTAGCCCTTTCAGGCACTGGAAGGCCACAATTAGCTCACCCTGAAACCTTCTCCTCTCCAGGCTGAACAATCCCAGCTCTCCCAGCCTTTCCTCCCAGCAGAGCTGCTCCATCCCTCTGATCCTCTTGGTGCCACCTCTGGACTCACTCCAACAGCTCCATGTCCTTCCTGTGCTGGGTACAGTCTCTTCATGCCCCCTCTCAGATGAATTCAGCTGCTCTGAAGGACAGAAAATCTTTATCCACTTGGATAAACAAAATAAAGGAGCGAGTCCCACCCACATCCAAAGAGCTCCATCCCTCTGACAGCACAGCACCCATCAGCCCACGGATTTTAATGATGGATCCCAACCACCTAATTACACTGACAGTTCAACCCTCAGCCAATCTGTCCTTCCCCAGGAATATCTGCTGCTGGGAGGGATGATCCCAAGGCATGCACACATGGGAACAGCCCCAAGCCACCCTGTTCCAGAGCCTCAGAGCACAGGGAGAAACTTCAAAGGAGCCAAGATAAAAAGATGTTACCACTTGTCACTGTGTCACCAGTGGTTTCCCTACTGGAGGGGGCAAAATAATATAGAAAAGAAGGAAAATGAAAGGATGGAAAGGAACATTCAGCAAAAATACTGTGTAATCTCATAAATACAAGCTCTTTATTCAATATCAACACCTTGGCTCTGGAGCCAAGGCGTTCAAACCTCTCCAAAAAGCTAAACTTCCTCCACCTTCTGTGGGAAAGGGAGCAGAGCTGCACAGCATCCTTGGGTGCTCAAATTCATCTCTTTATAGACCCAACATCCCAATATTGCTTATCCCCAATCCAGAGGGTTCTTTGCCTCTCTCCTATTTCTCCCCTTTCATTTTTACTGGATAATTCTTATTCATCCTTTTCCATCCCTCCACAGTCATGACTTTTTCTAGTGTTCTCTATCTCAGCTCTTTTAATCTAATCTTTCCTGGGACTGCTGGCTCAGAATGATGGCTCTCCTTTCAGACCTCATTTATCATGCTACCACATGGCAGTTTTACTTGATTACTGGTAAGGATTCAAATTTTCTCTTTATTGTTATAAAAATCTATTATGAACCTCCTGCATTGTGCAAAGAAAAATAATTATGAAAAGTACCCACTCTCTTTAATACTAATAATTTGTCATCCACTGAGAATTTTTTTCTAGGTATAATAGTAGTCTAACTCATTAGCTTTGCACTAAATACAGCAATTTTGCTGTCTCCAAGCCAAATATTTCTAATATTAATGATACAGCTTAGATAAAGTGATTTCAGAAGTTGTACATACAGCCCTTTCTATGTGCTTATGCAATGATAATTAATTACCTCGAAGATTTAACTCCAATCTTTCACTTCCAATTATACTTTAATATTTCTGATGATCACTCTGTAAGAGTTCTGCCTAAATTCCATAATCTAGTTTGACATTAAGCCACTCTTGACTGGCAGGGAGGAGAGAGGGGAGCACAGGTACCTCTCTGCAGACTGAAGCAGCAAGTTGGGAGGTGGAAATGGGTTAAGAGCCTTCCCAGGGGGTGCCTGGAGAAAAATATGGGTTCTGTTTGTCCAACAGCTGCACTTCAGGGGCTGACACAGAAGGAAAAAGTGATACAGCTGCACAGAAGCCCAGAAAAGTTGTTTCCTGCTGACTGCAAGGGCTGAGTGGGATGAGAAGCATTCCCAGGCAGGGAATTGCCCTCTGGAGCGTCCCCACCCTGCACATCTCATCCTCTGAGCTGCATCAGCTCTTCTCCAATCTCTTACCTTCCTTTGCCAGGCAATTTTGGAGGTCTCTTTTTCTCCTGCATGTGTGAACTGGCCTTGTTTTAGCTCTTCCTCCCTCGCCAGCTCCCTGGAGTGTAGAGCTGGGAAAGCACCAGGAAAGCATCAGGAAAGCACCACGAAAGCTCTGTCTGCTCTGTCCCTCCTCAGAGAGGCTGGGGACAAACTCGACAGCAGCAACACACCTTCTCTATCCTAATAAACTGCAGGGGTTTAGGATATTGCCTTCACAGTGTAACACATTAAACCCCATCCCTGGAAGGGATTGGTTGGACAAGGCTTGGACAGGTTGGACAAGGCTTGGAGCAACCTGGGCTAGTGGGAGGTGTCCCTGCCCATGGCAGGGGGTGGGACTGGAGGAGCTTTAATGTCCCTTCCAACCCAAACCATTCTGGGATTAGCAAGAAAACAAAAAAAGACTTGGTGCTCATGGTCTGATTGAAACACAGCTGGAACAGGACATTCCCCTTTCTCCTCACTAAAAACTGGTCAGGAACCTCTGCAGCTCTTCCTCCTTTACCAAAGTGGTGTGAGCCCCCCTAGCAAAGAGGAGAGCAGGGTCTGGAGCTGCTTGTTGACATGAAGATGATGTTTAGGACACAAGCAGAAGTCACTGGACATGGTCATCCTCACCTCAGGCAGGAAAAACTGCTTTTACTTCTTTGTAAAATCTTCATGGTCACAAGCATCACAGATAACAAAAAGTCTCCCAAATCCTTGACAACCCTTTCTGTTCACAAAAAATCAATAAATAAAATTTTAAAAAATTGTGTTAATATATAATTCTTAAATTTCCTGAAATGGTCTCAGAGCTTAGAAACACACCCCCACAAAATTAAAACCTTCCGGAGCAAATCAGCACAGACTAAAACTCCAAGCAGTGTCTGCCTCCAGGAGCTCTCCCACACGTATTCCCAACTGTTGAACAAAACCAGGACAATTGCACAATAGTCAGAACTTATTCTAGGCTTTACTCAGTGCTCAACAGGGCTGTGTGTATTTAAAGCACTGTGGAACCTTGTTAAAAGTTCTAGATAAAATAAGCCCATTTTGCATGTGAAGTAAAATTTAAAAAGCACTAATAGATGCAGATGAGGAGCACTAATCTTAGCCTTCAGCCTCAGCATCCCTGGAAGTCTTTCCCTCCTGCCTGAGCAGCACATGTTCAGAATAAATCCGATTTTTCCATCTTTTATTTGCACAGGTAGGGACAGTTTATTCAAGCCAATTATCTCAGCGTGATTCATCATCACGATGCTCCAAAATAAAAGCAATCACGTTAGATTGGTCCTAATTAAAAAGGTATTTTTACGTTTGGAGGGGAAAAAAAAAGTTACCTGTTGAAGTGGGAACTTTTCTCCAAACGACATCAGGACACTTGGTGAACTGGTGGGAAACATTTTTTCCTCTCCCTGAAGCCCCTGCTCTATGTTTTCCTTTGGTTAAATATTAGTGAAAAATCAAGTGAAAGGCTTTGGTTCACCCACAAAGCCAATATAAAAGTTTATTGAGCTGTTTTAATCAATAAAAGCAAGCCTATTTTGCAGGCTCACAGAGCAGTGCTCACACACAGCCCTGCCAGGGAGGGAACTAAAGGAACTTCAGGGCTTCAGGGACCCATAAACCACTCCAGGGAAGGAAAAGGGAAAAGCTCTCAACCCATGAGATTTTTCCCAGAGCCTCCTTCAGTCATGCACTGCTAATTAAGTATTGTCTAATTGATATTTCCAGCTTCTCTGGGAAACTTGTCCCAGTGTTTCACCATCCTCTGAGTAAAGGATTCCTTCCTAACATCTGATCTAAACCTGTCACCTCTCAGTTTAAAACCACTGTCCCTTGTCCTGTCACTATATAATAGTCCTTCTCCCCCCCTTTTTTAGGGTCCTGAAAATTCAAATCTTGCACAAATAATCTCAAGATTTCACTGATTTCTACCAACATTCCATCACACTGTATAGAAATAATGATAAAGACAAAATAAGTACAAAAATCAGCAACTTTTAGAGTTTATGGTCATTGCAATTCACCTCATTTTTGCCCTTAGTGATGGGAGAGGGATTATATAAAATACAATATTTCAGGTGGGAGGGGTCTACAATGATCTAATTCAGCTGCCTGTACAGTTCAGGGCTGACCAAAAGTTAAAGTGTGTTGAGGGCATTGTCCAATTGACAGGTTTGGGGCATTCATCACTTCTCTGGGAATCCTGTTCCAGGGTTTATCCACCCTGTCAGAAAAGAAACGCTTCTAATGTCCAGCCTAAACCTCCCAGCACAGCTCTGAACCATTCCTATGCCTCCTACCCCTGGATCCCAGGGGAAAAGATGACCTTAGGGGTATTTATACATATATAAATCCATACTCACCATGGGGAGTCCCTGTGGCTGCAGACACCTCTGCATCCTGCACTAAACAGACTTTGCAAGTGCAAAAGTCACAGAGAGGGCCAGAAACCTGAAGGCTGCAGACAGAACAAGAAAATTCCTTCCTCCAATTTTCCCTTTGATTTCCAGTGAAAGCAATTTGTGGAGGCAGTGGGCAGAAGGAAATGCAGAGAGCACAAACTGAAACGGGAGCCGTGACTCCAGAGCAGCTCTTTGCAGCAGCTCCTCTAACATTTCCTGAGTGGCAAACACACTTAGAGCCCAGACAGTGTGCTTCAAACAGAAATTGATGTTCTGGTTACAATGAAATGAGACTGTCTCCAAACCCAGCTCGAGCTGAGTCATCTTTAAATGCCTGCAATGGTCAGATATCTGACTTTTTTTAGGTGTCGCTCCACCTTTGATCTCGGCAGAACAGCAAACTCATTCTTCTTCCCACAACTGATTCGCTCTATTTGTTCCTTCTTTAAAAGTTCTGTTTCCTAAGAGAGTTGAAATAACTTTTAAAACAGGATAAAAACCAAAAGTTTGCAGGCTCCTGGATGCACACAAAGGCTGCTCCTCTGGAGTGCACTCTGATGCAGCACAGGGAGCACTCCTGGCACAGAGCCCTCTGTCCAAACTGCTGCTGCTGCATCACACAAACACACTTTTCCTGCTAAACAAAAGAGTGTTTCAGCAGTGAGTTAATTAACAAAGCACTTCAGTCGTTCTTCATGGCATTCACCCAGTCTGGATCCTGGGTTTGTGTTTCTTTACTCCTTTTTTTTTTACTGCACTGGGGGCAGAAAAAGGAATCAGGACAATTTCCCATGGCAGCTTGTGGCCCTTTGCCTGTGTCAACTCAGAGCTGGAAACATCATGGAGAATATCATAGAATCCTACAAGGTTTTGGGTTGGAAGGGACCTTAAAGATCATCAAATTCCAACCCCCTGCCATGAGCAGGGACACCTTCCCCTAGCCCAGGTTGCTCCAACCTTGGACACTTCCAGGGATCCAGGGGCAGCCACACCTTCTCTGGACAACCTGTGCCAAGAATTCCTTCCCAACATCTAATCTATCCCCACCCTCTGAGTTTGACTTCATTCCCCCTTGCCCTGTCCCTCCATCCCTTGTCCCCAGTCCCTCTCCAGCTCTCCTGGAGCCCTTTAGGCCCTGGAAGGGGCTCTCAGCTCTCCCTGGAGCCTTCTCTTCTCCAGGTGAAAATTCCCAGCTCTCCCAGCCTGGCTCCAGAGCAGAGTTGCTGAGCTGAGCTCAGGTCTGGAAGCCTCAGGGCCACAGGGGTTTAATCAGCACCCTCACACCCCACCTCTGAAGGTTTCTTTCTCCCACCACAACCCCACATTACCAGAAGAATCACCAGTATCTGAAAAAGGAGCAAATCCTGACCAAAACCATTGTTTAAAATTGCAGGTTCATAATTAAAATACCCCACCTT
This sequence comes from Pseudopipra pipra, assembly GCF_036250125.1. NCBI lineage: Eukaryota > Metazoa > Chordata > Aves > Passeriformes > Pipridae > Pseudopipra > Pseudopipra pipra. The sequence continues at coordinate 2,357,329 of NC_087558.1, read as the reverse complement.
TTTCTCCATGAGGATGCCCTAGGATTGCATATGAAAATCCAGTTATAATGTCCCTGATTGCTATTTATATTATTTGTACAGCCTCAAATTAAAAAAAAAATAGACTAAATCCAAGGGAAATCAATGCCACAGGTAAGCTCTTTAAGCAGCAACTGAGGCAGAACTCTCTGGAGGGACAGGAGTCATTGGATTTTCTTACTTGGAAGTGTCAGGAGTGGGAAAAATAAGAAAATCCTTCAAAAGGTTCAGTTTTTTACTCTTGGACAAGGTCTAACTCAGAGATGCTTCTTGCTATAGGAGCTCAGGGTAAGCTGAACTGGATTTAACATCCTTCTCTGGAAAAGAACATGACACATGTCCCGAAAAACAAAGAATTTTTCCCTCTAAAGAGCCATGAAGGAGTTCTCATGAAGATCCTGCTGCAGTCTGGGTGAGCCCTGACCTTCACTGTACAGGACCCCGAGCCAGCAGAAGCATCATCCTGGGGTTGGACTCTCTGGATTTCTCCTTCACCTCCCCCAGGCTGAGCAAGAGAAGAAAGAGCTTAAAAATTCATGTTCTTGCTTCCCCTCTCCCCCCTCTCCTTCCCTTGTTTGTTCTTTAGAGCTGGAGAGAAAACAAAACTGCTTCATTATTTACTGCCACCTTCAATTTTTGATAGCAGGCAAAGTCAGACACACACATTAAAGGGTCCCAGATTCCATGATCCAACAGGAAAGTTAACAGCAGGAACATCACAGTGTGTTGGATTCCCATGCAAACACATGGACACACTCGGGTTGCTGAGATGAATCCTCTGCCAGAGCAAAGGCTCAGCTTGTCACATGAATTATTGAGGCAGTAGCTGCAAATTAACACAAATTACACACTGGTATCAGAAGGAAAACTTCCATTTTTTCCCCTCCTCTCAAAGCTCCTAGAACAAAAGTGGGAAAAGCTTTGGAAATTGCACCTCCCGAGAAGGAAACGGCAGCACAAGCTCTTGCAAGCAGCGAGTTAAAAGACAGCTGAGGGAGCAAAACAAACTTCAAGGCTAAAATTAGCGAGTGGTTTTATCCAGGAGGGCTGATTCCTGCTGGGTTTTAGGGATCGTGCTGTGCCCAGCTCAGGCGCAGCTCCCCGCTCTCCTGGAAGTACAAAGGCAGCACTTTTTACAACAGAACTGCAGTTCTTGATGAGTGATGCCAATCCATCCCCACCTCCAGCTTTATCCGTGCTCACATTCCCTGTGGGGCGATCCCAGAAAGTGGAGGAGTCGGAGCTGAGCTCCCAGAAAACAGGGATGTTTCCCAGCCCCCACCTGGGAACGCGGGGCTGGATCTGCAGCTGAGCCACCGCAGGTCCCTGTCTCTGCTTTTCTCTGAGCTCAGGAGGCTCATCCTGCCCGACTCCCACTTTCAAAAGAAGCACTGGAAATTTGTTAGTCAAGATTAAAGATGACACCAGTTTATTATGACTATTTTTCCTCTCCTGGAAGGCACAATTCCCCAAAGGTGCTCCAACTAACAGGCAAGAACCATCTGCTTCCCAAAGCACAAGTCACTGCTAAATCAGGTTTACAAATAGAAGGTGCTTAGTAGCAATTCCCTGTCATGAATTAAAATATAAATGCAATTTTGCCTGTCACCTGTGGCAAGCAGGGAACTTGTAGATACTTTTCCCTGGCAAGCAGGGAATTAGGGATATTTTTCCCATTAATGAATCCCCCCAGTTTTGGTAGAACAATCTCATCTCGTTGCTCCCTTTGAAGTCTCGTGAGAGAGAGTTTTCCATTCCAGGTGGAGAAATGATCTCTGATTTTTCGTTTATTCCCTCCAATGAAAGCTCATGTCTTTCACACACCCCATCACAACCAATTTGCTCCACATCCCACTGGCCAGATGATTTTTTTTCCCCCAGTTCCACTGGCACAAAACCCCCTGAAGAAGTGGAAGGTTTTGCTCCCATCAGGGTTCATCCTTTCATCCACAGAAATTCCCTTCTCCAGGACATCCTTTCCAAGTCCATAGATCTCAAAGCTTGATGTGATTGACACAGACACCTCAGCCCTGGAATTGGAGTGATCACCATTTCTGCCACTGGATCTCCAGGGCTTCCATCATCTCACAGAGCTCTGGATGTTGGGAATTGCAGGACTGCAAACAAAGAAAATAAAATATAAAATAAAAAAATAAAGGAATCTGAGCATCTCTAGGCACAGAGATTGTCTTATTGTTCTGTTGAAAACACTTCAAGATCACTTTGAAATATTTAAGATTTTGGTAAAACCTCAAAAATAAGTTTCCTCTGTCCTTGTTTTCTTTGCAAAAAACCCACCAACTTTGCCTGGAAAATCAAGTTACAGCCCCAACAGCTCAAACCTTGCAGCTTTAACCCTACTTTCCACAACTGGGTTTTTCCCAATTGTTTTTCCTTGTCCCTGTGGATAATCAAGGATAGAAATTATTAGATTTAGAAAGCAACATTTCTGCTGAAACCTTAAATAAAACAACCTCACCTCTGTGACAAAACCTGACAATGTCAGTTCTATCATGAAAAAGAAATATATACAGTGGAAGGTGTCCATGGCAGGGGGCTGGAACTGGATAATCTTTAAGGTCCTGTCCAACTCAAACCCTTCTGGGGTTCATGGTTTTCAAAAGGAAATCTTCTCACTCATAATGGTAAAGGATCTTGTGCAAAACTTGACCCAAAACCCTCACATTTTTTTCCCCCCCTCTCATTTCCCAGTCTTTCCATGACTAGGAAGACACATTCCATCTTTTGTCACCTGTATATCCAACTCAAGAGCACCTCATTTAGAAGGGTCCTCATCTCCATGTTCTCACCCCTCTAGGTTGTCTCTTGCTTTCTCCAGTAGCACAACCTCAATTTAAAATCGTTAAAAAAAATTAGGAGTTCCTTAAAATTCCCCTCACAAGTCTCTTAACTTCTTCTTTTTGCTTTTACAGTCATTTTAAATACAACAAGGGGATGCTTTTAAATCAATTTTTGTGGGACGAGACAGACCCAATGCCAATAGTCTCATTTACATATTATTTTATGGTCTTTTTTGCATTTTATTTTTAGTTTTCCTTGGATATAAACACAGCTTTTGTACCTTCTATTTAAGAATAAAATAGTTATATTTATATATTAAACAGAAAACCACCAACTTAATATTAATCAATTCAATTTAAAGCCTTTAATAAGGAAGGAAATCACTTCCTTCACGACTTTAGTGTAGCAAGGACTGGATAAACTTCTCCCAATTTTTCAGTGGCTGCAAATATGGTCCTGTAATGGTTATTGCATTTATTGATTAGTTATTTATGGCTTCTTTATAGCAGAACTTGGTGAAAAGCACCAGTGCCTGGTAGACCATCTCTGCTCCAATAATGACAAATCACAGCAATTAGTCAGCCTGGAGCCCAGGAAAGCTTCCCAAGGTCATTAGTTTGCTTCAGGCAGTACCTGACCTCTGCTTTTCCACCCCCTGTTTCAGGAGAATTCCATTTAAAATCCTCATAATTGCCTGGACGTGCAGGATCTCATCTGAAATCAATTCAGTCGCTTTCCCCTTCCGTGTTTCTAATATTGTTTCTAAAGTATCACGACAATTTAAAGTAATTATGTTTTAATTAACGCTGATTTTCAGTGGAAGTCATGCACAGCCACTTAACAGCTTCCACATTAGTACCCAAATAAGTTCCCTGTGATTATCTGGGGACTCAAAAGCAGAAGTAATGAGACATTGGTATGATCTTTGTTGGGTTCTTCACAAAAAGATCTTTACTGGGCCCTGTGAGCAGCACTTGTCAGGGCCACAGAAAAAAGTACAGCAAAAGCCCCAAACATGCAAAGCAGAATTCACCTCAAAAGGCTGCTTTAAAATTTACTTTATCATTTTGAGTAGGAAATAACAGCACTTCATAGGATTTTAAGTTTTGGGGGGATTTGTGCACAGCAGGACATGAACTAGGACACAGAGTTCAAAAGGAGGAACGTACATTTTCCCAGAAAAGCTTTTTATTTGGGATACAATGCCACAAAACCCCATAGTTCAGTGGCAGAGGGGCATTGCCAACCTACCCACACAGTTCTGTTGACATCCTGAATTATGGAAGTGCTTTTGCACCCAAAAGGAAGAACAGTCATGTTGCTCCTGCACCAAAACTGCCTGTGAGCAGGAAGTCCCACAGAAACAAAGCAGAGCTCTAGAGAGGGGGGTTTTAAGGGACATGGCATTATTCCTAGAGGGAATATTAGTGGCAGCAGCATGCCAGTGTTTGGTAAGTGTTTGGCACAAAGAGACAGCATATGGTATTTAATGCAAGGAAATTAAAGAGCTCTATGCTACAGTCAGCTGGAGACACATCCTGCTGCAGCAATCCTAAATCCAGGCTGAATCCTAGCCTAAATCCAGCCTGAATCCTAGCCTAAATCCAGCCTGAATCCTAGCCTAAATCATATCCTAAAATCCTCTCCCCCTGCAGATTTGCACCTGTTTGAAACTGGTGGAACACATGCGTGGTTCAAGCAATCTGCATTGTTACATCTCATCCAGGCTTTCCAGGTGCTTATAAATGATGGATTCCAGATCAAATTTATACTGAAGTGCTTCAGTAATTCAGAGGTTCTCCATTTCTATTTCCCATTTCTGTTCCTGACCTCTGGAATCTCAGACTGGCCACCTGCACTTGTGGTCAACTGTCCATTTTTATTCTGTAATTTTAAGTCTCTCTCTTTCCACTAAAACACTTTATCCTGAAATTTTGAGGCCCTGCATTTCCTTCCTCTTGCTATTCCAACTCCACCTTGCTAAAAGCTCCCATGCAGCACAAATAACCCAAACTAAGTTTCCTGTGTAATGACATTATAATCACTGAATTTTCAGTTTCACCATGTTTATCAGATTTGGCTCCTTTTCCAGGATGAAACCCAAAAAAATCTCTGTGTTCCCATCGGCTGCTCAGTGGACTGTTCAGGGAGATAATTTTGTTTCACCTCTAGAAACACTTGAAGTGATTCTGAGTGTTCCTGCAGTTGCTGCCAGTGAAGTGAACCCCCCAAAAATCAATTCTAACACAAATTTCCAGCATCTCTATTGACCAACATTTTCTCTTTCCTTGCCCTATAAACATCTAACCCATTTCTATTACAACATTCCTTTTAACTCATCCTTGACAGAACAAGCTAAGTCACATATTCCAATTCGTAGAGAAGTTGCCTTTAATTACCCTAAATTAGAGACACATTTTGTTACTTTCCCATATTTCATCACATGGGTTTTCCTATTGAAATGAAGGATTTATTTCCATACTTCAGCATTGCTTCAAAAAGATGTTAGAAAGTAGAGGCTCAGGATCGGTGACAAAATGTTTCAGCTATTTTCATGTTAAACATCATCTCTATGGAAACACCACAGTTAAATTTAATATGAATTATCATTGATTTTTCTAGCAATGCAGACCAGCTTTAGAGTCCAAGTTTAAAGGGAAAAAATTAATATTTTAGGTGTCTGAACTGCCTTACTGGGTATTTTAACAATAACCAAGTTTACCTTTGTGCAGAGAAGTTGCTCTCAGCTCGTCGAGGTGTACAGCAGGATGGAGGAAACCCATTGAAACACCCTTAAAATTAAAATATCTGCTTGGAGTTGAAAAACTTCTTATTTCTGGCCCTTAATTTTACAGTTTAATTCACATTACAAGGCTTTGAAAGCTCCTGCAGAGCTCAGGGTGGGCAGGTGAACCAGCAGCTCTGGCCCATCCTGAGAGAACTTCTATTTTTTCATTGTTATCAATGTCTTCCCTCCCTTGATTTAATCCATGGGCAGATTCTGCAGAGACAGTGTCAGAATTAAGAGTAAATCAAATCAGCACTGGAACTGTGCTGAAGATTACAGAGATCTCCCAGTTTTTTACTGCCAAGATAAAAAATCCCAATGGTGACAGCAAAGGTGCTGCAAAGGCACCGTATCAGCAATGGGAGTCCTGGGGAAGGGAATTAGCAAGACTTAAAAATTAAAAAAAATATAGAAAATGGCTGAGGATTAGAAAGAGAAAAAAATATAAATCTTAGTCTGCTAACTTTTACATATATTAATTATCCTGAAAATATAGCAGTAGGAGGTTGCAGGACAGGAAAGATGATTTCAGAGAATGAAACAACAGAACTAAATGATTCAATAAAAAAAAATATAGATAACTTTTATACTGCCATGCTGGTTGTTATTAGTTTATGAGCATTTCAAGAAAGCAGTGGCTCTACATAACGTTATCATATCACTGTATGGACCATCAGACTTTATACCCTGAGACAAAGAAAAAAAATTCAATATAGAAGTTTTAACATGATTTTTCTGTGCTAAGGAACAGTAAGTTCTCCAGAAACTCCCTTTCTGTGGCAATAAATCATCTTAGTGGAAAAAACCTGAGAATCCCCATTGTCTACCTGAAAAAACTTTCTACTCTGTTACTCCTTGCCACTCAATAAATAACATTTCTATCGAGGATCAGCAATCTTGACAGAAACAGAGAAGCGCATTTTAAATCATCATTTAAACCGTAAAAACTGATTCCAAAACCTGCAGCTCTGCAGAACAACCTCGCCACGTGCTGAGCAAACCTGGAGCAGGGAGGGGAAAGCGGGGGATTTGTTTAATTTGGGAGCTATTTTAGGGTCAGGTTTTATTTTTCCCGGTGTTTCGGCAGCATTTCCTCGGGATCCGAGGCCTTTGATAGAAACCATCCATCAGGTTAATTACTGCAAGTACCTTGTTCTCAGGAGTTGGGAGGACCCCCAGGTGAGGGTGACACGGTCACAGTGGGAGCCTGAAGGAGCCCAGCAGGGCCTGTGACAAAGCTTCACCTTCAGTGGGGACTGGAGGGCACAGCACGTTCCCTCCCCTAAATCTGCAATTACTTACCTTTGCTGCTCTCACAAGATAAAAAAAAAAACAAAACCACCACCAAACAGGTGGAAAAACACCACAGCTCACCCACAAATCTTGTACTTACAGGAACAGCAAATATTTTATGTAGTTTAGGGGTTTTGGCTTATGATAAAAAAAAGTAGATCTCCCTCCCTGCAGGAGGACTGCTCGCTGGAGGTGTTATTTTTAAAGGCTCTGTTACTATTCACCTCAGAAGACACCTACACACCCAGCTAATGCAAGAAGTCTGGTGACATAAGATTATAACATTAGCATACAAGGCTTCTCATGTATAATTTATATTTCTGTGGGTTTAGCTGCTTTTTTTTTCCTTCCCCCTCTCCTTGGATGCTCGGTGTTCAATTCCAGCTAATCCTTTCATCTTTTCTGATCTAGATTGTGAAGGTCAACCCAAATGCAATATTCCTTGTAGGACCCCAACCAAGGTCAGCCTTTGAATTTGATGAGCCAACCTTCCCTCAGGAGGATGAAGTAGGAGGTAGCAATCAGTTCACCTCCCTAATTACTGAGCCTTCCACACCGAAATGCCCACGTTGACAAAGAAAATAACACTTGTACTCTATTTTTTACAGGCTCAAGGACAAAGCTGAGGTCCCACATGATGGGACCTTCCCTTAAATTGCACCCTGGATGATTTGAAACAGGGGCTGTATAAGCAATAAAATTACTCATCTTGCCTTTATTTGATTGCTTTTTTTCCCCAGAAAGGTGGATTGATGCACTTAGGGGCACAAATGGCAGCAGGACTTTGGGTATAAATTCAATATTAAAGATTTTGATGATTTCTTCAGAGGGAAGAACGTCCTCCCTGCTCAACTTCTCCTGCTCAAAACAGACAAAGTTTGAGAGGTGAAGGATCAAAGTACTTAACATTTGAGAATCCCTTTGATTGCTTCCTTTAATTCACAGCCAGTGGCTACAGATGGACACAAAGGGGGTGGGAGGGAAGAAGCCCCTTCAGCTGTCTCATGTCCATCAACCCCAGCAGTGCTCAGGCTGTGCAGCCAGGAGGTGAATGTGACATCCTACCTGTCCTACATCCACATTTATCAGGGAATCTCACAATGGGTTGGATTGGAAGGGACCTTAAAAACCATCAAATTCCAACCCCCTGCCATGGGCAGGGACATCTTCCACTAGCCCAGGTTGCTCCAAGCCCTGTCCAATCTGGCCTTGGACACTTCCAGGGATGGAGCAGCCACAGCTTCTCTGGGCAACCTGTGTCAGGGCCTAACCACTCTCACAACCAACAATTCCTTCCCAATATCCCACCTAACCCTGCCCTGTGGCAGTGGGAAGCCATTCCCTGTGTCCTGTCCCTCCATCCTTTGTCCCAAATCCCTCTCCAGCTCTCCTGGAGCCCCTCTAGGCCATGGAAGGGGCTCTCAGGTCCCTTGGCCTGCACCATTCTGTACTTCCACTTAAAGGATTTTCCAGCTGCAATTTCTACCATGAGAACAGAAGGGTTTCCAGATGTTCCAAGTGCCCTCTCATCCTGGAGAGCAGTTCCTCAGCCATCCCTGCACACTTGGCTTGGTCATGCCAACCATACCCTCTGATATCAAAGTTCTCCAAGCAGGGTTTACAAAGTACTGTCTGAAAATAAAAACCAGTGCTGCTCAGAACCCCATTTGTTTTTCCTCTTAAAATACAACTTAAAGGAACAGGATTCAGCTATTTAGCATGGCCAGATCTGGGAGAGGCCTCAAAAGTCCCATTTTCAGGCTTACTAGAGTTTAAGTCCCTTAAAAACTTCAGAATAGGAAAGTTTTTGCCAAGTTCTTTGCACGAAACATTTCAGATTTATAAATGGGAACAGAGAGAGTTTAGAGAAACCTTTGTCATTTCCAGTAAAGATTTTTTTTTTGCAATTTTAGTTTATTTTTAGCTTCTATACAGGATAAATAATTTGTAAATCTCCCAACAACGTCCATAAAACAAAAGGGAAAGGGGGTTTTTTTGGTTTATTTCTTATTTGGTTTTTTTTTTTAAAAGCAGGTGTTCTCAAGGGAGCATTTGTATAAACTGTTGTCAGACATGGTGGTGTAGGAGGACGGGAGGAACATTTCTATTTGGAAATACTCTTTGCATATCAGCAATGAATAAAACATAGGCCTTTGTGTGCACATTATATCATGGAGCATGACTAATCTTGGAATACTTTCTGGCTTTTTCTAAATTCCAAAAAAGAAAATATGAGGGGATTAGCTCAAGTTGCCATTAATAAAAGATCAACTGTCACCTTAAGACTCAGTTAAACAGAAATAAAACAACACAGAAGCTTCTGAAAACTATTCCTGTTGGTTGCCCAGCCCCTGCCAGGAATAATAACTTCTGGAAACTTGGTGGTTTTCTACTGGACTTTTTTTTATATATATATATTATCATTTAGCATTATCTTTGTTGGTAGTCTAAGAAAAAAGATAGTCAGTCTTTCTTGATCACTTTTTTCCAACTCCTTGAATAATAATACTACTGAGATAAAAGGATCTTCTGGATAAGGATCATTTTGAAAGGACAGAGCTCTAGATCTTTCTTTTCTGACTGGAAAGTAGGACAGGCTACAGTTTAAAGTCAAGTTGGATGGAGATTTGGGCAACCTGGGCTAGTGGAATGTGTCCCTGCCCATGGCAGGGGGTGGAACTGGATGAGCTTTAAGGTCCCTTCCAATCCAAACCATTCTGTGATTCCACAAGCCACAGACACAGCTCTGCCCTATCATCTCTAAAAGCTGAATATTTCACTGAAATTAGTTTGCAAAAGATGTGAGAAGGGACAGAAATTTGGATGAGCAGCTCACGTGCCCACCACAAGCCCTCCTGGTCCTCGGGGTCCAGGGCATGACAGCAACAGGCTCCAGGAGCAGCAGTGAGTCCTGGCACCCAGCACAGTGAGCAACAAATAAAAACAGGGAGCTCTGTGCTCTCCCTGGGAAACCACAGGCAGGTACCAGTGCAAATATTGCAGTTTAGTTGCCAAGCAACCTCCTTATCCTCCCAAATTCATGTTCAAGCAGCCACAGAATCGCTTGTTCGAAGGAACCGGAAAACAAAAACAAGTTGTGGCTGCATCAGCCTGGTTTGCTCAGCAAAGTGCAGGAGAAGCAAAATCCAACCCCCAGCCAAGGCTTCTCTCAATGGAAACAAGTGGAAATCACAATATTAACTTCAAGATGCCAAATATGAATTTTCCTCCTGGCACAAACAAGTAAATGGAGCTCTGTTGGGATTAGTGCTCTCCAAAACACACTTTGGAAAGGGGACCTGCTCCCACTCAGCGCCCAGGATGAGCCACCTCCTCTCCAGAGGACCAGGACACCTGGATGAGCTTCAAAATATTCTTTTACTTGAGACTGGGGGGCAGAAACTGTGGGAAATATTGGCTATAATGATCAAAGCCAATTGACCTGCCCTGGCAAACAGTTAAATATCTTCAGAGGGGTTTGTAATCATAGAATGACTTGGGTGGGAAGGACCTTGAAGATCATCTCAATCCACCCCCTGCCATGGGCAGGGACACCTTCCACTGGCCCAGGTTGCTCCAACCTGGCCTTGGACACTTCCAGGGATCCAGGAGCAGCCACAGCTTCTCTGGGCAACCTGTGCCAGGGCCTCCCCACCCTCACAACCCACAATCCCTTCCCAATATCCCATCTAACCCTACTCCCTGTCACTTTGAAGCCATTCCTCCTTATCCTCTCATTCCATCCCTTCTAAACACTCTCTTCTCCATCTTTCCTGGCAGCCCCTTCAGGTCCTGCAAGGCCCCACTCAGTCACCTCAAAGCTTCTCTGCTCCAGCCTGAACAATCCCAACACCCAAACATCACACACCCCAAAAACCTCTTGTGAAGGGGGGTCATTTTATTCTTTCATTACTATAAGAAGTGAATAGAAGCAAATGGCATCAGTCCAAATCCAGCCTGATGGGAAATCAAGAACTGGGGGTTTAATCCACTTGCTCACATTCCTTCATCCACCTGCCCTGAGACCTGAACTGAACTTCCAGCCAAGGGTTTTAGGCAGCTCATTGTAGATTTCTCCTCTTTTCCCCACTGTTCTCCTCTCTCCCCACTCTTTGTGTTCCACAAACACAAATCAACTTTGTGTGCCCATAAACCTGTGCACAAATACACACATCTCCATGGGAATATAGAGATGAGAGAGTCAAGATTAACTGCTTGTAATAAGTTCAAAATTCAAACATTTCCTTTGGACATTGTGGACATTTTGAGATGGAAAACTTTATGAGGAAAAAAAATTACATCTTTTCAGCTTGAATCAAGCCAAATGTTTAGCATTACCCAGTGTATTCAAATTTCAGTCAAGACAGATTTGGAAGAAAACGATTCAGAAAATAATTTGGAATTTCCTACTTCGGAAGAAACTAATTAAGAGGTTATTTTTAAAACTAATTAATGAAGTGTTAATAAATATTTTATTTCTTCATTTCTGGTTACTATATGAGGGTTAAAAAGGATCTAATAATACTTTTAATAGTCTTCTCTTACCTGCAGTTGCCATGTTCTGCCATGTCCTTCCTTGAAGCCTTTGTCAGGAGTTTCCTCCTCCTCTTGTCCCCTCAAAATCTCCTTTGGGACAGCGAGAGCTGCAGTGGGTCAGTGTGGGAATCCTCTCCTCAAACAGCATCCTGAAGACACAGCAAATAAAAACTGAGAAGAAAACACCACACAACCAACCAAACCCATAAAAAAAAAAGGCAATTTTCTTATTAGGAAGACTTTTAACAAAATCAAATTACAGATTTCAAACAACACAGGAAGCACAAGAGCTTCAGAGAGTGGGTAAATAAATTATTGTATAATATTTCTGAAATGCTCTGATTGAAGGGCTTGATTTTTTCTTCTTTTTTCCCTCTTCACTTTTTTAAGGACAGAATCTTTTAAACTCTAATCAGTCTCTGTCACTGGGCTGGTCCATAGTACTGTGTCTTTCACTAATCTTATTTTGCTGTCTCCCTCTTTTGCCTCGCATTCCAAATGTTCTCTTCAATCCAGGATAATAAAGATCTGCCTCCTGAAGGTCTTTTGCCTCTTGTTTTTCAAGCAGATACTTTTTGAGCAAAGTTCTGGCACGGAGAAATAATTGTGTGAGAGCGAGTTTGGGATGAAATGGCATCCAGAGAGCAGGAGACTGAGGGGACAGTTGGATGTGCCACATTCCTCCTCCCAGAGCCTCCCTGCCTGGGGAACTGCAGGAACAGGAGAAAATCATCATTCCAACCCATGAAATGCAAGTTGAGGGGAGTTAAATATTTATTGGGAAAGATCAAGAGACCTTGAGTTTCCTTGAGAAAATCCAGCCTGTGGGCTCAAGTTTGAGGAGCTGAACCTAAAATTAGCAACAAGTGCCCGAGTGCAGAGCAAAGGGTGGGGATGCTCTGACCCTCAGCAGGGCCCTGCCAGCTGAGGCCAGGCTGGCACATGTGCCCAAAGCCCTGGTCATTCACAGTTTAGCTCAAAACCCATAAAAACATCTTCTGTGAGGCCTTTTTTGGATTTTTTTTTTTTTTGGAGGTTGTGGAAATCTTTGCAAGGCAAGAACGGAGCCCCAGGCTTTAGCTGGGGATTCAACAGGTCCTGAAGGATGATAATCAATAAAATCATACAGTTCACAAGAAATAAGGGTTTGAGATGGATCTATGGATAAAATAGTCCATGAGGAGACAGATGGAAAACTCCTGCATAAGTCCTTCTATTTTATATATACGTATATATTTATGTATATCATAGAATCAGGGAAAGGTTTGGGTTGGAAGGGACCTTAAAGATCCTTTAATTCCAACCCCCGTGCCATGGGCAGGACATTTCTATAAATCAAGAGCTATAGATAAGATATGTTTATTTTATATATATGAATTTTCTCATGGTTTCTGTTCTTATATCCTTCCCATTGCAGAGTTCTTAAGAAATCAAGTCACACCAGTACAAACTTCTTCCTCTCCAGTTTCTCCTGGATTATAAACCAGGACCTTCTCTAAAGAGAAATAATCAATAACATCACACTGATTTTAACTCAATACATTTTTAGACATGCAATCCATTCATGATAAGCATTTTACCTACTCAGTTTTACCAAAATGTTTCACTTATTTTGACACCTTTTTTCTACAAAAAAAAAAAGGAGTCACAGATGTTATTGTCAAGTCCCATGAACTCAGAGCCTGAGAGGTGACAATCATTTCTATAAGTCCCTGTTTCTTTCCTTATACCATTTTTAATATTTTTTTTTATATTGTAACATTCAAAATACTTTTCCTGGCTAAAAAATTTAAGTCTAATCTTACAAACATTTAATACTAAATGTTTGTGTATGGGGAGGTTTCTCATAAGCTCATGTCTTTTGGGGGGTTCTCTGAGGTTTTGGTGGGAGTTGTTTGGGGTTTTTTCCCCAAATATGAGGTACATGAACAGAGGTGAGAAGATCACAGGCTCCAAGGAGGCTCTAAAATTGGAAATTAGAAATAGTGATAACCCTCCAGCCCCACAGCACCACCATAACTCAGACTCCCTGGATTATTCCTGCAAAGACATTATTCAGACTAATTAAATAATCCAGATAATATCCCAGGATGAGGAGATTATTAGCTTAAAAATTGCTCCAGGTGAGAAAACCACCTTCTCTGCCCCACAAACCGCCCTCAGCTCTGGCTGGGGGGGACAAAACACAGGGAATTGCTGCACATAACTCAGTTTGAGCCCATTATCACACTGTAACACTTCTCACAAGGTGCCTGTGTGTGTTCTCATTACATATTTACTCGTTATTCCCTGTAATAAAACAAGCAATTTTAAAAATGGCCCCATCAGCAGCGAGATGGAAGGAGAGCTCATTTACAGTAGGGCCATGTTCCTCTCAAGCACAATTGCCATTAGTGATCTATTATATTATTAATAAAAATCATTTTAGCCACAGCACTCTGATGTTTAGCTCCAACATAAATATTATCAGCACTAAAATGATTGTTATGAGCCAGGAATGTTACAAACCAAGATAATTCCATCAAACAGCAGAGCCCGTCGTTAATGTGCACTGACAGGGTCTACCTCACACCAGGCTTTCAAATGCTCATTTTCCAAGGCAACTTCCACTTAGGGAAAGCTGGAAAACACAATTCATCATTTCTGCAATAAATGTAGAGGGGGAAACATTATTTTTACGCTGCAGTAATGCATTATACAGAATATGGAGAGGAAAGGGACACCAGGATATCAGAGGGATGGAGCAGCTCTGCCGTGAGGAAAAGGTTGAGGGAGTTGGGATTGTTCAGCCTGGGAAAGAGAAAGGTAAATTTTGATTTAATTCCAGCTGGAAAGATCTGTTGTTTTCCTCATAAAGTTTTCCATCTCAAAATGTCCACAGTGTCCAAAGGAAATGTTTGAATTTTGAACTTATTACAAGCAGTTAATCTTGACTCTCTCATCTCTATATTCCCATGGAGATGTGTGTATTTGTGCACAGGTTTATGGACACACAAAGTTGATTTGTGTTTGTGGAAAACATGCTAGAGAACAGTGGGGAAAAGAGGAGAAATCTGCAATGAGCTGCCTAAAACCCTTGGCTGGAAGTTCAGTTCAGGTCTCAGGCAGGTGGATGAAGGAATGTGAGCAAGTGGATTAAACCCCCAGTTCTCGATTTCCCATCAGGCTGGATTTGGACTGATGCCATTTGCTTCTATTCACTTCTTATAGTAATGAAAGAATAAAATGACCCCTCCTCACAGAGATGTTTTGGGGTGTGTGATGTTTGGGTGTTGGGATTGTTCAGGCTGGAGCAGAGAAGCTTTGGGGTGACTGAGTGGGGCCCTGAAGGACCTGAAGGGGCAGCCAGGAAAGCTGGAGAGAGAGTGTTTAGAAGGGATGGAGTGACAGGATAAGGGGGAATTGTTTCAAAGTGACAGGGAGTAGGGTTAGATGGGATATTGGGAAGGGATTGTGGGTTGTGAGGGTGGGGAGGCCCTGGCCCAGGTTGCCCAGAGCAGCTGTAACTGCCCCATCCCTGGAAGTGTCCAAGGCCAGGGAAACAGCAATGCAGGAAAAAAAAAAAACACCAAAACAAACAACCTTTATATCTTGCATTAACACTTTGGGTTCATTTTCTTGCACCAAAACCCACGAACAAAGTACAACTTATTGCACATTCTTAACATTCTTATTCTAATTAAATAAAGATTCCTTTTCCTCCTGGGTGTTTATTACAAAAGTATCTAAGTGCCATCCAGTACCTAAAGATGATCTAGGAGGTGACTGGAGAGGGACTTTGGACAAGGGATGGAGTGCCAGGACAAGGGGGAATGGCTTCCCACTGCCAGAGGGCAGGGTTAGGTGGGATATTGGGAAGGAATTCCTGGTTGGGAGGGTGGGGAGGCCCTGGCACAGATTGCCCAGAGAAGTTGTGGCTGCCCCTGGATCCCTGGAAGTGTCCAAGGCCAGGTTGAAGCAACCTGGGCTAGTGGAAGGTGCCCCTGCCAATGGCAGAGAGTGGAACTGGGTGGGCTTTAAATTCCCTCCCAACCCAACCTGTTCCAAAGAATCACAAGTAGTTCTTCTTCCTTAATGTTTGAACAGCAGTTTTTCCATGGGGAAAAAAATATAGATGTTGCTATTTCTGTATCTGGGTGTTATCCTCCCAACTAACCCTTGTGTGACAGCAACAGGAACAAACATATGGGGAATATATTTGGCATTAACCTGCCTGTCCTTTATGGCAGAAGGTCACCACCACCATATGCTGGGAGCCAAACAGAAAACAGCGAGGATTTCAAACTCACAAACTTCTCCACAAGGTTTAAAACCATATGGCACAATTATATTCCTTACCAGTTATTTACTCCAAGTGTCTCCAGCCTGACAATCAGCCTTGGAAAACACTGAGCAAAGCATATGTTGGATCACAGAGGAGCTGGACCACAACTGACATTTGCTTTGCAGAGATGTGACACATTATCATTATTATTATCATTATTTCCAGTTTTTATCCACATTTCAAGGCAACTGTGAAAAAGAAACCAGAGCAACAACACAAATCAGGAGAATAAAGTCCCCTTGGTAACTTAATGGGATGCCAGAATAACAAAGGATATCTTGGTATTTATTTGTTCAGATTCATGACTTTAAAAAGAGAAAAAAAAAGAGGTTGGGATGCAACCTTTTCATGGCAGCAATAAGTTTTTGAGGGAATAAATTAATCTTTACCCGATTCTATGTTAAAAACAAACAAACAATAAAACCTCATAAAAGCAAGTGATCTAAAAATCAATGGAAATTTGGTGCAGGGTTGAAAAATCTGCTTCTTTTTTTCACGTATTAATAAGGTCAGTTAACATATATTTCAGATTTGCTGATATTTTCAGGGGCATCCAAGAGCAACAACAATAATTCTGCTTTTGTTTTCACAATTTGCATCTCTCTGTGGCACCAATTTCATAAGTGAACTGTGCACCCACAGTAGTTGTTCAAATCCTGGGATAGGGATGCCAAAACACACACACCAGTTATTCAAATACTGGGATAAAGATTAAAAAGGCTCAAAATGAGAGGTAAAATAAAAAGAAGCAAACAATGATGCCAACTTATCAAAGCACTGAAGTTTTATAAGTCATCTTTCAAAAGTAAAGAACAGATCAAATAAATTCTTTAAGCAAATCTCCTTTAAACTGGGCTAAAGTACCTCGGTCTACTGAAGCAATTTGGAGCCTTTTAGGTGCAGATCCACTCTAGGACAGGATTTTAGACAGAGAAGGAAAAGCAATACATGGAAATTCTCCAGGAGAACAAACAAACCTGCTCACTTCACTGTCTGGATCCTTCATTCCTCATGATGTAATCAAATGTTGATCTTGACATCACCAGGGAAAATTGAACTTAACCAAGCCCTAAACCAATTGAAATGTCAATTCCTTGGATTTAGCAGAGGGAGCAGAGCTGACAAATCAGAGACATGGCAGCCCCTGCACCCCAGAGGCACAGAGAAACCACAGACATGACTTTACAGCTGTGCTTAGGAGCAAATACGAGGTTCAGGCCTCTGATGTTTGGTTTTGGAAGCATCCAAAGGAACCTGAGGGCACCAGCACCACCAGTGCCTCCCAGCTGGGCCAAGCAGGAAAATCCTGAGGGATACAAGAGACCACACGACCCAAGGTGGCTCACTAGCACTTAAAGCTCAGTCCTAGAAGACAATTCCAAAGGAAAATCTATTAAAAAAAAAACACAGCAAAGTGATTGGTGTGAGAAATGAAGCAAATTAACCCACAGATAGGAAAAGCCAGAAGGGATCACGCAATTATCACGAGGTTTTCAGCTCCTAAAGGATTGGGAAGGGGAGCAAACACTCCCCAGAGCAGCTCCTGCAGTAGCAGGTGGTTATCCCTGCTCCTGATTCCTGAAAAAGTGTGAAAGTTCATTTCAGAAGTTACTCTACACCTGTACTCAGATCCTGTTAAAATCTTGGAGCAAATAAAATGATACAATTATTTGAATACACCAACTTAACTCCAGCAGTTCACAGCTTATCATTCATACAAAACCTTGGAGTAATGACTCTTGCTCTCAAAGTTCAGTCCTAGAGAACAACTCCAAGAGAAAATCTATTCTGAAAAACCAGAGCAAACTGATTTGAGTGAGAAATTAAGTAAATGAACCCACAGACAAGCCAAAAAGGACCACAGCTATCACAAAATATGCAGCTCCTAAAGGATTGGGAAGAGGAGCAAACGCTCCCCAGAGCAGCTCCTGCAGCAGCAGGTGGTTATCCCTGCTCGTGATTCCTGGAAAAGTGTGAAAGTTCATTCCAGAAGTTATTCTACACCTGTGCTCAGATGCTGTTAAAACCTTACAGCAAATAAAATTATATAATTATTTGAATACACCAACTTCACTGAAGCAGTTCACAGCTTTATCATTCACACAGACTGTGCAGGAAGCAGGTGATCACCTTGGAATAAAGATGATAAAAGAAATAAAAAAATTCAAACAAGATAAATCCATCCCCAACCAACATTTAAAAATACCAATAGCAGCAATTTTAGCCACTCCCTGACCTAAATCGTTTCAATGAAAGTTCACAGTGTGAAAAGAAAATGAGGCTTCACAACCTCCCTGGTCTTTATAGTCTGTGTATATTCACTGAATTAAACCTGTAGCTGTGTTAAGAGGTCCTCTTTCAGGGATGTAAAGAATGTTTATTCATAGGAAAAAGAAAGGTGGATGGAGCCAGGAGGCACAGACTGGCATTTTTGGGAGCTGGACCAAAAGCAAAAGAGAGTTATAGAAGTTATCTGTGAGACAGAACTGCCACCTTGTGATTGAACACGGCAATTCAGGGGGGCTGGGGCACAAAACACTTGGATTAGAACTGTCTCCCCCTCCCAAGGCATCTTCAACCTCTGGAGAAAAGATTTCAAGGCCAATCAGTGATTTTTTTTCATAGATTTTCATGAGAAGGTGGCCCAGAGTCCCAGACCAAACTGAGAAACCCAGAAACATTCCTGGTCCTTAAGATTCCTGTGTTCAATCAACTCCTGAATGAGGAGAATGAGTTCTACTTCACTATTCCATTAATCACCAATTAACCATTAATTATCAACAGCACATTAAAAAATAACTAATAAAATAAAGATCATCTCCTTCCATCCCCTGCCAGGGGCAGGGACACCTCCCACTAGACCAGGTTGCTCCAACTTCCATCCAACCTGCCCTTGGACACTTCCAGGGATGGAAAACACATTGTTTTAATTGAAAGGCATCCTGAAAAACAAAAAGTGCAGAAGCCGTGCAAAGAATTTTAAGTACTAAACACAATATAGAGTTAACCAGGGTAGAAAAAAAAGACCAACATATTAATCCTCACCTTATCACACTCACCCACAATCATTGTCCTGAATCCCTGGACTAAAACAGAACAAGCTTCCATGCAGATATTCTGCTGCTAGGAATGATTCCTACCAGAAACACTCATAGATGCTATTCAAGCTACACAATTTGGGGTCAAAAAATTGCTGAGGATGAAGCCTCCATGCCAGTTAACCCAAAGATCACAGGGATACAGCTGGAAATGAGAATTCCAAAGAGCAAGAGAGTTTTATTTGCTGATAAGACTGGAGCACATGGAAATAAAACTCTGCAGTTCTGGTCGCCTCTGTAGTGCAAAACCTGCATAATAACAAGAGGGATTTTTTTTGGCAGAAGATGAGAAGAATCTTTCCCCATCCTGCAGAAATTTAATAAGCAAAACATTTCCCAAAATAGCCTCCTGTGAGTTTTGTCTGGTCTGTATTTCGTGACTGCAGTTGCAGCTCTGTGAGGTTCAACTGAGCACAGGCTCCATTTTTAACAGGAAAGTCCCAGCAAGCTTGACAAATACAGCCAATTTTTATTTTTACACCTGCTAAAGTTGAGGCTGTTTTATAACTATGTGTTTAAAAGGTACAAATGAGCAGCCCACAAGGAATGAGCTTCTAATTCAGCCTAGATCAATGTGATCCAGACAGCACCAGCACTACAGCTGCTATCAAGCTGGGCTTAAGAATAGATCAGTAACTCTTCTTAACCATCAGTATTTATTTGCAAAGCTTGCTGGAGTGTAAAATGGATAAAGCTGAAGCTCCCATAAAACTTGTGAGTTGAAGAAAGGGAGAATCAGAAAAATAATTGACTATAAATATGCCATATGGATTTGTCTCCTTTTTGGAGAGGTTTTTATGGGGTTGGTTGAGCTTGCCACATATAAAATTGAGAAATATTCCCTTTACACTTATTTCAAGGGGGGGAAAAAAAATAAAAATAAACCCAAAAATTGTTCAAGAAGTAAATAGAACCAATACCCAAAAGCCATAACAGAAGTATTGCTTAATAACCTACATGGATTTTAGATCTTTCCACATAACTTTGCCAGGCAGACAATCCCCAGCCTGGCAACAGTGCTGAGGTTTCAGGCTGCATCTCTTCAACCCCTTCAGAGCAAATTTTGGGGGCAGCTGGAGGTAAAAGTGGGTTTGAGGCCCAGTTTTGCAGTTTTAGGACTCGTTGTCCCTCAGTGTTAATGATCCATCCTCGCCCTCAGCTCTCACCTGCTGCAGTGCAAAGGGAATTTAAACCCTTAATCTCAAAAAAACCTCTTTTTTAATTAGATATAACCCTGTTGATTCCAGTAATATGGGTTTGATTTAAACCTGGAAAATCCTTCAGCCTTCAAGCAGCAAAGCTGGAGGATTCACACCCCAAATTCTGCTGAGTCAGCACCACGGCTGGAGATCATGTCATCATTTAAGCACTGTCATCAATTAAGCAAATTCCCAAAATCTTTCAGCTTTGTGCACTAGGCAATAAGGAATTATTAGAAAACACAGGGGACAGCACATAATAAACCCAGTATCTTGTTAACCATCTTTAATTAGCAGCCAGATTAATCTATATTTATTTATCCCAATTAAATCGCGAGCTGAGCGTTCGTAAAGAACGTAAAACATTAAAATTTCTACAAGTCAGAGGGCAAAGTAAAAATGCTTGCAGTATTTCCAACCCCCCCAAAAAGAGACTAAAGATCTCTGACCACCAACTATCACCTTTTTTCTGAAATCCAAGAGCCAAGGCCTTGGGAGAAAGGATTGGTTTTGGTTTTCACTCATGTTCATTACACATTCCCCTCAAAAATAAACCACAATGGGAAACACAACAAAGCTGTGATAGTTGGGATTCAATCATAAATGTATAAATTCAAGAAATTCAATCAGAAATTCATAAATATAAATAAAACAGTGAGCAAAGACCACCCTTAGGAGAAGTGAGGTCCATTAAAATCACGGAATTAAATGTACATTTAAAATGTATGATGTGCTCATTTGCTGACCTGGCCCAAGTGGAAATGCAGGAATTTAAATTAACTCCAATATTAAAAAAAATAGAGGGAAGTTCATCCCAGTCTCAAACAGCTTCACTGGGGAAACTGGTGGAGACAAACACTGGCCTGGAGGATCATGGAATCCAAGGATGGTTTGGGTTGGAAGGGACTTTAAAGGTCACCTCATTCCAACTTTTCAGCATTTCACTGTCAATCCACAAAAATCTCTGCAAGAGTGGCCTGGAAATGGGCTGGAATATCAGCATGTTTTCACTAAAAAGAGTGAAAACACAGCAAAAATGAGCAAGAGCTAAAAAAACGTCCATCAAATTATTTTATTTCAGAGAGTTTTCCACTTATCTTACAGTAAATGAAATGTTTTCACCCTCTGAGGTTGCAGTTTCAGCCACCTGGAGAGGAGCTGAAGCCTCCTAAACGCAACATCTTCCCACATTGATAAAAGGAGTGACAACACTGCTTTTCTTACCTGGATCGTCTTTTTATTTATTTTTTTTTTTTTTTGGACTCAGAAAATTAAAATTTCATGAAGTTCCTCCTTACAGCTTGCCTGCTTTGTGCTTAACAAACAGTGAGAGAGCCTTTTGCTGGTGCTTTCAATAAATTAGAACGAGATGCTCGAGCCAATATTGAACTGACGCAAATTAGATTTACCAAGCAAAATTTTCCCCCAATATCATCTTATCGAGCAAGGGCTGTATTTTGCACCTGTCAGAAAATGTTTATTGCTTTATTTCATTAGCATGGCCTGTCAACCTTTAATTTTAAATTGCCCAGCAGAAGAGAAAAGGCATTTTGCTAAGAGAGAACTCACTCTTCATGGTAAGAACCATCAGCTAATATGGAATGAAGCACCATATTAGCCACTTGAATCACAATTTTTTTCCCAGGTTATTGAAATAGTTAAAATAACAAACTTCCCTCTGTTTGTAACAGAACATTTCAAGCCTAAATAATTTTAATTAAAACAATAGTAATCTATTTAAAGAAATATGGGGTTGTTTTTTTCAGTTCTTACTCTGTGCAAGATTAAATATCTTCCACCAAAAAACGTGGGGTTTGTAGCACCCCTTTATGGGGTTTTTAGCACCATAGTTTAAGGGAAAGCTCAAAAGAGAAGCATAAAACCATTTTTATATGCTGCTGTTACGGGAGATTTTTCATCTTAATGGATGAAATAAAATCCTTTTTAGAGCAATTAAAAGCAGCAGGTTTTTCTCCACACAAACTCTCATTGTGTCTGAGGGAATTGTGTGAGTGCTGAGGGAACACCAAACCTGTTTAGGACACTCAACCTTCAGCAGCTGCTCTGAAATCCACTTTTTACACGATTTTTCAGTGTATCTTGCAAAAAAAAAATAAGACAAAAAGGACCATTTTGGGGAGCAGGTGAGAGGATCCCACCTGATCTCACCTCCTGGGAACAGGAGCTTTCTCAAGCTTTGACATATTTGGGTGACTTTTGGCAGCAAGGCCACCACCAACACCTACAGAGCATTAAACTAGAGCCTAAAGTATCCTTTGGAAACCTTAGAGGTCTGAAAACTTCATTTTATTTTTAGGATTCTTGGTCAAGAGCTCCAACTCTCCCATAGAAGGGAAGTGCATCTCTCCAGCACAGTATCACTGACTTCAGTAATTTATATTGGTCAAAAATACAGTTCTTCTCTAACTGTAAAAATAGAAAAAAATTGGGTTTCATCAATAAAAATGTCTTTTAGGTTACCTGTGTATTTATTTTAGACCATCAATATCTCATTTCTGTGAATTGGTTTTGGGCAATCACTGAGAAATGAAAATCTGTTGTCCATGAACATTCCACTTGATGAAAATCCTGTCAAAAGCCACCCTTAACTCCTGAGCTTTGGGTTTCACTGACAGCACCACATCAAGCCAGTTCCACTTTTTGCTGCTCAATTTTAATTACTGCCTCTTTGCATTTTGTTTAAAGCACAGCCAGATCTGCCTCAGACACAACATTCTCCAGGTTGTCACTCATTTCCTTGATCCTAAAGCTAATTGGCAGCACTTGCAGGAAAGAAATGCTCCTCAGAAATGCCCTTTGGACATGTGTTCTGAAGGGCACACGACTAGTTTATATCCACCAACTATCAGATACTTTGGTAGGAATAAATTAAATTGCATCCCAAACAAGCTGCTGAGACACAGCAAGTCTCTCACGTGGAAAAATGAAATCCTATTATGGTCTTCCTATGTTTTCCAGGCTCGAAAACCCCAAATCTAAGTCAAGTTTTTCAGCAAAGAGAGTAGTGAGAGAGAAAAAAAAAAAAAAAAAAAAGATAAAAAATAAGAAGTGTCCCCTAGCTGGAGAAATATGTTCAAATGGCTTCTCCAAGATATTGTTACACTTAGAAATCATTCCCACACAAACACCAATGCCCAAAATTAGGACCCCTCCCAGTCTGTTACAGCTGATTATTATCTATTAGGAGCATTTCCCAATCTGTATTTTTGGATACTGCACATTTCAATGAGCCGACAGCAAGAACTTAACATGTCCATTTTTGTACACTTACCAAGCTTCAGAAAGTTTAATCAACCAACCAGCAATAACAAGGGAAAAAAAAATATTTCCTTTCTACTTCTAAAGCTTTGAGAAGCCCCAATTCCTGGTTTTGCCAGCCCTGACACACATATTTTCATTTATTGCTTAAACTGAGATTTTCACGTGATCTCCTCCACACCGGGAGACAGGGCAGGGAAAAAGGAGCATTTTCAAGGAGTTCTAACATTTTATTACATTTTTTAAACCTGGTTTATGTATTAAACTGCAGTGCTGGGCTTGCCCTGCCGGGTGGTGTGAGGATGGAGGTTTTGGCGGCTGGAGCTCAGCGCTGGAGTCGATAAGGGAACCGTGGTGTTTAATCTCTATCTGATACTCACACAGGCAGCACATCTCCTCGTGGTGTCCAGGCTGATAAGGACTGAGGGTAAAACAAGGCTGTGCTGAGCCCAGAAGGATTTATTGGCTGTTGACTCCAAGCCATCATCGACTCCCCTCCCCGTTAACGCCATCGGGCAGTGGCTGCCCCCAAGCCACCACCTTTCCAGGAGTGTATTTCTAGACCTGTGACACAGCTCTAATTCTACCTGAGTAAACAATGTCCTCCCTGATTTGTCAATTTGCTGTTGATCCTCTTTTTCCCACGAGCTGGGTGATGGAGAGGAGAGCAAACAGGCAGAGAGAATGCAGCTCCCTCCAGAGGGAGCAGAAGACACACCGCCGGCTCTTCCCGGAGCTCTGGGGAGGAGGAGACGGCTTAATTTAATGTTCAAACACACGGATACAGCCCTGAAAGGGCTTCCTCGTGCTCGGATAATGCTTTCTCAGAAATTTAATTCCCTAATTTCATCAGCCGCCGCCGTTTTCCGGGGACGTATTTAGAGGGCGACTCGTTTGAGTGCAATTTTAGAGAAGCGGATTTGACACGGTGTCAATCTCCAGCCAGGCTGCACGGCATCTCCCAGGAAAACAATTAAATTTAGGGATGCAGCCCTGCTTGCTTTAATCTCCTCCATCTCGCTGGGCTAAAGGACTCTTTTGCATAAGCAGCAAACATATTCGATATTTGACGACGCGCGACTCGTCCTCCGCCAAGGAAAATAACTCCGAGCTTTTTAAAACACCAAGACTGGAAGTTGAACCATCCAGAATGAAAGGTCACAGCAGTCACTGCCATTCCAAATTTGATTTATCTCCCGGGTTTTATAAAAACACTTAACTTCACGGAACGTTTTGGGGTAGGACAGAGACCTAAACAAAGATATTCCTTAAAGAAAGAAAAACCCTCACCTTGAGGTGCTTCACGCACAGGAAGGGTGGTGTGGGCCACCTTCGTTTCTGATGAGCTTGCAGGAGAGCAGGAGGACTTTAGTTAATGCTTCAGGATGCTTTCAGAGCAGAAATTAGCTGTTAAGTCTAGTTGGATGGATCAAAAAATTAAATTAAATCATTATACAGCTGCGAGGATTGACTGAAAGATCAGAGAGCCTCATTATTTTTTAGATGCATTTTTATACATACGTAAAAATGTGACTAATGAACAGGAAGGATCCAGGTCTAAGAAAATGATATCATATGAGAACAAATGATTTCCAAACTTCCTCATATGCAAACAGCTTGGGAATATTTATCTTGCATTATAATCATTGCACAGCCATGTTTTGTGCTGCAGTAAAACCCCTCACCTGAATTCATGAAGTAACTTCGTGGAAGGTGTAAAAATATCAGAATTTTTTCATTTTTCCAAGCTTGGCTGTTATATAAACAATAAAGCCTGACTTTACTAAAATCAATCATACATTTAGTAGGAAATTACTGTCTACACCATGAAAACCTTGTCTTTTGTCCTCTGTAAAGCTCATGGTCTGAGTAACCTGATGTGAAATGTTCAGACAGTGATGGGACAGTGTGTGGCTCATCATGTCCACGTCAAGGGACGTGTTCAAGTGCAGGTTTAGAGACAATTGACACTTGAAACTCCCAGCAGAGAGGCCACACAAAGTCCTGGGAGAGTCTGCCAAGAAGGTAAAACTCAGCTGCTACCAGAAAAAAAAGCAGTTCCTAGTTTTAAATCACATCTCTCAGTGGCTTGACACCAACTCTCTGCAGATGTCCTGATTATCTCCGGATGAAATCTGAAATATTTCTCCGGAGAAAGTGTCCTGGTGCAGGTTCAGGGGGATGATGTTGGCACTGAGGAGGGTTTACAAGGAAGGACATCCCTTTGGGTGCATCTCAAAAGGCACTGGGGTCCTGCACACTGGTAAAACTGGGAGGTGAAAGGCAAAAATCACTGGAAGGCAATTGCTGCCTCCATGTTTCAGCACAGGGTTGGGTGCAGCGAGTCTGGAAAGCTGGGAAAAGGAATTTTTTTCTTGTTTTTTTTTAAGCTAACAAGGAGGCCAGTCACATTTAAATTCTGCTTCTGGCTCATGGTGTGTCTGAACACAGAGAGGTCATGGCTTGATGCTGCTACTTTGATGATGGAAGAGAATTTTATATCTCTCTCATCCAAGTTTTACTCAATCTCCCGGCTCTGCAAATATATCAGTTTGTATTTCTAAGTGCACAAACACTCCATTAGTATCACTTTCTGTTCTCAGATATGTTTGATCTGGCCAAAATAAGGAACAGGACACGAAGCACAGCACACAAGAACCTGCCTTAGAAGCTGGGTTTAAGGGCACAAAACCCTCACAACTGCCTCAGTGCCTTGGAAGGGTCACACAGAGCAAGGAGTGGCTGCAGAGGATGGATAAAGGTCCTTGTCCCCTTCTTCCTGCTTCCTGTGAGGGAAGTTGTCCAGTCCTCAGAGACTGAAGGTTCCACTTCGGCTGAACATTAAATTTAAGGCTGGATATCAAGGCACTGGAATAAAGAGCAGTTAATCTTGTAATGATCTCTGTTACCAGCCCTGAGGGGTTAAGAGACAACATGAGTCCTCCTCAGACTCGATTTCTTCCCTGCTGCTCATGACCCTGCTTGTTGTTAATATGAACTGCTGGCTTTTTTAGGAACTGTGACTCAGCCTTCCCTCGACCAGCCAGGAATGACACACTGTCCCTGGGGCTGCTCATCCGCCCTGCCTTTCACACCCCGAGCCCAAGTGACAAAATCTTCACTTGGATGGTTGGACAAAGAGGATCATGACCGTTTATCCACCACCAAGGGTGCAGGTTACCCCAAAGCCTTCCCTGGGTGCAGCTGTGCCATCCACCACTCTGAATTCCCTCCCTGGAGGGGGCAGAGGAGTCCCTTATCCCATAAAACATCCCTGGAAGAGGCAGATGAGTCCTTTAACCTGTAAAATGTCCCTGGAAGTGGCAAAGGAGTCATCCTGTAAAACATCCCTGGAAGAGGTAGAGGAGTCCCTTATCCCACAAAACGTCCCTGGAAGAGGCAGAGGAGTCTCTTATCCCACAAAATGTCCCTGGAAGAGGCAGAGGAGTCTCTTATCCCGTAAAACGTCCCTGGAAGAGGCAGAGGAGTCTCTTATCCCGTAAAACGTCCCTGGAAGAGGCAGAGGAGTCTCTTATCCCATAAAATGTCCCTGGAAAAGGCATCTATGACCTTTCCTAAGTGTTGGAGAAGAGGCAACTAGAACTCGTAGCACAGAGCTTCCCTTAGAATGACAGGGAACGACAAGCAGGTCTGGGATTTGGTCTGGGACAAAAGGGACAAGGCAGAACCATCTGTTCCAGCTCATCTTTTGCTGTTTGAAATGATGAGAGAAGAGAAGATATAAATGCTGAGAGCCCTGGGAGATGGGGGTGCATCCCAAATCCCCACACACAACACACATCACACATTGTTTCCAGCACTGTAATTATCTGATAAAGCCATTAACCATCCCCCCCGAGGTGCCATGAGGAATTCACACTTCCCACCAAAGCAATCTGAAGCAGAGCCAGATATTAGTCAGCAACTGGATGCTGCTTTGGGAGAAGAAAAAAAAAACAACAACTAAATCAGGAGAGTGATTTCCTTGTGTTTCTGAGAAACTTAAGGTTTGCACTTATTAAGTGAAAGATAACCAAGCTGCCATGGATTCATCCCAAAATAAAGTTACAGAGTTATACAGAATATTCTGAGTTGGAAGGGAATAAATTCCATTTTTCTAAATTAAAAAAAAAAAAATTAAGAGATTAGCTCAAGTTGCCATTAATAAAAGATCAACTGTCACCTTATGACTCAGTTAAACAGAAATAAAACAACACAGAGGCTTCTGAAGATTGTTCCTCGTGGTTGCCCAGCCCCTGTCAGGATTAATACCTTCTGGAAACTTGGTGGCTTCATTCTACTGGACTTTTTTTAAAAAACATGATTATTTACCATTATCTTTGCTGGTAGTCTAAGAAAAAAAAAAAAAGATAAAGGGATATTCAGGCCTTCTTGATCACTTTTTTTTAAATTCCTTAAATAATAATACTTCTGAGATAAAAGGATCTTCTGGACAAGGCTGACTTTGAAAGGACAGAGCTCTAGATCTTTCTGTTCTGACTGGAAATTTGGACAGGCTGCATTTGAAGAGCAGGTTGGATGAAGCTTTGGTCTTGTGGAAGGTGGGGGTGGAATGAGATCTCCAAGGTCCTTCCCAAGCCAAATCAGTCTGGGATTCTATAATTAAAGAAGCCCAAGTGTAGACATAAGATCCCCACATCTCAATTACTTTGTTTAGATAAAAAATGGGAATGTTAATATTGACACAGCCACAAATCCACATTTCCCTCCTCACCTTCAGCAGGCAGCAAATTCCAGGGGTGACACTGAGCCTTGTTTACCAATTCTTATTCTCCTCTCAGCTCTTCTTTTATCTCACTTGCTTCCCTCACATTTAAATGCCCCCTCTCCTCTGGCATCACAACAGTATCCTAATGCAGAATTAACGTGCCTTTAGGAGTTTTCACTCTGTAGGGGCCAAAAAAGCCTCAATCAACAGCCCCCAAAATGGAGCTGGAAGACTTACCAAGAGGTCACCCAGGCCACCTCCAGTCCCAAGGCAGGACTAACTCCATCTGTACCTGTGGATTCAACTTCCTTATGACCCAGAATGACTGAAAAGGAGCCTTGCCAAATATCCCTGTTGGAATAATAAATCTGGATTTTATCTTCCCTTTTTATTTTTTTTTTTTTTTTTTGGAGGGGACCAGTTTTTATCTTCCCAGTCATCTCTGATTATTTTAAAGTGGTTTTTAAAGTGGTTCCTGGGCCCAATCACTGCTCTGCCCCACCCACATCCAAGGCCAGCTTAACTGCTGGAAAACAGAACAGCAAAGCAGCAATAAAACACTCTGAGCTATAACATTTATACTTGGATTTTATCATTTCACATATGGAGACATCACCTAATTGCCAATAGACCAACAACAATTCTCATCTAGGGCCTCACCCAGAGCTCTTCAGAGTCAATAAGACCATTCTATTCCCTTCAAATGGTTTTGGATCACCCCCAAAAGGAAAAAAAAAGAAAAAAAACCCACCAAGATAAATTGCAAATTGTCTCATTAAGTTCTGCAAATGCCTTTTGAACCAAGTCCAGAAAAATAAATGAAGGGGAGAAAAAAAAAAAGGTATCCAAGCAGTCCAAGAACACGACTCAAGTAAAAGAAGAAATAAAAATAAAAACGCACCTCCCAGACTGGTTTCCAAGTGACACAAGATAAAATATAAAATTATATATAAAAAATATAATCCCATCTTGCAACTGGCTCCTAAAACCAGGGAGAACAAAGTCTGCCACGAGGCCACCCCTCATCCCTCCCCTGTCCCATTTTCAGCCTCTCCTTGCTCTTCAGTTGTGTCACGTGGGAAGGATCCACACGACCCCTGGCAGAAACAACCACACTTTGCCCCATCTGCATTTGTTCCAAGCTGAGCAGGGAGAAAAAAAAAAAAAAAGCCAAAACCCAACAAATCCCACACTCCTGAGAAAACAGTTCCATCACTGGATGGGAATTCTGATTTAAACAGCTGTATTTCTTTCCTTAGAAATCTCTGTTGTACTAAGAGCAGGTGGATTTGCATCAAGTTTTCTTCTACTCAAGTAGATCAAGAAATCCTTGCAAGTCAAATACACCAGAAAATCCATAATAGGTGCCCAATTCCAGGTGTTTTCAGATGCAAGGAGCCTAAATATCTTTAAGAAACCTACCCTGAGCTTAGAAATCATCACCTGGGGTGCAGCAAAAGCTTCTGTGCTCCAGCTGGGATTTTCACTTTATCCCATGACTATAATTGGTTAATTTGGACCTAACAAAGCAAAAAAAAAAAAAATTAATGCCACTGTCCTGAATATTTCCTTCTCATTGCTGAAATAAAGGCCTCTGCTGGCTGGTGATTATGAAGCATGATTGCCCTTGTAATTCTAATATCTGCTCCCCTTCAGTTCCAACTCTCCCACCACATAAAAAGCAAGGAAGAGACAGAAGATGCGTTAGCATCGCAAAATTAAAATTATTAAAGTGATCCACGATGTCATCCTGCTGGGTTTGGCATCAAATAAGGCTTTGTTGTGCAGTTTTTCCCCCCTGTTTGAGAAGCAGATTGTGCTGCTCCCCAGAAGGGAAGTTCAGAGAGAGAGGATCAGTCTTCAATTGAGAGTTAAATAGTTCTGGTAGAAAATCGAGTTACACCACTTTTTATGAGGGAGAGGCCACACAAATGTGACCAAAACCCAGCTATTATTAGTTTTCTATATTGTGAAGAGCCTGTGATCTTAAAAACAGGGCAGAACAAAAGGAAGGAATAGGAAATGCAGCTATTTAGGGAACACAGAGCAATTTCTTATCACTTGAATCCACCAACTCCAAACAAGATGCCACAGTGAGAAATCCCTCAGTTCAACCCCACATCCTGAGGTGATATCCCTGCATTTCCTGCTGTGTCAGGTTGGATGATTTTATTCCATCTAGATAAGATTTGCAATGTAGTTTGAGTTTCCCAACAGATTCTTCCATTCTCTCCACATTATAGCCCAAAACCAGTCATTAAACACAGCACTCAGTGTCAAATTCAAGCAGCAAAATTCACATCAAGCTGATCAGTTTTGAGGTGTTTTGGCAGAAAAATTAAGTCAAAATATGTTTTGTTTTCGCTCCTTCAGATATTTATTCTGATGTCTATCACCTGGAAAAATCTACATCCAAAGTTTCACTCTGCAAACTATTCTGTAATCAAATAGATAAATAAAGAAACAGTTTTTCCATGATGATTAAGTCAAGTAGGAAAAGTCCCAGTCCCAGGAATACTCAGGTGCAGGTCGGAGTTGCCTCCTCTTTGTGAAGGCTCAAGGCCATCAGACTTGACCTGATGCATTTCCAAAGGACACATTAAGCTCCTATTCCAAGATTTCTCACCAATCCAGATTTATCCTCGACAAACTTACAAATATAACTTATAAAAAAGACACTTTTAAAACTTAGAGAAGACTGCAGAGAACAATTCCAGCCATTACAGAATATAATTACTCCTTTTTTTTTTTAAAAATCTTGTTCCTCGCATGGAGCTTGGCCACAGTCTGGAATGTATAAATTAAACATTCACAACCACCATAGCTGCACAATAATAATAATTATTTATTTCTCCCAGCAAGTTTCATCCTGAAAGGCCCCCTGAGGAGCAGCCAGCTGGCCCAGGGAAAGGCAACATGTGCTGCAGGATGAAGTGCCAGCAAGTCTTGGTGTCCATGTCATGGAATCACGGGATCACTGAGGTGGGAAAAGCCCCCTAAGATCGGAGTCCAAGCATCCCCAGCACTGCCAAGGCCACCACTAACCCATGTCCCCAAGTGCCACATCCACAGGGCTTTTAAATCCCTCCAGGGATGGAGATCCACCCCTGCCCTGGGCTGTTCTAAGTCTTAACAACCCTTTTGATCAGTAAAACTTGTAGCCAATCTCTACATTTGGCTTTGATTAAAGCTGAATCCATCAGGCACGTTTGGCACCTTTGCAAACCAGGTATTTTGTGTACCCTACAAGGGAATCTCCTCTGCCTTGTAAAAGAAGAAAGACTCAGCAATCCAGTAAATATAAATGACCAAATAAAAGAGGAAAACTCGGCAGCCTGCAGTGAACCACACTCCAGGGATCCTCTAACTGCTCCTCAGGAGAGCTGGGGAAAACATCTGTATGGATCATGTCCTGATGAATTACCAGCACTTTTTTGTGAGTGTGTCACCCAATCCTAACATTTATTCACTTTATGTTACAGCTTCACTTTTAATTTGATCATCCTCCCTGTTTTCTCCACATCCCAAACACCCCCGGGGCTCTTTAAAAAAACCACACGTATTCAAGCCCAATTCACATGAAAACACCACAGATAAATCCAGGCCAGCAATAAATAACGATTGGCTTCTCCCCCCACATGCTAGAACTGGATTTATCCAGCTCCAAAAAGTCCCAGGCTGCCTGTCCAATATCTCCATTTTCCACTCATCAGTCCCTGTGGCAACATTCCCTTCTAATGGGCTTTATTTTTGCACTAATTTTGCACTAAAACGGCTCGATTTGATGGCAGGATAATTTGTGCTTAATCAGAATCCCAAAGAACAGCATGTTAAATGAAAAAAAAAAAAAAGGAAAAAAAATCAAAATCTTTGTGCCAGTAACCAAAGAACAGATGACAGATGTTCTTGAAAACTTATATCAATGGTCTTGAAAACTTTTATATCAAACACGACTCCTGTTCTGAGCAACTGAGAGGAGTTCTGACAGAAAAACTTCTAAGTGAGGAGACAACACCAAACCCACCTGGAGCACAGGCAGCAAATGTTCCAGCAGGATGAGACACAGCCCTGGGCCCTGCTGTAATGTCCAAGTCTGGCTTAGTGGGCCTGATCCTCAAATAAGAGCAGGCTTTGATTTGAAGCTCAGTTCACTGTTTCTAGTTTACTGTGAGGGTGGGGAGGCCCTGGCACAGGTTTTACCCAGAGAAGCTGTGGCTGCCCCTGGATCCCTGCAAGTGTCCAAGGCCAGGTTGGACAGGGCTTGGAGCAACCTGGGATAGTGGAAGGTGTCCCTGCCTATGGCAGGGGGGGGACTGGATGAGCTTCAAGTCCCTTCCAACCTGAACCATCCTGGGATTCTGATATTCCTTCATACAGATGAAGGAAAGAACACCAAAAAGAGGCTTTATCCCTGCTGTGGGTCTGTATTAGGTCCAACAAATTAATCCCCAGTGAACCTGGGCTTGGCTGAGCTTGCTCCTGCTCACAGATGTGAGTGTGGGAGTTGCACCCAGAAAATCTTGCATTTCCAAACCAGACCACAGGAGGTTACACAGGATAAACACTGTGCATCTGGGCAGCTCCCAGGTCCTGGAATGGTCTGGGTGGAAGGGACCTTAAAGATCATCCAGTCCCACCCCCTGCCATGGGCAGGGACACCTTCCACCATCCCAGGTTGCTCCAAGCCCCGTCCAACCTGGCCTTGGACACTTCCAGGGATGGGGCAGCCACAGCTTCTCTGGCAAGTCCATAAGAATGAGTTGGAAGGTTGTTTTCTGTTGTCTTCAGACATTTTTACTTCTCTTCATTGCTTGTTTAGAAGTGCTTGGATTTACCCCTTTTCCTGCCTCCTCTGCCTTCTGTGTCCCCCCAAAACTCCTCTTCTGCATTATTTCAGAACTCCTGACCTCCTTCTTTAACCAGACTGGGAATATGAATTGGGGTTTATTGCTGAAATGTGCCACTCTGGGCAACATGTGCCAAGGCCTCACTAACCCTAAATCCTGCAGTAATAAACCAGGTACCAGGGCTAAAGCAGAGCCCAGGATTAACACTGTCCATCTGTGCAGGTCCCAGGTCCCTCCTGTGCCCACACCACTCCCAGCACCAGGGCCAGGTGCCCATCAGTGCAGCAGCCACCTCTCTGCAAACACAGGGTTTATCCATTTATCCTCCAGAGCTGGGCACTTTCTCCTGTCAAAGGGAGTTCAAGAGGCTGCATTTGATTTACAACCAAACAGTGGAAAGCTGTTTGCTGAAGGCTGACAGATGCAGGAGAGGCCACAGCTCAGCAGAGACAAGCCCAGGGCAGGATCTCCAGTGAATTTGGCCCAACACTTGATTTCATTTCCTATCCCAATTGAAAAAATTGGATTGTAAATTCAACAACAAGGCTCCGTTTCCTCCAAGTGACAGCAAGCATCGTGTCCACCTGCCAGAGAAACCTGAGCTAAAAAAACTCAGAACAAAGTGAAGGGAGCTGGGGGATGGACAAGGAGGTGCCCTTGGAGCCCAGGATGGAGCAGGGGTGGGAACAGCAAGCTGAGTTGCTGGAATCATGGATGGGGAAGGAAAAATGATCATGAGGAGGCAGGAAAACCACATTTAGCCAAAACAGAGAAAAAAACCTCTCCCTCTGCCCCAGCTGGCAACAGTCACAGGCTGGCAGAAAGATTGAATTGGAGCAGTGAATAAGAATGGATATTTGATATTCCTAATGTCCAGTGTTCTGTTGATGTCATAAATATTAATATAGACAATACTTATTGTGGACATATTGGCCATTTTTTCTGGGCTTTCTGTAAATTGGGATTGTTTAAAATCACTCCACTCATCAGGGGAAAATAGGATTTTTAAAGGGGCTGATAATGACACAGAGATGGAAAAAGAACTCAAGGAGAGGGACAGTCTGATTGGGTTTTATCTTGAATTCACGTCATTGCAGCTGACACTTGACTTTGAATGGGAATAAGTCCACTAATATAAGATCTAACAAAGTATTTCAGCTACATCAAATCCCAGAAATGCACACTATAAATGCAGAGAGTGAACACAGGGACACATTTACACTGCTCTTCTCTATAGATGAAATATATATTTTAAGAAGTCTGTCTTTTCTGACTCCAGCTAAGCACACATGTCAGCCCCATAAAAATATAGCACAAGTATATTAAACTCTCCCCATCAAAGTACTTCTTCATACAGAAAGCCCTTTGCAAAGTAATTGTTCCCAGGGAAGTCTGCCCACATAATTTTTGAAACCTTTTCTAGGGGTTTTATAGCTTGTCTGGGAGATACAGAAGAGCTCTGCAGATCGAATGTCAAAGCCTTCTGCTGCAATTTTGAAATTTTACTGTTTAATTTTCATTTCTTACTCCCAGTAACCCAGTGCTCGGAACAGACCCTCCAGATACAACCACGGCACCTGCAATAAGGCAGGAATTAAAAATGTTATTACTGAAAAACGTGAGAAACTGGTTGGGAGATGACACATGATTTCTGCAAAGCCTCCACACAGCTCAGAGTTCAGCCAGAATTCTGCAATTCCAACATTTATGGACACTAATTGTTGTATTTGACTTTAACGTTGCCATACATCATTTACAGAACGTGCCACAGCACACTCTGCTCTTTGTCCCACAATAAACCTGCTGAAATTATTAAAGTAAAAATTAATAATTCATTTTCCCTCAAATTCCTCCTTATATGTGCCTGAATCAAAGATTCCATGATTGTGCCACGGCAGGTTTAGGATGTCAGGAGAAGGTTCTTCCCCTAGAGGGTGGTTGGGCACTGACCAGGCTCCCCAGGGCAGTGGGCACAGCACCACTGCCAGAGCTCCAGATCTCAGAGCTCCAGGAGATCTCAGGCATGTGGTGGGATTTTGGGATGGTCCTTTGCAGGGCCAGGGGGTGACTCAGTGATCCCTTGGAGCTCAGGGTGTTCTGTGGTTTTATGATATCCCACCAGAAAAATAAAGGCTGGACACTGGGGCACAGCTGCACCTCCCTCAGCTCTCCTGCCTGCTTGGCTGCCTTGCCCCCCCCACAAAATAAAAAAAAAAAAAATTAAAAAAAAAAATATCAGTGTTTAAGGCTGAGATGGCCCTTTTCAAATGTTTTTTCCAATATCTGGACCCCCATCCAAACCACAGTCAAGTTTAACTGATACCAGTGTTATTGTGGCTTGGTCTCCACTCTCCCAGCAAGCCCAAGGAGAGCAATGACTGCAATTAACCCCCCCCAAATTTCTTCACATTCCCAAATTTCCCTTCATTTCTTACCCTAACAGATCAAAAGCTCCAGGCATGAAAAGCTCCTTAGCAATGCCCCACTCACCAGCCCATTTTCCAAGAGTTCAGCACGTTCCCAATCTAAAGATCATCCCTATAAATCAGATTTCCCTCTTTAATTGCAACGTCTCACCGGGGCCTTTCTAATAAATATTTTTAATTCATTAAACAGGTTCCACGAAAGCATCACCATGGGCCTTGTAAACACTTCAGGGTTTAAAATGTGAGCCTGGCTTAGAGCTAAGAAGCCATTTGTGTTTTTCCTGCTGGGGTTTCTTAGCTGACACTGGAGACCTCGTTGGGTTTCATCGGCGTTTCATCGCTCCCGTCGTCAGGAGCTGGGGCTGAACAGCAGCAATTCCCATTTCTGATGGGAAAGGTAGGGAAAGAAAGGATTACCTGTGGTTTCAAATCACCTCTGGATAACCTGGATGACTTTCCTGTCCGATAAACTGACAGGAAAATAAACTAATATCTCATGGAGGTTCATGTTCCATCACGATTGGGACAGGGCTGGTTGGAGATGGGGTTTTGCAAGGCTCGCACTATTGGGATCAGAGACAGAAACAGCATCAAATAATTCCTTCAGACCCTCAGGATACACAAAACTCGTTTTAAAAAGGTCAGGCCGATGATTTAGTAACTCCTGGTCTAAATCTTTTGTAAGAGAACAGAGCTCAGGGAGCAGAGCCACATAAAAAGATCATTTCTAGTGCAAAAAGTTCCTGTAAATACCTTAGCCAGGGCCTGGGACAATGAAACTGGAAAGACACTCCTCAAATTCAAACAGGAGGGGGAAATGGGACTCATCCCAGATTTTCTTCCTGCCTTCCCACAAAACCATTAATTTTGAAGCGTTCTGGCTTTAGTTTCTAGTAAAGTAGTTTAAAATGCAAGACCTCAAGAAAAAGGCATCACATTTACTTCCTCTCTCCCTGTAATTTGTGGAAATTATCAGGTATATATTAATATCTTATCCATAAACTCCTGGACATGTTAAATCTTTTTCTTTTCCCCGAGTGTCTTTAGATTCTAATATACCACACTCACTAATCAGACTCTTACATTTTTTAATTTCTGGAGCCTTGCTTATTCCAGAACATTATGATAAAATAAGCACATTTAGAGAGGTTTTGTTTCACTGCCATTTTCACATAACAGCAAGAGTTTCCACACCTACTAGAAATAATTTGGGATGGGGGAAGGGCTCCCTTTTCTTCCTCACAATCCTGTTTTTCACCCCAATTTTCCCTAAGATCTCATGCAGAAATATGGAGCAATCAAGCAGATACAACAGGTGTCCAATGGTCCTTCAAAATCCCATAAACACAGATCATGTATAAAAACTGAACTCAATAAACAACCCTGCAACAGGAACCTCTACAGTAGCTTATAATTTTATTATTGAACTTATTTCATTAATTAAAATCAGAGCTGGGGAAGGGGGAAAAGCTTTATCCTCCTATTTTATTCATAAAAATTAAGTCAGCTGCAGCAGCTCAGTAAACATGGTTTAGACCCTGAAACTCTTCCAAAAAAATGGGGAAAAAGGAATGTTGGCTGTTCTTTGCCAAAGTGAAACTTTATAAAAAGTCTCCTGCTCTGTCTCTGAGGACCCTTTACTTGCAGTCAAGAAAAACACCTCAACAGAAATATCCTGAACCAGAGGATTTAACTGAAGGTCAGATAAATTTCTTTAACACGAGGATCCTGTGAGATAATGACAAGCAATTGAGGAAGATTTATATAAGTATTCAGTATAAATGGCTTGTCTGACCTTTACTGTTCCAACAGCTACTCCCTCAACATTATTTTTAAGGACAAAAAGCCATGTTTTAATTAAAAGAATATCTGTTTCGTATGGAGGGATTGGTATTTCTTAGCTGATTAAACCTATTTTTTAAAAGTGAGCTGCACTGGTCAGCTTTGTTTAGCTCCTAGTTGTGCTTATTGTGGAATAATTAAGGTTGGAAAAGCCCTCTAAGATCAAGTCCAACCTTCCCCCAGCACTGCCAAGGCCACCACCAATCCATGTCCCCAAGTGCCACATCCAGACTTTATAAATCCCTTCAAGGATGGGGATCCACCACTGCCCTGGGCAGCTGTGCCAGGGCTGGACAACCCTTTCCAGGAAGGAATTTTTCCTGATATCCAACCTGGCCCTCCCCAGCACTCCTTCATGCATCTCATCCATATATATTTCAATTTTTGGAGCCACACCTACAGCCTCAGCAGTCAAATCCCTCACAAAATTTGGCATGAAGAGCAACACAACTGAGGTACAGGAGAGGAAGGCCATGGAGGAAAAAAAAATAAATAAATCAATAACTGGGTCTTATTGAAGTAAATGTTGAAGGAGCATTGGAATTATTTTGCTGTTCCATCGTTTTTTAGAATCATGGAATCCCAGACTGGTTTGGGTTGGAAGGGACCTTAAAGCTCATCCCATCCCACCCCCTGCCATGGCCAGGGACACCTTCCACTAGCCCAGGTTGCTCCAAGCCCCATCCAACCTGGCCTTGGACACTTCCAGGGATGAGGAATCCACAACCTCTCTGGGCAACTCTTTCTTCAACATGAGACTCTCACTTTGCCACTTCATGAGAGGAAACCTTTGCAATGACCACCTTGTTAAATAAATTGAGAATATATTCCCTTTCCTAAACCTCAGAATTCTTCCTGCAAGCTTTTCACTTCCAAACCCATGAAATCTGTAATTCCCAGCTGGTTGGACTTCCCAACAAAAGACCCAGGAGGTTAAAAAAGAAGGAAAAAAAAACCCTCAAAGCATCTACAGGCACTTAATAATTATAAGAAGATACATCCTTAATATTCCACCATGCTGCTGAAGGTTGTTATCAGAAATCTGAGTCATATTCTCAGCATTTCCTTGGCCCAGCTGCAGCCACTGACACGGACAAATTATCATGGAGCTCAACAAGGAATTTTCCTCATAAATACAGAAATCAAATAGCAGGTTTAAGACTTTAAGGCCAATATTTACAAAGTATTTAATGCTCCTGGTTCTCCTCCTATCCTACACAACAGGATGAGGGGTTGGGATTTTTTTTTTTTTTTAGCAGGAAGAGAAAAATCAAATTAAAAATAAAAAAAAGAAATCAAACAAGACCAAAAGTGTAGTGCCAGCTTATTAAATATTCAGCCAGTCTGGACCAGCTGCATGTGTCTTACTCATTTTAGCAAGTTTACTCCTCTCTGCAGAAATACTTATTTTTGCATTAAACACACGT
The DNA here is from genome assembly GCF_036250125.1 of Pseudopipra pipra. Taxonomy (NCBI): domain Eukaryota; kingdom Metazoa; phylum Chordata; class Aves; order Passeriformes; family Pipridae; genus Pseudopipra; species Pseudopipra pipra. The sequence goes on along the minus strand of NC_087558.1, from coordinate 2,318,721 downwards.
TCAAAAAATTAAGTTAAAGGGTTTGATGGGCAAGTCTGGGGAGTTTAACAGGGAATTTCTGCCTCTGAAGTTGTTGCCACCTGACCACACGTCATGGGAATTTCTCCCCCATCCTCTCCAGAGGGATTTTTCCCCCCCTAAACTCCAGTACCCAGGAACAGAGGCAGCTGTTTTCCTTAAGCATTTCATTTCTCAGGGAATTGTTTGCAACAAACCTCGTGGATTAAAGCTTTTTTAGGATGATGAAAAGAGAAATCTGTATTTTAATGGATTCTTTCCCTTCAACAAGGCATGTAAAAATAGTTGCCTTGTGCATTAAGTGAGCTATAAAAGAACCTGCTATCATTTCATTTGCTTTTATAACCTTCCTCCACACATGATCTCACATTATGCACATTATAATGAAAGCTGATTACACTGAAAGTTGTCAGGCAGCTGGGGGGTGTTCTCAGAACAGGGATCACTCCACACTTTTCCAAACAGCCTCGTCTTCCTTGATTTCCCAAACACAGCAGAGGTTCAACAGCCTCATTACAAAAACCTTATTAACTGAGCAAGAACAAGAGGAAAAGAATTTTTAAATAAAAAACTTCAGTACAGGTTGGGGTTTGGGTCTTATTCCTTGAGTATTTTAAAGAGGCTTTTTGAGATTCAGTTGTTTTGTGCCTTATTTTATTTTATTTTTTAATTTTATTTTATTTTAAATAGAGGATGGAGTGGAAAGTGCTGCAGGTAATTCATTTGTGCATCTATAACCACTTAGTTTCTCCACAAAAAAAAAAAATAGGAAAACAATAGGAAAAGAATTTTTAAATAAAAAACTTCAGTAAAGGTTGGGGTTTGGGGTCTTATTCCTTGAGTACTTTAAATAGGTTTTTTTGAGGTTGAGTTTTTTTGTACCTTATTTTATTGTAATTTTTTTTTAATTTATTTTACATATAGGATGGGGTGGAAAGTGCTGCATATAATTCATTTGCACATCTCTAATCACTTAGTTTCCCAAAAAAAATAAAAAATAGGAAAACAATAGGAAAAGAATTTTTAAACAAAAAACTTCAGTACAGGTTGGGGTTTGGGGTCTTATTCCTTCAGTCTTTTAAAGGGGTTTTTTGAGGTAGAGGGTTTTTGTACCTTATTTTATTTTATTTTTAATTTTTTTAAATTTATTTTAAATATATAATGGGGTGGAAAGTGCTGCATATAATTCATTTGCACATCTCTAATCACTTAGTTTCCCAAAAAAAATCAATAGGAAAACAATAGGAAAAGAATTTTTAAACAAAAAACTTCAGTACAGGTTGGGGTTCGGGGTCTTATTCCTTCAGTATTATAAAGGGGTTTTTTGAGGTTGAGTTTTTTGTGCCTTATTTTATTTTACTTTTAATTTATTTTATATATAGGATGGGGTAGAAAGTGCTGCATGTAATTCATTTGCACACCCTTAACCACTTGGTTTCTCCAGAAAAACCACACCAAACCACCTCAAATTCAAACAATACTATTAGATTAAGCCTTAATTGATGGCCAAAATCAGGTTACCTGGGTCCTTAGGGGTGGGCACGTCCCCATTCAGCACCGACACCCCCCCCCCCCGTGACAGCCCTGACACCTCCCCAGCAGGGAAAGTGCTTCCCTTGGAATGTTTCCTGCCTGGGAAGTGGAGACTGGCAGAGGTTCAGCCCTTCCCTTGCCAGGAAAAGGAGCACTTTGCCAACAGCTCTGCCCAGGGAGAGGAGCATCCCGGAGCTGCTGACAAAACACAGCCCAGCGGGACAATGGAAACAGGAGCTCCTCCAGCTCAATCTGTCAACAAAGTGCAGGCAAAGTTGTTACTCAAGACCTCAAAAGTGTGTAATTACACCCAATTTACCCTCCACCCACAGTAGCTTCACCCAGACCACTCGTTAACAGAGCTTCAGTGGGAGAAGTGCCTTTTTCTTTGGAAAAGCAGCAAATCCAGCAGGAAAGCCTTAGTGAAGACGTGCCCAGGAGTGTGTCACATCCATCCCAGGGTTTGACTCCAGGGGAGCACTAAATGAGATCTCACCTTGCTGCCCATCCCTCTCACTTCATTCAGGAGAATCCTGATGTCATGGACTAACAACAGCTTTGCCATAATTCCTAAGTGCTGGAAGTTGAGCTGGCCCAAAAAGTCTGCTATAAATAACCTATTTATTTAATTTAATAGAAAGGCTTTAGGAAAAACCAGAAGAAAGATGATCCAAAACACGCCATTCCTTAAAATTCTTTAGGGATCTTAAAGTGCCAGAACCAGAGGGTGCTGCTCCTACATCAAATCCAAAGGGCAATGCATATTTAAAAGGAAAAAATCCACTGTAAACACTGTAAGGGCAGACTGGCAGTGAGTCAGGAGCTCTGCCTGGAGCAGAGAAACCAGGAGGAGTCTCATGGAGCCCGATGAACCCAAAGGAATCAGACGTGCCCTCAGGAAGGGAACACCAACATTAAATATTCCAGCTATAAATACACCTCCCTCTGGCAGTGACCCGGGACACACACTTGGGACGAGCAGGACAAACATCTAAGGGCTTTTTGACCTCCCAACAAGACCCTGAGCACATTCCAGACAGCCAGCAGAGGCATGGAGCAACAACAGCCACCATGAACTTCCCATGGACCAGGAGGGAACATCAACACTTCCCAGACCAATGGAGGAAAGGAAATGCCCTAAAAACATCACCCCAGTGCTGCAGCAATAAGGGTGAAGGGCTGCAGGCCCATCAAAGATAATTGTGAGGTTTGGAGGAGATTAATATTTCTTCTTTGTTGCACACAGGAGGGAAAAAAAAAAATACAAGCTGACTCAGTTAGCATTTGCTTTGCACTTCCAGTAATAACTCACCTCACATTTCAATAACAATGTGACTTGTACTTTAAAAGATGCTGCATTTTACTCCAGTAACTGGAATTTTCAGCATGACCTTCCAGAAATAGCGAACAGAAGCTCTGCACACCTTGAAGAAGTGGAGGAAATCACTTCTGGAAAACCAGATAGGCCAGAGGAACTTGTGTCTCAACACCACAGCTCCAAAACCCTTGAAAGCTCTTCCCAGAAGAAACTTATAAATTCACAAAAAATTGCTTTAGTATCACCACGAGGACTAACATGAGTTTTGTAAATTATTTACTCAGCCCTCACAGTGCAGGAGACAAGGGAGGGCTCGCAGCAACATCAATCCTTGACACATGAGTCAGTCTTTCACTCTGCTTTCATCAGCCTGCTCATGTGCTCTCGAGTTTGCTGACCCATATTCTGGAGCTCATTGAAAAGAGCACCAGTGAAAAGATGTGACAATCTTGTCCACGTTTAAACCAGAGCTGTAAAACCTCTTCTCCTGTAGCCACCACAAAGGTGACTCAGCAAAGAACATGCCAGATTTAATTCTGGATCTTCCACGGTCAAAGAGCTCTTAACTCATCGTAGTTATTGGCCACAAATAAATGCCACAGCTAAATGGATGTTTTAGTGGAATATTGGTGTCTTGTCAGTCTTCCCACTACAACATTTTTAATTTATCAATTTAATTTACCTGTTTCATCAAAGTTATTTTCAGGCAGAGAATGTAAGAACTCTGATCTCTTCAAAAAAGGCTTTGTCTATAAGTAAAGCAGCAAAACTCTTCCCTGCTCTCTCAGTAGGGAAGAATTGGTCAAATGTCTTTCACTCTTCTCCATCTCTGTCACACAACAGGGAAGAGGCCACAAGAGAGCCATGAAATCAGAAAAAGCTGAGAACACAATTTTTCCCATGATTTCCCTATTGAAAAATTGTCTTTCCCAGCATTTAAGAGTTTAGAAGGACAAGTAGCTGAATTTCCTTTGAGTTCCTCACCACCAGTAGCCTTTTGCTTCTCTTGCCATCACTGAGGCAGCATCACACCACCACCCAATTCTGGGCCCTCACAGCAGGGCAGAGAATTCAAGGACTTTTCCTTTTCACTACTGTTTTTATAGTTTTCCTTCCTGCCTTGAAATGTTCTTTGATGTCACCCCATTTTCCTTCATTGCTGATTATAATGGCTTTAGAGATGAAAAAAATAAAAACTTCCATTTCTGCAAAGACTTAAACAAGGGCTCTGCACTTAAAATGGGGATGCTGCTACAGACCTATGGAAAAACACAGGATACTGTTGGAAACAGTCCAGAGGAGGCCCCAAGATGATCAGAGGGCTGGAGCAGCTCTGCTGGGAGGAAAGGCTGGGAGAGTTGGGATTGTTCAGCCTGGAGAAGAGAAGCTCCAGGGTGATCTAATTGTGGCCTTCCAGGACCTGAAATGAGCCACAAGGAAGATGGAGAGAGACTGTTTAAAAGGGATGGACTGACAGGCCAAGGAGGAATGGCTTCAAACTGACAGAGGAGAGGTTTAGACTGGATGTTAGGAAGGAATTCCTAACTGGGAGGGTGGTGAGACCCTGGCACAGGTTGCCCAGAGAAGCTGTGGCTGCCCCATCCCTGGAAGTGTCCAAGGCCAGGTTGGAGCAACCTGGGCTAGTGGAAGGTGTCCCTGCCCGTGGCAGGAGGTGGCACTGGATGGTCTTTAAGGTCTCTTCCAACCCAAACCATTCCATGATATAAAGAAAAATAATGGAATCATGAAGTGTGGACGCCATCTCCTTCCAGATCAGCCTGACTACAAATGGACTAACAGCCTAATTTGACCAAATTTGCTGGTCTAATTAGGAATTTTTATGTATATAGACAAACAAATGACAGTCAGATGTAGGAGACAGGAAAACAAAAACCATATTTTCCTTATGTCTTTATTGCTCTTTCCTGATTAAACCAAATTGTCAAACCCATTGGGGTTGAACAGTGACCACGGCCCTGGTTCAGAGGGAAAAACCCCCACGGAAAAAGGCTACTGGGAATGAGGAATTGGGCCCATTGATATTTCCTAGAGCAGTTACAGAAAGGAGCCTATTTCAGCATCCCTCAGGTCACCAGCAGACCTTACAATTCTGTGCCTCCCCACAATTGAGGCACAGATGGAGAAAGAACATTGAGCTTTGGGGGATAATCAGATTTATTTTTTTCAATAAGTAGAGCATATTATTTTCAAGTGGTTAACTGAGAATAACTCTTGCAGAAGTACTATATAACAGTAATTATTCCAAAATCAATGGCACAAAAGGGTTCATTTCAAATCATATTATGATTGCTGGATTAAAGTAGTTATTATATAATCGGGTAGCAATTACTCCACCTTAATAATTTCTGGGTTTCTGAGGGTGAAAGTGATAATACAAGCTACAGCAGGTGTCAAATTTTAGCTGTTGGGAAATGAATATTCCAAAGGCTGCAAAGAAACAAACATATTAGCATATAAAAACCACGAGCATGGAAAAATAGCTAAAAATATAAAACTCCTCCAAGCCTCTTGCCTTGAGCAGGCGTTCAGCAGCAGCTCAGTCCTGACAAAGGACTTGCAACAGGCAGTTTAAAAATCACAAGAAAGTTAAAGATTCTCATCTGCCCTTCTCTGAATAAATTCAGTGGTTTCTTGTATAATCAACTTTATTGTCTGTGACTCTGTGGTGTCTTCGCCAGGAAAGTGAGACGAGATTTCAGCTCACAAATTCGCAGGACAATGTGGAGGCTGTTCCATGTCTTCGTGGGTTTGCTCTGGTTCAAAGCTCTGCCAACTTATTTAGAGACTCCAACTCACAGAGTCTCCCTCTCTGAGGATATTCCAGAACATTCTGGATGCAATCCTGTGCAATGTGTTCTAAGAGGACCCTGCTGGAGCAGGAATTTTGGACCAGATGACACCCTGGTGGTCACTTCCCACCTGAACCATTCTGGGATTTATTGCAAAGTTCTTCCTGGGTTTCTGGCTTCTTTAGCTCACTTCTTTATAATCCAGATCTCCCTCCTTTTTTATTTAATTTCCAGGTGCAAACTGCCTTTTTATCCCAATAAAAGAGCAGCACTTCTCCAGATGCCACCCAAAACCCAGCTCAGAAGAGCTGGAAAGAACACAAAAGAGAAAAAAACCTCTTGGGAAACTTCTCCAATTCCCCTTTTCTTTGGTTTGTTTTTTTTTTTCTTCCCAGCTCCTGAAAGAATTCCATGCCAACAGACCAAAGCAATGGAGTTTTCACAGACCCAAAAGCCTGCCCATGAGGCCCTAGGTAAGGAAATGAGGTTTTGTTCCTGGTTTCCTTAGAGAAAAGAACTCATTTATACCTCAGTGGACACCATCAGTGCCTGAGAGCTGTGGCAAAAAGATAGAACTAAATACACAACTGCCTTATTATTCCTTAAAATACAGTTCTCTTGGCATTACAAACTAAATGGCAAGTTCAAATGAAGTCCACCTTGTTTCTAAAGAACAAATATTTGAGGCATGTCATGGAATGCAGAGTCCATTTGGCAAGGGAAGCAGACCCTGAGGTTCAATATCAATATGTGCAAAGTTTAACACAGTTAAAGCAAAGAAAAAGGAAAGTCTCTTAAAGATACTTGTGCATTGATTGGAGATTGACCAGATGTAGTTCAACACACTAATTTTTGCATAACACTGTCAAAATTGGGAAACACTGAGGAAAAGCAGACCTTGAAACACAGTAATGTAAGAAGATGGATTTTTGTCATTGAATGTTTCTGTAAGATTGGTTTCATTCTGTGAGAATTTGCAGGAACCAAATTATTACAGTTGTTTCAAAAAAATCTACCCAGTTATGGAGTTTTGAAGTGAAAGCCATCAATGTAGGAAAGATTTGATTAAAATCTAAAGAGAAACATTTTAGAACCTTGCAATCACAGTCATCAAAATGGGAAAGAGGGATGTCACAAAAAAGTCAGAGTAGAAGAAAAAAAATTTATTCCATTTGGATTATCATCATCAATTAAATCCTCCCCAACTCTTACAGATCAAATCCAGTCACCTGAGTTAAGGATGGGCAATCTCAAGAGAGTAAATCTGTACCCAGGGCAAACCCACTGGTCAGCTCAGAAAGAAAACTGCATAGTCACCACCTTTGTACCAACAGCATTGATCCCCACCAGGGCCAAAACAGACACAGAATTCCAGAATCATTAAGGTTGGAAAAGAGCTCAAAGACCATCCAGTCCACCCTGTGCCCGATGCCCACCTTGTCCCCCAGCCCAGAGCACTGAGTGCCATGTCCAGGCTTTCCTTGGACACTTCCAGGGGTGGGCACTCACCACCTCCCTGGCAGCCCCTTCCAGTGCCTGACCACCATTTTAGGGAAGAAATTTTCCCTAATATCCAATCTAAACATTCTCCCGGTGCAATGTTCCCTCTCCTCCTGTCCCTTGTTCCCTGGGAGCAGAGCCCAACCCCCCCCCCCCCCGGCTCCCCCCTCCTGTCAGGGAGTTGCAGAGCCAGAAGGTCCCCCCTGAGCCTCCTTTTCTCCAGGCTGAGCCCCCCCAGCTCCCTCAGCTGCTCCTGCTGCTCCAGCCCCTTCCCCAGCTCCGTTCCCTTCCCTGGAGTTGCTCCAGCAGCTCCGTGTCTTTCTTGCAATGAGGGGCCCAGGACTGGACACGGGACTTGAGGTGTGACCTCACAGTGCCCAGCACAGAGGGACAAAACCTTCCCTGACCCTGCTGGCCACACTATTTTTCATTTGGCCACCTGGGCACACATTCAGCTGCTGCCAACCAGAACCATCCAAGTCCTTTTCCACTGTGCCCCTTTCCAACACCGACCAGGGCTGAGCAGAAGTGGTGCCAACGACCCTGCAGACACAAGGCTGAGGGATTTTAGCACGAGCCCTGCAGTTCCCAGCCCATCCCACCTCCCAGCTACTCTCTGGGCAGCAGCTACAGCTGCACTCCTGCCAGCCAAGGGCCCTTCCCTCTCTGCCAGCCCTCAGTGCACCCCTGCACACGGGCGAGCAGGGAAGCAAACAGCCATCCCCAAGCCCGTGATTAATTCATGACCCACAGTGTGAGACTTGCTTCTGCTCACTGGCATAATTAGAAGTGCTGTTCCTGGTGGGAAGAGCCGGGTTGGGATGCCAGGGATGCCCACAAGGCAAGACAGGGCTGCACAGACAGCACTGAATCACAGCCCCAGAGCTCTCACCGAGTTCCCTGAGCACGAGGCAACCTCACTGTCCCTCTCCCAGCACAGCAAAAACCCTCATGCTAAAATGTGTTTCTCATCAGGGGCAAGATATTAAACAGTAAAGCAGACACTGATGTTACAAAACATTCATGTGGCATAAATAAGCCCCTTATTTTCACAAAGGCATGTTAACCCTTCATCTCACCAACATTCTTCAATCTCATCTCTCTGCCTCCTTTCCACCACAGCTGCCGTGTCTAGCACAGGCTACCTAATCCCTCCTTGACTTCATGTTGAATTTACACTTGCTAAAACACTGAAAACATGACATAGAGACCTCTTTGGAGACCTACAAAGTGTTAATCAAAGCTGGGAAGTGAACTGCATCACAGATTTTTTCCCTCGACCTAAACTGAGTTATGTAAGTAAAACATCTGCATATGAAAAAAAGGCAAAGTTGAAAGAATTCCAGACAAATATTTCTCCATCCCCACTATATATCATAACATATATAGTTATCAGACTACTGGTATAGAAATATCCACTCTGCTGAAATAGGTTCACAGGGAGGATTTTTTAGCAGGAATATCAATTCCCAAAGATCAATAGCAGCAAGGTGCAGCAGCTCCTTGTTCCTGGTGACTTTTGAAACATTAAACCAAGAGCCTTAAATAAATCCCCATATATTCCTCAGAAGCTCAAAATATTAAGACAAATGCTATCTCACTAGAAAGACAAGAAAGACACAAAAATATAATAATTGGTAATATATATAATATATAAATTTTTAATACTGCTGTTATTTAATCTCTTTATCCACCTCATTTAGAAGCTCTGAGAAGTGCTGCTGCACCAACAAAAGTTATGATTTCCCTGTTAACAGATCTCTCATCCCAGCAATTGTGCTGACTCGCCTGTCACGCCCTGGGAGACGCAGAAATCAAAGTCATTATGGGAAGAAAGAAGTGCTGGGTGACCCCAGTCCACGTGCAATTGGAAAACCAAAAATCCCCCGAGCCGGAGAAGTTGGCAGCCGGCACTTTGGGTTGGCAGCTGCCAAGGAACTGCATTGTTTTAGCTGTGGGAAGTGATTGATTGTGCAGCTGAGCTCCTGAGGGAGCTGAACAATTCCCTGACAACACAACCAGTGGTGGTGTCACTCATTCTCCTCCCGATCCATGGTCAGATGGAGGGAATGGTCGTGTTTTTCCGTGCGAAATTCCAGCATCTGGGAGAACGGCGCCCGTTGCCTGCCTTGTTTCTGAAGTTCAGTGGTTGGTGTTGTACCTACAGGGACAGCTGTTGCCTGTCTTATCAGGGTTTTCTGGGGTGTCCACCCTTCAACCAAGGAAAGGAAAATTTGGTGGGAAACCATCCCAATGTTTGAGGCACAAATAGGAAACCTCATTCCCATGGGACTGCTTCCCAAAGCACAGGGGAAGGCAAACAGCCAGTTCCTACCCTGGCACCAGCACTGTGCTCCCACCAGAGCCTGCTGGGTCTCCTGGCATAAACACAGATCCTGGGAATTCATACACCACTGGAAACAGCTGAATTTAGTAACCCTTGGGAGATCATCTCTCCTACAGCAGCCAAAAAACAGTAACATCCCAGAGGGAGCAAACTCATCCTCAGTCTCCTGCTCTGGGAGAGATTTTTACAACTTGGACTTCTTACCTTGAAAGCAGCAGTTTTCCCATTCCCAGGGACACCCAAACCTTCTGTTTGCTCCTTCCCATGGACTCCACAGCACTACCAAAGAGGTCTGCTCCTTCTTTCCCTACTTCCTGCCTTCCTTTCCTGATAAACCTCCTTCCCAGAGCTACTCCTTCCCAAGGGGCTCTGCTGGCAGCAGCTGTTCCTGCTCTGCAGCACAGATTTCCCACAGGTGGGAGGGATGACACACATGGAATTCCTTCAGCTGGAGGGAATTCCAGACACCCACCTGCCAGGAACCCTCTGTGAAGGGCAGGGACCACCACCACACATCCCTCTGGACACTTTATTTAAAAATAAAAGGTTAGACTCTACCTGGAATAACAGGATATTCCACGGGATCTCAGGATGTTTAACAAGACCAGGTGCAGACCAGGAGAAGTCATTCCACTGGGGGAAACACCCCTGAACAACACATTTCATGGCTGTCCAATTCCCTTCCCCAGCACTGGAAGGACATGGACCTGCTGGAGCAACTCCAGAGGAGGGACACCAACATTCCCACAATCTTCCAGAATGTTCCAATATTCCAGAATGTCTTGGTTAAAAAAATTTGAGGGTTTTTTTTTTTCCTACTATTTTTTCTCCCTCCTTAAGTTTTGCTGTATTACAGCATGTTTTTAAAATTTTATTCTTTATTCTCCTTCCCCTTATGCTGAACACCTGATATTTGTCTTATTGATCCACTCTTCTGGGCAGCCTTCACTTTTCCCTCTGCAGTGAATATGTCTCATTTGCTGAGGTCTCCAGTTCAAAACCATTGCAAAACACACAACCAGAGATTTGATTGCTCAAATGACACCATTTCAGGGGGAAAAAAAAATAATAATTAACTCTTACAAAGCCCTTCTTGGAGGGCAGGTTGAGTCTTTTGTAGGATACATGATGTGAGGTGTTGCCTGCAGGTTGCAAAGGTGAAGGGCTGATTTCTCCCCCAGACCAGGAGTAGACAGTGGTTATTGATAACTTTGACTGAGCCTGAGTTTGAAGGGGTGTTTTATCTCCCCTCAGATCCTCCCTTTCTCATTGCCATGCAGGGGACTCAAACTCCTGCGCTGTGAAATTGCCAAGTGTTTCCATGGAGATGATTAATATGTTCATAAATCCACAATAATTCATTCACTGCAGGACCACAGAGGGCGAAACATTGATTGTGAAAAGAAGAAGCAGCCCTTAAACCGGATTTTTTTTTCCCCTTTTAATAATAATCCAAATAAAGGAAACAATTAAAGGCAGTGAAAGGCAAATGAACATGAATTTTAAATTATTATGTCTCCTTATGGTGTTCAAGTCTTACCCCGACAACCCTCTTGATTTTTAGCCTTAGAAAATTGTAAAGAATATCTTGTCATCGAATATCTAAAAGTTTGTTCAATGATAATTAAGCTGTGTAGATGGTGCATTATTGCTTCTGACACAGTTCCATCACGTGAGAGGCATTTTTGAGCAGCTGCTTTGCAATAATCCCTGCTCAAGGTCACTGTTGTGCCTTAAATAACAGCACAGGTACCACAGGAATCATCTACTGCTCATGGAACTGCAGCATCTCTGAGGGCAACACGTGGCAGCTCTTTGCAAAGGCTGCCTTTTGATGGGCACCACTGCAGCCAGTCCTGTCCTCAGCCAAGATCCAGCCTTTCCAAAGAGTTTCATGGAACTGGAGCAGCTGCCAATCATTGGGAACAGCCCTATTTTTAAATAAGTCGTGGCTTTACTTCAGACTCAAACAGCAAAACGTATGCAAAGTTAAACATACTGAGTTTTCACTCACTGTCTGACCCAAAATTTATCAAAATCTACGAGCAGGAATGTGTAGACAGCCAATGGTCATATTATCACTAATGAAGAAAGAGAAGTGTTCTGTGATCCCGAGAGCTTTCACACCTGTTTTACCTTTTTCATTTCATCTCCCCTCAGTGAATAATTTTCTGGTAACTCCATGTTTATAAAATCCAGCCAAACATCTTGGGATGTGACAGACAAGCAGAGCCTTTTCCACTTCCTTAATCCACCCCTCTTAGCTGATGGCAGTGCTGTGAAAACTCACTTCAAAGCAAACGAGGGGAGATGAAGGGCTGGATGTGGGAGCTGAAAATACTCACCCCGGTCTAGACTCTCCAAAGAAGCAGAAGCAATTAATTTTAATTAGATTAATTAAAAGCAATTTGAAATTCAAAATTTTCATGTTGCACTTCTGACACCCTGATTTATCAGTCACCTCTTTTGACCCCAGGCAGCCTCAGGGTTTGGTGAAGGTGCAAAATTTGAGATTAAAACAAGAGAAAACGAAGTAATTCCTTGTCTGATTTTCTACACAACAAACAGCATCACAGTGTGACCTCACACAGGTCCATTTTCCAACCTTGGGCTGCAAAAAACCATGTTGTGGGACACTCAGTTCAGCCTAGTATAAGGAAAATCCATTCCCCTATCAGAAGACCAGAACCATCAGTCCAGATCTTCTGGATCCAGCTGCTCAATCCTAATTTTTGCCAAGTCTGAAAGACTTTTGGAAAGGTGTGGTCATAGGAGAGCTGTGAAAATATGGTGAGTACACCAGAGTTTTGCACATTATAATACACAGTTCTGGAAGTTTCAGGAGACAAAACCTACAGAATTTCTGCCCTTCAAGTTCTACAGGAAGCACCTCTTACAGAAATTTCCAAATAATCTTGGCACTATTCAATATTCCTGCAGCAGTGCAGGATTTCACTCCTCTTTGATCAAATGGAGATTTCTACAAAGGTAAAAAAGGAGTTGTAGGTGCCCTTCCCCTAATAGTGTATATATAAATATTTTGCTACTATATGGGCAACGTAATCAAATTGAAATATATTCCTGTTTGACACTTTCATCTGTTTCTTCCTGTTCCTTTCTGCTGGAAAGGGACTTTTTGCAAGGGCACACAGTGACAGGACAAGGGGGAATGGCTCTGGGCTTAAGGAGTAGGTTAACATGAGATATTGGGAAGAAATCCTCCCCTGTGAGGGTGGGGAGGCCCTGACACAGGTTGCCCAGAGAAGCTGTGACTGCCCCATCCCTGGAAGTGTCCAAGGCCAGATTGGAGCAACCTGGGCTTGTGGAAGGTGTCCCTGCCCATGGCAGGGGGTGGAATTTTGTGACTTTAAGGTCCCTTCCAACCCAAACCATTCTGTGATTCTTTCAAACAACTGATTCTGTGAGAGTTCAAGGCACACAGGCAGCAGAGTTTTCACCTGGCAAACACGTTCCTAGCACCGAAAGGAGATTTTCTATTTCCAAATCCATTTTAGTGATCCTCTATAGCATTTGTGGCACTGCCTGTTAACACACAGACTGCAGAAGTTCAGGAATAGCTGGTGGAGAGAGGGATAAATGCAGCAGTGCCTCTGAGGCAGAGCTGGTGAGGGATGCTCTGGCTCCAGCACTGACCCTCCTGCAGTGGGGCAGTGCCAGGGACACTCCCACTCTGCTCCTGTGCCTCCAACCCTGAGGTCTGGATCTCCCCCAAAGCCCAGCTGCAGCTCCTGGCTGGGGGAGGAAGGGAAAAGCCAAGCCCTGGGCACCAGATGCCATCAGGGCTGTGCCATGACCCATCTGCAGGAGCAGGGGCAGCTCCAGCAGCAGCTCCAAAACACCCTCCAGAGGGGTTTGCAGCTGTGCCACGCTGGTTTGGAGCAGCCCAGGGCACTGCACACCCAGGGAGTTCTGGAAGCACAGAATTGGAAAATCAGGTCCAGCACAGACAATTTCTTACATAGTCCAAATTTCTCTCTTTTTTAATTTCTCCACCTGGAACTTCAACTTCGGTTCAATCTGTATTTTTAAATTTTAAGTTTTTAAGTTATAAGATTTTCATTTTCCTATACCTAAAGATACAGGGAATCTACTCTTTATCTTAGGATCACATTCCCAAAATCTCACGTTTGGGTGGGACACTGTGCAATGAGCATATGAAATATATTCCTGTTTGATGTTTTCATCTGTTTCTTCCTGTTTCTTATCCTGAAATCTCTTTCTTATTCTGAAAATAATCTTTCATTATTCACCAGGGCTTATTAAGAAACATAAAAGTTCTCCAGGAGCTTTTAATGCCCAGTTGGGATGACTCTGGGAAGTTCCTGGGTTGTTTTGTAACTTAAAGTCTTCATTTTATCTTAAAATGGCCCTCCCTCAGCACTAAGTAATTTCTTTAAGTATACTTCTTTCGGGGTAAATTATCTAAGATCTCCTGGTTCTGCCTAAATCTGATTTCTATTGCTAATTAATTTTTTTTTTATTTGGTTTTGGGGCTTTTTTCCTGCCTGTACTAAAGACCAACATGCAGGAAACAAACAAACTCGGCTTTAAGGGCATAGAAAATTTGGCTTTCATGAAGAAAAACAAGGGTGTTATTTGTATAAGAGAGGTTCTTCCTCTCTTGGAAAGAGGCAATAAATATCCCTAAGAGGAGGAAAATCTTCTCCTGAACTTTCAGGAAAATCTCCTGACCTTTCAACCCCTGAGTTAAAGGCAAGCCAGGCTCCAACCCTGAGCTCAGAGGAAACCTCCCTCAAGAATTTCACACCATTTAATGCTCTAAAAAGGCCAAGATGTACAAAATCCCAACTTACCCAAAAGCTTCTGAGGGCAGAAGACGTGCTGGTTGCCCCAGAGCTGGGCACAGCTCTGCCCAAAGGGATTTCCACTTGGAAAAATCCAGGTGGTTCTTTCTGAAGGACTCTGAGCACGAGGTTTGTGTGGCTCATACAGGGCTCACTCCCTAAATTTCTCAGCAAATCTTAATCAATCCCATGAGAGGGGGACAAAAAAAGAAGTTTTATAGTATTAAAAATAAAGCAATAAATCTAACTCAGAGTCATTTTCCTCCTCCTCTCTAGTCCTGTTTCATTTAGGCCGATGGTATCTCCTGTAAAATAAAGCCCTTTTAGCAACTTACCAAATGAAAAATCACACTTTTCTACTTGTATCTTCTATTTGTGAGCTGTGAGTTGTCATCAAGAGGGGGAATTTTAGGTCTAATTACCTGCACCAATGGGCCCATGGAGGTATAAACCAGAGCAAATACATTTATTCGAACATTTATTATAGAATATGACCAGCACAATGAGATTTGGTGCTGAGATGACACAACATCATTTCAAACAGACTCGAAGAGACAAGTCTTATCAACCCACAGGCAGCTTTTAAAACATATTTACTGAGAGGGACAAACTGGAAAAAACAAGGAGCTCGGAGTCTGCTGCTTCTTACATATTTTATTTATAGACTCCCCAATTTGCCACTTAACCACACAATCTGTCTTGGAAATGGAGGCACTTTAATAAAACTGCTGCTCTCTCCTGGTTCATTTTGCTCCCTGAAATCCTTTGAATTGCTCACAGGTCCCTGCAGCTCCCAAAATTGGACACTTTGATGATTTATGATGACAGAGCTCGCCTCGAACGGGCAGAGAAAATAATTGTTCCTCATTTTTATGATTTCATTTATTTTGCCTCTCTTCAAGTACCATCTCCTAATGCCTTTTTAAAATAGGTGGGTTTAGGAACAGAAAGACTTATGATCTCCTGTGCAAGGGCTGATATCGAAATGGGCTTAATGTTCCCAAATTCCACAGGGAGCAAAGGGAATTAAGAGCATCACCCTGATCCAGGGGCTGGGGCTGATGGAATTACCCTCTCTGATGGCTTTTCAAAGAGCAAATGAGGCTGCACCAAAAAAGTTATAATCTTTTTAATCAATGTTTCTCAAGTTTTAATGCAGTTGTGCATTATCTCCCCCGTGCTGATAAGGAAGGGAATGGACCTGGACCTCCTGCACCTCCAGGAGTCATTAAGGTCCCACAGCTACTGCAGGGGATTAAATTAAATCAAAGGAAATTATTGACCTTCAAATTATAAACCAGATTCATTCTGCTGCCGGTGAGAGGACTGTGATTGCCAGGAGTGGGTTTCTGGTTTGTGCTCCCACCCCTCAAACTTTACAGGTTAATCCCAGACGTGGTGATTTCTTCCCTAAAAATTCCCAGCAACTGCACTGCTCTGCAAAAGGTGGAGGAGTTCCTTGTGCCAATTCCTGGATCAGCTTCCAAGAAAATTGTGTAAAAATCACCCTTTTTTTTCTCCCTTCCAAATCTTAAAGAATGGTTGGATTGGTACAAAAATCAGCACTTGGAACAGAAAACCAAAATAGCACATGAGAGGCTGAATTGGGTCTCAAAGACCCCAGGCCAGCCCAGAATCAAAATCTGATGGTTCCATCCTGCACTCCATGAAATGGCTACAGAGAAAACCATCACATAAATCTTCTGGATGTGATTTAGGATTATTTTGAAGGCTTTATTCAGAGTGGCAAAGCCACCCTTTGCAGACAATGATATATTGAATTCTCCATCTGCAAAATATTCCGTGCCCAGGATTCCTGAAAAGAAATCTTAAATATTGATAAAGAATGTCAATATCTGAGAGTACAAGATTTCAAATTTTGTTTGATGGTTTGGCATTTGAACTTGTCTCCTTATTGCACAGTGAATTTACTGTTATGCCTCACAAACCTCCAATTTTCAATTGTTTTGATAATAATGGGAACTAAAATGATGGAGAGGAGGTAAGAACTTAATTTTATCAGTATAGAGAATGTATAAAAAATATATATAAAATATAAACCTGAAACTATTCTGTCTTGGATAAAAGTGAGCTTGGGATACTCAAGATATTTCAATTACAACTAGAAAATAATGATGCAGGGGAGGAGAGGAAGAGGAGAGGAAAGGGGAGAAGAAAGAGAGATGAAAGAGAGGAAAGGGAGAGGAAAGGGGAGAAGAAATAGGAGAGGAAAAGGGAGAGGAAATGGGTGAGGAAAGGGGACAGTAGCTCAAAAAAATAAGAGACTCTTTCAACAGGAAACTATTAAAAAAACCCCAAACCCAAACTGACTCAATTAGTACTATCCCTGCCATTCATATTAATTAAAAAATGCTTATCACCAGATTATATTGCTTGTTTGCACCGTCCTTACTTCATTAGTGCTAATTGGAAGTAATTACGACTGATATGTGAAATATTTAATTAAAAGATTTATCTGCCCCTATTGTCACGTTTCTGGACCATCTGCAGCATCTCCAGGACTGCCCTGGTACCTCTGCAGCTTCTCCAAGACTTCCCATTCTCTGTCTTTTCTCGTTATGAGTCAGAGTCCCATCAGTCAGAAAGAAATCTAAATATTAGACTTTACCTTCCCCTCGAGAAATCAACACCCTGAGAGCAGACCTGATGTGTTTTTACCCTGGTTCCTGAGGAATTGAGGTACAGAGAGTCTCTCAGACATCCCTCTCCCCCTCCAGAAGCCTCTTCCTTTTCCCTTTGAAGCCTTTTTGACCCAGTTCAGCCAAATTTGACCAAAGATGTCCCTGTTTTCCCCCCCAGGTTTCCTGACACCTCATGTTTGGTTTCCTCCCTCCTGAGGGCTCTTGGCAAAATAGATTTCTGCTTTTAATCTTCTGAATCCCCCAAGCCTGGAGGATTCCCCACAGCCTCACACAGGATCAGAGACAGAGGCCAAACCCCAAATTGCTCGATGGAAAAGCTCATTGTGGGTAAGAAACTGCTGTTTTCTGTACAAACACCTGCAATTTATATTATTGTTTATTAAATGCAGCCTGGTGATTCCCCTCCCTGTGCTCCTGTCACCCCTGCAATCACCAGCACTAGTTGTATTATAATAGTTATATTATAATAGTTATATTTTGAAAGCTACACTGTGAAAAGATCCTTTTATTTGGTTTATAGCACCAGTGAGTTCTATAAAATTGGGGTTTTTTTTTTCAAAACCACACCATGTAACTCGGTCACAAGACCCCACCAAGCCTCAGCATCTCCCTTTGCCTCAAAATGAATCCTGTGGATCATCAACTGCAGCTTGTCCAAACCCAGCTCTTCAGGCTGGTGAGAGTAAAGTGCCTTTTATAATCTCATAAAGCAGGGGGCTGAAATTATCACTGCAGTTGTCAAGGGTTTTATATAGATTAAATCTCCTCTGATAGACTGGGAGCAAAGCTGAGGGTTTGTTTATGAGAAAAAAGCAACCATAAAGGGAGAATTGGCTTCTCTTGCTCTGCCCAAACCTTGCTTGAAAACTTCCTGGCAGTCCTACAACAAAAAAAAAAAAAATCACAGGAACACCAAAAATGAAGAGTTTCTTCCTGATTTTGTCTGTCCTTATCAAATACCCTCCCACAGGAAGTACCATCTTCTGCAGATAATATGGTTTCTTTGGGGATTGGGAAGGGTTTTCAGGGAAAGAAGGGCAGAGAATATTAGCTCAGACTTATATTTTATAAATTCGACTTTTATATATTTTATATACTGATGAAATTAAATTCTTGCCTCTTCTCCAGCTCTGTAGTTCCCACTATTAACAGAACAACTGCAAATTCAGAAGCAGAACAGTCCTGAGAAGAAATCTTTTCACTTTGGCTACAATTGCTTTGGGGGGGGGGGGTCTCTTCAGCTGCCACATTTTTAAACAAACAGCTCCCTAGGAAATGAATTTTAGGGCAGAGAATACTGTTTGGATCACAGAACCCACAAGAATTAGGATTAGGGAAGAGTTTTGTGCTGTGGGCAGTAAAGGGTCAACCCCACCAGAAGTGCTGAAAGACCTGTTGGCCAAACTTTCGTCTTGGTCCACCTCAATTTTGTTTTGCTCCACCTAAATTACATTTATTTATTCAGATAATTAGTTGGGTAAGAGTTAGGAATTAGCTTTCTATCCCTATCTGAATAAATTCCTTGGAAATCAGGCCCAGCCTGGCATCCAGCTGAAGACAAGGGGCACTCTCCAGTTTTTCTCCACCAACATTTTGGAGATCAATAAAGGGGTTTACAACTAATTCAAGGTATTTAAACCAAATAAAATCCCTTCCCCAAACCCACAGGATGTTTTTAATGGGAAGCTGTGGTCAGGGATGTTTTGTTGAAGGACTGAGGCACAGCCAAGTAGCCCAGATCTGTATCCCTCAAAAATTATTTCATGGCAGATATTCCCAGCAGATGCTGAAAGCAGCTTCTCTGGATAACAAAAAAAACCTTAATAAAAACAAAACTTTAAACTTGAGACAAACAGACCTCCAAAAACTCCACTCTCAATATGCTTAAACTGCAATGTAACTTCTGGAAATCAAAGCAACGGAGACTTTTTTTGACAGCATCGACACCAGGCATCTGTAAACTCAGGCAAAAAAACAATAAAAAAAAGTCACTTTCCCCCAAAAGTTCACATTTGGATTACTTTGCCTTCATGTTAACTTTCAAATAAGCCTCACTCCTGCATCTGGAAGAAGCCTTTACTCTGACATTGCCTTGAGATGCTCTGGCTGTTAGTAATAATAAGGACAAGTGAGAAATTATTAAAAGAGATTTATTGAAAGCGACTGAATGCTCCAGGGGACCGGAGGAGGAGGAGGTTCGATCCTCTGAACAATTTTATGCAGCAGATTGAGGCTGTTCAGACTTTCAACTTAAAAAAATTTTAAAGTTTCTCCTGATTCAGAGCTACTTTGACACAACTTCAAAGCAGGAGCATCTCAAAGCAGCGTCGAAGGAAAAATGGAAGTATTTTACAATGACAGCTCTAATATCCCAGCTCAGCCTAAAAGCTGCCAAATAAATTAATAGTGATCTGGCAGCTCTGGTAGGGAACCTTCCAGTGTACAAATGGCCTTGGGTTTTAGCCTTCTTTTTTAGGACCATGTATTTGTAGAGGAATTTAGGAAATTCTTATTTCTACTCCCAGTTTGGGTGGCACTTGACCATGACTAACCCATTGTTAACTAGAATGTTACCTGCTAAACCCATTTAAAAATGCAATCATCCAACTCAGCTGAGCAACCTGGTCTAGTGAAAGATGTCCCTGCCCCTGGCAGGGGGTTGGGACAAGATGATCTTTAAAGTCCCTTCTATTTTGTGATTCTGTGATTATTTAACTTTCCCCAAAGGCAATGAGGTTGTGGCTAATTAGGATCTGTATTGTGCTTCTTGTGGGTTTATTTTTCCTTAAATCTTTGTGTTTTCTTCACAGAATCATTCCAGTTGGAAAAGACCTCCAAGGTCACCAAGCCCAACCTTCGACTGATGCCACCACATCCCCTAAACCCTGGCACCAAGTGCCATCTGCTCGGGTTTGAACACTCCCAGGGATGGTGATCTGGCAACAAGAAGTTCCACCCATCACCACAGAAAATATAAATTCTATTTTACAAAGTTCCACCCATCCCTGTAGTAAAAATTAACTCTATTTTGCAAAGCTCCACCCATCACTATGGAAAAAAAATTAATTCTATTTTTCAAAGTTCCACCCATCACTATGGAAAAAAAATAAATTCTATTTTGCAAACTCACTTCAGCAAATGAGGGTCTAAACAACTTCTTTTCCTCCTCAAAGTGTTTCTGGGTTCCCACTCTGAATTGATTTCTGTTAAAAAGACCACTCCTGTCTCACTTTTCTGCATGTAAATAGTGCTCTGCTCTACAGCTTCAATCATATTTGGGCAAAACATATCAATTCCTGCCTTTTTTACATCTAAATAAAATAAAATCAGACCTCCTAATCTCTGTCCTTTCATGGAAATAGCAGGGTAGAAAGAAAATAGTGTAGTTGGAGATTAAATCATATATTAAATCTATATATGGACAAAAAGAATCTTCTGTCAAAGTTAAAACTTTGAATTTTTATTGGGGGGAGGGCAGGTATTACCTTGTGTGGGGCCCCTGTGGTTCAGGGGCTGCTACCTTGGTATAAAACCCAATTTGTGGTTTTGAGGAGCATCAAAGGAAGGTGCATCTGTACAACGTTACACCAGGTTAGAAACTTGCCTCCAGTCTAAGCAAATAAATGTGTTATGTACCAGTTTGTATTTCCCAAGCTGGCTGTTCATTCCAGTAAGGAAAAACATCAGGAAAAGCTGGTTTTGTTTGGATCTTAGTTGTCTAAGAGACCTTGTGCAGCCCAAATGCAGCCCCAACAGAGCTTGTGGTGGGAGAAATGTGCCTGCTGGGAAGGAAGGCTGAGCTTCTGGGAGACTCATGTCACAGAATCCCAGAATTACTCAGGTTGGAAAGGACCTCCAGGATCTCTGAGTCCACCCTGTGCCCAATGCCCACCTTGTCCCCCAGCCCAGAGCACTGAGTGCCACAGCCAGGCCTTCCTTGGACACCTCCAGGGATGGGGACTCCAAACCTCCCTGGGCAGCCCCTTCCAGTGCCTGACCACCCTTTCCAGGAAGAAATTCCTCCTGATGTCCAACCTCATACCCAAGCTTGTACCAATGGTTTGGCTGGGAATACTTTCAGAGTGGCAAAAAAACTTGGGTGTCCTCATGGGTTTTTCTTGGCTCTCCTGTGGACTTTTAACTCCTGATCAAAGTTTACAACATTAAACATGAAGGTAAAATGCATAAGGATGTGGGAAATGTCACAACACCCTCAGCGCTTCCTAGAATCCTCATAGAATGGTTTGGGATGGAAGGGGCCTTAAAGACCATCTAATTCCACCCCTGCCATGGGCAGGGACACCTCCCACTAGCCCAGGTTGCTCCAAGCCCCGTCCAACCTGGCCTTGGACACTTCCAGGGATGGGGCAGGCACAGCTTCTCCCTGCACTTATGAACAATCCCTTGTAAACACATCACAAATTTTAAAGTCCTCACCCATTTCCAAATTAGAAAACCAGAGATGCCAATTCAATTCCAAATTGTGCCATTTAAATGCCTTTTGTTGGAAATCGTGTAGTTGACTCTAAATTAGGTGAATTATTATTTGCTTTGCCTTTTTCTCTCCTCTGTCAGGGCTGGAAATGGTGAAATGCTAAACAGTGGCTACCCAATGTACTTCACACGTGTATTAATTACCAAGGGGAAGCTCTAAACCAACTTGCACAAGGGACAGATTAATTGAAACATTTGGAAAATTATCTCAAAAAGCCCTTTTACTTCCAAAGGAACAGAAGAAGAAACTCTTTGCAATTACAGGCTGAACACTCAGCAGCAGAAAGTGCCTGTTCCTCGGATTTTTGTTCCAGGACTGCACTAGATTTAATGCAACTACAAATCAGTCGCTGGGCTTTGACATCCAATATAAATTTTGTTATATCAAGACTTTAGGGACTCTGCAGTGAGCCACTGTAAGAAGCTTTTAGGATTATTTGGACGTTTTGAAGTTTGTTCTTACCTTCCAACCGCGTTCGAGCGAAACGGGCCGAGGGAGACGGATTGTCGGAAGCTCCCGGTGTTTGTTGGGATCGAGGGGATGTTTTCCCAGCAGAGAAAATTCTCCCAGTGCTTGTCACTCAAATCCCACGGCTCTGAGCTGCAAAACTGCTGAACCTCACAGGGGGAAGCTCAGTAAGTAAAACCACAGCCAGCAATTAATTTTCTTGGATGCAAATGTCTTCACGCTCGGGATCCTTCTCGCAGGAGCAGGAGCCGGATGGTTTCCTCTCGGAGCTCAGGTGGGATCTGGACCTCCCAGCTGCTGCTCTGCCAGACAGCCCAGCAGTCCAATAAATCCTAATCTGTCTCTGGGCACTCGGTTTCCTTAAGTTTTATGAGGATTTGGTTTATTGAATTTTGGTATTAGAAAAATTTAATGATTCGAAAGTGAAAAGGTACAGAGTTGCTTGGAGCAAAAAGAGCCTCCATCCATGCTAATAACTCATCCCTTTAGGGCTGGCTTTTCTTTGGACCTCCATGACCACACACCTTGGGAATGGAGGTGCTCCTGACCTTTAGCTTCACTTCTGTCACCTTTTCTTCCAAGCTTAATGCCTAAAAAAGTCAGAGTTCAGCACATGCCTGAGTCATGGTTTGGACAGCACCACCTCCCCCAAGGTACAACAATAAAGCCTGTTGAGATAACACCTTGAAATGGACTTTAATGAGACAAATGAAACCTCTTTGAGTTGCATTTTACCTCAGTTTAAAATAAAATTGTTCCCCAATAACTTACTGAGCTGAGCCTCTGCAAACTGAAATAACTGCAGTTCATGATCTTTATAACAACAAGGTATAAAATTCAGTGTGGCTTAAAATTCATTTGAACAGCACGACCCTGTGTTAATAACAGGCTGTGAAACCAATGTTTTGGGACTCTCAGCAGGAAAATTACTTATTTATAAAGCACCTTTTCTCTCTTAACTGCCACTGAATCACTCCAGATCACAGGTAATTAAAGCACAAGAAATGAAGGATGGGATTTAAGAGCCAGAGTCCCTCCCTAGATGTGCTGCCTGAACACTCCCTTACTCAGGAAAAAGTCCCACTGGTCACGGAGTCACAGAATCATTTAGGTTGGAAAAGACCTCTAAGATCCAGTCCAGCCTCATGAAAGGTCAAAATTTAATTAACTCTGTAAATACAGCAGGAAACAACCCACAATCACTGCAAAAAGCACAGGTCTGGCTTATGTTTTAGAAACACTCTCTGAAAACTTCTTTTCTTTACCAAATGCACTCGGTTTTTTTTGTTAGAGCATATAAATGAATAAACAAATGCTCCATAAATAAATATATACTGCTGAACATCCTGGGAGCACTGCAGCTCTACCGAGTCCTAACTACCAGTAAAAGGGAATTTTGATGTCTTATCTAGACATGCTTGTTATCATTGATCCTGCCAGTGCCAGAGCAGCACAGTCAGTGATCTTGAAATGAAGGAAAAAAAGCCCACACAGAACCCGAAGCGTTTTTCAGCTCTATTTGAAAAAGATGCAGACGACGACGTTTTTTTCCTCTACCTGGCGAGGGATTGTATTTCAACTATTTGATCTGGGGAAAGAATTCATCTGTCTGAAAATACAGGAGCCAAGCAAGCTTGTTATACAAGCAAAGGTTGTTTTCTGCAGTGATTTCGAGAGCAAACTTTCCCCGCCGAACGCTGATGACAAACAAGCTCCGTGCTTTGACATCTGCAGCAGGAGCTGAGCTTGCTAAATTGAATCCCCTTCTGCCTCCTCCAAACTGCCTTGATAGTCGAGCAAATGGGGAAAAGAGGCTCTTCTCTGACTGTTTCAAAGCTTTCCTGAAGAGAATCATAACTGACAGGAGCTGCAGTTTGCGAGTTAAAGAGGAAAAGCGGGAGCGGGGAATTAACGAGCTGGATTCGGGAGGCGAGCGCTCCTCTCTACAAACGCGTCTGTACAGATGGCACAGACCCATTCCCAGCTTTCTCAGCCTTCCCCCTTTGCTCCATGAGAAAATAAACGAAATTAGGAGCCACACTGCTCAGTTCCAGCAGCTTTGGAGGGGACAGGTGGTGGAGGAGTGAGGACGTCACGGAGAGGTCGCAGGTGAAGGAGCTCCCCCGCAGGAAGGACAGGCCGTGAGGTGTGATGCCATCTGCTCACTGCCACCACACAGGGAGGGTTGTTGTTGTTGTTGTTGTCTAAGTGGCTTGGGTTGGGTTTTTTTCCCCTCCAAGGACTGCTCAGGGAGGTGGTGGAGTCCCCATCCTTGCTCACTGAACGTGGCTCTTGGTGCTCTGCTCTCGTTGAAAAGGGAGACGTTGGCCAAAGGTTGGACTCAACCACCTCAAAGTCTTTTCCAACCCAAATGATTCTGTAATTTCCTATCTTAGCTTTTGCCACTTTTCAGCTTTCAGGCTCAAATGTGCTCCCTATTTCCTTGCTGAAGACTTTCAGGACTTCAGGACTGCAGCAGTGTGGGTTCCACGAAATATTTTCCTTTTATTCTCTTCTCAGAGACCCCACACTGTCCCTGTGCATTCTTTGTCAGCCTTGCCTGGCAGTTTGGAGCTGCACTGCTATTATTTCCCCTTAGCCAGTTCTGTTAGGGCTTTGATTCATCATTTTTGTCAATCAGAAAGGATTGTGAAGGATTTCCTCCCCAGCTGGGGCAGGATCTGGAGCCCAGAAATCAGCCAAAGCCAGATGGGTCGTGGCAACAACCTCTTCATGCACATGGGAGTGAATCCCCTCAACTTGATTTTCAATTATTGGAAAAAATTGGTTTAAATACCAAACTGTGCTAAGGAGACAAGAAGCCTGAGATTGTATAAAAGGATCTGCTATTTTATCCCTTTGGTATCACTCAGAGCTGCTGTTTAAGCTGATATTTGCTTTTCAATCACATCAGGTCACCCCAGGATACGTGGTGTCCTACAGTCCTCAATCTGTGAGTGCTTTTAGGGATGCTGGGAGGGATGTTTTGTAGGGAAGCTCACAGGGAAAATCTTGTTTTTCAAGGGAAGGAATGATTCCTAACAGTTCTGGACCTCCAGATACCACTTAGGGGGAATGTAAAAAAATGTAAATTAAAATTATAATATTATAATAATATGTAACACAATATAATAATAATAATAATAATAATAATAATAATAATAATAATAATAATAATAATAATAATAATAATACTATAATATAATAATGTATAATATTTTATTATAATATTATATATTATTGTAATATTATAATAATATGATATAATAACATAAATTATTGCAAAATATGAGTAATTTCAAGTGTGTGGGCGAACTTTCACAGGCAATTTTTTAAGGTGGTGTTAAAACTGGCCAGGAAAACCGGACTTTGTTAATTATTCTGCTAATATTATTGACTTCCAGTTAAACAGCTCTAACTAGACAAAAATCACTTGAAAATTCGTTGTCAAGTTCTGCTTTTCTGCCCAGGAGGAGGTTGTGCTTAATCACCACCTGCAGTATTAAAACAGATTTTTAAACTAAAAGAATCCAAACACCAGGAAATCATCTGCAATACCCGTGGTTTTGGCTACATCATATATGAATTAAGAAGAAAAAGGGATGCATTTAGAACACAAATTAGTTCTTTGTAAAGAAGTGGCACTTGGAGCAAGCAAACTGAGCCACATTTTCACTCAAATGTCTTTCAGTGTTTTAGATGGACAATGTTTGTTTTGCAGGTTGAGACGTGTTTTCTCCAAAATGGATTTAATTGTTCCAAAAATGGAAAGCAAAATCAGAGACTGAAAGCATCTCTCAGCATCTTCACCCTGAGCACCACCAGAGGCACTGCAGGGCTGAGGGACCTGCCGGGGTGGGGTGTGGTGGGATGTCCTGGAGACATCCCAAAGAATCCACCCACCTTCTATCCCTGCTTCTGCTGACCTGATTATTCCATGTCTTTCCTTCCATTTAACTGCATTTCTATTACAAATATTCACCCTCCACCATCCCTGTTTTGTTCCTTTTGATCCCTTCCCACAGTCACCCGTTGCTCTCCTGCTCATCTTTCAGCTCTTCCTGCCCACTTGCATCACTTCCCATAACGTTTTCATCCACCAAACCATTAAAATAACCTCTTAAAATGTTTAAATAATATTGTAGCTTTCAATTCTAACCAGCTTTGCCATATTTTGGTGTCCCTTTCCCCTTTGTTAAATAAAATCACTGCCTTCTAGGTGTGCATCCCACCCTCCACCTGCACCAGCTTCTCCAACAGAGCCCCAAACATGGATTTCTCTTCCCTGTTCCACAAGCACTGGAAGGAGCAGCTGCCTCATATCGATGAGAAATCTCCACTTGCACCTTAGAATGTCAATTATTCAATATTTTAGTATTCAGTCTTAAGCTCTGCCAAAAGAGTTGCTTCCAGAAGTGACAGAATTTGGCTCTTGCCCAGCTCCACAAGAGGCAAACGCTAAGGACCACTTTCTGCTGATGCACTTTGAAGGACTCTGAGCAGAATTAAAAAGCCCACGTGGCCAAAAGGATTTCAGAAACTTTGAAGGAACACTGCCAAGTCACGCCTAAGCATTGAGGTAAAGATAATAAAAGCAAAACAATCCAAAAAAAATATAAGTCTGTGCTAAAAATAATACAGTCCTGTTCCCTATATACACATATATGTTTATTTTAATTCTGGTTTTAGCAATAGCACAGCTTTTGCTCCTCAAACACTCTATTGGGATGGATGACCCTGACCATGGGTTGCTTGGAATCAGGTGGTTGCCCTTATCCCAAGGCAGGGATTTAATATAATCTGGGGGGGGTGTTATATTTTATTGGAACAGCCAAGGAGAGTTTATGTGCTCAGTTAACACCTCACAGGAATTTCCAATGAGGACTTTCAGCTTTCTGAGCCAGTCAGCTCCTGCCTGGGAGAGTGGGGCTGATTTGTCCTGAACATGGGAAAAGCAAACTCACATCCACTGCAAATGAAACCATTTCTGAAAGTGCCATTCAGGGCCTTTTAGGCTCCATCTCTTGCTCTTTCCTTGTTTCCTGCAGGAAGGTGCAATACTCCTCCTTTCCAGCTCCACACAGCTCTGTTAATGGGAAAACACCTTCTAAGGTATTGTAATAAGAACCTGTAGATTGGTAATAAATATAAAATATTGAGATGGGCATTTGGCAGTGGAGTTGAACGGGGTCTGTGGTGGGACCAGACCTTGGTGTTGTGTTGGGGAGGAGCAACAACTGACACCACAATTGACAACCCCTTGTCTGTGGAGACGTGGACAGAGCTGGGATTATTCAGCCTGGAGAAGAGAAGGCTCCAGGGAGACCTGAGAGCCCCTTCCAGAGCCTAAAGGGGCTCCAGGAGAGCTGGAGAGGGACTGGGGACAAGGGATGGAGGGACAGGACACAGGGAATGGCTTCCCACTGCCACAGGGCAGGGATAGATGGGATATTGGGAAGGAATTCTTGGCTGGGAGGGTGGGGAGGCCCTGGCAAAGGTTGCCCAGAGAAGCTGTGGCTGCCTCTGGATCCCTGGAAGTGTCCAAGGCCAGGCTGGACAGGGCTTGGAGTAACCTGGGCTAGTGAAAGGTGTCCCTGCCCATGGCAGGGGTGGAATGAGATGGTCTTTCAGGTCCCTTCCAACCCAAACCATTCTAGATTCTACAGATCTGTTTTCCACTCACTTAGCAATACCAGGGTTTTATTTTTCTCCTTTTGTTCTGTTTTTAACAGTTTTTAACAGTTTTCTTTAACTGATGCTGGAGGTTGGTCAGAGAAAAAAATGATCCTGTTTTTTTCCCTATTATTTTTTTAGGGAGGAAAGCTGAGAGGGGAGCTGCTTCTGGTGCTTTCAGAATCTAGTTGAGACAATAAAACTTGCAAAACTGCACCAACCTCACTCCCTGATGGAAAGCTGTTTGTACCACGATTGCTTCTCACCTTCCCCAGCAGGTGCACGAATCAAAACAAACACAAAACCCCAGGAAAATAAATCAGAAACAATCAAAAAGCAGAAAGTGGAGATGCAGGTTCTAGGTGTTGGTTGGGCACTGGTACAAACTGCACCTCACTGATTTGGGAAGCCACTGCTTGGCCACCTTAGGGGACAGCAGAGGCAGGAGCTTCACCCATTCCACATCCCTGTGGAAGCACTGAGGAGGAGACAACCAGCTCCTTGATTTATCTGAATCCTTCCCAGCCTTGTATTCTGCCAAAGGCACTCAAGCAGGAGCAGGAGGATTAATGGCTCTGCACAGCAAAGCCTCTCCTTGGCACTTGTCAGCAGCCCCCACCATCCCTCCTGCCACCCCAGTGCCAGTTCCCTGCCTCTCCCTGCCTCAGAATTCCCATGAAACACTGGGAGATCTTCACTGGAGTCACCTCCAGAGAGGATGAGAAGTCTCAGGGGCTGCAGTTGGAGAGGCACTTTGTTCAGCTGTGCTCACTGAAAGGAAATCCCTGGAAAAGCAGCACTTCTGTGACCAGAAACCTTCACAACACCCAAAGATTTGCCACTAAAAAGTCCTCATTTATCCCGGGCTCCCAAAGGTGGTGCTGCAGTGAATATCAGAGGTCTAATGTGTCTCTAATATAACAAATTCACTGTCATCCTCCTTTGATTGCAGCATTAACTCCAAAAAAGTATAATCAACTCCCCCTTCCATTTTTTAAGAAACTCAGGGTTTCTCTGCATGGAACAGAAGGACACTGCAGGATCTCAAACTCCTTTTGCATCAGCTGTAGGAATTCTGATTTTCCCTGGCAAATGCTGAATTGTTGGAGGCATCTTTTATTTTAGGAACTGGAAGCATCTCTCAGATCCTAATTCAGGAGAATTACCCTGAGAAAAGCAACACTGGCCCTTTTTTGAGGTGAGCCCCGGACACATTAAGTGCTCTGCTCGAGGCCAGGAGTGAGTCACTGGGAGAACCATCACCCACAGCACATCTCTCATGCTGCTGCCACCACCAGCTCTCAAAAAGAAAGGGAATAATTAATGGGAGCCTCAGAATTTATATCAGAATTTCAAGAGTTTGTGGTCTGAGCCCATTAGAATAAGATCCCTCCAGCCATAATTTATGTGGATATTGTTCACTACACATTCTCACATGGCTACTTTTTTCTTTTGGGAAAGTCTCCAAAGGCTTCCACAAATACATTCTTTTTAATGCTAAAATAACTCCAGATTACACTAAAAGACAGTGGTGCTGAATTAGCTCAAAAACAAACCTAATGCCTTGAAAAATCCACTGAACCCCAAGTCTTCAGGACTTCCAGAGGCCAGGAGGTGCCACACCAGCCACTTCACATCCCTAAAAAGCTGAAATTACTCACCAATGTGAAGAAGGGTCACGACTTTTCTGGAGCCCTCACCATGACTGGATTTGTTTTTCACTCTCCAAAATGAAAATTTTCAACGTACAGTTGTCATTTGCAGGGGATGTTTATGGATCAGTTACTAATAGTGTATGCTCTCTTCTCCTTTCAGCTCTAAAAAAAAGGAAATTGTTGGTTATGATTCATTGGTCAGACCAATGCAAATGCTGCCCTTTAAACACAGTGTGATTAATGTAACAGTTCACTTTGAAAATAAACAAATATTCAGTTCCAGAGGAATTTCCCCTTGTTTTTATAACACTTGCAGCAATATATAAACAAGTCAGAAGCATCTCAGAAACATTTTCAGCAGTAATTGCCATATGTCACTATTAAAAATTATCCTAATTCTTGCTCAATTGCAATAATATGAAATATTTTAACAGGAATAACACTGGAATGTCTGTCTGGTTGGTTCCCAGCCTCTGCCTGTTGGGATTTTGAAAGGTTTTTAAATTCTTTTAGAAAGGGTAGGCTAAAATATGGAAATAAGTCCAAGGCACATAAAGCAGCTCCATTAATTTTCCTGAGTTGCTGAATTGGAGGATTTTGAATAGAATTTGGTTGTAGGGAGAAAAGAAAAAAAGCAGCATCGCCCAAATCCATCAATCTTCACACACAGGACAAAATCACTCTGTTGTACCACCTCATACTCATCATCTATGTGGGGACAAGCAACTCATCACTCTCCTTGTTCAGGTACAAAATAATACCTGGGCTCCTGAGTGTGGTTTTGGGACACTTTGTAACGTTCCCAGGACAAGGATGGCATTTTTTTTACGTGGAAATGCAATGTTAGAGACACTTGGAATGCACAATTAGCCAGGGCACTCCGTAATCTGGCTGCCAGCAGGGAGGAGGAGATCCCTTCTCCCAACACTGGGCCCTTTAGGATGCTCCTGTGATGCTCTGAAAATGTCCCACAGTGCTGGTGCTGCAGGTGCTTGATGTGACAAACATTCTTTTGTCCTCACAACCCACCTGCAGCTCCAGTTTGGGCTTGATAATGGGCTTAATTTTTCAAAGGTGGCTCCACTAAACCAAACCCACTTCCAAAACTGCCTGGGGATGCCCAACCACATCTATCCCTGCAAACCTCTTGGAACAGTCTCTCTGTTTGGACAGGGAAGGGTTGGCTGAGCTTGCAGCCATTCCATCAGTAACTCCAAATGCCACAGGCAGCTCTTGGATGCCAGACCTGCAGGAGACACCACAGACACCTCAATAAAGTCACAACAGACACCAGCCACCTCCTTTCTGCCGAGACCTCAAGTGCTGCAGGTGATGTCCTACACCAGTGGACATAACACATGGCTCACTCACTCCTTCACCATGGAAAACACCAGGAAAAGCCAAAAAAAGGCTGGAGGTGCTGGGTCTGCTTCTGCAGTTGGAGGAATCACTGCAGGAAAATTTAGACTGGCAAGATGCCATGAGCACACAGTCACAGCTCTGGACAGAGGTCCAAGGAGAGGCCAAATAACATGTTTTCCATGCCAGGGAGATTCAGAGTGAACACATCAATCTTTAATGCTGGAGCACAGGGTAACATCTTCTTTGATTTATCAGCTTAGGTTGTTGCTTTTCATTTAAGGGGAGTTCAATTTAATCTTTTGAAGTGCAGGAAAAGGTACAGCAGCAGCCTAAAAAAATAAAAACTCCATGTGGTTTGACACCTCAGCACACGATAGGATACAGAGAAACCTGCCTGCCCTTGCTGCACATCTCCTGGAACATCTGAGGAGGAAAGGACAGAGCAGAAAACTGTCAAGACCCTGAACTTGTCTCGGTGCTGGAGGTCAGTGTTGTCACATTCATCCAAACCCAGACTGAGTGTCCTGCTCTCCCCAGTGACCTCAACATATGGCTTTGCTCAGGGAAGTCCCACTGCCTGAACATGAGGTTGCATTAATATTTCAAATCACAGTTAAGCTCTAGTCCTTCAAGAGAGTTTCCACTCACTTCTCTCTGTGTACTTGGAAAACCAGCATTAAACTGCTTTCTTACCCAGGCACAGGTGGAAATCACGGACTCACAGGATGTGTTGGGCTGGAAGGGACCCACAAGGATCACCCAGTCCAACCCTCAGCCCTGCACAGGTCCATTCCCAGAGTCCCACCCTGTGCCCCAGAGTATCATCCAAACCCTCCTGGAGCTCTGGCAGCCTTGGGGCTGTGCCCACTGCCCTGGGGAGCCTGGGCAGTGCTCTGGGCTGGGGGACAAGGTGGGCATCGGGCACAGGTTGGACTGGATGACCTTGGAGGTCTTTTCAGTTAAAAAATTAAACCAGCTGAATTTCCTAATGTAAATTATCCACCCTTTACCAATCACCTGAGCCCGTTGCCATCCTCCTTTCGACTCTTTTATCAGCACTATAACACAGCAGGGGAATAAAACACGTGAGGAGCCACCAAATCAGGACTCCAGTTGTCCCCAGCAATTATAGAAACTGCCCATTTCCTTAAATTAAAACTTCACAGCATTCTCTGAAGATCTGACCAATTTATATGATCAATTCATAGAGCACAAGCTAGAAATATGTATGTGGATGATCCCCATCTCCTAGCGCAGGCAGCTTTCCAAAAAACCTTTGCTATGAATTTCAACTAATTAAGTCATTTCCAAGGTACAATATTGCCTGGAAGAAGAAGTTAATGAAATGAGTATATGATCCTTTAGCTAAATTCCATAGTTAAGGAAAGAATTTTAACCTGTCATCAGGTCAGTCTCAAATTATTCATGTTTAAGGCTAAAATCATTCTGAATTAGCCTTAGGTTAATAATCCGGTGGATAAAGGTTTTTGTGTATCTTTTTGAGCATAAGAAGGAAATCCTAGAAAAACTGCTGTGGAATTTTCAGTTTAAGTTTTTTTGTGATGGCATTTCCTAGAGGAAAGACAAACCATCCAAACCCTGTCTTTGATCTGCTAAATTTCATATAGAACTATGTCATTAAACAGTCACAAAAAGTAATCTTTTTTGCATCTAGAGTGATTTATGCCATGCAGGCTTATGAGATGGATATCTTGACACTATATACGATGCAGCAAAGTCAATTGGATCAACTAGATTTGTCATTCAGCAATTCTGATCAATTCTGAAGGTACTTTGCCCTCGACAGTCCATTTTCATCTGAACTATTTCTTATAATCCACAGCTTTGTGCTTCCAGCAGCTGCACAAGAACAAAGGCCTGCTCAAGAAACATTTCCTTGCAGGACATGTAATTATTAAATTGGATTCTAATTACAGATCATAAATTACAGACACTTCTTTAGAGAGAAAATACCCAGAATGCTACGGAGAAATTCAATGCCTATTTTTGAAGTTAATCTAAGAGCATTTTGGTTAAAAGAAAAAAAAAAAAAAAAAAGAAAAGAAAAGAAAAGGAGCAATTCTGGGATCAAATCATGAGTCCTGTATGAATTCCATGTGATTATGTTAGGCATTAATGTACACAAATATTACTTCCTATTAAAATATATAGAAACATATGTCACTTGTGTGTGGCCCCAGCAGCCAGAGCTGTGCAGTTGGCCTTTCCTGGAGGAAGAGGAATGAAAGGTGCCTCTGGATATGTTCTTCCTACAGAAGGACAGACATCAGTGTGCAGCCAAAGCCCTCCAGGAAAGCCTCAGCTCTAACACCAGCTCCCAGAAAGCAACTGGGAGCCAAGGAAAGATTAAAGAGATTAAAGCAACCAGCAGATCTTGGTGCTGGTTCCAGCTGAACCCACACCACGGGAGCAGTGCTCTGGCAGCAGCCAACAACTGGGTGCTGAAGCAACAGGCACAGAAATGTAAAGCCACAGCGTTGTGGTTGACCAGGATCAAGGTTGGTGGCTCAGAACCAAAGGGAAGGGGGAATAGGGCCTGTGGAAACCTAGGCTTTGGCTCCAGACACCTTGGGAAGGAGCCCAGGGCTCACCTGGGCTGGCTGTGCCAAAAACATGAACGGGTGGCAACCCACAAACCCACACCCACAGGTGGCCAACACAAACCCACACGTGGCCACCACAAACCTACATCCACAGGTGGCCAACACAACACACGTGACCACCACAAACCCACAGGTGGCCACCACAAACCCCCACATAGCCACCACAAAGCCACACCAAGAGGACTCGGATGGACAAGGAGTGGTCCACCCTGAGTGATCCCACCAAAGATAGACCATGCAGAGCACAACTGGTCCAGCCAAGCAACAGAAACCTGGTTGAGGCCTTCATCCACTTGTCCAGAAGCATCAGCTCCATGATGCCACCAGGAATTGCCCCAAGCAGGTGGATGGTTGTGGCCAGGGGGTCACCAGAGTGGAGCCCTCCCAGCTGCACCACTTGCCCCAGTCAGCTGGGAGGAGCCCACCAGCCCTGTGAGGCAGCAGGGCTTCCACGTGCTCCCAGAATCCCAGGATGGGGCAGGCTGGAAGGGCACACAGTGGGTCACCTGGTCCCACCTGGTGCATCCCAGAGCACATGGCACAGGGCTGTGTCCAGATGGTTCTGGAACACCCCCCCAAAGGGATACTCCACCCCCTCTCTGGTCTGTTCCAGTGTGCAGTCACTGAACAGGAAAAGTTCTTCCTCGTGTCCAGGTGGAGCTTCCTGGGCATCAGCTTCTGCCTTTTGCCTCTCATCCTGTTCTTGGCACCACTGGGAAGAGCCTGGCTGCAGGCTCGGGGTATTTCTGGAATGTGCTTTTCGCAGTCAGCGTGAAGAGAGCCACTGTGAAAGTATCTCTGTAACAGCTGGGCTGGAAAATGAAAGAGGGGAGAGGATCCAGCCCACTGCATTCCATGGATCTCATCAGGCTTTGTCTGGGGTGGCTGAAGCAGGGAATGGAATCAGAGCTGAGCTGGCTCCAGCAAACCCCTCACAGCATCTCCAACCCCTACGGATGGAAAGGGTTGAGGAGAGCCCGTGATACAGTTAATAAGATTTTGCTGCCATCTTCTGATCAAAACACATCACAAGGGGAGAAATGCAGCTGTTTGGGCAGCATCGTGTCCCCTGTGCCCGGGAATGCACATGTTCCATGGGAAACCAGGCTCCTTTGGCTCCCATTGGATAAATTATTGAAATTACTGCTCAAATTTCCTGCTCCAGACTTCAAACTCCCCAGGCAGAAAACATCCCTGTGTGTACTCTGGCATAGCCATTAGTGCTCAGCAGTCAAACACCATCATATTGTGCTTAATAATAAGTGTTTTAATAATCAGAATTCCTCCCTCTTCAATATCCAAAGATCACTGGTCACTCTGAAGGGGTAACTTTAAATCTGAGGCATGATAGTTCACGAGTTTTCTTCAAATTTGTGTTTGTTCTTCTCTGAAAATGGGTTAAATATTTAATGTCTCACTTAATGGGACATTTTCCTGTTGGTAATTCTTCGGGGGAAAAAAAGAGGGGCTTTATACAATACGCAGAAAAATCAATCTACCATTAAAATAAACTTCTTGTGAGGGTAATGAGGAACAACCTCCTTCTCTTTGGCATCACAGAGGCACAAACCTTGCTCCCTTCTCAAATGCACCACACACAACTTCAGCTAAAACTGACACAAAACAGCCCAACTGGAGCAAGAACTGTTCCCTTCCAGTGCCTGGATTTATCAGGGAAATTCAGGAATAACCCAGGCCCTTCCTCTTTTCAACAAAGTCTCAGTCATCAGCTGAACCTGCCCATGAAATGCTGCTTCCAGACACAGATCTCTCTGGGATTTTAAAAAGCCAAACCATTACCAGTGTAATAAAATGTGTTTTATGACATATAGAAACAACATCATTAATTTAGGAGAGGCTGTTTGACTTTCCAGCTGGTTTCCCTTGTTAATTGGGATAAAGCCTTTGTGATTACAGTTCCTGACCCACAGACAGGCCAACACTGGACAGAGCTGGGAGAAACTCTCTGATTGCAGAGAGAGTTGAGAACTGAAGATTTACACCTCAACTGCAAATTTGAGCAAGAGAAAAGATCTCTTCCAGCCTTATTTCGTGAGTCTCTGGAGAAGAGCATTGCAAGGTGTGTGCATGTCAGATTGAATGAATACATGATGTACTCTGGGAGCTGGCACGAATTCCAGGTGTACTTCAGTCCATCACTTTGTTCCTACCAATAACACATCCAGTTCCTTCTGATTTCCTCACCAGACACCACCTAGAATGGACAGGTGGGGATTTGTCCTAAGCCAGGATAAACTCTCACGGAATAAATCACCATTTTCTCCTCAGTAATGAGCTGCACGACATCAGACTAAATTTAAATGATAGAAATAATCAGAAAT
This sequence comes from Pseudopipra pipra, assembly GCF_036250125.1. NCBI lineage: Eukaryota > Metazoa > Chordata > Aves > Passeriformes > Pipridae > Pseudopipra > Pseudopipra pipra. The sequence goes on along the minus strand of NC_087558.1, from coordinate 2,283,087 downwards.
CCATAATATCCCATGATTATTGCCAGGCTTTGTTTACTGCAACAAATCTAATGCCATCTGATTAAATTTTAGGATATTTACATATCATAGCATGTATTTCCTCAAACATCAAAATATGAGATGGACTCTCCAACAGAAAATGAGAAAGGAATGCAAATCCATTGATTCCAAATGTAGCAGATTGCACTGTTTGCTGTGGATGTGGATCCCAAACACTGCCCTGGTCATACAACACACCCAGTGTTAACTGGCTCACATCTCGAGATCTCAAGTGGTTTCATTTAATATATTTATTCTCATGCATCATTGATTAATATTTATTGCATAATTGCAATTTTTTGAAGAGTTTAATGCTTTTAACTCATCTGTGCAGAATGGTTGGAGAATTCAGGCATAAAAAGTCAAGGCCACACAGGCACAGGATTCCTCACCAGGGTTCAGACTCCAAACCCACCTTAGATGAATAAAGACCACAGCTGTCAATCTGCTCAAGAGCTCCAACATCACATGAACCAAAAATAAATTACCCCACAACTGTGCCCAAACCAGGATGACTTTATTGAGTTCTATAGGCTAGACTTCTTATGATTAAACACAAACAAGTATATTAATAAATAACCCATGAGCCACCTCATCTGAACAAGCAGGATCACAAGAGTTCCTGGTCTGTCTGAAACCTCCTCCACTCCTTCATAGAATCCCAGAATGGTCTGGGTTGGAAGGATCTTAATCCAGTTTCACCCCCTGCCATGGGTAGGGACACCTTCCACTAGCCCAGGTTGCTCCAAGCCCCATCCAACCTGGCCTGGGACACTTCCAGGGATGGGACATAAATAAGTCCATCCATCATTAATAGAACCAGCAATCACAGTCAGTGTCTTTGAGCACTTGAGTAGTCAACCCAGCAGCTCTTGAATTGTTTATACCACAAATATTGCACTTCCCCATTTCCCACTCCCCAAAATCCCACGTTGAGTAAAAGAGATTCACTTCCCATGACTGATGTTCATTCTTAACAAACCTGCTGAGAAAGCTGTCACATCTAGACAATGGTTTAATGTCACAACTTCAAAAATAAAAAAATAATTCCATGCAATCTCTCTCTGTCTGTGCTGTCTTTCAAGGTTACAAATAATCAGGAATACCGAGGTGTTCTCCTTAAGGAACATTTCCCTCGTCCTTGATCAAACGGCTGATAAACTTAGTTTTCCATCACAAGATATTTCAATCTCTGCCTGTGCTGTCTTAAAGCAGCCAGAAACTTCTGTCTTGTCTGCAAGGCTTCGAGAAAGGCAAATGAAAAATTCATGGAGAGTCGGAGACAACCCGCTTGGGGAACCACAAGACACGGCACCACACAGGCTGTGCCTCAAAGCAGAAACACAGAGCAATGTGCTTCAAAAAACACCTAAATCGAGATTCCCTGAAAAACTGAGAGACAGCTGATCAAACCTCCTGCAATAAATGCTGAGGAACAAGGGATAAGTGAACTCTTTGCTTCGTTCTCCGGAATAAGGCACAGAAACAAATCCACGGACTTTCAAGTTCCACGAGAAAACACGTGGTGTCAACCTAATAATGCAAATGGGCCCATATTTTGAAGCAATTAAAAGGTGGCATTGATAGCTCACAATTTATATAAAATTTGTCTATATTCACCTAAGGCTTTCCTTTTAAATTGATTTCTTCCTATTCTCTGGGTCACTCCTCAGCTCAATCCTGAAAAAGCTCTTTTTGCACAGCTGTGGTCAGGGGAATCGCAGCACAGACGTGGGTTTAGACATATTGAAGATATTTCTCTTAATATATTTAATATATTTCTCTTGCTGATGCCCACAAATGAAAGTTTCTCTGGGATTTTTCCCACCCTTTGTCCTGGCAGCTGAAACGAGCCCAATCTGACAGCTCTGTCCCTAATCCATGACTTTTCCTATGATGCCTTCAGACCAACTCTGGGAGAAAATTCAGTGACACCAAATCACCATTTAGGGTTCCAGTAACATTAAATCATCATAAATACTTATTAATTAGCATTCCCTTAACAATGCTGAACAGTACCAACTACACACAACATGACAACGTTCCTCCTAAATTCATGATTAGCAACTCTAACCTTTCTGCTCCTCAAAATACACTTAAAAAAGCCTCTTTTGCCCCTTTTTTTTTTCCTAAATTCAGAAATGGAAGCCTTTCCTAAAATTGCAGCGATACTTCCACAGGGATTGTACCACAATAAATGAGCACGAGAGACAAAATAAACAGCAGCCAGAGGCTGAAGCTGAATTTATCAGGATCAGTCAGTGCTGCAGAGAGCCTGGAGCTGCAGCATTATCCCCTCATAGAGCAGATTCAGCATTTCAGGCAGAAATTAAGGTAATTATGGTTATAAAGAAAATTGACTCTATTGGAAGTTCACAAAAAGGTAGAAAAAATGGCAAGTTTGGGGAGAAATATCTTGGTGACTGGCAGAAATGGGGATATTTATCCACACCATATTTCAGAGGTGCCCAAAATGCTTGAACTTGGTCTTCTTTGCCCAGATTTTCTATCTCTGTGTCCCTGTTATACCAAAAATGAGGGTACTCACGTCCCACCCCGTTCGTGGAGTCATCTCAGGCAACACAAACCTGGTGGATTTAGTGCAGCTGATGCACATTATGCTGAAGGTCTGAGCCCCAAAATACCTTTTATTCCTAATTTTTGAAAAAATATTTATTAATATGTAGGAAATTAATGGTCTTATAATAGCATAGTTAATTACTAATATTTTTTCAAATTACTGAAATGTCATTAATGCTTCTCAACAACGGGCCAAGACAAATGGTAGGAGACATTATTAGATGTCTTGTCCAGAATGTTGTGAAGATAATGATGAATAGATGTTCTCAAGTGTGTAAAAGTATAAAAATCTCTTGGTTAGCCCTTAACTATAAGAAGAAAACAAACTTCTAATGGATTTTGACAGATAATGAAGTTGCAGACATGAGAAAAAATTGAGTGGTATTTGTCTTTGATGAATTGCTACTGGAGTGGTACCACAGCCTAATTTTGCTGGTGAAGTTCCTCCTTGATAAATCACTTTGCCATGACATATAAATGAAGGCAAAACGAAGAGGCTTAAAATTAAGAAGTCTTTATGAATATTTGGGTGTAGTAGATAAATGGATATATATCAACACAACTAAAATCAATAATTCCATTAAAATGTAAAAGCGAGGCCTTATTTTCTCCTTCACCCTGTGTTTGGTGGGCTGGAGGTTACTTCTGAAAACATAGAAATGTAATAAGTTGAGAAGATATTAGAATTAGGGCACTAAAATTGTAATTATTTGGGTTTAGGACAATTTTAATGAGCACTGCAGCCTAGCTGTTAGAATCTCAGCAATCCAGATAAAACAGTGCTGGTGTTCTGCTGTCTAATGTTAAATCAATTCCCAAAAATGGGTTTGAAAATGAAACAAAACTCCACGACGGAGCTGCAAGGACCGGAGCTGCAAAGCTAAAATCGATGGGATCGAGAGCTCTGGAGTTGGAACTGTGCCCAGCCCGGCTCCCCACCCCACAAATCACTCCCAAACCAGCCCTGGTCACAGCAAAGGCTCCTGTTTTCCTCTGTGAGGAGCCACAGAAGTGACACATCCCCGAAAGCCCCGGGGAAAGTTCACTGGAGAGAAATGGGCATTAAAGCAACATGATGGGTAACACGCACACTTAAACATGGGGAGGTGAAGTTCCTTTCTCTTCTTGTTTTTTTCCAGGGCTGTGGAGTCAGTATGCCAGAGAAAAACCTGGATATGTGCCCATTAGAGTGTGTTTTAACTCCCAAAATTGTAAGAAACACACTCAGCCCAAATGCCACAGGGTGAGAGATGTGGGGGATGTTTCCACCCTCGACCCACGGTGGTTGGTGCCCCTGTGAGAGGCTGGAATGACCTTAACTGCAGCTTCATGGGGCATGAAGATCTTTTTCCCAACCTGCCTAATCGTCCTCTTCCCTATCTCTGTGGATAAAACCCGCCCATGACCTCCAGGTCAGTCCTGTAGGAGCAGCTAAACCTGAGCAAACAGCAAAGGACTGGGCAGTGGGGACAAAACTCACCTTACACTGGTTGCACTGGAGCACTTCCAGGAAAACAGCCACTTCCTTTGGGATATTTTAGCTCTGATTGCCACAAGGCTCCTTCTCCTCATTCTCCCTGTCTCCACACTGCTTCTCCCATCTCAAAGTCTTTGCCAACTTCCTCCTGCCAGAGTTTCCCAGCAACTCCCTTCTCCCCTACAATTCCAGAGGCACGGAGTGACAGAACAAAGGGGAGTGGCTTTAAACTCACACAGGGCAGGGTTGGGTGGGATATTGGGATGGAATTCCACCCTGGGAGGGTGGGGAGGTCCTGGCACAGGTTGCAGCCAGCAAGGATCACACCTGCCACCATCATCCCACTGCTGTTGCAGCGACAAAATAGCCATAAACTGGGCCCACATTTATGTCTTTATCCACCTCACAGTTAAGAGCAAAGTTCATAAATAAATGTTGCTTTAAGTCCAAAGGCAGCCCGTTGGTTTCCATTTTGGTTACACAAGTGTTGAATCCAACATTTTGGTCCTTCCAGTGGCCTCAGAAATGTTAAAACCTGCAGGTTTTAACGGGATTTCTCAGTGAACACCAACAGGGTCTCCCAGTGAACACCACACCCATGAACGAGACCTCAGTCTGCACCTGCTGCTTTGAGATGCTCAGGCATAACAACAATAATAAATACATAAATAAATAATAAAACATAAATAATCACAGCTGGGGCAGTGTTAAGATGAAACAACTGCTTTTCTCCATCCCAGACCTTCTTTAGAACTGTTTTGTGTTACTGGTAAATACTCTCAGCAACAAGTTTCTTTATTTTTCCTGCTGATAAATTCTCTGAGCAGCAACTTCCTCAATTTTTCCTGCATTTGACCACATAAGTTTTTCTTCTGTTTTAATTTTTGATAATGAAAAGAAGATTCCCTTTCTATTATTTAAGTGACTCTCAAAATAACACTGTTTTTCAGAGATGTCTGGGAGACTTTGTGTGTGAACTTCCCAGCCACCAGTGAAACCATGAAAGGGAAAGTTCAGCTGCTGATGATACAAATTCAAATGGTTTCCTCCATTTGAAAGGATGTGGAATTTTATACAAGATTGAATTTGACAGTGTATCACTAAAGTGAATATAATTCACTGTGATCTTATTGCCATTTGGAGCCAATGGCCCATTCATGTGTAAATGCACAGTTAAAGGGGGGGAAAAAAGTACTGCAAAGACAGACCATAATGTCATCTGTATCTAAGCAATCACTCTCATTGTGTTCCTGGGATAAAAGGAGAGGTAAATATTAAACATAAAAAGGATTATGGTCTTAGCCTCATTCAGGAATGCACATTTTATTACAAAACACGTTCACTTACTGTACTTCTGTCTATCAATCCATATCTTGAATAGATTACAAAGGCAAACCCTTAATACTGAGTCACACCTACTCTGCAGACAGAAATCAAACATCCCTGTAAGGAAAAGTTTTAGATCATTTCACACATCTGCCACAAAAAGATCCCAGAGCAGGATCCCTTAGATGGGAGTGTGAGCAACACTGAATATCCCAGTAAACAGCATCATCAGCTGGGAATTCCAGGGGAATTCTGAGCACAGGAGCATGGAAAAGGCTTGAAAGGAGTTTCCTTCTATATTTATTAAACCAGAACACAACCTGAGGGTTAATGAGTCCTGCAACACTAAGGGAATGAGAAGACACTGATACATATAAAGAGTAGGTTTGGAATAAAGTGTAAAAAAATAAAGGCCAGCCCTCAAATAAAATAAGCATGATGAGAGAGGGCCCAAATAAGCAAAAGCAGAAGCCCCCCACTGCCATAATTCTGGTGTATTAGACACTGAGTTGTTTATATAGCCAAATCCAAAGGTTTTTAGATCCCACAGAGGAACCCTGAGGCTCCTCCTGCAAAGCAAAACCTTCCCCAGCGTTGCTGTGGTTTGAAAAGGAAAAAAGAAAAGTAACTAAACAAGCCAAAGAATCACTAAAATGAGCTGTAAATAATCTTTCCCTTGTTTCAGGGGTCTTTAGATGAGATTCCAAGAGCTTTATCCTGCAAATCCTTTCCAAATCCCTTCCAAACTAGGAAAGCTCATGAAGGGGTTGGGTGGGCTTTTCCACAGCACTTTTTACTGGGAAAAAAGAAATAGTGTGAACTCATAGAAGGTTGTTTATAATCACCACTTCCCTGACACCATTTCTAATCTAGATCTGATTTTATAGAAAATTCTACACTTCTAAAATGTGTAAAATGGGTGAATTCACTGCTGGAGGTTTTTAGTCCTGCCTGGGTAGGATTGTTGCTCACTTTGTACAGTTGTAGATGATTACAAGAGTCATTAAGCAGCACAGAAAATCATGCACACTGGCTAATTAATGTGGAATTGATTCTCCTTCTAGTTTCATTTTTTATGCCTGTTGAACTCCACTGGAATCAATAAAGGCAAGATCAGTAAAGTCTGGAGTAAAACCCATGGAAGCGAAGGACGTCAGGCTTGGGGGTTTAATGAGGAATAAAGCTCACAGAAACAGAAAATCAAACTTCCAGCTGCATCTGTGTGTTTGTTGTAATTGTACATGATCAGGATAATTCAGGACATTTTTCTCAACATTTGCATTCAAGCGATGCTTTGAAAAATGTGGAGGTTCAGTAGAAAAGTAACAAGTGTCCAGAGTGATGTTAGAGGGGATGGAATTCCCAAAGGCTTCAAGCTGAGGCTCCTGGGGTTTCTGTTCTTTACTCCCACCACAAAACCACTCCAGATTTACACAGGATCTTCCCAAATGTTCCTCCCACCTGCCAAGGGTTTGCATCTCCCTCTCCTTTCATTCCCCGTTCAAATGAACTCTGAAGGCTGGAATTCTGTCCTGACAGATCTCAAGGCTGAATTAGGAAGCCACAAACCAATTTAAAAACTAAAAACAGTTTTCAAAAGAAAAAAAAAATTCAAGTCTTCATCCTGATATTAAAACTTCCTTCCCACGATATTTCCTTGGTTTCCTTTCTTTCCCCTTCATCCCACACCCTTCCCTGCTGCCTCTCCCAAACCAGTGTTTCCCAAACTTTGTTTAAATGGGATGTTTTCCAGCTGGCCCAGGAGAGCTGTGCCATGTGAAGCTGAGCTGTCACATCCCATTGTGTGATGTGGCACGACACAGTTTGATGGGCAAACCTCACATGACACCACAACTCCAAGAGAATCACTTCTCTTCACCCAGGAGCTCGTGTCACACAATCTGGGAGAGATAACACATCAAAAAATTCACCATCCAGCTATTTTTTTCAGCTGTACACTCAGCCCTTGACCTTTCGGTGATGGCTTGAAGTGACCAGACTCACCTGCCATGATCTCCTCAAATGTTTTGACAACAATTTTGCTGATGGCAGGAACAAGCTGCTGCTGAAAACCAACCTGCTCTTCACAGAGATGGAGAGTTTGCCTCACAAATGGGTGTATTTTGCAGCCTGAATGAAATTAGAGCATGGCTTTCATCCCCAGTCTTTCATAATTTGGAGGAAACAAATATAAAAATAAAGAAAGTTGAAAAAAAAACAAGTCTAATTTCCCAAAGCTGTATTTAGGTTTCCGTATTTAGTTGGTTTTTATTTTTTACCCAAGAAGGTATTTTCTATGGATATATTCCGAGTAGTTTGAGCTCAGATTTCCATCAAAAGGTAGCCCCAGCAATTAGGCAGAGCTACAGGAATATTCCTGTCAGACATTTTGTGTGATAACCACAGCAACACATCGAGTCAAACCCTCCTCGGGGCACAGATATTTTTTAAATGGAAATACACCCAGAATGAGCTGCACCATTTTATTCAGCCTCCCAGCCCAGCTGAAACGTAGGAAGGGTTTTTATCCAGCCTCTCCACTTGCTCCTATATTATAGCTCCATAAACTATATTTTTGCTAAGGAGTCATCTGGAATTTATTACAGGCTGAAAATGGAGCCTGGGTAATTGGTCTAAAGAGGGTTCTTATTTCTTCTCCCCATTTCTATGTTTATTATGAATTATCTAACTTTAATCTCTCCAAATCGCACGGGGGATGTTTAAAAATCAATTTTTTTCCTTCGTTCTTCTCCATCCCCAGTAATCAATGTTATTATTTTACCTTAGATGGCAATTTTGTCAGTGAAACATGATGGATCCCTGCTTATTCCTTAAGACAAATGGATGAATTAATCTCACTGTAACATCTGCAGCATCAAGCAGGATCTAAAACCCTCTACCAAGGTGTGGTGAACACCCTTAATTCTGCAGTAGGATCTTATGAGGAGCCTTATTCCCCAGGATATATCCACTGTCCTCATTGTAATCAAGCAGGATTTTCATCAAACAGAACAACATCAGGTTGTTTGACACACTCCTGGTGACTGGAGATGTGGCTCAGATCAATTTGAGAGTATTGCCAAAAATCCCCAAAATTTGTCTCATGTCTTTGGCTTTAGATTTTATTACCTCTGGACAGATGACCAGAATCAATTGTAATGTATTTTTTTAAAAATCAGAATCTAAGAGTATTCAAAGGAAATTCTCAGAGGGTTTTTTTCCTCCCCGGGAGCAGTTTCTGACTCGCTTCCTACTAGTTATTAGTTGTTAAATTTATGACAATAATAAAATGTTTAAGTCAACCTGACTTGCAGACTACAGCTTAGACTGGAGAGTGTGCATTTAAATCCAGGGAAGTGACACAGGGCTGGTTATTCTGTAATGATTCCCCCTATTAATCACGAACCAAATCATGTCCCTGCTGTCTGCCTTTATTTCTCTTTGCAGAGCTGAAGTAACAGACGTCAGTCCCAGAGTTAAATCCCTTTGGGTTTGGGTTCATCTGCATTTCTGGTACGTGCTGAGGGGAATAACAAACTCAGCAGATGCACCAGACTGCTCAGAAAACGGTCATGGAATCCCAGAGTTGGAAGGGACCCACAAGGATCACCCAGTCCAACCCTCAGCCCTGCACAGGAACATCCCCAGAGTCCCACCCTGTGCCCCAGAGGATCATCCAAACCCTCCTGGAGCTCTGGCAGCCTTGGTGCTGTGCCCACTGCCCTGGGGAGCCTGGGCAGTGCCCAACCAGCCTCTGGGGGAAGAACCTTTTCCTGAGATCCAACCTGACCCTGCCCTAACACAGCTCCAGGCCATTCCCTGGGTGCTGTCCCTCCTGTCCCCTCCCCAGGGAGCTGGAACTGCAGTGAGGTCTCCCCTCAGTCTCCTCTTCTCCAGCTGAACACACCAAGTGCCCTCAGCAGCCACTCTCCCTTCACATCCCCTCCTGTCTCTGATCAGATGGATTCACACTCGTTGCATTGTTTATCAGGCAAAAAGGGGATCAGGCTGTGAGCTGAACAAATATAGTCATAAAGGTAATAAAGCCTCTACACTCATAGGGTGGAGCACCAAGTACCAGGCTTAACCCTGTAAATAAAATTAAAATTGAATAACAACCCTTTGGTAAGAGTTTTAGATTAGGTATTAGGAAGAAATTCTTCCTCGTGAGCCTTTGGCAAAGGAAAGGTGGAGAGAATTGGGATTGTTCAGCCTGGAGAAGAGAAGCTTTGGGGTGACCTAAAGACCTTCAGGGCCTTCCAGTGCCTGAAGGAGCTACAAGAAAGATGGAGAGAGACTATTTCCAAGGGCATGGAGTGACAGGACAAGGGGGAACGGCTTCACACTGAGAGAGGGCAGGGTTAGATGGGATATTGGGAAGAAACTCTTCCCTGTGAAGGTGGTGAGACTCTGGCACAAGTTGCCCAGAGAAGCTGTGGCTGCCCCAGCCCTGGGAGTGTCCAAGGCCAGGTTGGAGCAACCTGGGCTAGTGGAATGATCCCTGCCCATGGCAGGGGGTGGAACAAGTTGGTCTTTACGGTCTCTTCTAACTCAAACCATCCCAGTCCCATGGAAGTGGCCCCCAGTGCCCACTCACACCCCACTCCAGGGATGTGCTGTTTATGGCCAGGTTGTGAAGGAGGCAAAGGGAGGAGGGAGAGTCGGATGGAAACAAGCGGCCAGTTAATCCTGGATGCCTTCCCTGCCTAGTTGGATGGGTCAAATATCCCACAGTGACTCTGAGAATCTGAGTCATCCCAAATGCATCACACCCCTGATGTGGCCTGCAAGAACCACCTTACATATGATGGAAATTTTACTTCACTAAGAAACCTACACTCCATAATTAGTCATGTTTTATTCTATATATCAGCACTCTCCTGGTCACCTGATGCTCTGCAAAGCCTCTAAAAATCCAAGGAATTCTATCCTCCTGAAACAAACATCACAGGCTTGTTTTTAATGCCCAAAGTGGTGTATTTCTGCAGGAGTGGGATATCATTTAGGTGTTTAATTAACTCAGTTACTTTTCAGACTGTTTAGTTGGTCTTGGAGGAATTTTCAGTGCTGAGAAATTCTCCAAAGCACCAACAACAGGAAAAGTGTTATTTCTATTTTAGGCAGGCAATCCCCAGGTGTGCAGGAAACTGCCTAAATGTTCTTAACTTAATGAGGACACATCCATCATGTGCAGTAGCTGGGGCAAAAGAGTTCTGTGTTCTCACAGAACAGGCTGCCCAGGGCAGGGGGGAAGTCAACATTCCTGGAGGAATTCAAAAGCCACACGGATGTGGCACTTGGGGACATGGGGTAGTGATGAAGATGGCAGTGCTGGGGGATGGTTGGAGTCGATCTCAGAGGGCTTTTCCAACCTGAACAATTCCAAAATTCATAGAATCATAGAATCAGCTGGGTTGGAAGGGACCTCTGAGATCATCAAGTCCAACCTTTGATCCAACCCCGCTGTGGTTCCCAGCCCATGGCACTGATGCCACATCCAGTCTGTCCTTAAACACCTCCAGGGATGGAGAATCCACCCTGTCCCTGGGCAGCCCATTCCAATGGCTGAGCACCCTCTCTGGAAAGGAATTCTTTCTAATGTCTAACCTAAACCTCCCCTGGCACAACTTGAGACCCAGCCCTCTTGTCTTGCTGATTTGCCTGGGAAAAGAGACCAACCCCCCCCCGGCTCCCCCCTCCTGGCAGGGAGTTGCAGAGTGAGGAGGTCTCCCCTGAGCCTCCTCTTCTCCAGGCTGAGCCCCCCCAGCTCCCTCAGCCTCTCCTCACAGCACTTGTGCTCCAGTCCCTTCCCCAGCCTTGTTGCCCTTCTCTGGACCTGCTCCAGCCCCTCCATGTCCTTCCTGAGCTGAGGGCCCAGAACTGGACACAGCACTCCAGGGGTGGCCTCACCAGTGCTGAGTCCAGGGGCAGAATCACTTCCCTGGACCTGTTGGCCACACTGTTCCTGAGCCAGGCCAGGATCCATTGGCCTTCTTGTCCCCCTGGGCACACTCTGGCTCCTGTTCAGCCTCCTGTCCATCCCCACTCCCAGCTCCCTTCCTGCCTGGCTGCTCTCCAGCCCCTCTGGCCCAGCCTGGAGCTGCCAAAGTGCAGGACCCGGCCCTTGGCCTGGTTGAACCTCATCCCGTTGGAATCAGCCCAACTCTCCAACCTGTCCAGGTCCCTCTGCAGAGCCCTCCTGCCTTCCAGCTGATCAACACTCACCCCCAGCTTAGTGTCAGCTGCAAATCCGTGATTCCCCTGCCCCGAGGCCACCAGAGCTGGGCTACAGGACACACCACGCCATGAAACACATCCCAAGGAGTTTCTGCTCCCCAGTCCCAGCCCTGGGTTCCCCTGGGATACTGGGAGCATTAACCCAGATCCACAATGCTGGCTTTTCTCTGCCTTTCACTGCCTGCGACTGTTGATATTAGTCTAATGATCTTGTTTATATATTTATAAACCATTAATAAATCATTAAGTGCTAATTATATTTCCTTTCTCTCTCCTTCCATTAGAACTGCTCCTCTCGCTGGTCTTTATCAACATGAATATTTCCAACCCATGAGTGCATTCCAAAGAACTATTCACTAAAGATTGTTGTCTAAATCATTTACAACTAATAAATGCTCTCAGCTATCTTAGCAGACTGTTTATTTAAATGATATAAAAGGACTCATTAATCTGGAATACACAATAACAGGCTCAACTTGTGGTATGTCACGGGTCAAAAAATGCTATTTACAGCCTTGAAAAGGAGTAAGCAGGAGATCATATCACAGCATCACAGAATTCTGTGCTATTAAGTATTTACAGATAACATAAATAAAAAAAAATCTATATAAAATCTATATAAATATAGGTGCACAGATAGCCAGAGAAATGGGATCTTCCATTTTTTCACTGGTTTCTACAAACGTGTTTTTTTTTAAACATTGAAAACGCTTGTGGCTGACTTGTGGCTTCAGAAAAATTGTCACACTCCTGTTACCAGAGGATTGTTGCACCAGCATTTGCTCCCAGCAGCTTTGTTTTGCCTCGGCACTGGAAGCCCTGGAAACACAAGGCTGCCAGAATAAAACGTGGAAGAAAAAGTTGGTTTTGACCCCAGACTCTCCACTGACCAAGGTTCCCTCGCATTTAAGAGTCACAAACCCATGTTGGCAGCAACAAAATAAGATTTTTGCCTAATGGAGGCAAAATGATGCTGTAATTTATTTTGGCTGCTGCTTGGCCTGGTGAAAACATTGAAAATGTTTTCAAGCTGATTTTTTTTTTTTTTGCAAGAACAGTGTTCCCTGCTATTGTGCAGCTGAGCTCATTCTAACCTTTCTTAGCAGAGGAATCTAAGAAGGAAAAATGGTTCTGTGCTGCTCCATTTTTAAAGAGCTAATAAACCTCTCAGATATTGGATTTCAGACATTAGAAAATTCCATTTGCTTTCAGGAAAACATAAAGGCAGAAGGTTTTAACAATTTGAAACGTGTACATACCAACTACATTGTGACTTCATGGCTCAAATGAGGACACTTTTTTTCTCTTCAAGCTTCAGAATTTGTGTGAATATTTCTTTAGTTAATAGAGAAGCTCCTGGGAGGGTCAAAATACTTGGTGATTTGTTGGGACTTTGCACAGGACCCCAAATTTCCAGCCATTCAAAACCAGATCAGATGAGACTTGATGTTTACACCATCATCTAAAACAAATCTACATTCCTCCATATCCACTCCCTGAAAGTTGGGTGTATCTGTACTCATTGCAAGTCTTTATATGCAAATTAAAAATATTACTTCCCTAAAAAAACCAGCTCCTCCTTCTGTATCCTCCATTTCTTTCTGTATTAACCAACCACGACACCACAATATTTAATGAAATATTACTGAACATTATTGGAGCAGAGCACAGACATTGCAGCAATGCTTTTCCCACTCCCACCAGGTGTTTCTTACTTTAAGAAAAGAGGACAAAGACAATTTACTCCGTGGAAGAAGCTCCTGCTGCCCTTTGGTTGATGCCCCACACTTTGTGTTGAGCAGGCTGTGGTTCCATCACCTGCCTCACATGTTTTCAGCACAGCTCAACCAAAGCCTTAAGCCTTAAAGTAACCTGGAAGATTTCCTGAGTGGATAAGGATGTCAGGAAAATCCCACTGCAGGGCAGTAATTTTTTTTACCTCCTTTTGATGTAACTCAGAGCTGCAGGTACCTCAGTGTTTCCGTATGGAGTGGCTCAAAAACCTTCACCCGGTGACCCTCACACCACCTTCACGTGTCCCCACTGAACACAGAAGAATCAGAGCAACTCCAGGTCCTTTTGGGAATCCCACCTTCCTTGCCCTCAAAGTCACAACCATTGTTCTCAGGTTCAGCTTTTGTGGTTTATACCACAAATAAAAACTGAGACAGGTGAAAGAACTCAGCTGCTTGAGATCTCCATCCTTGATTTGTCTTACCCTGAGCACAGGTACAGCTAAAATAAAGTGAGCAATTTAGCTCTGCTTTGAGCATCCATTTCCCAGAGTAATGTTTAAAAAAAAAAGCAGCTCAAAGTTAGAAACTGGTTGAACCTCATCCCATTGGAATCAGCCCAACTTTCCAACCTCTCCAGGTCCCTCTGCAGAGCCCTCCTGCCTTCCAGCTGATCAACACTCCCCCCAGTTTAGTGTCATCGGCAAATTTTCATCCCCAAACACAGTGTTTCCTGCTCGTGGAGATCCCACCTTTAATTGCCAGCTGCTGCAAACCATCTCCTCGTGATCATTACCTGCCAAACCCTGAGCCAGCACCTCTCTCGTTGCCCTCGGTGTTCCAATGCTCCACCTTGCTAATTAGGCCAAGTCCCTGAGCCTGCCAGCAGAGAGGCTGCTCAGCTCCCACCCTGCAGCTGCTCAACAGCTCCTGTCGTGTGAACCAACCAGATATTTGATTATCAAATTATATCAACTCTCCCTGCTACGACTGTGCCTGAAGTAGGAGATGCTAAAAACAAAGTGCTTTTAACGAGGTAACAGCCCAGCCACTGCTAATGATGATCACTGGTATTATCCCTGCAATCATTTTTAATCAATGTTCACTAGTGCAGACTCTTCACCAGCTCCACTTGCCTAAGATCATCTCATCAAAATAATAAGCAGGATTTAGTAAATCCCCCTGACCTCACTCAGCCTCATCTTCAGGATTATTTATTGCAGCTACTAAAATGTGATTTTTTCAGCCTTTGATGCCATTTCACACTAAAACATTCCATTCTTTTGGGTGTATATGTATATATACACATTATTTTTCTTCACTTCTATTATCCCAGAGTATAAGGAGGCTTTGCTAATGGTTTATAACATCAGTTAAGCAGGAACTAAGAAGTATTTAATGCCTCCAGCCTTTCAGGGGGATCTGCTCCCATCCAAGTGCTCCTGTGGCACCAACCCCAGTTGCAGGGGAACAACAGGGAAACATCCAGGCTCAAAACTGGCTTATAGATATTAAAAAGTGTCTTTACAGCTATTTTAGCAGTGATATAATCCAGAGCTTCATGATTGGTCCTTTTGTGATGTCTGCAAAGCTTCTGATAACATGAAGTATTGGAAAGAGAGAATATAAGCTCTGTTTATCCAGGTTTTCCTTCATGTATAAGAAACCCATACTAGTTTAATTCTCTTTTCATCATATGTAAAAAAAGTTTGTAAAAAGAAAAAAACCCAAAGAGTCTGTAAACAACAAATTTTCAGTTTAAATGTCTTGACAGCAACTCAAACTTGTTTGAGTGAGCCTTGTAGAGATTAATTACCCCAAGTTCATCAAAAGACAGTGGAATTCCTGTACATAATGCAATATATTGTATTTTTGAACCCAGGAGGTTCAGAATTTGGGGCTGTAATTAGAATATAATTAGAATATAGGCATTAACAATATCAGTACAGAAAAGCAGCAAAGAACTCGTGGAAATATCATCTGTACAAGTCTAAATACAGGACTTTGTGCCTCCCTGCTTTGAGCTGTTCGAATCCCTCCCAAATGAGCAGGATTTCACAACGAGCTGTTTAACATGGAGATTACTCTGCAGTGAAACATAAAACATTTCACACCTTTCAGAGCTGCTGATTGCAGAGAGCAAAACAAAAATCCTGCAAAGGAAACAAGCTCCTGTCCTGCTCAGCTGGGGCTCTGCAGCATCTTCAGTTCCAAACGAAATCCACGCCCAGCAAAAGGATAGAAACTGGAACTTATAGTTCTATACATAATTTAGAGCAACCTTAAGGCATTTGCAACATCTCAAATTAAACAGGAAATTAAATGATTCCCTGAAGGTGTCAGGGTTGAGGCGAGAAATGCGTTTAAAAATAAGCACACAAATAGTTGTTGTGGGGATTACTCAGCAGATCCTGTTCCTGCTGCCCTGACACTGCTCAAAATATTCCCTGGAGCATCCTGAGCTTAAAACTGCCTTCATGCCTCCAGCACCCTCCCAGCTCCCCCTTCCAGGGGCATCCTCAGAGTGGCAAATTGCTTTTTCTCCTGTTGGGAATCTGTAAAAAAACTCACCAGAGCTTTCCAAGTGTTGAAGGGCAGGTTAAAGTGGGGGCTCTCTCTCTTTTTTGGGGGGTTTAAATTAGTGCGGACACTAAATCAGCTCCAAAGTAGAGTTTAAATGAAGATATTCCCTTTTACATTCAGCCCCGCCTCAGGTAACCCTCAGACTTTTAGGAAATGTGCTGATGCTCTCAAATCTCAGCCTGAACTAAGAAAAACATGCAAAATATAAAACCCAGGGAACAGGGGAGACTTGGAGTCGTGAAGCTGCTGTCAGGAAAGCAATGGGCACCTGCAGATCCCACACCCTTCTCCAGGGACACAGGGAAAGCCTCAGCTTTGGGCTGGAAAATGCTTTTGGCCCCCTAAAAAGTTAGAAAAGATGGGAATTCAAGAAGTAGAACTAATTCCTGGCCAGTTATCACAGAAAGTGTGGACAGTCTTAGTAGGAGAGTGTTATACCAGCCCCATAATTTATGAGCCTTCCCTTCCTGCTGAAGTCAACTGACAGTTTAGCAGGGCTACATTTATTTAAATGCCACACTGGCAAGCAAATAATATTTGATTCCATAAAGATTATTGGCAGGTTTGATATAACATCTCACGAGTCACTCTGTGGATTTACTCATTGTTCAGGAACAAATTTTGATTGTGATGAGAGCCTGTATTGACACAGAGAAATTAAATGGGAATTTTATTGTCATAAAGTATCAATACTGAACTAATCACACCACAGACATCAGTGACATAGAGAGAGATTTATCAAAGAGCAAAATTCCAAGGCCAAGGAGCGGAGTTGGGTTTCTTTTCAATATCATTTCGATATCAGGCTCTTGTCTAATCTATCTCAATATTACATTCTCAGTTGCAGTATTTAACAGCTGACTGGGAGAATTCAGTTTCATGAGAATATAAAGCCACTAATCATTAATTAGAAAGTTAACTGAAGAGCCAATAACATCAGGCTGACACATTACACTGTTAGAAGAGTGGGGAAACCACGACGTGCACAACAAGTGGACCTGATTATTTAAAAAGTTGCTTGATGGGACGGTTTATTTATTCAGACAAAACCATCTGAGTTGGATTTGAGAGGCTGATTTGAAACAAAGTGGGGCAGAGGAGGGTTGGAAGGAGCTGGGGACGGGTGGGAGGTGAGAAAAGAGAGCAGATCAAACCCTGACATCCCAGAGCCACTGAATCCCAGCAGGGTTTGGGTTGGAAGGGACCTTCAAGATCATTTGGTTCCGTGGGCAGGGACACCTTCCACTGGCCCAGGTTGCTCCAACCTGGCCTTGGACACTTCCAGGGATCCAGGGGCAGCCACAGCTTCTCTGGGCAACCTGTGCCAGGGCCTCCCCACCCTCCCAGCCAAGAATTCCTTCCTGATATCCCATCTAACCCTCTTCCCTGTCAGTTCAAACCATTCCCCCTCGTCCTGAGCGACCCCAAACAACAACCACAACTTCCCTCACTGCCAACACTTTCCTGCCATGGTACCACTTGTTTTTATAGCACACAACGTGTCTGGTGTATAAAAGGCCTTGCACCCAACTCCCTGTGCAAACCTCATTTTAGGACCTTAATTTGTGTCCCACCCACAAAGTCAAGATTTGCACTGTCTGGAGCAGGGAAGAAAAAAGTAAGACAATTAAAACAAATAAACAAACAAACAACAACAACAAAACAAACAAAAAAAAAAAAAAAAACAAAAAAAAAAAAACCAAAACAAAATCAAACCAAAAAAACCCACAAAACAAAACCAAAAAGAAACAAAACCAAAAAAACCCCAGACCAAAGCCACAAAAAAAAAGAGAAAACAAAACAAAAAACAAAACAAAAAAAAACAAACAAAAAACCCAAACAAACAAAAACCCCAAAACAAAACAAAAACAAACAAACAAAAAAGCCAAAAAAATACCAAACAACAAAAAAAAAAACAACAAAATCAGCCTCAGAGAGCAGAAATCTGTCAGTGCTCTGGAAACAGAATTTAAAGACTTCCTCTATCTGGGGGTTTTGTTTGTCCCTCCCAGAGTCTCACTTCGTTCTTCCCTGATTTGTTTTTTCGAACTTTTTCAATTATCTCGGGGGGGCATCAATTTGTTTTCAAAGTCAGGCATTAATTTTCAAACACCACTTTCAGCAATCCCACTTTGTTTCTTTCTGAAGGTCTTTTTAATGGCAGCTGCATCTGCATAGCCCATCAATCTTCCCCCTCTGATATCTTGAGAGCCATCTCTGCTGTTCTACAAGGGCTGCTTCCAGAGCATTTATTAATTCCAAAAGATTCAGATATCTCATTATGCCTCACCTGGAGAGCCTCTTGCTGGCTGGGGACACACAGTTAAAGTTTGGCTGCAAAACATCTTCAACTTGACTTTTCTCCTCGCTCAAAAACACCCCTCAAAAATTGCACATGCCAGAAACCCTCGGGTAGAACGTCAATAATTTAAATAATGCTGATTATCAGTAATGTCATTTGTGGGAAAAGCAGGAGAGAAGACTGGGTAGAGTTGGGCTCGTGTGTCTCACTTGGATATGGAAAAGAGTTTCTTTGCCTTCTTGTCCTTTGAAATATTAATAAATTCACATATTAATCCAGGTAATTCTCCACACTGGCATTAACTGCTTGTAACTGAGCAAAGATTTGTTGGGATGAGTGGGAAAGTTTTGTCACAATGAGTGGGAAAAGGAGATGAACAGCTCTCAGCCCTCATGGACATTGTTGCTCTTCTCTCACTCCATTCTCTCCACCCAGCAAAAAAAAAAAAAAAAAAAAAAAAAATCAGGTATTTGCAGACAACCTCTCTGTCCTTGTTAACAAAATGATAAAAATAATAGAAATTTAAGAATTGAGACTAAAAATCAGCAGGGAAATAACAACCCGAGCAAGCCAAAAAATTAAAAATGCTGCCAGGGAGATTATTTTTTTTCCCTGAAAACATCCAGGTTCCTGCTGCAGGTGACAAAACCCATTTCACCTGCTCTTCCAGAGGCTCCCCCTGCCCTGGGCAGTTCCAAATCCCACATATCCCACACCAAGTCTCTGTAACTCCTTTCCACCATCCTCAGGCTGTGCTGTCCTGTAGGAGAGACCCTCAGGAGAGGGAATAATTCCATTGGAAATTACAACCAGGAGCCTTAAAAAATTACATCCAACTTCTTCCCAAGGGAAGCAGATGTGCTGAGTAACCACTGCAGAGATGACAGACACAAACACCCATTTTGGGAGCAGCTTCAGCACCATCTGGATTTCCAGACTATTTACCCTTCCCTCTAGTTGTTCCTAACACAACCAAAAACTGAGTGTTGGTAAAAATCCAAAAGGGTGGATTTTTGGGGGGGTTTATTTTTATTTTTTCTATAATTTATTCTTTAAGTCTTGTAAATATTCACGAGCTGACACAACTTCCTTCACTGGATGCTTGGGATGTTTCTGTAGCAAATCTCTCCCAGAAATTACAGCCCTCTCCTTCAAATTATTGGGAATAAACACTCCCAGAGCTTGCACAGCCCCTCCAACCACAGCATCTCCTCAATCAATGCATTAAACAGCTCGTTACTAATTGCAACATCTTGGTAAGATTTACCAGCTACAGCATTAAAGAAATGGAACAACAGGATGAGAAAGAGGAGAGCAAAATATCTCCACCACCCACTGATTAAAGTTTCTCCTGAAATACTCCACATGTTATTATTAAAATACAATAAAAATGTTAAAGGTCATACCTGAGAAAGAAATACAGAAGTATTGTACTTTAAAAAAACTCAGTGTTAAGCAGCTGATGTAGGAGACGAGTCAGGTAGTCAGAAATCTGAATAAAATTGTATATTGGAAGGGAAATTCCCCATTTTTGTGCTCAGTTGAGCTTTGTGATTATTATCTAAATTTGGGGTCTTTTACTTTAGAATAAAAATACTGAAACACTACATTTTCCATGGTAATTATGCAGGGAGTATTGTCAATAACCAGTAAATTAAAGAGACATTTCCTGGTTGGTTTCCCACATTGGATCGTCTGGAAAAGTCAATGAGTGAACTCCAAACTGAAAATTAACCTTCCAAATTTGTTTACAATGGTATTTTACTTAAGGCCAGCAGGTTGCAGATGACTAAATGTAGTCAATCCCAAATTGGGATTCCAAGGAAAAGCTGACTGATAAAAATAAGGGAGTTTTGCATTTTTCAAAAAAGATTCCAGATATTTTTTTTTTAAATGAGGTCCAGAGTAAGACCCCAATTTTTTGATCTTACCATGAACATCTCTGAGCAGATCCCCACTGTTAATAAGGCAGCAGATTTGGGATATATTTATTAGAAAGACGGCCTGGCTTGTATAAAAATTACAACTTTTAAAGATGAGACATTTAAATAAATAGTTGAAGGCAAAAACATGTTCCTTAAATCAACTCTAAACTGCTACAGCAACACAGTGTCACTTGGAGAGGTGCTTGTAAAATAAGCACGTTAATGTTATTATTAAAACACAATAAAAATGTAAAAGGTCACATCTGAGAAAGAAATATAGAATTGTACTTTTAAAAAAACCCAGAAAGTATGAAGCAGCTGATGTAGGAGATGAGTCAGGGAGTCAGAAATCTGAATAAAATTGTATATTGGAAGAGCAATTCCCCCATTCTTGAGTTTAATTGAGCTAAATATGAGTTTATCATATTATAGTCCAAAAGCACTGAAAGATTATTACAACTTACCTTCCTGCACCAGGCAATAGTTGTTATTTGCTGTGGGTGAAATGAACCCCAAACTCCTCAGATCACTCTATTTTTCCAATCCTGGAACACCAGCTGAGAGCAGGAGCTGGAAGCACAAAACCCTTCCTGCCTTTCCTTCAAACTTCCCCTCATCTTAAACACCAATTATGAGGTTTCCCCTTAATTTTGGGCTGCATTAGAGACATTTAATTAGGCCAAAAGTGAAAGCAGCTGAAAATGCAGAGCCTTCCTTTCCCCCCATTAATTCCCAGATTTCTTGCATTAGTGACTGATTCCCAACCAGCTGCATTTTATGGGGTAAATCATCACAGCCAATCAGTGACATTATCCCAGATTAATTGCAGCTAATTTGGGGCCAAATTCTGCTTCTTGTGACACGTTGGGGAGCTGAAGGAACCCCCCAAAGAGCACAAAGTTGCTCTGGATGATTCTGGCCCAGCAGAAACGGGAATCCTGCTCTTACTAAAGTGCAGCTGGGAAACCCAGAGCAGATTAAAGGGTCTCAGCCTTCCCCACAGAGGAAAATTGCTGGAAAATTATCATTTTTGAGACCTTTTCCAAAGCAGAGTCCTGTGGTTTGCTGCCAGTCTAATTCTGTTTGCGATGGGGATGAGTCTTGGAACATCATAATTTTAATTTATTTGAAAGTTGCCTCTCACCTGGAGAGGAGAAAATAAAGCCATGGAGAAGTTACATTTGCATTGTCTGAACATTTCCAGCTACTGCTTCATTTTTAGCAGGAGTTGGGCTCTTGCCCAGAATATGGTGGTGCAGAAATCAGACAAATCATTGTCAAGTGTGTGCTTTTGTTCTGGGGAGAGAGTTTGGAATTAAACCCAGGGCTGAATAAGGAGGAACCTCCTCCATCATTGCCTTGCACTCGTGCAGCTCAGTGTCCCTCAGCTTCATATTTCCAGCCTGTTCCCTTCAGGTTGTTTTATTTTCTAATCAAAATGCTGGAGGGCTGGGCTGCAGTTGGGAAAAGGATGTAATTATTGGGATGCATTTGGGTATCTCAGGAAAAGAAATCCAGGAGCACTTTCATTCCCGCTCCTGCCTGGGGGATTTCTCAGAGCTGTGTGAGTTGTTTCTCTCTTTCTGGGGAAAGTATTCACGTTTCTGATCATGAATTTAAATCAAACCATCAGCATCTCAGAAAAAATCATTAATTAAATATGCAAAGGGAAAAAAAAAAACCATGATGAGGTTAATCAAAGCATTTGTTCTGATCATTTGGAAAGGGGCCTTTTCCTTTTTTTTTGCAACAATTACACTTCCAAAGGAAATTATTACAGCTCCAAGAGTGGGATTGTCAAAACCAGCTTTAAATTGAATATTAGGAAGGAATGCTTCCCTGGGAGGGTGGGGAGGCCCTGGCACAGGTTGCCCAGAGAAGCTGTGGCTGCCCCATCCCTGGGAGTGTCCAAAGCCAGGTTGGAGCAACCTGGGCTAGTGGAAGGTGTCCCTGGGGGTGGGATATGATGACCTCTAAGGTCCCTTCCAACCCAAACCATCCTATGATCCTATAAAATGTAGAGATACTGGGAAAGGCATGAACTCTGCCCTTGTAGAAACCAACATAATAAGCAATTTTATGCTAATTTGTCTTTATCTGAGCATATGAATGACTTCAGAAGGTAGTTACTTTATGGAATAAAGCAAACCATGAGTTCCTATGGCATTAAGAAACACCATTACAAAGTTAAGAAGAGAAAAAGTTATTTTTTTTTCCTGTTAAAATATGGGTGCAATTTTTAAATTTTCTCGTAAGTGAAACCTGAGAGTCCATTTCCTAAGAATATCTTTTATTCCATTAAAGATTTCCATATCCTTGGGCACGCTGATGCGTGAAAGCAGAGGTCTGGGATGTTATTACCTCTCAACAGCTGTTTGCTGCTTTTCATTAAAAAGGGACAGAAAGTGGAAATAATACTTTTAGGGAGGGAAAAAAAAAACCTAGACCTGGAGGATATTTTAATAACCACGTTTATCAGGTGTTTTGCTTCTGGAAATGAAAGGGTTTTGACAAAGCACCACACCTATGGAATCTGAGACATGGGAATTTTTGCCTTTGCTCAGTTCTTTGTCAGCATTGTAGCCACCCACTGTGACAGTAAATGTGGGAGCAATGGATTTGAGGGAGGGAATGTAACAACACACTGAAGAGAGGAATTACAAGATCATCCTCATGGGATGCAGCTCAGAGTCTTGGGAAATTCAGTTTTGGCTGTGCAGGTGGGTTGGGAAAAACCCCAAGCTCAGCTGCTCCAGTTTTGCAAGATATTGGGAATTACCTGAAGTTAGACATGGAGAGCTTTGCATCTTCCCAGGTCCCAGTGCAGTGGCCAAAGACAAGGTTACAGTCAGGAAAAATACACCCAGATCGTTTTCTAAATCAGTCAGATTTGGAAAGAGGGACAAACAATTCCAAATCTGGATCAGGACTGTTTTCAGAGAGAGGAAGTTTGAAAGTTTCCCAGAAATACAGTTATAAAAAGGAATGGCTTAACAAGAACATTTCATGGTGGAGAGCAACAGATCAACCAACCCAAGAGCCCACAGCCAGCTTTCTCCTTTTTCTGTGCACACAAACTGGGCTCTGTGATTGTGACATTTGATTAAAACAGGCCAGTTTTGTCCATGTGGTCCTTTAATGAATTTGAACCATGGTGGAGGGTCCCTCCTGTACCACGACAAACGGAGCAAACGGGGCTGGCCGAGGGCTCTGCGTTGGAATAAATGTATTTTTACCCTGCTCTTGGCTCAGGCTCAGGCTCTGCCATCTGTAGCAAGGAATATTTCATGTGAAGTGGGCTCTTGACTGCGCTCAGATAATAAAGGATTAGGCTGAAAAGGTTTGTCAGCAAATCTCTGCTCTGCTCTCCCAGCAGCCTGGGAGGTGAGGACTTCACAGGAGAGGGGCCGGGGGCTGCAACCCCCCCCGGATCCCACAATCTGCCAGGGATGCCCGTGGATAAGGAGAGGAAGAAGTGCTAATATTTAAGCTAAACTTGTGGTTTTTTTTTTAAACCAAGCCTGTGATTGGAAGAACAGCCCGTTATGGTCCCGATAATATCGGTGGCATCCAGCTCCGGGTTGGAATAAAAGAGCTGCAGTTTGCTCAGTGAGGGGCCTGTTTAGCATTCCCTGCTGCCAGAAAAGTCCTATTGTCTCCAGCAGGAGCTTTGCCTGACTGAAACAAAAGGAATTCTGAATAGGGACAGAAATAACCCAGCACAATCCCCAGGCCTCCTCACCCCGAGCGCGCTGTGGACACACACTGCCCTGTTCCTGGGAATTCCTGCCTGGATCCCAAGCATTTCAACCACCATCACCTGCAGCTCCATGCAGGGAATGCTCAGTTTGGGCATTAATGGGTGCAGCTGCCTGCCTGCAAATCACTCTTTTTGTGGACTATAATAATATAATATTACTATTTAAGTGTCCAAGGCCAGGTTGGACAAGGCTTGGAGCAATCTGGGGTAGTGGAAGGTGTCCCTTCCTGGAACTGGATGAGCTTTGACTCAACCCAAGCCATTCCATGATTCTGTGATTCCATGATATATAACAACGGGAACACATTCCCATGGGTTTAAGGCTGGTGAGGATAAAAAGCTGGAGCGAATTAAAAAAAGGGAAGGGAATTAAAAAAAAAAAATCAAAAACAAAATTGATAGAAATAAGAGCATAATCTGGAAACATCTCACAGCTGGGAATAATCCATAGAAATGGGATATTTAATCAGGCACACAAAAAAACCCTTTCAAAAATAACTTACCAGGATTTTTTAAAGTCATTTTATGACTTAGAAATTCCACATTCAATAAAAAGTCGGTTCTATGACTCTTTATTCTATTTTTTTAAGCCATTCTATCTCAAAAGACCATTTTCATAAAAACCAAGTGTTCAAGTTTCAATTCAAAGGCCCATAAAAAAAGTGTGGCTCTTTTTTTCTTTTTAAAGAGGAGGGTGGAAAGGAAGGAAAGGAAGGAAAGGAGGGAAGGAATCACAAGGATTTCTGGAGGGTCAGCAGCTCCTCAGGTGCTTTGGGGTTTATTTTAATACAATGGACAGGAATTAGATAAGTGGTTTGTCATTAACTATTTATTAAATTGGATAAAAATCATATTTTTTCGATTAAAAAAAAGCCAAAACCTTCCAGAAAACCTCCCCCAGCACTGGAGCCTCTCCTGTCTCACTTTGCTCCATGGAATGTGCCCGAGTTTTTGGATGGGAGCTGTTGTTCCATCCATCTGGCTCCATAGAAAAGCTTAATTGCTCCGTGTGGCTCTGGGAGCTGAGAGGCAGCTGGAGCAGCCAGAGAAGGATTCCCTACATCCAGATTCCAGGAGCAACAGGGATTATTTACATCCATGGAAAAACTCCAGATGACTGGCAAGCACATTCCAGTGGGAAAAGAGACAGGGATACCTGTCAGGATGAACTGCTGTTCAGTCCCTAAAAGGGGTGATGGCACAAACCCCTCAGATTTGGGGGTGAAAATCTTGGGAATTTCCAAATTTACACTTTGGATAGCTGGAATTTGGCACTTGTCGTTAGGAAAACTCCACATAAATTTTTAAAGTTAATTTTCATTGTTTCGCGGATGAATTTAACAAATCCAGGCTGCTAAGAACAGTCTCATTATATATATATATACACATCATATACATTAGGTTTATGTATAAATAATATTATAAAATTATTATATACAATACATAATTTTATATATTATATACTATATAATATATATTATTATATACTATATAATATACTATATAATAATATATAATATTATATATTATACACTAAATATTATATATTATATATCATACACTAAATATTATACATTATATATATTTCTATATATTATATATCTATTTATATATCTATATAACCCTCACTCATCCTTCAGGCAGCAATTTTGGGGTGATTCTAGGCAATAAACATTCACAGCTCGTGTGTGGTTACTCACAGTTTGCAAAGGGGGAGTTGATGCCTCCAACAAGACTCCAAATCCTCACCAGGCAAAGCCAGGGAGATGTTGATCCACCCCACATCTCTACTTGTGTGGAAAACGTGTTCCTCTTGCCTCCCAGCCTAAAAAAATATGAATATTCATTAGAACTGCCACACTTGTACTGACATTAATCAGGACATCACAATTAGCCAGGGCTTTCACTTTTTAGCACACATTTTAATAATTCCCACGGAGTGACCTGAAGAATTTTGAAGCCTCAAAAAGGAAGATACCAAAGGCTGTGTGGCCCTTGTCCAGGTGGCTTTTGAATATCTCCATGGGTGGAGACACCACAGGAAATTTATTCAGGGAAAACAGTAAAAAATTGAAAGACTTCTCCAGGTGTGGTCCCTGCTGGTGTTTGCTGTGGAATCATAGATTCATTAAGGTTGGAAAAGACCTCCTGGATAAGCCCAACCTTCAGCTGGATACCACCAAGTCCACTAAAATATATCATGAAGTTCCTTAGTCAAAGTGAACTGTTTTACCACACAGAACCACTCCAACTTATTTTCCTCTCACAGCATCTCCATTTATCCCCCTCCATGGAATTTTTCCATTCGCACCAGACTTGCAAATCTCCAGGGAATTTGGCACCAGACAAATCTGTCCCAGATTTCCCGAGGCAGCACCTTTGACCAGCACCCCCAGTGATAAATGATGCCCCTGGAGCATCCAAATGCCAATTCCCTGCTGCCCCAGGGCAGGGCCATCCCTGCTCCACGCTGTGCCAGCTCTAATGAGCTCACTTGGCTCTGGATTTACCCCCCTGGACACACTCCACAGCACAGAAATGGCAATTTGCTGCTCCTAAACCTTCCAGCTGGATCCTTCTGGAAAATGGCAGCAAGGGGAGGCTCACTACCAAGGATTTTCTCCCTGCCTGCCCTTTCCCTGTTTTCTCATCCTTACTGCTGCTTTCAAAGAAGGAAAACTGATTCTTTCTGCTCTGGCTGAGGTTTGATGCAGGGGATTGGACTTCTCCTGGTGCTGGGTGTGGGAGAAGTGGAGCAAATTAATGGGTAATTCCCATTATTCGGCTCTAAACTGATTCTGGAACGAGAAATAGAGGAGTTGATGATTGGAATGATGAGCAGAGAGGCTGAGGCAATGGTTTACAATCAAGGAAATCTTCTTGGTGAACAAATATTCCCCAAGGGAGAGTGAGGACTGGATTTCCCTGTCCTGGTCAGCCTTTATTAGCTGGTTTTACCCCATTATTGTGAATATTACAGCCTTCATTAGCTGGTTTTGCCCCAATATTGTGAATATTGCAGCTTTTATTAGCTGGTTTTGCCCCAAAGATTTTAGGGGGGAGACAGACTGTACCAATGGAGCTGGGAACTCCAAAATATCAATTCTGTCAGACATTTCACCGCCCAAAAACTACGTTATCTCCCCAATATTCATGGAGCTTTCCTTACTGATGCTGTCTGAGGATCCTGCCCTGGGAGGCTGAAATGTATAGGATCATATTCCTGCAAGAAAGCACAAAATGTGATTGGTTGGAGAGTCAGGGCTGGGAACATTTTTATTCCTTCATCTCTGCAAATCCCCAGCACTTATTTTTCAAACAGGGAGAAAAACAATCTTGACTTATCATTCCTGACAGGAAAACCTCACTCTGAGAACTTCCCATGACATCCCTTTATCTCTTCCCTTGCAAACCAGCTCTGCCTTTGCTCACCTGTAGGTGGATTAACGTTTTCAATGGAGTTTTCAAATTTGGGGATTGAAATCCTACAACAGCACGAAAGCGAGATTTAAAACCATCCCATAAATTTGGGGGAAGAACCGGGCACTTCAGAAAACTTTCTTCTTTCCCTTTGAGGCTCCTCTTTTCCAGCTATTTGGAGTAATCTTGTTTTTCCTTTGGGAAGATCAGATTCCCTCTGATAGAGGGTTGCTCTGGGTAGTTTGGGATGCAGAAACAGGTCTGTTGTGAGGGCAAAGGATGCTCAGCCCTCCCTTGACGTGACTGTACAATAATTACAAGTTTTGGCACTTGTGACAGGTGAAGTATTTCATTAAAACAACATTGGAATTCAAGGAACCTCACCCCTTAAATTCAGTGTATTATTTCCCTCCCAGTTGGAGCTGACACAGAGCTCAGCTGCATGGTTTGGCAATTATTCCTCCTGACAGGCTCAAGGTGCCTCATGCATGAGAAACATTTAGGGGCTGGGGTTTTTTTCTCTTTTCATTTGATTACATGATTATTCTGCTTGATGGAGAGACTGATCCCTATCAACAGCCACACCATCACTCTTTGGACTCAGTTACCACAGAGAGCTTTGGGGAAAGAACAAGGGCTCTCCCTGGGTAAAACGAGCTGCTTTGTTTATTTTTTTAATTATTTTATCCAACTTACTCTTGAATATTTTTTGATTTATTTTTTTAATTATTTTATCCAACTTACTCTTGAATATTTTTTGATTTATTTTTTAATTATTTTATCCAAATTCCTCTTAAATATTTTTTGATTTTTTTTTTATATTTGGATATTTTTAATGAAAAAAAATATATTTTTTATCCAGCACCCTTAGAAGCCCAAAATTAGCAGAGGAAATGACTGTGACTCCCATTTTTAAGGATATTCCACTGAACAACAGGCTCGTACAGACAGCAGATCAATTCCTGCTTCAAATTGGTGTAAATCTAGAGAAAATCCCTTTTAATTTGTAATGTTCTGGATCTGCCAAAGGATAAAGGAGTGAATAAAGTCTGACCCACCATAAGGGGTTTAATTTGTCCCAGTGGTTGCTCCTGAGGCCTGAGCAGTTCCCTCCAGGAAGGTCTTCTCCTCGTGCTTGTCTCATCCCAAAATCTGGCAGGATCCTGCCGAGGAGGCACCTCATTCCCAGGAATCATCACACCCTGGGCTGCACTCTCAGGGTAATTAGAGTCCCCTGGAATTTTTATTTTTCCAGGGAGGAATCAGAGCGATGCAAAAGGAGTTGAAAATTATAGGTTTGCAGAGAAAAATTCTGGGTTTCTAACAATGAACTGCTCAGGAATTAAAATCAAGTTTCCTGGAAAGGCACAGCTGAGATAAATTAAAGAGCTGGGAAAGCTGAAGGGTTCATCTTGAGATGTTCATAAAAGTTTATAAGGAGATTTTCAATATTGAATATTCAAGCTAAATTTTAAAAGAAAAAAAGACAGAAAACTAAAGCAGAGTTTGGTTTTTTAGTGAGGATTAAAGCAAATGTTTCCCAAAGGCCCAGGAAAGGTTCCCCAGCCTCTGGCTCCTTCCCTGAGAGTGTGGTAAATCTCTGCAGGAAAATAATCCACTATTAAACATGATATGAATTAAGTGAGGGATGATCATTGCTTTCTCTGATGTGGAGAACTCTGAACATCTCAACCATATGTTTGGGCTTCCCTCCCTCCCATAACTCAACAGTAAAACCTCTCCTAATTTACAGGGACTAATAAAAATGCATAATTGTTGTTCATAATTGTCGGGAAGTTACAGCCCCAATCAAATTTACAGCACAATCGGATCGCTGAGGAGCAATTTTTTGGGGCTGGCATTTCCACTTTTAAAGTTCCATTTCCCATCCCTGCTTGTGTTTTGATTGTAATGGATGGGCCTGTCATAACTCACTGGAATGGGAAATCACTCCCCTTCTTGTTTCCCCTATTTCCGAGTTAAGTTTTTGTTTGAGATCAAATCACGACTCTATTATTCGAAGCCTGATTTATTTAAAGCAGGCAGAGGTGAATGTCTGGCTTTTTTTATCCTGCATTTTGAAGGAAATTGAGTTGTTTTTTGTGTCACCTTCCCACAGCACGAGGCAGAGCTTTTGCCTCCTTTTTCTCAAGAGGAGAGATTTTGAACTTACCTTTTAAAAACCAGCTGTAGCTGCATTTCCCCCTCCCAAGCGTGTTTAGTTTCCAGCTCACACGAGTTCTCTAGCTTTATATTAAGGACAAGAGGGGAATGGGAGACCTTCCCCTTCCCAGGAGCATTTCTGTGAACAAACACTTGATTTCTCTGCCCTTCCCCAGCCCAGGGACCAGCTCAGAGCTGCGACAGGCACAGGACAAGATAACACGGAAAATAATGGACAAGACAATATGGACAAGATAATAGAGGAAAATTCAGATTACAAACGTGTATTAATGGCAAAATAAACCACAGAAACTTGCAGGAATGTTAGAACTGGGTAGCATTCTGGCCTTAGATATGCTTTGTGTCCTGGGATGGATTTTTGTCCCCTCTAGGGACACCCCACCTGCAGTTCTGTCTCCAGCTCTGGGGTTCCCTTTCCCTTCATGTAGTTTCTCCTGCTTTTCTAATGGAATTCTTCCCTGAAGTGCAGGGAACGTCCGGGCTGGGCTCCTGCCCCGTCCTTGGGCTCCAAGTGCCATCTTGTGTTCACAAAATGCATTTCAGGGAGCTTTTCCCTCCGGCATCCATCGAAACTACAGCTCCTACATTCCCTGGAAACGCTCAGAGAGGTGTTCGGGTCTTTTAACACTGAATTAATCACATATTAAAATGCCAGTAAAGCTATTTAGTAATAAATACAGCTAAAGCTTTATAAACGTGACTTTTTACACAATAAATTCTCTGTGCTTACCGTGCACAGCCTCTGTAAATCCCATTTCCATCCCAGTGCCTCCAGTTGGATGCAGGAATGGCTGTGCTGGCCATCACCATCCTCATCCCTCCATCAAGAAAATGCCTCTCAGGGTAATTAGAGTCCCCTGGAATTTTTATTTTTCCAGGGAGGAATCAGAGCGATGCAAAAGGACTTGAAAATTATAGGTTTGCAGAGAAAAATTCTGGGTTTCTAACAATGAACTGCTCAGGAATTAAAATCAAGTTTCCTGGAAAGGCACAGCTGAGATAAATTAAAAAGCTGGGAAAGCTGAAGGGTTCATCTTGAGATGTTCATAAAATTTTACAAGGAGATTTTCAATATTGAATATTCAAGCTAAATTTTAAAAGAAAAAAAAGACAGAAAACTAAAGCATTTACAAGCCTAAAACAGCCCAGGATCTTGGAAGATCATCTGGTCCAACCTTACCTGGGATATTTTTGTTACAGGAGGAATAAGGCACAAGATTCCCTCCTGCTGTAAAACTAATTTCACAAGCTTGATAATTAATTTTTACCTGTTGGATGGAACATTTTATTTCTTAACTGGAACTTTATAAAGTAGAAAACCTGAGAGTGTTTAAGTGCAGAAACCTCATTCTGTATTAAATTCCATGATTTGGATGAGGATGAGTTTAGATTTGAGTTTAAGAAACACCTCATAATGATTTCTAATAGAAAAATTGAAATATATCTGGGGTTTTTTCACTGGAAACACTGTACATCCTTACATTTCAGGGCTATTAGGGGTTCAAAAAATGATGCATCATGAGTGAGGTTTGTTCTGTGTTCAGTCCCATGGATTGTTATTCTTTGTTTTTCACTGTTATCCTTTGTCAAAACCATGGTCATAACTCCCTTTGATGAGTTTTCTGTGCTCTCTCCCATTCTCCAACCCAGCTTCTAATGGGTTGTGTCAGTCAATTCATGCTCAAGTTTAAAAGCCAGTTTCTGTAGCCAAAGCACAACAAAAAAACATTCCCATGCTGAGCCGAACACAAGAAAAACACAGCCCAAGGAACTTTAACAGAGAGCTGTGCTCCAAAATCCTTATTTTTATATTTAACTAGGCCTACCTAATGCCATTAAAAATTTAGGTCAAGCACATGATGTCCAAAGGTTCTCAAGTAACACAAGGATAAAATTATCTGCCAGGAATTGATGTCCACCAGTGGGTAGCAGCAGGTAGCAGATAATTGAAAAGTGGCTTATCTCTAATTACTCTGCTAGATCCTCCTTACAGCCACATTAGGGGGAGTACACAAGGGCCACACTTAAATACTGGTGAGCCTGGTGTAAAAAGGAAACGGTGATACTCTTATTTTTAATCCATGTTCTGCAGAAGCAGCTCTGCAAAATCCTGTTTTTTATGCTGCATCCGTGATGTTCTCAGAGCCACGCACAGCTCTGTACGTTCCCTGGTGTTGCTGCCTCAAATACAGACTTGAATTCAACTTCATCTTTTCTCTTTTTTTTTCTTTTCTACTTTCTGAGTTGGAGTCTTTCTATTTTTCCTGCAAATCAAAGTGGGTTTATGGCTTGAGGTATTGGTTATGAGTAACCCCGAGATGCTCTAAAACTCCAAAAAAAACTATTCTGGGCCTTTCAGTGAATGTCTTTGGAGCTGAGGACATTCTGATCCATCAGCAGCAGATGGCCCTTAGCTACAGAAGTGATTCCAACACACGGTTTCACATTTCATTATTGCAAAGTTCAAGTCTAAGAAATTGCTTTTTTCCTTGTTAGGCAGAGCTATAACTTCTCCTTAACCACTGTAGCCCCAAGACCAACAATATATCACTTCATTACAGCTGCTCCTTCCTTCCCCAGCTTTCCAGAACACTCTGCCCACGACAACAGCAGCATTTTAATGTTGTTGTGACTTTTCTGTGACGGGGAGAAGTTGGGGGCAGCTCCTGTTTGCCCAAAAAAACACGCCAAGATCACGGAATCACTGAAAGGTTTGGGTTTACTTTGCAGCCTTTCCTCCACTTCCTTTGAGCAGGCTTTTAGTTCTGACTTCAGGGTCCTAGACTTTTATCCATACTAATGATTCACTAGGAAAAAGTGGGTTTTAAACATTATCATTGGTCACCATTTCGTTAAGGCCTGAGGTTTTTGTTAAATTTTGATAAGTGATAAAAATCACAGAATTACAGAATGGTTTGGGTTGAAAGGACCTTAAAGCCCATCCAGTGCCACTCCCTGCCATGGGCAGGGACACCTCCCACCATCCCAGGTTGCTCCAAGCCCTGTCCAGTCTGGCCTTGGACACTCCCAGGAATGGGGCAGCCATTCCCAGATTTTCTGGGAAGATGTGTAAGATGATGTGGGACATCCATCAGGAAAATGCCTTGTGAGCAGCACACAGAGCCCTTCACCCTGCAAATGCTTAGAAAGAAAATAACTTTCAGACTGCTGCAATGAGCTGTATAGCTTTTTTGGGGGGAAAAAAAAGGAAAGAATCAGCCAAATCACCAGCAAACAAAAGGTCAGCTCAGAAAACCCCCATTAAGGCAGCTCTGCTGTTCCCAGACCACTTAGATGGGTGTTACATCTTGTCCTACGAGCTGGAGGGAAGAAACTGCCTTACTTAAAGCACATCCCTCCTTCCTTCAGCATCTCCCAGACCATCCTCCAGCCAGGCCTTCCCCAGGAAGCTCCTTGGAGACTTCCCACCCTCTGGAGCAGCCCTGACTCAGCTCCTCTGCCCTCCTTGGTGCCAGCACTGGGTGTCCCCCCCCATCTCTGATGCTGCAGCAAAGGCAGAGATTTCCCTTCCCTCACCGAGGGAGAGCTCCCAGGAGAGGAGAATCCCAATTAAACGTGGCTTTTCTGCAGTGGAGCAGTTTGAACATAACCTTTTCCAGCTCAGCAGGAACTCAGCAGAGGTGCCTTTTCTCAGGCTGCAAAATGAGGACAAACTTTCCCTTTGACACTTGCTGAGCAGAGACAAGAGAAGGGCTGGAAACCCTTTTGGGGTTTTGATTAATATTTTCCTCCAGAACTTCATTTTATGGCAGCCCCATTGCCTTGTGCTTCTGTTGATCACATCTGGTAGCATAAATAAACAGATTTTTCCCATCTAGCTTTATATAAATAAGTTCTTAAGTCAGTATCTCTTGATTTATGTTGTGATATGGATTTAAAACTGACCCATGTGAAGGTATAAAAGAGCCTCAGCAGTTTTAAGTGCTGTTTTCTGAGGTAAAAAGGGATTAGCCATGGGTCAGAACAGCATTCCCATATGGACACTCTGCTTTCCTTTAACTAAGTACTAATAGTTACAGAAATATGGTTTATACAGATCCCAAAAAGTAACACCAACGTGAGAAAAGGACTGTGCAGGTGTGACAGATACAAAACATTCCCAGCCTCAAACAAGCTTCAGCAGAACATGATTTTCCTTGGAAGTGTCCCAGGCCAGGTTGGAGCACTCTGGGATAGTGGAAGGGGTTCCTGCCCACGGCAGGGGGTGGAACTGGATGGGCTTTGAGGTCCCTTCATTCTGGATCTTCTAATTTTCCCTGTGGTCCCCATTCCAAAGAGGCTTCAGAGCCCCCTTCCTGGGCCCACCCCAGGAATAATTTTGTGATAGTTGATGAATTCTGGAGTTCAGTGGAAGTTGGGCCTGTGGAGAGAAGAAGAGAGGAATGAAACCCTATTTCAACCCAGGGATAATTCAGCTCTGCTTCAACCCAACTTTGTGGCAGTGACAGAGAGGGAAAACTCAGAGAGTGGAAAACAAGCTCATAGAACGATGCTGAGTTAGCAGGAGCATAAAGCAAAACAAGATAACTGATTTTCCAATTGCATTTCATTTGGGGAGTTTAAGACTTAAGTAAAGAGAAAATCGTGGAAACTTATTGGAGCCAGAACCCATTAGGAGGCTCTAACACTATATTAGTTTAAAGGGATTCTGTCAAGTGCATTTTGAGAGTTTTAAATTTTTTCCCATGTAATTAATGTCCCTGCAACATTAGTTCCACTGTCTTTGAAGCTGGAAAATAGTGTTTTGCTTTCTTATCTTCGCCCCCCTTGAACCTTCCTCGTGTCTCCTCTGGAGATATCACACTGTGGGCTCATTTCAGTGCTTTATTTGCTTACTGGGCACCAGTGTGTCCAAGGATATTCCTTATTCCCATTTCCCAGGGATGTGTGTGATGCTTTATAACCCTCCCCTGGGTTTTAAACACTGACAGGCAGCAAACAAAAATTAATCTGGTACTTTTAGAGATGTGAAACAACACTTTGGGTTCTGTTTGTGTGAAATCTCTTTTAGCCCTGTTGGAAAAGTGTTAATACCAATAAATTTTGCCTGTGGTGAATGGAAAATATGGATTGATTAATTGATCCTCATTTTCCTTTTATTAAGCAAACCATCAGTGCAGTTGTGGATGGGATACAGAGAATTAAGGAGCAGCTTAAGGAGCCTGATTGCAATAAATTCCCATGCAAAATTCCTTCATCTGGGGAAATTGTGACTTATTAAATACCTGCCCCCCACACAGGAAAGCTGCTCATTCCCAACTGATGGACTCAGATGTGTCCAAGCAGCGACCCAGGGGATTCCAGCCAGTTTTCCAGAGGAAGGGACCAAGCCTTGGAGTTAAACAGGGGTAGGAAGAAGTTTTGCAGTAATTAGCATTCCAAATGGCAGGTGGAATTGCTGCCTGGAACATTGTGTTTCACTCTGCTGGTTTGAACGTTGCTTCAGGGAAAAATAAACACCTCCTTATAGAAGACTGCAATGTGGAGACTAAGTTTGATTCCCTCATTTTTGCCACGGATTTGGAGGTCCCTCCAGTGCCTGATTTACCTGAGTAAGTGCAAAACTCCTTTGACAGAAGTTTTCCTTCCCTCACCATCCTCCCACCAGGGATATTTCATTTCTTGTCCTGCAAGGAGCACAGTGGGAGTCTCTGGGATCACTGTGGATTCCTGCTGCCCTGACACACCAGAATAACCTGTGTTTACAGCACCAGATTGAATTATTCAGACAGCAAAACAATCTAGAATATCTGGAATATCCCAGTGCTCATCCACTGTGAGATGAAGCAGAAAAGCCACTGGTGCTTTGTGTGCTCATTCCTGGGCCCACTGGAACAGAGGATCCAGGAAAATTCTAATCCTATTTATGCTTAGGATGCTTTTATGGTACTTAAAGAATTAAAAAAAAATGCTATGCCAGAAGTTCCTACAATTTATCTTCAGTAGATTTTTATATCATTTATTTTATAACATCAATTCCTGCAGACATGGCTCTCCAGCAAAATCGCTTCAGGTGATTTTAAACCTCTTTATTCTTCTGGTGATCATTTATTATCCACTGCACATTTTTAGAAAGCCCTCTCAATTAGAGCTTCTTTTATGCTCTACCTGCAATACTTTAAAATGTTGTTGGTGCCCAAAAGATCTGAGGTTCCTTCAAGCAGCATATTCCTGAGATATCATCCCCAATATCGGCCAGTTTATTGTCTGTTTGAACCACTGGAGTCAACTGGGCTCCATGTGGGCTCCCTGCCTAAATCCATCCCCATGGATTCCATTCCCTGGGCTAATTCTAATTATTTTTGAAAGCCAGTTTGTAAACACTGGCATCTTAAGGAGCATTTTAAGGAACATTTTCCACAGGGTCATACGTGGCCTCAGCGTTTGCTTTAAGCTAAAATAACGAGACGTCTTCACCAGAGAATATTTTTTCCCAGCTTCCTCCTTCCTCTGCTCCTCAGAACTGATGTTGTCAGCTTTGTGCTCTAAGTAAGAGGCAGAGTTTATTAGTTCAAGGGACTTCAAAAAGACCGGAGGAGCGTCTTTAATAACACACAAAAATTACAAGTTCTCCCAGAAATGACAGGCTCAGATTTTTCAGCCACACAGATGAAAATTCTGTTTCTACTTCAGCTGCTTTTATTCCTTCCTGAGCCTTGACACTACCTAAATTCACCAAAAATCAACCATCATCTTCCAAACCTGAGGCCAAAAACCTCCCTGCCCGAAAGAATGAGAAGCCTGGGGGCAATTCGACCCTGGAGATTGTGAATATGCAAGTGAGGAAAAGACATGAACCTCTCTAAATTTCCATTTTTCCACCTTAGAATTCAGCCATTTAAAGAAATTTAAAGATAATTGGATCTATAGAGGTGTTTTCATTGCAACACATCATAAACTCACCTTTGTTTTGTCCCATCTCGAGGTTGTAAGTCCTCACAGAGCTTCCAGGGGATGGTGACATGAAAATTGGGTTGTGCTGTTTAATTACCACACCTTTATTACCTGAAAACATGGATAAGGGAACAGCATTCAGGATTTGAGTATGGCTTGTATTTTGAAGGGAATTTATTCCTTGTTTTCCTGATGAAAAACCTATTTATGTGGAATTAAACACCTACCTCCCACCAAAAGGTAACAGCTTTTGGATAATTGGAAATTATCCAAAATATCCAGGATTATTGGAAAAGATCTCTGAGAGGATCAAGTCCAGCTGTCAAAAGTTCAGCTCCCATTTGTGTCTCTGGAAATCTCCCACTTTTCACCTTTTTTTTTGTGTGGGGACCTCTACAAGACACCACTCTCGGGTGTCACAGGATTCATATTTTGGACCCTGTTGATATTGCAGTGCTTGAACACACTGAGATCAGTGTTATCCCAGCCCCTGCTGCTCCTTTTGTGCTCCAGGAAAATCTGCCAACACATCAGGATTGCTCAAGTCATCCAGGTCACAGGCTTGGCTGAGGAAAACAACTTATTTATTGGCTTTGCAAAGCCCAGGGGGCACTAAACCCAATTTCAGAGAGGAAAACACCCTTTTGCTTTTTAATCTAACCCCAAACAACACCACCATCATATTAATAACAACAATAATAATAAATAGTGTAATAAATAGTGACTTGTTTATGCCTGCAATTGTCATCCATCACCTCAAACTCCCCATGGCAAAGGGATCTCAACCTCACTGGAGGCTGTAGGGAAGCAGGATAAGAGCTGATGGAAGGTTGGAGTGATAAACTCACCTCAAGTGTAACCAGAACCCTTGGAAAGCTTTTATTAAATTTTATTTAAAGACAGGGTTAAAAAGAGGGAGGCTGAGAGCAGCTGTCAAGCCCTGCCTGTGAAAAGACAGAGTTTCACCCCCAACCTTCCATCCCTGACACCAGAAAGGGTAGAAAGTCTGTTTAATCAGCAAAGAAAGAACTCCACAGAAGAAAAAAAATCCATGTTAAGTTATCCAGCTATAATTATATGGGTTTTCATAAATCCTGCCTTTTCATAGAAAATTTAAAGTAGTTCAGCATCTTTGCAGGAGGAGAAATCAAGGTGATTTGAGTCAGAAGGGCAGAACCCAGCAGGGAACAAGAGACACAAAAGGGGAAAAAACCATGAATGAATTCCTATGTTTGGTGATCCTCTCTGCAACAGTTCTCTGCATTTATTCCCCACTAATACCCAGGTGCCATTCCACACACACAGGTATGATTCCATAACTTCAAAACTGTTCCTAACACAACTAATTCTATGTTATACTGGGAATTATAGAAATATCTGGGGAGGAACTGAGAGGCAGCTCCACTTCTCAAACAGAGCAAGGGCTGATTCCTGCCTTCAAGAGTTTATTTACACAGCCTGTTATAAATTATCCTGCAAACAGCCCCACTCTCATCAACTTCCCTCATTAATCCTGGCTTGTTAATTAATTCCCCTGTTCCTCAGGGTAAAAGTTATCCAATCTGTTGGCTTTGGGAGATGGTTTTCCTTCTGGAACCTGCCCTTGGTTCCTGGTTTGGGTCCTGGAAGTGTCCAAGGCCAGGTTGGACAGGGCTTGGAGCAACCTTGGAGAGTGGAAAGTGTCCCTGCCCATGGGATGAGCTTTGAGGTCCTTCCAACCCAAACCATTCTCTAAGTTTTATCCCTTATCAAAACTTAACTAAACCTCAGGCTTTAGCAAAATGGTGAAGAATTATTACTGTTTAAAAAACATTTTTTACCAGTAAATCATTAGCATGGATAAAAGTCATTGGGATGTTAAGTCAGAACTAAAAGCCTGGTAAAGGGAAGCGGAGGAAAAGCGGAAAAGTAAAGCAAAAAACCAAAATATTCCACTTGGGTGTCTGGCAAAAGCCAGCAAAATATAACCAGGTATCTCAGAGCATCCTGTACAAACTAAAACACCCCCCAAAAAAACACTTCTGAGCTGTGGTTTTATTGGAAAAATCTTCAGGAAAGTTTAGTACTCTCAGCTCAGCTGCTGCTCTGCTGGAGGTGCCAACAGGAGCCACCACAACCCCCTGGGGAGGCCAAATCCTCCCTGAAATGCTCATCCAGGAAAACAAAGAGCCCGGGCCAGGTGTTAATTACAGATCCCACGGCACATCCCAGGGATTGTAAAACACAGGAACAGCCGATTTCGTGTCAGTGGGAAGCCAAAAAAGAGCAGCTCCAAAGATAGAGCAGAGATAAAAGTCCCCAGAGGATTCAAAAATCAGGGGGTATCAGACCTTTGGCAAAGAGAAGACAGCAAGTCCCACCTACCTCTAAGAAAAAGGGCTGTTCCCAAGCTTTTTAATTACTCCAATGATCATCTTAATGCAAATTCACCTGCTGCCAAGCTGTTCTGTGCCAGCCATTGAAGACACATTTAAAAGTGAGCTGCAGTTTATTTCTTAGACTTACAGAAAGTAACTAAGTTGTTGGTCTGGTAAACATTCAAATAAAAATTAAAAAAAAAAAAAAAAAATCAGATTGCAATTTGTTCTTGAAGTTGCAGCAGAATTCAACCCCCCCAGGGACTGTTCAAAGCCTGGCAACTCCAGGGCAGCCTCGAGCCTGGCTGGGCATTTAAAAGAAGTGACTGGAAAAGTTTGAAGGAGGTAAACAATTTTTACAAAAACAGCTGCTTTGTCATTTCTCTCAAGTCTTTGGGAAGCACAGAAGAGCTGAATCACCAGGTGCCAAACTCCAGAGCTGAGCCTGGCACAGCAGATTGCAAATACCCAACGATTTGCTTTTTCTGCACCGTTGCCACCTAAGCTGATCATGAGAAAGGATTAATAATTAAGGGTAATTATCTGACTGAACACTTTTTAATATGCTGAAGTCAGGCTGGTGTTGTTCATGAATAGCTTGTGGCTCTTCCTTTCTGGATTGTGCTGTGGGAAGGCAGGGAAAGGGGGGAGGAGGGAATGGCCCGTGCCAACCTTATCATTTGGACTTGTTTTGACTGGACACTTCATCTTACCTCTCCTGAATGCCACATTCTTCTTCTCCATGTGCCTCTTCCCCTCGGCTGCTCACCAGCCCTGAATGCCAGGGATTACAGGCATGGAAAAAACACATAATTCCTAATTAAAGAGTCATTTGGCAACATGTGCTATAATTTCGCTGCCTCGGTTCTCTCCTTCCTATACACTGGCAAGGAGTTTTGCTAAATAAAATCTCCACCAAGGAATGACAAACCTGCTAAAATAAAGCTTTGACTTGTGGCCTTTATGTTAAAAAGATTCCCTCTCTTTCCAGGTTTGGTGTTTTGTGAAAGGCTGATTGGAAATGGACACCTGGAAAAGAGAATATATCCAGTGAGGATCAAAGAGTGGGGAGTTGGGACCAGGTGGAGGGGTTTTCAGCAACCCTCAGCGTCGTGGAATCATGGAATCATTTAGGTTGGAAAAGCCCTCTGAGATCATCAAATGCAATTGTTTCACCAGCACTGCCAAGGCCACCACTGACCCCTGTCCCCAAGTGCCACATCCACAGGGCTGTTAAATCCCTCCAGGGATGGGGATCCACCCCTGCCCTGGGCAGCTGTGCCAGGGCTGGACAACATTTTCCAAGAAGAATTTTTCTTTCTTTTCCAAACTGACCCTCCCCTGGCACAGCTGGAGGCCGTTCCCTCTCCTCCTGTCCCTTGTTCCCTGGGAGCAGAGCCCGACCCCCCCCCGGCTCCCTCCTCCTGTCAGGGGGTTGCAGAGCCAGAAGGTCCCCCCTGAGCCTCCTTTTCTCCAGGCTGAGCCCCCCCAGCTCCCTCAGCTGCTCCTGCTGCTCCAGCCCCTTCCCCAGCTCCGTTCCCTTCCCAGGACAGGCTCCAGCCCCTCCATGTCCTTGTTGTGAGGATCCCAAAACTGCCCCAGGACTGGAGGTGCCCCAGCAGTGCCCAGGGTGACAATCACTGTCCTGGCCCTGCTGCCACACCATTGCTGACACAAATATCTTGGCAAATAGGTTTGTCTAAAGCACTTCACTTCCCAGATCCTGAATTCCTGATATTATTCCTGCTGGATGTTTGAGCTTTGAGCTGCTGTGACACTCTCAGGGCCGTGCTGTGACTCCTGGGGATGGTCCTGAGCAGGGATAAGGGTTGGACTGGATGATCCTTGTGGGTCCCTTCCAACTGGGCAGATTCTCTGACTTTGAGTTTGTCTCTGTTAAAAATTTCAACTTTCCCTTTTTTCCTGAGTTCTCATACACCTCTGGCAGCCTCAGTGACTTCGCCACTGCCTTTTAGGGCAGACTTTCCTCCTCATAAACCACAAACCCTCCCGAAATACCTGAGTGCACAGTTTCAGCAGCTCTAACACGAATTATTTGTCCCAGAAACAACGAGCTGCAGCTGCATTTGTGGTCAAATCTCTGTGTGCACTCAGAGAACAGGCTGGAGGTGTGAATGTTCTACAGCTGAGCTCTTACAAAACATTTACCACCCATCAGTGTGTGATCGAGGTCCCTTCTGCTGTCTTCCATCACCTTTCTGCTAAATTTTGTTCTCATTGTGTCCTGTAGGTGGGTTTAATCCACTTAAATGTGTTACTTAAATCCATTTCCCAGCAGCCTGTTAAAGGAGTCATAGACTTCACAATAAGGTCAGTTATTATTTCAAAAGTACCTTTAAACACGTGTAATATAATAAAAACCATGATATTGCTATCCCAGTTTACTTCCACCTTCTTTACTCACACAGAAGTCATTTATACCCTCTATTAAATGCTAAACACTTTCAGATAAGGGGGGAAAAAAACAACTGAGGGAAAAACAAGTAACTTCTGCTCCTTATGCCACTGTACTTTGCTTTCTTGCCCGGAGAATTTCCAATATCCAAGCAATAATTTCAA
The DNA here is from genome assembly GCF_036250125.1 of Pseudopipra pipra. Lineage (NCBI taxonomy): Eukaryota > Metazoa > Chordata > Aves > Passeriformes > Pipridae > Pseudopipra > Pseudopipra pipra. The sequence continues at coordinate 2,241,669 of NC_087558.1, read as the reverse complement.
CCCAAATTGGCCCAGTGGGGTCACCAATCCTCTTTAAGAGGCACCTTTCCCCAGGAGGGGGGCAGGAGGTTTTATTGCTCTCTGTCTCTGGCTGAGCCTTGTGTAAATTATGGGATAAAAGCAGATGGCAGAACTCTTTCTAGATATGGTTGAAAAAATTGGACTTGCTTAGAATAGTCCCTGGGGCCCTTTCTCAGAGCATTCCTCTGCAAGGAGAAACAATTATTTTACTTTTGGCTGCTGTTGTCTCCTGCTGAGGGAATTGGAGTGCAGCAATGATGAACTCTGTGAAGGGTGAAAGGGATGGTGCTGCTGGTTCAGGATATTCAGCAGGGAAGAGTTTTGGCTCCCATGGACCTGGCAGGGCTTTTCAGGCTGGAATCACACACTGCCTTGGGTTTGCTTAAAAGTGATGTTTTATGGTGTCACCTGGTGGAACCAGGGCAAAGAGCTGCTGGGTGATGATGTAGGTTGTTCTACATCACCCCAGGGACACTCACAATTCATTTTCTACCCTTTATTACCAAGTTGGTTTTGGTAATAAAGGTGCTGGTGCTCAGTTCTGGACCACCAGGCCCTACTAATTCAGTTTAGCACCACATCTGCCCAATCCACTCCTGGATTTGCCCACTTTCCAAGCCAAACAGGAGCTATTTTACCTCTGCCCTCAACATGCACGGGCCAGCAAAATAACCCAAAAGTGTTCCCTGCATGGTTTAACCCACAGAAACGAGGAGGATTCTTTTTAACTTCTCTGGTGGGAGCTGGGTCTGTCCCCAAATCCGTGTGTCCACCAAGGAAAGAGATGCACAGAGATGCTTCTTGGCTTTGGGTGAGATCACAGAATCAACTAGTTTGGAAAAGACCTCTGAGATCATCAAGTCCAACCTCTGAGCTCACACCACCTTCCCTGCTAGACCATGGCACTGAGTTAACCAGTCTCTTCCTAAACACCTCAAACTAAAGCCCCAGATTTTAACCAAATGAAGACAAATTACAGCAAATCCAGGCAGTGATGGAAGACAAGCAGCCCCAAAGTAGTGCAGGAACTGGAAGCAGCTCTGCTTTCAATAACTGTGCTTCTGGGTCCAGCAGAAGGAGGAGTTGTGCTCACCTTAGACTTACCAAACCCGGTTTAGTAAAGCAAGATCAAGAGACTGGGTGTGACCTCAAACCCACCAGTGGTTAAAGGCCAGGACTTTTCCATGGATTTGCTTTGGAAACAGAGCCATTGTGTTGCTAACTTGGTTATTTTGACATTTTTCCTGCTCTCAGATGATTTCTGAGCACTCTCAGCCTGTGCCATCTCCTCAACAGCACCTCGTCTGTTCCTATTCCATACAAAGCAGCCCTCATATAATTGAAGATTCTTATAATAACCTACCTCAGGCTTTAAGATTGTTCTAATATTCTGTTTCAGACTTCTCTTCTTTTCCAGCAGCCTCAAGTCACTTAAACTTTTAATCACTGCTCATGTTTTCCAGGGCTTGATCATTCCTGGGCCTCCCTCCTGGACTCTCAGTTCGTGCTCTGATTTATTAAAACAAGATATTCCAACCTGATGGAAGGTGTTTAACACTCCCCTCCCCAGTGCCAGCTGAGCCTCTCTGAGTGCTGAACTCCTTTTTTCCCTGAAAAACTGCTGGAAAGTTGCCCCTTTTTCCTGATTTGGAGGTATTTAAAAGGTCAAATTGCAAGTTTGCAAGCAAGGAATGTTTAGGCAAGAGTGACTCATCCTAAAGAAAGTCACTGATTTGAGGGAATGAGGCTATTTAATGATAATGATTTATTATTATTATTATTGGATTAAAATGATTAAACTTTAAATTATTACCATTAAAGCAGCACATGAAGAAATATTGCAATTTTAGCTCGCTACGTTCAACATGCACAGAGTTAACAGAGCAATGCAAAACTCAGCTAGACATTTTGTAGAGTTTCCAAAAAGCTGCCATTTGGCCTGAAGGCCTCATCCAACTTCATTTTATTGATTAAAAATCATAGGAAAAAAATCCCAGAATGGTTTGGGTTGGAAGGGACCTTAAAGATCATCTCATTCCATCCCCCTGCCATGGGCAGGGACACCTTCCACTGTCCCAGATTGCTCCAACCTGGCTTTGGACACTTCCAGGGATCCAGGGGCAGCCACAGCCTCTCTGGGCAACCTGTGCCAGGGCCTCCCCACCCTCACAGCCAAGAATTCCTTCCTAATATCCAAGATTTTTAGCTCTGCCTTCTGGACTGGTGTGTTACCAGCTTGCCACAATTTTTACTACCATAAAACTTTTATAAATTATAAAACTATTCACTAGTTTCATAAAACAAATGTTAGAAAAAATAAGAAATCTTACCTGGAAATCCAGTTTTGTTTTTTCTGTCCCCCATGATAGAGAAGCTTCTCCAGTGCACACACATTTCCTTTTAAGTGCAATTAATTCTGCTCAGGAATGCCCTGTTTTCTGTGCTCCTGGGTGCTGATTAGAAAGAAGAGTCACATGTTTGGAGTGAAGTGTTCAGGTTCCATAACCCCATTTCATGCCATTCATCACATGAGGAAAGGAAAGGAGAATGGAACAGGATCACTGAGTGAAGCAGGCACTGCTCTGAAACACTTCCCTTCTCTCTGAGATGCTGCTAATCCACCACCTAAACAATCAGTCAGGTTGTTTTCTTGCCTGTATTTCTTTTACTGAGATAGAAGTCATGGCATTTAATAAGGATAAAATTACAATAACTTGGGAGGGAGAAGAGCAGTTACCCAAAACATCGAAATTAAGGGTGTGAAGCTTGAAAATGTCTGTAGTTTCTTCATTATTATCCTTGAAATCTGGTGTAAGCCCCAGGATTTGTTGTGTTACCTGCATTAAGCACAGAGATATCAGGGAAAGGTTGGCATCAAACCTCAGCTAAAGACTCCATCCCATCCCCCAAAAAACCTGAAAACCACTATTCCATCGCACCAGCAGGTACTGAGGGTGATCATCTCCCAAAAATAACCCCACTCAGCTTCCTGGGAATGCAAAAAAAATAAGGCTTGGATCTCTAATAACCTGCTTGAGCTCTTTTCCTGCTTGCCATGATCTCAATTCCCAGGAAAACAAATCCTTTCTGAGCCCATTTCCTTCGCTCACAGTCTCGGTGATTTAATTGAGGAGGAAAGGTTTCCCTCTACAGCCAGGAGGCACCAAAGGTTTTGGACACAAGAAGAGCAAAATAGCTCAAGGATGATGTTGTTAAAACATCTAGGGAAGGGAAAATGTTAATAATTTAACAACTTGGGCTAAAAGGACACCACAAACTCTGAATTTTAAACCGAGTCCAGACCAGAAACTGCTTTCCTTGAGTTCAACCCGTGCTGCAGTGACTCTTCTCGCCACAGCTGGAAGCACCACCTCCAAAATTGTAACAGCATTTGCAACATCCACGTCTGCAAAACGTGCTTTATTCTTGGGAAAAAGAGCCAGTTCTTCTGGGATCCACTATTTATTTATTTTTTATTAAATAAGCCTTTACAATCTAGGGGGGGAAAGGGCAGGTTTGCAGCAGTTCAAGTGCAGCAATGAGTTACTCATCTATTTTAAAAATTAATAGATAAGAAGTTGGATTATTTGTCCATGCAAATGGAGAATGGGAGCAAAAATTGTCCCTTCAAACAGTGCTTTTACAAAGGCTTTATTTTTGGTAAAACACCATTTTTTAAATACCAGTGCAATGACAGACAGGCCTTGCTCACATTCACTTTGCACCTTTATAACTTACATTTTTAGTGTGTTCATTCCTCTTTGCACCTTAGTGGATGCCATAAGAATCCTCTTTTCTGCCAAAAATCCTGCCTTTTCTGTCCTGAGGAAAAAACACCCAAAGTTAGATTATTTTAATGTCATTTTTATTCATCATTCCACAACAGCAACAAAAGCCAGAACGCTGAAGAATTGCACTTTTAAAGAGGAGTTTCTATCAAGCAGCTATTCTTGTCCTAATGTAATATCTCATTTTCTCAGCAGTTGATTAAAATCCATTCTGTTACACTGGGATACACCCAGTGACACTCCCCTGATACAGAGAGATACAGAAGAGATAAAAGAAAATAATATATCACTGGCAGGGCTGAGAACATTGTTAAAAGCATATATTCAGTGCCTACTTATCTTTTATGTACACAGATATCTGTGGTGACAAATAGCCTATTATTGTATATGATTGACTGAAAACAGAAAGCAGGAACTGGGAAAGAATTCTGAATAACTGAGGGCCATTTACTGCTCATATTTTATATCAGGGACTCCACATTTCCCACAGGAAAAGAAAGAAAAGAAAGGAAACAACGTGGTTTTAATGTGGCTCCAGCTACAACTGGAGATAATTATGGATTCCTCCTGTAATTAATCCCATAAACAACAGGATTTGGGTTTGCCACTGGATGAGATGGATTCCAAAAGCACCTTTAGGTCTTTCTCAAGCAGTTCCAGGAGGTCTCCACACTCCAGGGGTCATCAGGAGTGAGGGTGAGGACTCCAGGAAAACTCATTAAGTCGTTAAAGAAATCATTAATTAGTCCCAGGCTTCTCTCTACTCTCTGAGCTCGAGGACACTTGTGCCCAACACCTTCAGGAAAATTCTCGTGGCTGGGAGGGAGAAATCCTTGAGCTCCTTCTTGGATTCCTATTCCAGAAAGTCTGTCCTAATTCTATTTCAATTCTGATTTTCTGGGAGCAAATTCCCCCTGATTTTCAGAGCAGTGCAACCCTCAGTGATGTCACCGGTGGAATTTTGAGGTGGAATTCCAAGGAAATGCCACAATTTAGTGACAGCCTGCAAAGAAACTGAAAGCCTGGCATCCAAAATCTGTCCAGGTGTGAGTCTCAAACAATGGCTGTGGTTTCACCTGGAATCCTGTGTCTTCTGGACTATTTTACAGCCAATTTTCAGCAATATGTTATAGCTGGATACCTGTCATAAAACATTCCTGTTAAACCTGTGCTGCTGGAGAATTAACCAAGGATTCTGTGGCTATGCAGATTACTGAGTTTTTTTAAGAGTTACTTTTGTCCTAATTACTTTCCACCTTCCCAGACTTCGGACAACAATATAAACTTTTCTCCTTAGACACATAAATCTCTAATTACCCAACTGAGTTTTCTTGGCCCTATTTTTTTTTATGAGCATCAGCTCCCTCATTGCCAAAAGGGAGATACTGCTCCCACACTTCTGATCTAACCCCAAATCACCCTTCCTGCTACCCAGCAGACAACAATTCCTTTCATCCACTTCATTTGTTCCACCCAATCCATCATCAAATCCAAAAAGCTCCCTGGATGTTTTGTATCCATCATTTCCAGGGGCAAGCAATGCATATTAACTCCCATCATAATTTTTCATACATCAAGCCATCAATCTCTCCAGTCCCTTCATCATTTTTGTTGCTCTTCTGTGAATTCCTTCTGGCTTTCCCAAATCCTCCCAGAACTGAAGTGCTCAGCTGAGAATGCACCATTTCTCCTGCTCTCTCAGAGGAGTTAAATAGATAAAAATTAACTCCTTCTTCACCAGGCATCCAAAACCAGAATCATCTTATTTTCCAGTTAAAGGCACTTTTTTTATTCCAAATATTAAGTCTGCAGTGATGGCACATAAAGTCTGACAATCCCTGAATCAGCTTTGCTAATTTTCTTCTCGATTCATTTCTAACATTTTGCTGGGCAAAAAACAACTGAAAACTCAAATTCAGTGAGTTTGCAGCACCTTACCTCGAAAAAGTTGGTAAAAGCAACTTGATTTCCATGCAAACAACAGAAATCATGATTTGTTTTCTGACCCTTGTTGTATATTTTTCACTCAGCTCCCTGAATTTCTCCTTTCATCCCAAGGATTCCTCGTGGGAATGTTGCAGACCTCGGGCTGTGATGGATCCACAGCAGGTTTCTCGTGGCATGTTGGACATGAGGTAATTTAGGCTTGTTTGAAGCCTTGATAAACATTTTTGGAGAGAAGCTCTTTAACTCCCCCCTGTCTTTTTGGTGCTCCTGACCTTTCTCCTTGTCAGGAGCGAGGTTTTCCAAGGACACAGAGAGTTCTGAGGTGAAAAGTCATCTCTAAATGGCCCACGAGGTGCACACAGGCAGGGGAGCTGCTTTTCAAGCTGCATAAATATCAACAATATATAGAAACCCAACTTGAGGTAGCATGAGATGAAGTTCATGAGCCTCACCTTGAACTCTGCACTCATTTCAAGCTTTCCCAAGTTACCTCATCCTTTCCACTCCATAAATTTTGTGATTTATTACACAAAGGTGAAAGGTCCTCCCTCCCATTCCCAATTACCTGAGCCACTCAGGCCTCTTTGATGTGTCTTTGCATGAATAAGTTTGTTTCCAGACTTTCTGGTCCTCCTTTAGCTTAAAATATTCGTCAAACAAGAGCAATTTTCTCCTTAAGTAAGGAGGCAGTTAATTAGTACAGAGCCTGTCACTTTGTCACATCCTGACAAACAATATAGGAGATTAAAGAGTTGCTAATTGGCTGCTACTGTTAACAGCAATTTCATAGTGTTAATGCACCAAGAAAACATTCAGAAGTTGTTTTGATCAGACTATGGAAAAATTGAACAAAATTAAAAGGCTTGTCCCACAGGAGAAATCCCAAATGCAGGCAACACTTCCAATATGGCATTCAGGAACATTGTATGTGTTGTGGAAATGTTCTGCCAACAGAAGAAAGTTTCTCAGAAGTCATTCTGGGATCTGAGCATCAGAAATGAAAAATAGTGGGGAAAAAAAACCTGAAAATATCATTAAAACACAAATTATGAGTAACTTTAAGGCTGTGGATACAAGAGCTTCTTGTAGGAGTAGTAAGATCCAGTAGTAGTAGCAAGGTCATGGAATCATGGAATGGTTTGGGTTGGAAGGGACTATAAATTCATCCAGTTCCACCCCTGCCATGGGTAGGGACACCTTCCACTGGCCCAGGTTGCTCCAACCTGGCCTTGGACACTTCCAGGGATCCTGGAGCAGCCACAGCTTCTCTGGGTAACCTATGTCAGGGCCTCCCCACCCTCCCAGCCAGGAATTTCTTCCTAATATCCCATAAAAATCTAATTTTTTTGAGTTTAAAGTCATTCCCCCTTGTCCTGTCACTCCATGTCCTTATAAACAGTCTCTCTCCAAGGAACTCCAAACTGCTCCATCATTAAAACTCGTGACCAGAGAATTGCCAAGATCACCCCAAACCAACTGAAAACAAGACCAATCTCTCTCCAACCACTGAAGATGAGTTAGAAAAGCTTGGGATAGGATACAGGGTGCCTTTCAGTTCCAATCAATTAAGCAGCAAAAGACAAGATAATCAGGGTAATTAACAACCCTTGGACTAAGCCAGGATTACAAAAATTAACAGCACTAATTTTGTTGCTCTTAGTTAATGCACACTTGGACAGATTTGAAAGGGGTGGGGAGCAGGGAGGTCAGTGATCAGTGTGACATCCCCAAACCCACGAAACCAGGGAGAAATAAAACCTAAGAGGCAGGAAACACGTCAGGGAATTGTTCTGAGAAGCACAGGAACGCTCATTTTTTCTGGGGAGAAAAATGAAACAGAAAGACAGAAATATTTAGAAATGTATAAATAATACTCACAGAATGGAGAATATGGGGAGACAACAGCCTGGATGAGCTTCAGTCCTCTTTTTGAAGTGCCAAGGCCTCACTAAATGTTCATATTTCTTAACAAAGCCTTGAACGAGGGATGGTAAATCACCACACTTGGGAAGGTGTTGTCTCCTGCTGCATCTCCATCAGTTCAGTGAATGAGTCAGAGCTGTCCTTTCACTTTAGCTGCTTTCACTTGGAATTCTCTGGTTCCTTCAGGGAGAACAAGAAAGGAAACAAAGCACAAAAGGAACTCAAAGCATGTCCATGATAACCAGGGCACAGAGGCTGAGGCAGAGCACACGAATCCCCTGGGACTGGAAAACTGAGAGTTGGTTTTTTAGACAGTTTAAAGTGCTCAGGTGTGGATCCTCCATCCTCTGAAAGAGTATTTTGAATTGTAAAAACATAGGGCAACAGGGCAAGTGAGCATGGAATTAGGCAAGTCCATGGGGGGGTCAAATCTAATGGGAAACCCCCCTAGTCCCAGTCACTCCATGTGGGAGCTCATTTTTAATCAACAGAAACGTCAAGAGGCAAATAAAAGCCAAAGAGGGAAAGAAAGAATTTTGTTTTCAGGCTTCCTGCTGCAAGTTCTCTCCTTTAGGAGCCACTCAAACCTCCCACATTCCAAAAAAATATGGCAGGTGGCTGGAAAGGTGGTGGATCTGGAGCCCCACCTGCTTGGCACAGCCACACTCTGCATTTTGGGATGATCAGCAGGGACAGGACTCCTTGGCAAGAGAAAAGAACAAATCAGTGAAGTGTCTGCTCTCAAGGAACTGCTCCTTAGCACCTTCAAATGGAGTCCAAGCCACTGCTGCCTTTTTTCCCTTCTCAAAACCCAGAATCTTCTCCTGAGGGGCTCTAGGGGAAAAAAAAATAACATTTATGTGTTTGGAGGGATCCAAATGTCACCATTCTGCAATTTTCTTGATTGAGCTTAACACATTAATGGCTGACACACTATTTTTACTCACTAGAGGAATTGATGTCTAAAATGATGAGCAAGGAAAAGAATCATATTGAGCAAATTTCAGCTCCAAGAAAGCTCCTGACTTCCCTCCAGCTACTTCCCAATTTAAACCACTAATTGAAATCAGTCTTCTCCTTGCATCAACAAATGAAGGGTAATTATGTTGTTCTCTCAACCTTGTGTTCAGAGATTGCATTGATCTTCATTATATTAATAAGTCAAATTATTCCTTCATTTCTGCTGGCTCTGTAAGCAGGGAATTACCCAGGAAGGAATGAACTGGGATGCTGTGCATTGAATATATCCATTTTTTCCCTCTAGCTTGTTTACCATTAATGGTTATACTTCATCTGCTGCTTAACAACATTAGTGCTTAAATGGTGTGATATTAGTTCACAGAGTGATTAGAGACTTAGATGCAGCTCTTAAGACAAAAATACAGGAATGGCTGCAGATTTCTTTTCCAGGTTTCCAGAGGATAAACAACTAATTCCTGCAGGTTGTGAGGTGCAGATTTAGCTCATTGAAATGAGGCAGCTGCACCTGCACAGGCCCAAACCTTCCAGGGAAGGAACCTATAGAAACACCATAAATATTCATAATTCTCTTGTTGAGTGAAGCATCTGAGAATTACCCAAGCATCACCATTTCTTGGTTAAATCACCCTGTGTACTTGATTTCACTGCATGAACAATCTGTTTAGAAAATAACAGAATACTTCAGGAAGCATTTACTGCACGTGTTTAACTCATTGTCCTCTCGACCTTTGATCAGTTCCTGGAATTCATTGCTTTTTTTTTTTTACCCTCTTCCTTGTCCCACAGATTTCAAGGAGAGAGACCAGAGAGCTCCAAAATATGAAGGGAAGAAGCGAGGGAGCAATGGGAGAGAAAGGAACTCCCTCTTTACCTATGAGGGATTGTAAGGAGCTCTCCTGGCAGAGTGGGGGGTTCTCAAAAGGCATTTTCTGAACAAGCTGCAGGGAAAGTTCTGTTAACAAACAGTTTTTTTGGGCTTGATGTTCACATTTCCTAAATCAATCCTTTAATCAGAGTGGTTTGGGTTGGAAGGGACCTTAAAGACCATCTCATTTCACCTCCTGCCATGGGCAGGGGCACCTTCCACAGACCAGGTTGCTCCAAGCCCCGTCCAACCTGGCCTTGGACACTTCCAGGGATGGGGCAGCCACAGCTTCTCTGGGCAACCTGTGCCAGGGCCTCCCCACCCTCACAGGGAGGAATTGCTTCCCAATACCCCATCTAAATCTACAGTTTGGCAGTTTTAAACCATTTCCCCTTGTCCTGTCCCTCCAGGCCCTTGTCAACAGTCTCCACCTTCTTTGTTGGTTCCCTTCAGGTCCTGCAAGGCCACAGTCAAGTCACTCTGAAGCTTCTCCTCTCCAGGCTGAACAATCCCAGTTCCCCCAGCCTTTCCTCCCAGCAGAGCTGCTCCAGCCCTCTGATCATCTTGGTGCCTCCTCTGGACTCTCTCCAGCAGCTCCATGTCCTTCCTGTGCTGGTGATCCCAGGGCTGGAGGCAGCTCTGCAGGGGGGTCCCACCTGAGAGGGCAGAGGGGCAGAATCCCCCCCTCAACCACTGGGTTGAGGTCAATCTGCCTGGATGATGTAGAGGAAGAATCATTCAAACTCTGCTACAACCTCCTGCAGTTATTTTGGATGCTGCACATGCAAGGAATTCTGGAGGAAAACTGGCTTTTCAGCTGCCCTCAGTAATTGAGTTTTGCTGCAAAAATGCAACTGTGCAAAACCCTCCTTCTCTTAAGCCAAGGCAAAAAGTTCCCTGCAGTATTTCAGAAGCACAAGTTCTAACAGAAGAGAAATTAGTCCAACATGCAAAAAACTCTTGCTTTATGGATAATTTCATCTCTGCTGTGTTCAGATCTAGTTCTAACGATGGCTAAATAATGAGAGAAAAGAGTGGGGGGAAAAAAACTTACAGAGAACAAAGCAGTTCTCTTAAGTGTGTTGCCCATGACAATAAAATGTAATCTGCAGACTGTTGGAAATTTAACCTGTTATTAATATGAAGGAGAAAAACGAGAACAGTCTAAGAGAGCTGTAAAAGAGAGTTCATTTGGCACAGATTGTAATTAAATCCACGCAGCCATTCCGAGCTGTTCTGAGCTGTGGGTGGAGTTCATATAGAGAAAACACGAAGGAAAATTATGCTCTTCCTTGTTAAATGACCAACAACCCCATTTCAAGACATATTAAGTATTAAATAACTAATCTTGCAAAATGCTGAGTTCTGCAAGTCCCATTTGAGACCTTCAGGGCTGAGCAAACCTCACCACGAATGGCACTGACCAGGTCTGACCCATTCACGAGGCCGAGTCAAATTTATTAATTATTCATCCATGTCATGTTTTTTCCCAGTCAATTAATGCACAGCAATGAAATTCTATGGGTTTTTTTCATTTACACCAAAAACTCCTAAGTAGCTTTACTAGAATTGAATCACACATTTTAAAATCACCTTTGTTTTCAGAAACAAAACGATAATTCCTCATTTTCCTGAATGCCACATCAGAGAGATGGACATGGCCAAACCCATTCCTTCTTCATCTCCTCCCCTCTTTACTGCTTAAAGGAACTTTCAAACTTTCATTTAATCCAAGTTAACACAAGCCTTTCTCTTTGGTTGCTCACCTCATTTTTAGGAATGGCTGAGACTGTGGGTCAAGGACCAGCTCTGCAGTCGTGGACCACGAGGATAATTGGCTTTATGCTGAATAAATTGGTCTCAGAGATGGCTGGATTTCAATCTCTACCTGAAAAAACACAAAAAAACCCCACAAACTCTTTATCAAAAGAGAAAAGGAGGCTCAGGAGGGACCTCATTGCTCTCTACAATCACCTGAAAGGAGGTTGTAGCACAATGGGATCAGTTTTTCTCCCAGCTAACAAGTGACAGGACAAGGGGAAACGGCCTCAGGTTGTGCCAGGGGTGGTTTGGGTTGAATATTAGGGAAAAATTCTTCATGGAGAGGGTGGTCAGACATTGGAAGGGGCTGCCCAGGGCAGTGGTGGAGTCCCCATCCCTGGAGGGATTTAAAAGTCCTGTGGGTGTGGCACTTCAGGACATGGTTTAGGGGTGGGATTGGCAGGGTTGCTTCAACCCCACGACCTTAGAGACCCTTTCCAACCGAAACGAGTCTGTTATTCCATGAAAAATTGTTTACTGTCACTAATTGCAAGGGAAAGGAAGGTGCTGCATCTCAGCTTGGCTTCCATCAGCGTGCCTGACCTTGCAGGCTACAAACTAAAAAAACCCTTGTGAGTGTGTTGGTGAATAAACTGATTGGGGCTGACACTGTGGGGATGGGAGAAGGGAGACACACACGACATCCAGCTGCCATTTCTATAAAATGAGGCTTTTTTAAACCAGCAGCACTTTAGAAAGTGCCTTAAAACACAGCAATCTTTCAGCCAATTTTCTTATGCTGCAACATCAAAAAGGAGAAGGACGAAGCCCTTATTCGAGTGCTAAAGGACAAAAAAAGGGCATTTGGAAAATCTTTGGCTCTATAATTACAAACCCGACAATTGCTGCTCATAAAAGCCTGGAAACAAAGAAATATGAAACTTGTAATGAGCTTCATGAATGTTTACTGCATTTAAACATCCCCATTTCACTTGGAGCAGCTTCAGTTCAGTTACAGCCAGGCTTTGCTCATTTTAAACAACCTTTAAAGCAAAATAAGATTTAACAGCAGCATTAAGCACTGGAAATACTTGAGCAAGTGAGAATTCTTCTTAGCAGAGAATGATGGAATGGTTTGGGTTGGAAGGGACCTTAAATTCATCCAGTTCCACCCCTGCCATGGGCAGGGACACCTTCCCCTACCCCAGGTTGCTCCAACCTGGCTTTGGACACTTCCAGGGATCCAGGGGCAGCCAGAGCTTCTCTGGGCAACCTGTGCCAGGGCCTCCCCACCCTCACAGCCAAGAATTCCTTCCCAATATCCCATCTAAACCTACTCCTTTTGAGTTTGAAACCATTCCCCCTTGTCCTGTCACTCCAGGCCCTTGTTAGCTTATGGTTACAAGCAGGCTGAAAAAAATTTACTGAGGTTTTATCAGGCAGAATTCAGTCAGTGAATATCTTGGACAAGTCATTTTAATGGAAGATGAAAGCAACTAAAACCCTCTTTTAGCATTATTTTATGCCAATTTACTTGCAGCTTGTGCTGGTTACTCCAGCCACTGCATCTGGTAATGTAGGAAACAATAATGAGCAAACACATTAATATATTAATATATATTCACACTTTTTTTAAAGCTTTATCACCCAATTTTTTCCTGCTCCCTTATTCTCCTACAATGATTTTATATTTCTGAATTTAAAATGCTGTTAGCCCATAATGAAAACATCATAATAATGGTGGTAAAGCAAACAGATTTCAAGACATATGATTAAAAAGCAAAGGCTTTCAAATGTCCAGAGGGCCTGTCTGGTCAATGCTTCTGTTCCTCTTTATCACAAACCAGCAAGGAACAAACCCCTGTCACTGTGATTTTTCACACATTTTGTGTCTCATGCACTGGCCCAGAGCAATCCTGGGTGTTACTGATACAGAACAAGCAAGAATACATGGAATAAAAGACAAATTCATGGAAAACAGCAAACCACTCCCATGGACAAGCATCCCACAGGCTTTGGTTACTCCACAAAACCACCCAAAAGTGAGTTGGAGGTGGGGGTTTTCTCCCACATGCTCTGCTGATCCTCCCCCTGAGGAATCTCACCTTTCCCTTTTCCTCCCAGAGCAGAGACCAAAGTGATTCTGAAAAGGCAGAAATGGTTCAAGCACATAAATGTGCAGCTGGAAAGAGACCTGAAAAATAAAGCCACTGAGTAGAGAACCTGAGTACAGCAGGGTTTGCTCTTGATTTTGGAAGCAGGGAGGATGGAGGGAAAGGGAGAGAAAAGGGGAGAGAGAAAAGGGGAGAGAGAAAAGGGGAGAGAGAAAAGGGGAGAGAGAAAAGGGGAGAGAGAAAAGGGGAGAGAGAAAAGGGGAGAGAGAAAAGGGGAGAGAGAAAAGGGGAGAGAGAAAAGGGGAGAGAGAAAAGGGGAGAGAGAAAAGGGGAGAGAGAAAAGGGGAGAGAGAAAAGAGGAGAGAGAAAAGAGGAGAGAAAAGGGGAGAGAGAAAAGGGGAGAGAGAAAAGGAGAGGAAAAAAAGGGACAGAGAAGGGGACGAGGGTATTTGGTTCTTGATTTTTAGCCCAGACTAGAAACAGGCACCTCCCACCCTCCAAATCTTACATGAAGAAGGGAGGAATTTCAGTCCAAGAAGGAGCATCCACGGGGTTGCTGGATGGTAGCAAAAAAGAAGCTTTGAAGATGGAATTAAAGAATGGATTGACACCTGCAACGTCCTCTTTGTGCCTCTAAAGCGCATTTTTTTTTTCACTTAATTTTGTTTCCATTCCAGACTTGGAGGATATGAGGAATATCCAGACAGTCTAATTCCAGCTCCTGGGCACCCAGAACTGCTTCCAACAGCCTTCCAGATACAACTCCCTCTCTGCAAGAGAATCTTGCAGCCCTGAATTCACTCCTTTAAATTGTACTTTAAATTTCCTCCATTTTTTGCCATTTGCAAAAACCCTTTTCCCTCCTTTTTTAAAGGCTCTTATTGGAGCTGACCTCACATGGCACTGAAAGTTTTAACACTAATTGATCCATTCCCCCAAAGTTTGGGGGTTAATGTTTATTATGGTAGTGGAGCCAGGCACGTAATACATCTGAAAGCAGTTAATCCAATTCTCTTTCCCTCAAAGGTTAAATATTCCCAGAACGTTTTTGGAGCCGGAGAATCACTGAGCAGTGAGCTGCATACACATCATCCTCCTCCCAGCATCCCTGGAGATCACATTTCCCTTTACAGGAAACCACCAGGGGACAAAGTCTTGTTGAAGGACTCGGAAAAAAAGAACAGAATCTGAAGTTTTTTGGGGATGTCTCCCCCAAATGTTGTTAAAGGAAGTGATCTCGCCAAACTAAACCACTTTAAATACCAAAACCTCAATTATTTGCAGCATCACTTCAGGCCATTTCCACCTTTGGGGAACAGCTCAGGGAATGTGGGAGCAGGACAACACCTTGCACACCAGGAATGTGCCACCTTTTCCAGCTGAAGCATCAGATCTGGTTTGCCAGTGGCAACTCATCTAAACTAAGTTGTTTCATACCACCAAAATAACAAAATAAAATGGGAGTTTGACCCAATTTCACATTCCCTTGGTGGATTTTCAAGGGTGAAAACAAAGTAACTTCTGCTAAGCTAAAAAATAAGGCATAAAGTTAACAGGAAACGTTTAAATTCGAGTGGAATTAAATGGAAGATTTGGAACTGTGCAAAAAAGCAGCTCAGCTCTTTAGTGTAATGTTGAAACATCGGCCCTCCAGGTGCTCTTAAAGGAATAAAGGCAGTAATGGTGCCAATGAATCACCCACTAAAACATCTCAGCTCCAGAGCAGGTACAGAGGGGAGGGAAAAGCAGCCAAATTCCAAGATCTTAATCGTGCTCTGGCTTTATATTTATCAAAGTTGTGAAAAACAGAGGTAACTTTTCACCAAAGAAACTTTTGCTGCGTCTGTTGGACTTTGCTCTGCGTGGTCCAAACTGTGCTCAGCAGAAGGCAGAGCCCTGAGATCCAGGAGCTGCCAAAAAGTGGGAGACAAGGGAAGGAGGGGAGGAGGAAGAGAGAAAGAAAGGAAATGGCATCATTGAAATTAATTCGTTTCAGTTAATTGTTTTGTTTTTAAAAGGCACAGGTGACAAAGGAAGGTCCTGCTCATAGTCATGGAAGTGTCCCTGGAAGTGTCCAAGGCCAAGTTGGATGGGCTTGGAGCAACCTGGGCTAATGGAAGCATGGCAGGGGTGGAACTGGATGGGCTTTAAGGTCCCTTCCAACCCAAACCAGTCTGGGATTCCATGATTCTCGTCTGTAAACACTGAGGAATGGATAACATGAAATGCCTCTTCCTTCCTCAGGAGCTCGGATCCTTTCCACATTTAAGCACCACAGGGAGAAAAAAACAAAACAAAACAAAACAAAATCCTTCTCTTCCCAGGGGGCTTTTCCCTTTTTCCAGAACAGAAAGCTTCCAAACTATGAGCTGCCCTTCAGAGCTTTGCAAACCCATCTCGTTCCCAAAGAATCTCCATGGGAAATGCAGCTTGAGAAGTCTCCCAGCAGAGCTGCCCAGGGTGTGAAGAAGCAGAGCAGCCGAACACCAGGGATCTCCAAAACATCCCTCAAGTGTCCTTCTGGTTCTGAAAACGTCTCCAGCTCACAAAAAAAAAAGTGCTAGTAAGACTCAGGGCATGGTTTGGGTTGGAAGGGACCTAAAAGCTCGTCTCATTCCACCCCCTGCCATGGACAGGGACACCTTCCATAGATCAGATTGCTTGGGATGCACCTCCCAGCTCATCCCATGTAATCCTGGAGATTAATAAACTTGATAAATATTCAAAACACACGGAAAAATACTTGACTAAAGGACTTGACTAAACCAGCATCTACATATTCCCTGGGGATCCTGTTCCAAGTTTTCCACCACACTCATGTTTTTTGGGCAGGGATCCCTTGATTGCAGCTCCCAGCAGTTCTGCCTTCCCCCACCTGCACCCAGAACGTTCCTGCCTGCATTTAAATGCAGATTTCCAGGTAAATGGCAATGCCAGGCAAGGAGCTGCCAATGAAAAAGTAGCCTGGGAGAGCTACTTAAAGAGATTAACTTTCTTATTATTGTCACTGCACACTGTAATTCAAGCAGCTGGGAGCCTCATTTCTGTAACTACACAAAATTAAACTGGGAGAGAAAGCTCCTTTTTGTGCTCTTGTTTTCGTGGCTCCAAAGCTTGGTTATGTGCCTCCAGTGCCCCTGCTCCTGAACAGGAGGATCAGCAATTAGAGGGCAAGAACAGGGTTGGTTTTGGTTTTTTTCCCCTGTAAAATTTGCTTTTCTTTAATGTGTTAGAAAAGTAGTCCTGTAAAAGTCTTAACATTATCTGAACTCATTTGCAGCAGCAGTGAGAACAGCTCACCTTTCCCTTACACAACAAGGGGAGGCAATAAATGTAGAAAAAATAAGGTTTTGGAGTTTTTTTTAATATGTTTTTCACTGTAGGCTGCTAATTTTTACAAGAATATATTTCTATTTCATGAAGACATATATAAATCACCACTGTACACATAAGAGTAACTTCCTTTGGTGACAGTGGGCTGATACAAACCTGTGCCACTGGAATTTTGTGCAGCATTATTTTCAGCTTTACCAATGTCAAAGAATGACAGAGTCATTTAGGTTGGAAAAGAGCTGCAAGATCATGGAGTCCAGCATTTATTGGTGGGTTAAATCTCTTTCCCAGGAGCAAAACTATAAAGAAAATGAAAACTTTTTAACCTCCGTTCAAAAAAAATCATCTTTAACTCTTTAAACTCTACTGCTAAATCAGCTACTGTGGGTTAAATGAGCCTGAGGGACAGGCAATTTATGGAGAGAAAACAGTTTCCATGTAGAATTCAGGAGTGTTTAAAAGCCTGGGCAGAGTATCTTTTACTCATGTTCAAATTAACAACATGGATTGGAGAAACTCAGCTTTGGAATTACTTTCCTTTGAAAGCCTGAGCAATTTGGGTGCTTTCCCCTTCCAGATGGGATCCACGAGCCTTTTATTGAAGTAACAGCCAGAGAAAGGTAATTACTGCAGAAAAACATAAAAGAACTTAGACAGGTTATGTAAAAAAATCTTAGTTTTATCATTTTATCATTTCTAAGGGCGATTTTTCCCATCAACCACAGCCAAATTCAAAGGGTTTTCCTTGACTGCTGGGTGAGTTTGACTTGTGGGAGATGGAGCAAGGGGTGGCTCAAGCAAAGAGAAGCCACAGGAGAGAGAAAAACAAATTAAACCTAGAAAATATGACCTAAAGAAATGGAGAGAACTGGGGATGTGTGGTTGCAGGTGCCCAAGGGGAGGGGTGATAACATTCTGACAGTGTGTTAAAGGTAAATAAGTCAGGAATTGAGTCTTCTCCATGGTCCCTACAGAGAAACTACAAGTGATGAGCTGAAATCCCAGCCAGGGCAAATCAGGTTGTGCACCAAGGGAGATTCCAAAGGGTGAGGAGAGTTGGGCACAGGGACAGATTGCCCAGGGAGGGTGTGGACTGTCCAGCAGCAGAAAACCTGGTAACAGGCACCACAAACGAGTTGAGAACAATTTTGATGCAGTGGTGTTGCTGCAGTGGAATTAATTGACTTTCCACCCCTATTTTCCACCTGTAAATCAAGCTGCTCTATTCCCAGAGTTCTCCCTTCCAGCATGGCCACTGGAACCACTGTACCCCCTTTGTGGTAGCTGGACAATGGCCTCACATGGAAACAAGTGTCTCCTCCAAGCACAAATGACCCTTCTCCCCTCAGGAAGGCACCAACCAGCCACTGGCTTCTCCTGCAAAAGGGAGATCCCACATGGAAGTGAGATCCTTCCCTGTAATTCCCCATGTTTTCTGCATCAGCCTCATCTTAGAGCATTTCTAAGCTCAGTGCAGGAGTTTTTCTCTTGTCAATAGTGTGGTGATTTGGAGTAAAATCTGCCAGAGCAGAAAATACCTTGGACTGCAGAAAATGCAAATTAATTTATTTGTACCTGTTTGACTCAGAGCTGTAGCTCTACATTGGCAATGACATGAGAGGCTAAAACTAATTTTAAACCTACAAAATAATGACCTGATGCTGAAATCAGCCCTATGAATATTTAGGAGTGGTAAATTCCTTTAGAATGCAGGAGTGAAGACCATTTACTATTGGAAAAGGGAAATCTGCACAAACAGCTTGTGTTTCATATAATCATGGAATGGGTTGGGTTGGAAGGGATCTAAAAGACCATCTAGTTCCAATCCCACCACCATGGGACACTTTCCACTATCCCAGGTTGCTCCAAGCTCCATCCAACCTGGCCTTGGACACTTCCAGGGATGGGGCAGCCACAGCTTCTCTGGAAAACCTGTTCCCAGGAGCTATTTCTTGTCTTTCCCCAGTCACTAGTGTAAGTTGAACAACTCCTTGAACCCTCTGTAAACATCAAATCTTATTTCTCTCATGTTATAAATCCTACAAGTTTTCTGGAGCTGGAACAATCTCTGATCTGTCCAATACCCAGCCCAGTGGATATTTCAGATGCATAGTTCAAAACACTTAATATTAGTGATTGTGAAATAAAAAACTGTTACACAGGGTCCTAAAACCACATATTCTTCAGGGTTTTACTGAAATTAAGAGGAAAAACCTACCAGAGAAGGTGCATAAAGCCTTGCTCAGCACAGGAAGGTAAACCCAGCAGTTGGTTTCTTTACTGCCCTTTGGAGGTCTTTGGAGTCAGAGCTGTGAAAAGCTGAGTAAGCAGAACAAAAAAAAAACCAGTTAGTGAAATGCAGAAGAAAATGTGGTCACTAAAGCAGTACTATTCACCTGTACTTTTACTATTTAGCTCAGTTAAATTCATGATCCATAAAACAGAGAGCAATAAAATCAATTTTTTTGTTGTCGTGGCTGTGTGGAATTAGAGTATCACTAATGCTTGAGAAAACATTGCTCTTACTCAGATGCTGGTGTGGGTTTTTTTAATCAGGAAGCTGAGCAATTGCAGATATTATTTCCCCTTGACAAGTTTCAACCCAAGTCTTTTTTAATGCCCTGCTACCTTAAAGACTCCCCTGAGCACGGAATGCCAAGCTCTGGAATAAAGACTCAGATCCAAACTACTACACAAAGAATAGGGGGTGGTTTAGTGGAAGTTTTTTTGGGTTTCAGCCCAAAGCAGAGCCACAGCTGATCAAGGCAATCCCTGCACCATTCCCTGTCTTCAAGGATGGGGACACAACGCGTCGTGTCTGGGAAAACTCCAAGACATTTCTCTTGTTCTGTATCCCATTCTCCAGAGAACAGTCAGAAATTTCCAGTGCTAAACTTCCTCTGTGCCATGGACTGTGCTTCTGGAGCAGCATGGCCATGGAGATCCAAAAAACCAGAGCTGAAGGGATGGGGAGGCAGCAGAGCAGAGCAGGACATTGGGCTGTGCCACCTCACACACTCGTGGGCTTGGGGCACTGTTGGGGACATTTCTTCCAAAACCAGGGAAAGAAATCTGCTGCCTTGAAATGTGGGGATAGGACAAGGGGGAATGGGTTCAAACTGCCAGAGGGCAGGGTGAGATGGGATATCAGGAAGGAATTCTTGGCTGGGAGGATGGGGAGGCCCTGGCACAGGTTGCCCAGAGAAGCTGTGGCTGCCCCATCCCTAGAAATGTCCAAGGCCAGGCTGGACAGGGTTTGGAGCAACCTGGTCTGTGGAAGGTGTTCTTGCCCATGGCAGGAGGTGGAATGAGATGATCTTTAAGGTCCCTTCCAACCCAAACCATTGTGGGATGTGCCTATTTAGAAAGCACCTCTCACTCTGTGCTCTGGCTGCTGTTCCCTATTCAAATGCAAGTCTTTAATAAAGGTACATTTCCTCCCAATAAATACCCTTATCTCTGATTTCAGGCTCCTGCCTTTAAATCTGAAGAGCCCTGTGTCCTGTTGTTACATTAATATATTGGCCTCATTTCTGCATTAACTGGAGTGATTCTCTTGGCTGACCTCACCCTCTGGGTGATGCCACCCCTGTGGTGTGTAAATGGAAAGTAACTCCTTATCCAGGAGGGAAGGGGCACTGATGGATTGCAGATGAGGAGCAGGGAGGCAGCAGCAACACAGACTCAGTCCTTGTAAGTGGTTTGCAACTACAGGTGTCTGACAAGTGTTGTTTTGCTTTTCCTACTGGAGCTTCAAAGTAAAAAATCATCCCTTTTGTCTTTCAGTAAAATTTAACTGACTGCTCCACGTCCAAAGGTTTGATAAGTGACACTGCTCTTATTTTCAGGCTAGAAAGCATTCCCAAGGAAAAAGATCTGGAAAAACCAAGTAAAAATCAGTCCTTACCCAGCCCTTCAAGCTCTGCTATAACCACAATTTTACCACGTAAAGAGCAGGTTGGTGCTGATGAGGTTTTGCTCTCACTGCTCCTCCCTGTGGCTCTGTGTCCTGTCAACCTGTTTTTTATTGGAGAAATCCCAAACCCACCTGGACACATTCCTGTGTCACCTGCTCTGGGTGACAAAGCCTTGCAAGGGGGGTTGGTCTGGATGATCCCCAGAGGTCCCTTCCAACCTGAACTATTTTTAGTTCCAACCTGAGCTAATTTTGGTTCCAACCTGAACTTCCAGCTTCCAATCCCAAATCCAATTCCATCTTCCAGTCCTTTCCCACCTGAACTAGTAGTTTGTTACCACTAACAAACAATTCTGTGATTGATGCCTCTGTCCATCAGCCTCCACTTCTGCCCTGGCATTCACAGCAGCCTGATGCACAACACTCCTCGCTCCCACATCCAGCAATTCAAGACCCTTCCAACCCAAATTGTTCTGTGATTCCATGAAATTCACTTTTTTTAATAAGGAATCACGTTGGCATTAAGTGTTTGAAGGCTGAAGGAACCCCTTGTCACCCACCTGCTGCCAGGTGGTGGCTTCAGCCCTGCAATGTTGAGGACCAAGGAGGTGCCTCCCCGAGCAAGTTTTTACTTTGCCAAGTAAAAATATGATTATCCTCACCAAAAAAAAAAAAAAAAAAAGAAATAACCCTGCCCAATGTTGCTGATGTTGCTGCTTTATCACTTGTTCCTAAACCAGCCCTGCAGCCTTTGGAAAATCCACCTCCAGCTGTGTCCCAGGTGTGCAGCTCTGATCCAGAGATGACCAGAAATGGCTCCTTCTCATCACAGTTTTAGGGGCATTTTTACAGAAATGGTGACATAATCGAAATTTTGAGGATGCTTGTTCA
Organism: Pseudopipra pipra; assembly: GCF_036250125.1. Taxonomy (NCBI): domain Eukaryota; kingdom Metazoa; phylum Chordata; class Aves; order Passeriformes; family Pipridae; genus Pseudopipra; species Pseudopipra pipra. Next base: position 2,220,129 of record NC_087558.1, on the reverse strand, counting down.
AAAATCCAACTATTTCAAGCACAACTGCTGTCAAAATATGTTAATGGTGGCCCTTAAATTGCAGCTGCATTTAGGAACTTGATGGTTTCTATTGGTATCCTGATGGATTCTCCCAATGGAAGAAACTTTGCACACACCAAATTATAAACCTGAGTGGAACAGATGGTTCCATCAATATTATCCTGGCCAATTGCTAGAAACACTCTTATTAGTCTTAATATCTACCTAGATCTTCAGTGAAAACCACAGGCAGAGAAGTTGTAATACAGGGGGGAAATATCATTAAAATAAATAGCATTGAAATGAATAAAAAATTACTCAGCAACTTCAGAATCCCAATGAGGACAAATGGCCTGTAAGTGTCATCTAGTGACTGAAATAAGCAATTTATTCAATGTCAAGTAAGCAAAGTGACACATAATTTAGTTCTGCCATTCCTAGAACATCAGAGCAGCAAGGAAAACACAAAAATAAGGCCATCATATCTCAAGAGCAACAGAAATTAAGTTAATGAATCCTTAAAAAAACACTCCTGGGACCATTTTTGGAAAGATTTCTTGTCATTAAATCAGCTGTGCTTAAGTGCAAATGGAACAGCACAGCCATAAAAAAGGATAAACTTCCAACAGTTAATTCAGAGAACCATTTTTAAAATGAATCTGAAACTTACCCCAATGTTTAATTCAGAGAAGTGTTCTAAAATTAATCTAAAACTTACCCTGAATATCCTGAACCAGGAAAACAAAAATTCAGCTTGGAAATTCTCTGTAAATCAGATTAATTCTGAGATTTCCAATAATTACATTCCTTCTGGAGGAAAAAAGGCCTTTGCAGTCATTTCAGCTAAACTTCCTATTCCCACCTCCCCAAAATCCCTAAGAAATCAGATATTTATCATAACAATTTTTGGAATCTCTTTTTCACCAAAATATTTTGGGGTGCTCATACAGCTCCACAAGTTCAGCACAGAAGGCAGCATTTTGTGGATGCTGTTAGGATTGTATTTTAAATAAGGTTTTGTTCAGACAAAGAATCCCAAGGAGCACACGGATGTGCACTTGGATCCCTGGGTTTTGCTGCTCATCCCAGCAGGAACCACTCGAGGTGCTCAGCCCATCCAGGGCTCCCTGAGTGGGAACAGAGGGTAAGTGGACAATTAAATGCTCTGCAAGATGACATTTTATTAGCTGAGTGTTCTGAGAGCTGTGGAATTACTTCCCTTTTTTTTTTTGTTTTCCTCCTTGAATATTGAGGGAGCTGTTAAATAAACGAGGAACCCTGTGGTCAGTGGAGGAGCATCTGACTGCTCTGCAGCCCTGCCCTGACAGATGAACCCATCGAGTGGGAGCTGTTTTAATGAAGCCACAAGATACTTTTATGATAATTTCGGTCTTTAAGAGGCAGCCTCTCTGATGAAGTGTGTTCCAACAGGTGCTGGAAATCACTAAATGCCTTTTTTCTCTAGACAAACACTTCAAGAAGAGGCATTTTTGTGCTTCCCAGATTAGCTGCTGCCATCTCTCATCCCCTTTAGCTCCAGCATATGTTCAGGTATTCCCTGGTGTGTTTTTACAGCCACAAACAATAAACTCCCCAAAGCCCCGAGGAACAGAGGGAACAGCGAGTGGGTTGTGTTTCATCCCAGAAATCACAGAGAACATAAATTAGTCGAGTCATCTGTGTCATTTATCCACCTAATTGGGCTTCCCAACAGGCAGAATTTTCCCTTTCTCCCTTTTAAGTTCCCAAAACACCTTCTGGGTTTGGATGAGGACACATCAAGAAAAACATAAATCACACAATGCCAGGAATTGTCAGAAACACAAACCTTTATGGAAACCTGGCTGTTATTTCAGGTTCATATTCCCATTCCCAAATTGATATTTTGATAGGCAGAAGAAAACACATATTTGCAAGTCTCTTTGGAGCCTTCCCTGGCACTTTGAATCCGGCCTAAGACACTGCTGGGATTGTGCAGGTTGGCTCAGGTTCCCAAAAAAGTGAGTCAGGAGCGCTCTTGGAAACACTTCCTCGAGCATCTGTCAAAGGAAAACCTTTCACATGAGCTGTCAAAACTCCAAACTGGCCAGTCAGCCCCTCTTAGAGCTGCTCAAGCTCCTTCAGCAGCCAAAGTGCCATCAGGTGGTGTTTATCTTGCTCTGATAACAACAGAAATTGGAAGCATAAATATTATTTTCCTATTTTATTTGTATTATTTTCACTGTCCCTTTTTGATTTTTACTGGGATGGAGATCAGGCCCATTTCACACATCCCAGTTTAATCCCCTTTTCTCTTGGCACTTAAACCAACATAACTCTCCTTCTGCTCCTCCAGCACTCCTGGAAAACCCTGTTCCTGTCTGACAGCTCCTTATATCCATCCCCCATGGCCTTGGGAATACCATCAGGACATCTATCCATACAGGCAGAGGAGGAGATCATTCTTTTACTTATTTATACTTTTCAGGGCTCAGACTGAGGAATTCATACTGAATTTAAGGAAATCTGAGCAAGTTTTAGAACAGAGGACCTGAATTCATACCCAGATTGGTTTTTAATTGAATTATTTTTCTTCACAGTTCAGGAGTAAATAAAAAAAAATTGGATTTTCTACCAAGAACTACCCACAACTGACACCCTGCCATGAGTTGTTTCTAACCAGCAGCAGAAGACAGGAAGATTATTGTATTTCTCCTCTTGTATGTCCCTCACCCCACCTTTCCCTCACTAATTCCAGGTGTAACTCAGCTGAAAACAAACATTTCCCTGTGCTGCCTCCCACCAGGTATTTACACACCTGGAAAAAGATCCTCCTGAGCCTCTTCCCAACCCCAGAAACAAAAACACACAACGTGGGAATAAAGCATTTTCAGCCTGGGAAAAAAAAAAAAAAAGCACTACTTGATTTTATGCCATATGCCAGTTTTATTGGAGATGCTTCTGCTACCTTGGAATAATTTTTCCCCCCGAAAACCACCATTTTTATCCTTGAAAACGACATTTTTATCCCTGAAAACCACCATTTTATCTCTGAAAAATACCATTTCCCCCCAAAAAATCACATTTTTATCCCTGAAAACCACCATTTTTCCTGTGGAAACCAGCATTTTTTTCGCTGAAAGCCATCATTTTTATCCCTGAAACTCACCATTTTATACCAGAAAAATACCATTTTCTCCTAAAAATCACGTTTTTATCCTTGAAAATCACCATTTTTCCCATGGAAACCACTATTTTATCCCCTCAAAACCACCATTTTTATCCCTGAAAACCAGCATTTCCCCCCAAAACCACATTTTTATCCCTGAAAACCACCATTTTTATCTCTGAAAACCACCATTTTATCCTTTAAAACCACCATTTTTATCCGTGAAAACCACCATTTTATTCTTTATAACCACCATTTTTGTCCCTGAAAAACACCATTTTTCCTGTGGGAACCACCATTTTCCTCCCTGAAAACCACCATTTTTCATCTCTGAAAAACCACCATTCTTATCCCCAAAAACAACCATTTTTCTCCCTGTAAACCACCATTTTTATCCCAGAAAATCACCATTTTATCCTGGAAAAACACCATTTTCCCCTAAAAACCACATTTTTATCCTTGAAAACCACCATTTTTCCCATGGAAACCACCATTTTTATCCCCGAAACCCACCATTTTCCCCCCAAAAAAACACCATTTCCTCCCTGAAAACCACCATTTTCCCCCTGAATATTCAGGAAGTCGTGTCGTGGACGTACCACAGGGGAGCTGTATCAGATCCAGCTCAAAAGGATGGAATCACAACTATTTTTACATGGCTTAAGTCTCCTCTTTGATATTTTTGAAGAAGGCTGATAAAGCACTTCAAAGAGATCCACACAGTCCTTATCCTCCCTCCTCGCCACAGAGCATTCCAAGGCTTGGAGAAGGGCACAAAATTCAGTGTATTTTTAGCTGTCATTTATATTTCTATCTCGGCATGGGATTAAAGAAGTTCCTCCTTCTCCTCACAAAAAAAAAAAAATAAAATTAAAGTACCAAGAATAAAACTGCCAAATCAACCCCCAACATCTGCTCAAGTCGTATTCCTGAAAGAATCCGTTTCCCAGAGGGATTAACAACGACTGTGGATCAATATTGACAGAGTCAAATTAACCAGATGCCTGCAGAGAGTCGTTTGCTGCTGCTGAAGATAAATTTTAAAACTTAAATGAAAATTTTTTGCTGCGGGTGGGCGTCCTCAAAAAAAGAAAGGGATGGGAATGCTGCTCCTCCACCTTTAAAATTTTAGTTTTAAGGATATCAGGAAAGATTTATGCAATTATTCTGAATTTTGTTTTCCTGTTTCTGAGCGTATCAACAATTTTTGTGGGCTAGGAAATGCAAAAAATTCGAATTAATGAAAATTAATAAAGTTGATTAAAAACGAGATTCTCTCAAAACTGTAAGAAGTCAAAAAACATGTAAATAATGGGCCAATTTTTGTCCCAATTAGGCCACTCAACAAGAGGGAAGTCAACGATTCAGGACAATTTTAGTTTAAGGATCCTCCTCCCAGTTTTTCACCCACAAACTTAAATAACGCAGTGGAAGTTCTGGGCTGTTGATTCACTTTTGCTTACCCAGGGATGGACTATTTAAAGAGAAAATTAATTACAGAGGGGAAAAAAAAACAAGTTTGCACCTGAATTAAGTAAATTTTGTTAGCTAGATTATTTTTTTGGGGCTTCAGTTTAATTATACCTAGATTTTATCATCATTAAATTAAAGCTCAGGCAAATTGGTTCTCCAATTCTTGCTTCAAGAATTAATACTATTTGCCTTCCAGGAGCACTAAAGTATAAAACTGCTTGAAATTATATCTTTTTTAAAGTGTTTGTTACCTCCTTCTAATTAAAGCCATTCATCACTGCAATATCATTGGAGGTTTGTTGAGGGTTTTTTTTGGTTTGTTGTTGTTCTGATACTTAATTCTTAGCATCCCTTGTTTTCCTGGGATGAACCTGAATGTCTCCCAGACCAGGGAAAATCAACACCTGGAAGCAAAGACTCAAATTTTAAGCACCCAAAAGACCTGCAAAGACCAACACCAGACACAGTTCCTCAATTTCCAAACTGGTTGTGCTCTTCAAGTTCAATATTTTCAATACAAATGGCTTTAAATTTAATATTTAATTCCATTTAGTTGCTCATTTTAACTTTCAGGCAACTTAAATGGCCGAGTCTGGCTCGCACAAGGTGCCATTTTCTGAGCTGGGAAACAGGTTTAAAACTGAGATTAAGGCTGTTAAAATAGTCAGGCACTGGGATATTTTGTCAAAAATAAATTATATATATCTTGAATAATTTGGGTCATCTACCTTCATCGAGGCAACAGAGCCAGGGCATAAAGTGTGTCATTAATAAAGTGAAGTTTATTTGGGATTGCTACTTTTAGTGGGCTGTTACACCTTCATAGAATCATGGAATGGTTTGAGCTGGAAGGGACCTGAAAGACTCTCCAGTGCCACCCCTGCCATGGGCAGGGACACCTCCCACTAGTCCAGGTGGCTCCAAGCCCTGTCCAACCTGGCCTTGGACACTTCAGGGATGGGGCAGCCACAGCTTCTCTGGGCAACCTGTGCCAGGGCCTCCCCACCCTCCCAGGGAGGAATTTCTTCCATAATACAGGTATAAAAATAATTAGATATGTGGGTATAACGACCTGGACAGATCCAACCCGTCACAGCTTATAACAATATATAAATTTCATACCAGACCAGCCAGGGAAAAGGACAAGAACTTCCAACAAACTCCACCAGGTTGGACCTTCCCATCTCCACTTCTGCTCTCCCACACCTGCAACGTTTCCATGAGGATCTGGTGGTGACCAGTGAGATACGTGACTTTAGCTTCTGCAAAACAGGAGTCCCACAAGTTTAGATCTGTGTTAAAACTGTCCTGATGACACAACAATGGGTTAAAATTCCCATAAAACAAGTTCCAAGTGTGCACACCTTGGCTGTGTGTGCACTGAGAGCTGCCTCCTCCAAGGGCAGGAAAGCCCTCCATGGAAACCCCCCATTAAAACAAACAAGATTATTCATGGAATTAGAGCGACTTTGGGAAGCTGCAGCCATTAATTGCTGCTGTGGTTTTGTGGGTTTAGGTTTTTAAACACTGCACCAGGGTGCTTAAAGATCCTCCTGATTACATAATTCAAAATATTTGCACTATAGAACATGTTTGAAGGGGAGAGACAACCGTGCTAAACACTTTGAATTCACGAGGAAGCAGCTCATTAACATGCCAGGCTATCAAATATTTATTACCTTCTCCTCTGTAATGAGCTCATTTAAGATCAGGGTGAGAAACCCCCATCTTGTATTAAAGGTGGCAATGTTTTATTTATGGGCACTTTAATATTCACTTTAGGCCACGCCAAAACATAAACATACAATTAATATTTCATTCATGAGAAAGCAGAATCTGTTCCTCCAACTTGTGGTGTGCTGTGATGCTGCAGCCCCCACTGCTCTGGGAGGGGAACAATCAGTATTCAATTATTAAAAATATCTTTTCCCTTCCCAGATTGGCTCAGAGAGGAGCAGCAGTGCTGTTTCCACAGCTGCTTTTCCTGGGAAAATGAGAGTAGGGGAACATTAGGGTCCAAAAATAGATTAAATGCAGCCCAGGGTGCACAAGGAGAGGGATTGCCCAGGCATGGGAATAGCTGGGAATGTCCTGGCTCATCCAAGTTATTGACTTAACTCCTCTAAACAACCCACCTGTGAAATATTGATGGGCTCATCCCTGGGCTCCAGGGATGGAGACCAATCCCAGCCTGGAGCAGTGCCAGGCTTTGGAGCAATGCCAGGGGCAGGATTTGGGATGGGCAGCACAGCTCTGTGCCACCCTCTCCCTCACTGATCAGGTCTGGGTATCCCTGGTCAGCTCCTGGCCTTCCCTGGATCCCTCTGGCAGACAGAATTCCTCTCTCCCTGCCACACCAGCAGCACTTTCGACAGGATCCAGGCAGGATTTCCCCCCCCCAGTTAAATGGAGATTTCCCAAGTTGGGCAGCAGATTAGCTGAGATTTATTCCCCAAAGCAGCATTGCTGGCACATCCCAAATTCCTGCATTTTACCCACACTTATTTTACCTTTCAGCAACAATATCTGTAACTTCTTACTATATCCCACCAGCAGGATAAACACCCATCACCACTTATCTCCCCAGGATTGCTGAATAATCCATTCATGAGTAGGAAATCTCCTGGAAATGGAAACTTTTCACCTCTCTCCTCCCCGGACAAAGAGGGGTCAGGTTCCCTCTTTCCCTGGATTTTGACAGTCTGGATGTCTTTACAGAGTTAAAAAAACACCTCTTGGCTTCTGGGGTTTAATCCAACAAGCTGTGGCACTCAAGTTGGCTTCAACAAGCCTCTGTTGAGCATCAGAGCTCAGCTCTCACCCTCAGTTTGCACATTCATTAAGCACCAAGTGCTCTCACCAGCTCCATGGGAATCACTTGGCAAGGAATGGTGCCAATCCCTGTGATCCCTCTTTGCCAGGGGCTGCTGGCACTCCTGGCACAGCAGAAGTGGGGTTCTGGTGAAGCTCAAAGGTCTGTCTCAAGGTGTCCCTGCCCATGGCAGGGGGGTGGAATAAGATGAGTTTTAAGGTCCTTTCCAACCCAAATCATTGTGTGATTCTATGATTCAGCTCTCAAGAAACTCTAAGTATGACTTTGTTGCACCTTCCATTCCTCTGATGGGATTCTGTCCTTTGATCCAGCCAGGGCACAACTTCTTAGTTGTGCCAAAGACCCTCAGCACCATTAACACCCATCAGCAAAGAAAACATCCCCGTCTGGGCCACGAGTCATTTGGTTTAGATACAGGTAAAGGGGGGAAAAAAAATAAGGAAAAAAGTACTGTACAGACAGTTTTGATAGGATAAAAGCCTCCTGCTTTGGGAATAAATGTGGCTGCTTCACCTTGAGGTTTGTTGCTGCTAAATGGCCCAGCTTTGCCTCCGTGTGTGTCTGGCAGCAGGACCATTATCCCGTGACAAGGTCCTGTTCCATGGGCATTATCTGAGCAGGGACAACAGGATCAATATGAAAAAAAACCCCAAAATGCACAATTTGCCTCCATAAATGTGACAAATACACGACATCACCCCCACCCCCAGTCCAGGGAATGGTGCATAACAAGACCAATTTTAGTGTACAAGTCTCACAAAATGGAGTGTAATTAGCTGCAATATTTTTTTTATGGGGTTATTGCATAAAAACAGGAGCTGCCACAATTCTTTTAAAAGGATTTTTCTTTTTTTCCTCTCAGGTTCCTCAAATAAAACCGAAGGTTTTACATACATTCTATTAGCACAGTGATTTTTAATCCAACTGTGCATAATCCCAGAGTTTCTGCTGCCTGGAAGAGCTTTTTGCACAGGTCTGCAGCAGTTTTTTTGCCAAGAACCAAAGATGCATTTAGTGAAGCAAATCCCAGCTGCAGCTAAACATGCATTTTTCTGCATGAATCAGTCTAACAAGATGCATGTTTTGGAGGGCAGGCATGTTTTTAGCTCGAGGAGAAAACCCAACACTTAGAAAGCAATGAAAAATTCATTGTCCTTCAGGGGAGATTTGACCGTGGAACAATCTTCCAGAGGACACTTGGCAACTCCAAACTTTGAGGTCCTAAGAAAATGTTGGGAAACATCTCTCTGAGGGAGTTGTAAACAAGGGATTTAATACTATTTAATTAATTTATTTAATATTATGAATATCCCTTTTTTTACTCCTCAAACCAAGCCATTGTCCCAAATGCAGCAAAAGTTCCCTTTTGACCTAAAAAACAGTAGAAGGAAGGTGGGAAGAAGTTAAAGACTCCCAGAAGTCCTCCAGACGCTCAGACTCTGCCACAGATTTGTACATGAAGTCCATAAATAAGAATTATAAAATTCTTAAACTAATTGGAGTCTGCCCTGCAGTTCACCCCCAATCTAACACCCATCACGCCGCCTCTTTCATTCCCTCCTCATTCTCATCACAGACTCACAAGGTCTCTCTTCAAAAGCTGAAGGAATTCTGTTCATTCCTTTGAGCTGAATTTCGTCCCAGAAGGTGTGAACAAAATCAAAAGCCGCCAGGTAACCTGGTTTCTCACTGCCACACCCACTGGTGCTGCTTAAATAACCCACCTGCTGTGCCCAAATTAATTTTTCTAGGCTGCATCCAAATTAATCTGAAGTCATCAGACAGAATCCCGTTGGCTGCAACAAGCTTTGAGTTTCCAGAGCACCTGTGGAATTGCTGTAACTTGAATTGTGGAGGGGTTTTGAAGACAAAAATCTTTTCTGGCCACAGCAGCTCCTGAGAAGTTGAAGAGTCACAACTCAATGGGTCAAGTGAAGAGCATCCACTCACCTGCATCCACAATCCCAACTGCATCTGCCCCTGGCCGTGGAAAGAATCCTTTAATCCAGGATTTTCTCCCCGGGGAGCTCAGCTCCCACACCTCAGAAAATCAGTGGGATGGTTTCAGCTCATCCCTCACCCTGTGGCAGGAGCCCCCTCTGAGAAGGTTTTGTTCTGTTGGTGTTTTAACCAATCAATCAATGGGGCAATGGGGGAAAAAAAACCATAATTTTTCCAGCCTTCTGGTAGTTTATTGTTACTGGGAGTGAGTTTGTTCCCTCTGCTGTGTCAGGGGGGTTGCTGAGGCTCTCACTGAGTGATGCTGGGGGGTCCATCCAGAAACACTTCAGGGTCAACACAGACCTTCAGCCCAGGTGAAGAAGTGCCCTCACCCACAGCAGGACTTCAAAAGCACCATCTGCAGGGATTTTCCTTGAGCTACATCAGGAAAGAGGGATAAATATAACAGGAAAGAGCTTGGGCTGCAAATAGCTCAGGCCCAGAAAGCACTTTGACAGAGGATGCCCCAAATCATCCACAAAACTTGTAAAAATTGGCAGAGGACACTCTCTGTAATTCAAATTGAGCAGCAAGACCCGCCTTGAATCCCATTTATTTGCTTAGAAACCTTTCTGAGACCTGCACAGCAGAATATTTCAGTCTTTATCAAGAGATGAAAATCTCTGGGTCTTCTACCAAGCAATATTTCCTCATGTAAGAGGCACAGCCACACTCAGATTTAATCAGAGAGAGAGCAAATCAAGCAACAAGCCAAATAAAGTCTGCAGCTTCTGGTGGAAATAGCACATAATGCCCATTTTTGACTGCAGTGGCAATGCAAAAAGTTATTTCAAGTTAATTCCATTTGCTCTCCCGAGACTGCAAACCAGAAATACTCCCCCCCTTTTTTGGATTTTTGGCATCATTTTGCAGCTCTTCAAAAATGACAACAGTAATCCTTTCAATATAATTAGTTACTGTGCAGAAAAAGAGGCTACAAAAACATTTCTTTGCGAAGAATTTAAATCAGAAAAGCAAAATGATACAAAAATGTTTTAGAACGTTTGCTTTTGATGTCGAGGCTCTTTCAAGAAGTCTTTTGAAAAACCCCTGTTTGCTCACATATATTCAATAAAATCTGTTTATCATGTTAATGATAAATGTTTGTAATGTCTCCAAAAGGAACCAGAAATGTGGAGTTTTTCCTAAAGGTCTCTTCCAACCCAAACCATTCCCTGATTCCTCAAATGTTTTGCTGGATTATTTGCTGCTGAGGGGGGTGGATGGATGTCGGGCATCCCGGGGCCAAATCCTGGATTCTGGGATCACACCTGGAATTCCAGACCACATCTGAAAGGCATCTAATAACTCATGGGATAAAGAGGAGTCTTTTCACCCCTTTTCCATCCCGAAGGCACATTCCTGCTTTGCAGAACCTCAGAGGCAGAAGCTACACAAGGAATGTTGCCAGATGTGGCTTTTTCTGCTTTTCTCAGTGTTTTTTAAAGCCAGTTTGAAACCTCCAGCCTGGGCTCCTTCCTCTGTATTTACAACAGAATCCCTCTGGGAATTTAAACCCTCCAGGTGAACCCCCCCTTTATTACCAGGGGGCTTATCCATGTCCAGGGGCTACAAAAAAAAAGCATCACCAAATCAAGATTCAGACAAGAATAATCTGCATCTGCCATCCCGACCCTGCCCAAAATAATATATATATACATACTTAAAAATAAAAAATAATACAAAAGCATTAACAGTTTTGTGATCTCAGGACCAGATTGAAAATATTCACATTTTTGGAGGGGGTTTTGGGGGGTTTTATGTCGTGTGTCAGCAGTCCTGGCACATTCCTGCAGATGCTTTTGGCAGCCAACAGGCTGCTCTCCCACCAGGAAGCCCAGGGAACCCCATCCTATCCCAGGCCCCCTCCCTGGGCACCCCATGGAGCTCCAGGAATAACAAAGCATGGAACAAGTCCTATTTATCCAAGTTTATTCCACTTTTCGCTTGCTTTGGTTTGCTCTGGGTTTGTTTTAAAGTTTGTTGGCTAATTAGAGCCTCATGCAGCCTGATGGTTTAGGACTCTCAAAGCTGGATTTAATTAAGCTGAATTGTAAAGTGCATTGAGTTGCATTTTTGCCTCATTTTTTAAGGGGAATATTTCTTTCTAAGTGAGCCCATTTGATATTTCTGCCTGTTTCTTGCAGCATTTGTAATTAAACAGGAGCTGAAGCAAAAGTAGCAGGAATTTGTTCACTTTTTTTATAGGTTATTTGTCAGTGGGCAGCCCTGAAAAATGATAAAATATAATTAGAAATATGTACCAACCACAGCCTGGGCTTCCAAGTGTGCTGCCCTCAGATCAGCTGAATTTTGATCCTCGTGGAAAACCATGTCTGTCACCAAAATGGGGATTTCAGAAAGTCAGCTTTACCTGGAAAACTCACCTGCTTCCCAGAGAACGAGGAACCAGAGCTCCCTCTTGGCCACCAAGACAAACCCTCACGAGTGTGGGGTGAAAACAAGGAGATTCCAGATGCAAACCTGGAAAATCCCGGAAAGTGAAAAGGTTAATTAAATCACACTCTTGGTTTTGACAAGTGAGGGTTTTTTAGATCATCCCATGAAAAAATTTCAAAACCAATCTGCAACACACAAAAATCTTCAGTTAATTAAGGATCAATCAACTATCAGCCTTAAAATACATGTAAGCAAAGTCTACTAAGCCCAGGTTGTGTCCCAACCTAAAGAGGAGGTTTTCATGTTATGTTTTGGTGTCTAATCACAGAATGTGGGTTCAGAAATTCAGCATCCATCAACAGAAGGGTAAGTTTTCCCTTTCTGCTGGGTCAGCCCTGATTTCAGTGCATTTGCATTGGAAGCAAACTGTCTCAGCTTCTAAAAAGTTGAATAATTGACATTTTCTTCCACTGCTGACTTTTCAGAGAGTCCCTGGATTTATTTTTCACTGAGTCCCCGTTTTCCTTCCCTCAAAATCAGCTCCACCACTCCCATTTGGAGCACAGAGAGATGCACTTTGTCAGCATCTCCTCTCCCAGACCTCCAAAACCTTCAGTGGAGATGCAGCCACCAGAACAAGCGTCCTCGTTGTCACTGGCAGGAAGAAACCAGCTACAAAATTGTGCTTCCAAAGCACTTCAAACTTCAGCCATATGTTTATAAAACTTCGTTTTTGCAAGTTCTTGTGAAATCAAAGAAGGAGCACAATTAAAAAAAAAAGGAGTTCAATTAAAAAAAAAAAAAAAGGATCCAAAATTTAAGAGCTGTTTCAGCTGGAAAGGTATTTCAACCACCCAGAACCTGCTTACACAAAGCTCTTATTGTGTTTATATAGACAAAAATCTGGTTCCTAATTAGCACTGGGAGCATGTAAAGTAAGATAGATGCTGCCTGGCCAGGATTTAGATTACTGCAAGTTTCCAGTATTAGTTTGGGGTTTTTTCTTTTCCCCTAAGGAAAAGCTCTGGAAGAAATGAAACCTCCTGCATTAAAATAATGACTTGACACATGGATCATCAAAATGCCTCCACAATGAAAAGCTTCTGCTGTTGTTCTGCTTAATTAAATCCAGCTATCAAATGTATCATTCCAAAAAAACTTGTATTAAGTATTAATCAGTGGACAAAATGCAAAAAAAAAAAACCCACTCAAAGAAATAAATGATGCTTCTTAATCCAAAAGGATTCAGTAAAATAATACCCACTGAAACTTTAAATTCAGTGCTAACACCAAGTGTAGCTACATCATATTTCTGTTGTCATAAATTCAATTGTTGATAAATTCAATTGTTAATAATTTTCTCATTAAAAATGAACAGATCATAATTTCCAAAGCAGCATCTGGATTCTGGGGATATTTTAAAAAAGGGTGGGGACAGACTGAAATTTTGTTTGTGGATAACAGAGACACACACAGGGCACAATAGTTGAAAATAATCGAGCAGTTTTCTTATTTCTTCACTCTGGGGGGGAATTTCCTTTGCTGTTTATTTTCTGCTCCCTTTTTTGCCACCCTCCAAATGAATTATCAACAGCAGCTTTTCTGGTTTAAGAAAATCTCTGGATCACATTTCCCTCCAAGTCATTTCCTTCCCTGAGATGATGAACTCATGGAACTCTGGTTCAGGAAGGTCCTTCCATGGGTTCACTGAAATCCCTCTGAACTGCTCCATCCCACCAGCCTGCAGCTAATTTGCCCAGCTCCTTGCAGGGTTATTAAATGGATTATTATCAGCATTTCTGTGCCAAACTCAATTAGAGCCCATAAACAAAGACATGGTAAAGCCCTGAGGAGTCAAATGGATTCACAACCTCGTGGAAGCAGCAGCATGCAAAAGGTGACATCATTAGAAAATCGAGGGAAATGGGAGAATTAAAGCTTTTAACTTTTTCTTAATAAAAAAATATAATCAATGATTAAAATGACCACGTGTTTTCATCCTGAAGCTCAGAGTTTGACTCTGAAAGGGTAAAAGCAGCTTTATTTTGAGTTGAGCAAGTTGATAAAAGTCCGTTTCTATCCAAGATTTTTGCCATCTGGATCCTGGGGCTGGAGCAGCTCCATCAGCTCAGGCACCACCAGGCACAGGAGGGAGGGAAAGCAGAGACCTGCCCCAGCAGCATCACTGTCACCAGAGCATCTCTTCACCTTTCATTATGTCCAATTTTCCTTCCTGTGGTTTGGAATTTGACATTTTGAACTGCCCCAGCTCAGAGGTGGCAGTGTCTTGTCAGGCCACACGCTGCTCAGGTTAAAATCTAAATATTGAACGCTTGGTTTTCCTCGGGGAACGTTGTGGGTTATTATTTTATGTTGTCACATGAATAGGAGAGGGAAGATAGAATGATATAAAACACATAAATAAAAAATAACATAGAAAATAGAAAGGGAGGAGGTGGATGTGATTTGGTTCTTTGTTTTTAACAGATATTACCTGTCTTTGGATATTCCTGAATTCCCAAACCACACACATCCATTTCCATGTGTTACCAGGGGTTATTTGGGAAGCACAAGGTCTCGGCACACACATCAATCATTCCTTGTCCTCCAGCTCCAGAGAAACCCAGGGAGCTGTTTGTCCAGTGTGCAAATGTCCAACAGCCAGGCTGGATGCAGAGTTCCTCCTGTCCTGGTGTCAGGAGATTTTATTCCCCAAGAGGAAACTCATTCTCCTGTAGCAAATGACACTGTCATGACAATAAACACAGGAGCCATCTGGAACCAGGAGATGCTTCTCTCCAGAGGATTTTTAAACTACTTCAGAATGGAGTTTGTTGTTACAGACTTCAAATGTGCATCCCTTGTCTCTTAAAATACGAACAGGGACCCATGAGTTTAAAGACTCCTGCTAAAAATTAAAGGAACTGCCACCAAAACGGGCAAAGTCCTGCTCCCTCTAAGTCCTGGAAGAGAAGAAGCCAAAATGTTATTTATAGCAGCTCCAGGGGGATGCACAGGGGAGTGGGGACTGAGCAAAATCCAGTTGCAGCAATGGGATAAGAATGATATTCCTGAATTGAGGAGTTAAAGATATTATGACTCACCCACCTTCTTCTTCATGATGAGGCCCTGGCACAGAGAAGTTGTGGCTGCTCCATCCCTGGAATTGTTGGACAGGGCTTGGAGCAACCTGGGATGGTGGAAGGTGCCTAGTGAAGGTGGAACAAGATGATCTTCAAGGTCCCTTCCATCCCAAACCATTCCACGATTCCGTGGGTGCAGCTGGGATAGGTTGTTTGCAGGGGGGCTCTTCCCACACCAGCAAGGAGAGGTTTTCATGGCAGATAAATGCTGGAAGCACAGGGGTTGTTCTGCCAGAGCTTCTGCTCTGCAAAGTGACACCAAAACTGCCCAAGTTCTCAGCCTGGCACTTCCCAGGAATTCATTCTGCCTTGAAGGGCAGGGGAAAGCAGCGAAAGGTCAGCGCAGACAACGACATTTTTAAACTGAAAACGTAATTGCAGTTTCTCTCTGAGGCTTGTAAATATGCTCTCAACTATAAATAGGCCCTTTCCATCACTTTTCAAAGAATCTTAATTAATTTATCAGCCATCACAGCAAATACAGCTCCAGAACTTTCTGACACACTCGGTGCTGTCTCCTTGAGGTGTCCCACAAACAGAGCTGCTCCCGGGCCACATCTCCACTTCCAAGGGGGAAAGGGGGAAGGGAAAACCTGTTTTCAACCAAATTTCATTTTGCCCTGCAATTCAGCAAGAACTAATAAGCTGTTTAACATGCAGAGGTGGTTTTCCACGTCGCCAGAAAAAAATATTCCCTCTGCAAATGCGGCCTGGATTTCTTTTCCTGTCTGTTGATGCAGCAGCTCTGAAGGTTGTTGGCATTCCAAGGATGCACTGGAGCCATCTGAGAAGAGATGGATACACAGCAGTTAGTGCTGGTTCTGCAAAAGTCCCTTTTGCAGAACCCTTTCATGGGTGAGGAAAAGCAGGAGCTTTTAAGGATGTCCTTAGGAATGAAGATTTTGGATCAGGGTCGGGTGGGGCTTTCTCAGCCCCTTGGGATCTGTTTTCTCAGGGATGGAACAAGGGATCATGGAGATGCTGTGCCTTGGGATGGGGTGAGGCTCTAAGACATCTTTGGTTGGGCTCAATATCTTCTGATACTTGTGCTGCAGTGCCATGAAAGACAAACAGATGTCATGGAAACCATCAGGAAGGGGAAAAAAAACCTCTCCGTTTCAAAATTCTGTCCTTTTGTTGTCAAATCTCCATCTACCACCTCTAACTATTTTTCTCTTTAAAAAACTGTACTTGCATTAAAAAAATCGCTAATTATTTTGCTAGTGAATCCCTTTGTTTTGCATAAATATAAAGAAAATTGGGGATGCAACAAACTGGGTGTGAAGTGTCAGGAAGAATATAAAATGGTGTGTTATAGAGAGTGCAGCAAAACAATATTTGATTAATAACAGTCAATAAAACCATTAATTGGTTAAGAGTCTCAGCGTCATGATTAATAGTTCCCTCAAAATCTTAACATAAAGGCAGGGAAATTAATCTTAGGAAAGATTTAATGCTGTAGATGGGCTGTTGAACTGCTGGCAAAAGAGATTTGAAAACATTTACCTGTGAGAATCTGGGGGATGTGGGAGGCCTTGAGCTCAGACCCATAAAGGACTCAGGACCTCAAGAGTTTCTAGAGTGGTTCTTGTACCTCCACCCGAGGGTAATTCACCTCTTGGGATAAAAGCTCTCCCTTCTCCTCCTTTCCCACCCTCTCTCCTGCTTTTCCTCTCCCACTTGCTTGTTTATTTTTTATCTGTGAAGTTTTCAGCAGGACTGGGATCAGGAAGCCCAGTTGGAAGTGGCCTTCCCAGCTCTCTGGGAAGCCAATTAGGACACAAAGCAATTGTGTCCCTCTGAGGCTCCATCGAGCCCAGCTGGATCACAACATTCTCAATAAATCACTAGAGACTCTTTAATATGATTTTTTTTTTGGATGAGTTACTCTTTGTTATTAGCTAATTCACTTCCTAGAAAAAACTACTTTCAGTGTTGCACAGTTAAAAATCAGCAGCAATTCCAAAATCCCTGCCAGGGGTTGGGTTTTGCTCCCTGGGGGCAGAAGTTAAAGGTTTCTAACACAAGCCAACACCTGCTTTAGCCTCTCTAATCCAGGTCAGCTCTGTGTCATTCCCTGGCACAAGCAGATTGGTAGACAGGCACACATTGACTACCTCAGGTTAATGAGCAATTAATTCACTTAAATTAAAATAAGGATCCAACTTCTCCAACCTACACGTGGCCATCACTGGGCTCTGCTCCACCACCCTTCTGCCCCTTCCCCCCCTTATTTTCACTTACAAATTATGAGCCTGCAGTATCCTCAAATAAAACAAACACAAAGCAACAGGCAACAATCTTAGGGGGACAAATCATAGAGTGACTTGGGTGGGAAGGACCTTGAAGATCATCTAATTCCACCCCTGCCATGGGCAGGGACACCTCCCACTAGCCCAGGTTGCTCCAACCTGGCCTTGGACACTTCCAGGGCTGGGGCAGCCACAGCTTCTCTGGGCAACCCATGCCAGGGCCTCCTCACTCTCCCAGCCAAGAATTCCTTAATATCTACTCTAAATCAACTCTCTGTTTGAAGCCATTCCCCCTTGTCCTGTCACTCCACGTTCCTGTAAACAGTCTCTCTCCAAGGAACTCTAAACTGCTCCATCATGAAAACCTGTGACCAAAAAATTGCCAAGATTGACCCAAAACAACGTGAAACATCACCAATCTCTCTTCAGACACTAAAGATGAGTTAGAAAATCTTGGGATATCTGCTCCCTCCCATCCACATCCCCCTCCTGAGGATCTGCACCCCAGCAGGGCAGCACAGGAACAGGACGCTGTTATTCCCACGCTTTGCAAGATCCACCTGCACAGAAACCACCACGAAGAACCCCCACACCTCCCCAGGAACTGCAGGAGTTAAATATTTGATGTTTTGCTGCTTGGTTCCAAAGTCTCAGCTCCCAGATGAGCCCTTTTAATGCAGCACAAACGAGTTGAGCTGCAGCTCAAACCCCACTCTGCCCTTTCAGGCTGTTTAACACAATGTCCTATAAACCCACCCATGTTTAGTGTCACTTTGGAGACTGTTTTTCTTTCTTCCTTTCTGAATTTGACACTAAAGGATTCAGGATTGTTCTCCTGCACCAGCCAAAGCTGTCAGGCTTTGTTACTTCCAAGGCAAAAGTTCTAAGATAATGTAGGAAATGCTGGAATGGGAAGATGCAGTGATTTATCCCGTGGGAATGGGGTGACACCAACTGCCCCTGCCTGGTACTGCACAGCCCCTGGATGATGGGGAATGTGGCATTCCCAGACAAGGGTACCCACTGCAGAACCCCCAAAATAATAATTTGGTCATTTTAATAATAAAATATATGTATTGGAAGAATTTATATATATACCTATGTATGGGAGAGGGAATTCCTCGTTCCAAGGTTTCATGGGGATACTACAGCCAAAATTTGACTGTTTAGGAACACTATTAGGATAATGTATGAAATGCTGGAACGGGAAGATGCAGTGAACTGGTTTAATCCCGTGGGAATGGGGTGACACCAACTGCCCCTGCCTGGTACTGCACAACCCCTGGATTATTAGGAATGTGGCATTCCCAGACAAGGGTACCTACTGCAGAGCCCCCAGATTAATAGTTTTGGTCATTTTCATTAAGAAATATATATATATATATATATATATGTATGAGAGGGAACCCTCAATTTCAAAAGTTTCATTGGGATTCTGCAGCCAAGAATTGCCTTTTTAGGAACAATATTAGCCAGCAGTGATCCTCATTAGCTTTACACCTGCATCATTCTATGAAGGGTCTTTTGGGGGTTTTTTGGGGGGGTTTTTTTCCCCTCTCTCTTCTCCAGTTGTACTGCCTGCTCAAAGCCCAACATCTGGGAAGGAGTTCCTCTGGGATTTCAGGATAGCCCCACTCCTGCTGCAGCCCTGCCCTCACCATACAACACACTAAAATTCCTAAACATCCCTCCTAGACCCTTCCCCAGTTTCCTGAGCAGCCCAATTTCGGGTTAATCAGTTCCCTCTCAGGTGGGATCCGTGCAGGATCCCAGCACTGCTCCCTTCCATCCTCTCCCAGCCTTGCTGTTCCTCATCCCCTCCTGCCCCCACTGCATTTCGCCCTCTCTTTCATCCTCCCACACTATCTCCTCCAATCTTTCACTATTTGAAGAGAAAACTGTGCCCAGAGTGGTGCATCCAGTGCCCCAGCCCTGTCTGAGAGGATAAAATCCCTGTTGAGGCACTAAAGGATGGATTTGATTCCGATTTGCACACCTGGCTAAGAGAGACCTTTTTCCAGCCTGACTTAGCATTGTGTTTTCCAGCTTCCTCTAAACAAGCCTATTTTCCGAAAATAAGCAGCCAGGGTGAAGTTCCCCTGCAGGCAGAACACTTGCACGAGGCCCATTCACTCGAGCTCAACTTAAGCCTAACTTTGATGGTTTAACAGGAATTTACATGGTACACACACGGCTCCTTCCAGCGCCCGACACAGGGAAGATTTCACCCTCTTTGCACTTCAAAGTCTCGGCTTTTCCCATCCCAGCTTTTCAGGGAGCGCAGCCCATTGTGCTCTTAACACTTTTTCATCCTTTTCAAATCGCACCGTGGCACCTCGCAGAGCTCTAATATTGTCAGCCCGTGACCGGCAGGGATCCGGGAGCCAACTGCAAACACGGGGATGCTCCGAGCACCGACGTCAAGCAAAAGTCCTCCGGTGCTCTCAGCAGCATCGCACAAACAGCCTCCGGCCTGGCTTCCCCCTGCAGAGCTGCACCTTCAAAATGTTAGTTGTTTTGAAGGAGAAAAGGGAGGAAAACTTTGCGAGGTTGACTCCTTGCTGGTGGAAGAAGCCCTTGCACAAATTGTCCCATTCACGCAAACAAAAGCTTTTCCCACATCCTCTCTCTTCCCGCTCCGAAATGCAAAATAATTAATTGGAAATGACCTTTTGGCACTGGCACCTAGAACTGCTATTTCCAGGAGAAGAGCTTTAAGTCCTACTTAAAGAGAGTGGAAGAACCTGGCCCTCACACAGCCCCAAAGAGAAAATGAGGCCCCTCCGAAGCGCTGGAGTTCACAGAGTGCCCAAACAAACCAATCAAGCTCCTGTAATTAAGGGATTTAAATCTCCAACAGACCAGCCATCGAGGAGTTGGTGCTTTCTCTTTCATGTCTCTTTAATTAAAAATTTGTCAGAAACTTCAGGCTGGTTTTCAGAAGTGCCTGGCACTCCCTGTGTCCTGTTGTGAATCTTAATGACCAGGTTTTTCAATGGGGGTTTGGAACAACAGGTTTTCTTGAAGGAAATAAAAGGTTTATTTTGTGCACAGGTCTATAAAGAACACATGGGTCTCACCACACCAACACACCTCACAACTCAATTTTAATTGCTTTCTACATTTTATAGGAGCAAGGAAAAACTCCTTGACCCTACCAAGCAAAACTGGTAGGAAAATATAACTTCTCCTTAGAGGAATCTGACCTTCAGCAATCCCATTCCAAAGACTTCCTCTAGTCCCAGCCAGAGACACTTATCAATCCGAGTGGGGAAAGAAAATGGATCTGTCAGAAAACAGTGGCCCTGCTAAAATTAGAGCCAGAGGTGTCATTTGGTAATTTCCCTGGTACCTCTCAGCTTTGGAGGATTTATCAAATATATATATTTCAGCCAGGAGACAAAATACTTAACCTTTGCCCAAAAACCTACATTTTCTAGTAAAGATTTAAGCTGGAATTTATTCTTGGCAGAGGTACCTGAGCCACTTCTGTGAGAGCCTTTCCAGGGGATTGTGAGTGTCCCAAGACCTTTGGGGACTCCAATTTACCTTTGCACAAAGTGAGGCCAATATCTCATTCTAGGGAGCTCTCAAAACTAGAGAAAAACATCATTCAAGCCAAAGGAACCCTCTTAAAATATATTTTTAAGCGCTCACCCTTTGCTTGTGCCATTTGCTGCCATTTAAGCAAGATTTTCATTTTTCTTTCAGGACTTTCACTGCTCACAGAGCATTTTTCCAGTCTGAACCATGTAAAATAACTCCAAACCAGTGAAATATCCCAGAACAAACCACAGGTTCCAGTTAGGAAGCTCTGGTTGAAGTTCTGGGTCCGTGCACCCTTCCCACTGGATAAACTGAGCACAGGAACACCCGAGCTTCCCATCTGACATTCAAGCTGGAACAAAAAGTTTCTGTTGGAAGCATCCAGAAGCACAATACTTACAAAAATTAGTCTCTCCAGCCTTCCACATCTTGCAGAGAAATTAATGCATTATTCAGAGTGTGAGGCTCAGTCTTGGCTCCATCGCTCAGAGCAGCAGCATGGGAGGAACTGGGAGGCAGAAGAAAACATTTAAGGTTTTATTACTTCATTTAGAAGGGGAAAAAATTCAAAATCTAAACAAAATATGTTTCCACCAGAAAAAAAAATAGAAATAATAATAAAAAAAATCTCACTTCTGCCACTGGCAGTTTTTGAGTCAAATCTTTCAGCTGCTTAATTCACATTCACCTGGGTGGGTTAGTTATTGGTTAGGTACCAATGGTTCTGATTATTTAAAACTTATAAAATAATAGTAGCAAAACAAAAAAAGCACCAGTCTAACATAAGGGTTTGACCTTTTTCTACAAGAGGATTATTTTCATGGCAAAATCCTTCGA
This sequence comes from Pseudopipra pipra, assembly GCF_036250125.1. Classification (NCBI taxonomy): domain Eukaryota; kingdom Metazoa; phylum Chordata; class Aves; order Passeriformes; family Pipridae; genus Pseudopipra; species Pseudopipra pipra. The sequence continues at coordinate 2,198,496 of NC_087558.1, read as the reverse complement.
GCTCAGACGGCTTTTTTTTGTCCTTTTCTAGCAAGAACGAGGCTCATTTTCATGCCAGGCAGGGCTAATTCCTCAGCAAACAACTCCAAACTTTCCCAGCAAAGAAATGTTTCATGCATAAAACCCAAACTCTTTGCACTGCTATTTTGCATGCCCTCGTTTTACAATTAAATCCATGCTAATGGATGGTTACCTGCATATGAATGTACCTCAAGGAAAAGAGCAAAAACTCTCAATTTAATGTGATTGTGTCAACACTGTCGACTAAAATAGCCATATTTTAGTGTGATATATCGACACACACGAGGTGGTGGCATCCACCCTGCTTCTCAGGGGTCAAGGAGTTACTTTTCCACCTAAAAACCCAAATTTGAGGGTCATGAAGAGCCAGAGAATTGCCCAGAGGGAGGAGGATGTGGAGGGACCAAGGACAGGTCGTGCAGGGGGTACAAGTGGTCACCAACGGGAAATAAACCTCTCTCCTCCCTTAATTAAGTCAAGAGAGAATCCCAAGCTCTACATGTTGGACAGTTGGGGTTTTTTGGGGTGATTCCACTCGCTTTGAGGGGCTGGATGACCTTGCACAAACAGCAACTCTGTAAAGCAGGGGAGCCTTTTGGAATGGGTTGGAATTCCAGACAGGGTCTCCCACATCCTGCCCCTGCACCGGGATTTGGGGCCCTTCTGGGGCTGCATCTTCTCTCTTTCCTCTCAAAAAACACATCCTGACTTGGAGAATCATTTCGAAGGCAAACCCCAGATATTTAAACCTTGACACAAGCAAAATGAGTCCCCCCGACCCCAAACTCAGATTCCCTCCCTGCACCGATGACAGCGGCCGCTTCTTGTTTCATTTTAAAGTACCTGGGTTAAAACTGGAAAAATCTGGTTAAAAACATCAGCAGTGACTCAGAAAATGTTCAATAAATAAGACAACACATAGAAAATGTATCAGGCATTAAAGGGACAGGAATTGTTGTGGTTTTTTTTGCAGTTTTCTACTTTTTTACTGACGCATTTCCTGGTATGAAATAATTTACTTTAGTGGGCAGATATTTTGGCGTCTTCCCATTAAGCCCCAATTCATAGCTGAGTTAATTATTTCTTTGTTACAAACTGCATATTCAATCAATAAAAAGAGGCTTTTTTTTTTTTTACACTAGTTTCAGTAGCAGTTTTCATAACTCCTTTTGTATCACAGAGGTGTTTTTCTTTACAGAGTGTCAGCAACTCTTGCAAATTCGTGGGGTTTTAATTTACCAACCTGTAGAAACTTCAAAATTAATTTAACTTTGACCTAAGAGTGTTTTACGCTTATCTTTGACAGTAATAGAGAAGAACTCCAAAAAAACTAAAGGGCAAGAAGGGTGGACTCCCCAGGAATTTTAATCACCTCACCATTCCATCTTATGGCTTTAGGGATTATTCATAATTTTTAAACTTTTATGTCTGTAGACAAAGACAGATGATTCAGGTAATCAAGTTAACCTGTCCTGCTGCTTTCCAGCCTTACTTTACCAAAAAATAAATAAATAAATAAATAAAAATAAACTCTCTTTGGCCTCTGATGCTCAATAAATGCACCAGAATATTACAGGCATTTAACTCCCCAGATTTGCAGATACCCTCAGGCATTTCCAAGCAGTAAAACACGTCAGCAAAATTTGTATCCAGTTATTTCCACTATCAAATTAGGGCTCTCTTTCCATTATTAGCCACCTTGAAAACAGTATCATGTTCCAGCATCTTCAGGGGAAGGACTGAAATGCAGCCTAACAAAAATGTCTTTTGAAAGCCAGAGAGATAAGCAGGGGCCAAGCTGCTCAGGAGGGAGGACAAGTGGCCTGCAAGAGATGCAATCACAGAAATTACACTGCAGGATGAAGCCAACTAATAAATGCAATTTTTACAATGTTTTTTTAAGGTAAAAAAAAAAAATTCCATTTCTCCTACTGCTACAAATCTCAACCTTTAAATGCCCTTAAAGAGGAAATAATGTAATCTCTACATAAATTATTAAATTATACTTCTTGTCCTAAAATATTGGGGTTTAATCTTTAATAGCTTGTGAAGGCGTGAGCAGCTACTCTTTAAATGCTCTTAAAGAGGAAATAATGCAATGCCTGAATAAATCCATGAAATTCTGTTTCTTGTCCTGGAATACTGGGGTTTAATCCTTCAGAAGCAAACAGCTCCTGAAGTTGTGAGCAGCTACTCTTGAAATGCCCTTAAAGAGGAAATAATTTAATCTCTACATAAATCTATTATAATCTCTACATAAATCTATTAAATTCTGTTTCTTGCCCTGGAATATTGGGGTTTAATCTTGAAGGATGAAAAAGCTCAGGTAGCTGTGACCAGCTACCCTTTAAATGCCCTTAAAGAGGAAATTATGTAATATCTATATAAATTATTAAATTATGTTTCTTGCCCTAAAATATTGGAATTTAAACTTTAACAGCTCGTGAGGGTGTGAGCAGCTACCCTTTAAATGCCCTTAAAGAGGAGAGAATTTAATCTATACATAAATTCTGTTTCTTTCCCTAAAATATTGGGGTTTAATCCTCGAGAACCAAACAGCTCAGGAAGTTTGAGCAGCTACTCTTTAAATGCACTTAAAGAGGACATAGTATAATCCCTACAGAAATCTATTATGTTTCTTATGATAAAATATTGGGGTTTAATCTTTAACAGCTTGTGAAGGTGTGAGCAGCTAGCCTTTCAATGCCCTTAATGAGGAAATAATGTAATCTCTACATAAATTATTAAATTGTGTTTCTTGTCCTAAAATATTGGGGGTTAATCTTTACCAGTTCATGAAGGTGGGAGCAGCTACTCTCTAAATGCCTCTAAAAAGGAAATAATATAATCCCTAGATCTATAATTATCTATAATACCTAAATCTATTAAATTATGTTTCTTGCCTTAAAATATTGGGGTTTAATCTCTCCCAGCTCGTGAAGGTGTGAGCAGCTCCTCAAAGCAGCTGCACAACACAAGCAGAGCCTTTTTGACTCTCTCCCTGTAAATTGTTTAGGGCACAGACTCCTTCACACATTCCAGAAGAGTTTCTACTTTTGCATAAAACATGAAATTGTGGCACCAGAGGCCTGCACAGTTCAGTGCAGCCATTGATTCCCGCATTTATTTCCTCCCCTATCCCAAATCTATTCCTCCCGCCGCTTGTCAGGGAGGGCTGACACGTGTCACAGGGTGCCACCAGACACCGTGGCAACACGGAGCCATCAAATGGCAGCTGGGAGAGAGGAATATATTTAAAATACTCCTGAGCTCAGGGGCTTGTTTTGTTTTTGCTGCGGCCTGGTAATCGCCCCGAGTCAACAGCCATCGGAATAATTCCGGGAATACAAAACAGCTCTCCCGGTAAAGATAAGGAGAACTGAGCTCAGCTCAACAGGCACCACCAGAATGATAAATCTTTGCAGCTTGTTTAAGCATCAGTCCTTTTTAAGGCAGGGTTTATTTGGGTTTATCTGCATTTTTTTTCCTTTTAGGGGGATAAAATAAGTGGCAGAGCCGCCTCGATGACAGGGTACAATTGGGGTTGTGGACTGGTTAGGCCTGGGGGTGGAAAGCCTGGATGTCCTGCTTGGTGTCCTGCCATCACAGGAGAAGGTTTAATCATCCTCTCTCTTGGGTAACCCCCCTAAAAAAGGACTGTAAATATATAAAATAAAATTATAAATGAAAACATTGACTGTGTTGTTACTCTGCTCTACAGTTGGTCTCAAAGACCTTCAAGTTGCAAGTTGCTCCTCATGGACCTGACAGGGAACAGTGTGGTTACAGGAGCACCTCTGGGGCTGCACAGTGATGAAAATGAGAGGAAAAACTGAAATTCTTGATGCACAGTCAGGCCTAAGAGTGTGTGAAATGCTACAGAGAGGACACGAGGTCTGAGAGAACCAACACAACCCACAGGAAGTGCAGGAGAATCAACACAACACAGTCTTCAGAGGTACATTTCTTACCAGCTCTGCCAAGCATTATGAACTGTAAATTAATCCCACTCTTATGTGGGAAGGGAATTCAGACTTCATATTTATTTGGGAATGATGTGGGATTATGAACTGCAAAGAGACTTTCTGTAGTACCCAATGTTGCTAATCGCCAGCACAATGTGCCAAGAGTTAAAGAGAAAGGGAAGGAATGGCCAGAAAGTCTCTTTGAAACAAATAACCCACAAATTTCAAACGTGGCAGGATGATATCAAGGGGAAAAAAAGAAAAAAAAATAAAAGAAATCATGGACTTTTTATTGTTCAGCAGATCCTGCATCCAGGAATCCATGTTCACCAGAACAGATAATTCAAGAGTTGGTCTTTTACAGGGCCTTTTTGACCTCTGTTTTATCTTTAGTAATATTTATGTTACAAAACTGTACTTGCTTAATTAAGACCGGTACTAAAATACCAACCTGCCAGCTCAGAAATGTACCTCTGGAATAACTGCATTAATTGCCCTTTGGAATAACCATACAATCACAGAGAAAGGTATTTTCTACACGTTCTCATCCTTGTCTCTTTGCAAGGGCAAAGCAAATACTGTAAAATCCCCCTGTTCTCTGCAGTTACAACAGTTCTATCTTTGCTCAGAGGGTGGGGAGGCCCTGGCACAGGTTGCCCAGAGCAGCTGTGGCTGCCCCTGGATCCCTGGAAGTGTCCAAGGCCAGGTTGGAGCAATCTGGGATAGTAGAAGGTGTCCCTGCCCATGGCAGGGGGTGGGACTGGATGGGCTTTAAGATCCTTTCCAAGCTCTTTTTTGATTCTGGGATTCCAACTGAGATCAGGAAACCCCAGAGAACATCCCCACAAGTCTGAATCCTGGAGACTCCAAGGCTCTAGAGTGATATTAATTCTCAGGTGCCAACATCTCCCTCAACAGAAAGAGGCACATTGGAATTTTGGAGAATACACTGTCATTATCTGAAGCCTGAGAAGTGTTAATCACGTCATTCCAAACCCAAAACCACACTGCAATGAGGTACAATCCTTCACATCCACGAAAACACCACTCCCTTCAAATAAATGCAGCAGGAAAAGTACATTACCCAGACACATCAAAAAACCCAACATCTTTAGAGGCTTATTGAGCATAATCTGGCATACTTACAGGTGGAAATACTCTCTAAGCCCTCAGTACCAGCAGGTATTTCAGTCAGTGTTCCACCCCAGCATCACCTGCTTCCAAAATGCCCCCCTGACACCAGCCTTGACAAGATTAGGGGACAGCTTTACATAGTAATGATGAAGTTTCTTTTACCAGCTTTTCCTCTTCTGATCCTATTGCTCTTTAAAGTTTTTATGCCTCCATTATCCTTAAATGATTTCTGGAAGTTTTGATCAATGTTTCCTCCTCTTTTCACATACAATGAAGATAATGAGACATAGTACTCAGAATTTTTAAAATTCATAATATTTTTCCTTCCTTGATGACATTTGCACATCTACAGCAATTTTTCCTCTCCCAGCAGAAATATAAGACTAGAATTTGGTAGTGGCAGAGAGACTCCAAAGTGTGTTGGCTGGCCAGCAGTTTGTAGGTATTTCTCCAGAAGTTTCACACACTCTTTTTAGCTCATGTTTTATTTAAACTTCATTTAATAAAGGCCCTCATTCCTCACCAAGGGCTTCCATTAAAGTCTTCCATTAACATCTGAAATGCCAAGCTTGTTTAATAAATTGTCTTGTGTTTCTTAGTGGCAATCACAAAAGCCACTGTATAGCTCTGACTAATTACCTAAGCTGAGCTTAATCAAATGTCTCCAGTGTAATGAGGAATTCTCCTTGTGTGGAATGAGCAGGACACTCTGTTTACGTGGGGTAAACACCAGGCCAGTAAATACTCCCACAAATCACTACACCCATGTTAACAGCATTAAGAAAAGTGGATTTCAGCAGGTCACAGCTCTCTGAAACACAGGAATGGCTCCAGGGGGATTCCCTTTTAGCTGGACAGAAATCAGCAGAGGCAGCATTTCACATGCACAGCAGTTATTTAGCACCAGGGAGAGTTGTCTTCTTAATGGGTTTCTTGACCACATGCCCCTACTGCAGTGTCATGGAGACAAACTCATCCCTGTACACGGACCCACAAACCCCACAGGGCAGGAACAAGCTGCCTGGAAAGTTGTCCTCTCAAAATGATTCAGCCACAACAGCAGGAAGTCAGCAGAGCTTTTCTCATCAGGATGAAAACACTGAACACATCAGGGCAAAGGCATCTCTGCTGGAGCAGAGAATAGCAGATGGTTTGGGTTGGAAGGGACCTTAAAGCTCATCCCATCCCACCCCCTGTCACAGGCAGGGCCACCTTCCACTAGCCCAGGCTGCTCCAGCCTGGCCTTGGACACTTCCAGGGAAATGTGCACTATGAAAACAGGAAACACCACATAAATGGGAATTACATTTCCCAGCTACAAGCCAAATATACAAATATCTGGCTCAGATTTGTACTTTCTCACTCAGATTCAGAAGAAGAGTCTTTTTCCAAGGTGCTGATTTATTCACTTACTGTAGCATGGTAACAATATCCACTGATATCAGTATCCATGATATCAATATTTAGAGAGCTTTATGGAAGTTTAATCAGATAAGTGTATCTTAACAGCCACATGTTTTTGTTTCAATAGTTGTAACAAGACCCTTAATGTTCCATAAGGATATTGATAAAATGAGGAACCTTTTATTATTTTATCTCCCTTATAGGACTGGTATCTCTCAGCCTTTTGTATCATCTATCTCAAAAATATAACACAACTTTTCCAGAGATTATCAGTCCATTTCTTCTCACTGAATAAGGAGCTTTTACTCAATCATGGCTTAAAAAAACTAAATTGTCATTCTCAAAAGCATTAATAATCTGATTGGATTAGTCTAAGAGTAGCTACTGAGGTCTCAGTGCTGCCACTAAGACAAAAAGAATCATTTTATAAGATTCAATATGCAACAAATGTCACTTTTGCCCCTAAATGATTATTAGCTATCAGAATATTTATTAACCATCAGAAAAGTATCTGCCCAGAATATTCCATCTACCAGGGGTAAGGAATGGTTGCAGAAGTCACAGTGTGAATGAAAGCAACATATTCTTTGGTTTTTTTTTTAATTCAGTGTCTGCCACTGAATGTCACAAGCCCACAGGACGTCCCTGACTCTTGGTCTTTGCATTTGAATAACCAAAAAAATTAAATCACTAAAGTGTGAAGTGGTCCAGCTCTGACAGCAGACAGCCCAGCAGTGAGCACCCAGCACAGCACAGTCCTGTGTGCTGCTATTCCAGCGTGTGTTTGGAATATATTTTGCTCCTGATAAACCAGTGACAGGACAAGAAACTTCTTTCCTTTAGTCAAACAGTTTTCCTTCCCTTTGTCTTCAAACACAGCTGGAGTTCACACACACACCTGCAACCTTGTGCTGCGACCTCCCAGCACGACCAGAGTTATCAGAGGACAAGAGTCCCTCTTTCATGTGACACAGATTTGGAGCCAAGATGAAAATGAAAAGTAAAAAGGCACTGCATTATCATTCCTTCCCTGGTATCCCAAGCATTCCCTCCTATGATCTCCCCTGCATTTCTCTGATATTCCCACAATGCAGCTTAGGTCACAAAATAGAAAAGACTGAAAAAATGTGGGGAAATTATATCAGCCTAATCTTCCAGGGCTGGTTAAAAGAATATATTCCGTTTTAAAAAAGGACGTAATTTAGTTAAGTTTGGGAATGGATAATTTTATTCTTTCTTTCATGCCCTCTCCTTACCTCTTAAGACTTAAGGGAGTCCAGCAGTTTATCCCTGAGGATGGAGTGGTGCCAAGCAGTGCTGCTCAGTCATCCAGGACTTGGCCTGCCCTTCAATTCCTTCTATGGAAGGGGAGGATCCAAGACACCCAGAGAAAACCCTCTCCCTTGGGCTCCACTAATCATCATGTTGGAACAGAAGAGCAGAACTTCACCTCTCCCCCAGCTCCACCCTCTTGTCAAGACACCCAACCACGAGACCACAGAAGGCACGTTCTTCTGAAACCTGGTGAAAACAGAAATGAAAACACCCCCAGAGTCCCCTGATCCTGGAAAACTGAATGTCCCTGGATTGACACGAATTTAGTGAGGGTGGGGAGGCCCTGGCCCAGGTTGCCCAGAGAAGCTGTGGCTGCCCCATCCCTGGAAGTGTCCAAGGCCAGGTTGGACAGGGCTTGGAGCACCCTGGGCTGGTGGAAGATGTCCCTGCCCGTGGCACTGGAACATGTGATGTTACAGACACACCATCCCTTCTCTCTGAGGAGGTTTTGCTCACAGAGGTTGACAACAGACATGTCAAACTGTCTCCCCTTTGATGGCTTTCCCTCCTTTGCCTTTCAGCAAAGACAACAGTGACTTTGCATAATCACCTCGTCACTGCTTTGCAGCTTCTCTGACAATTAAAACAAGGTCTCCCAAAGAGAAGCCGTGAGGAAACACTAGAACAAAGTCAATCATATCCAATAAAATTACTCAAAGTGTAGCTCGTTCTAACCCAATATCCTCCTGCTGTGTCTGTCCATCACCAACATTTCACTCTGCCTTTGACTCCAGTTCATGGAGGAACATTTCCATCCAATCTCTCTCCCTCGGGATCACTGCTGGAGTAGTGGGGAGGATTTGCACACATGGGCTGTGCTGTTTACCTGACACCACTGGCCCAGCCAGACTTCTGGGCTTGTTCTATATGACAATCCTACTTTCTGCAAAGGGAACCTCCAAGAAGAGGCAAGTTTAGGATGTGGGGAGCAGAACCTGGCACTGCACCTCCTGCTGTGGGACCATCAAATCAGCCTGGAGAAGAGAAGGCTTTGGGGTGACCTCACTGTGGCCTTCCAGGACCTGCAAGGAGCCCACAAGAAAGATGGAGAGAGAGAACTGACAAGGGATGGAGTGACAGGACAAGGGGGAATGGCTTCCCACTGCCAGATAATAGGTTTGGGTTGGATATTAGGAAAAAATTGTGCCCTGTGAGGGTGGGGAGGCCCTGGCACAGGTTGCCCAGAGAAGCTGTGGCTGCCCCTGGATCCCTGGAAGTGTCCAAGGCCAGGTTGGAGCAACCTGGGCTAGTGGAAGGTGTCCCTGCCCATGACAGGGGGTGGCACTGGATGATCTTTAAGGTCCCTTCCAACCCAAACCATCTGTGATTCAATCTCTGGTCTCACAGACTGTGCCCAGGCAAAGGTTGTGTTGGTTGTGAGTTTAACTCTGCTGGGAGGGATTGTTACCCCAAAGGGAAGCTGCTGGTTCACACCCAGCTCAGAGCCCTTCCACAAAAAGAGTGGGAAAGACACTGGTTTGGTACAAAGAGCATGGCTGCTGTTCCTCAAACCCAAATAAACTGCAGGAGCAGCTTTGGCACGGGAAGAGTCGAGCAAGGAACAGGACAGAGCAGTGCAAAAAGGATATTCAGAGGAATTAGGCCCCAGCCCCCAAAATGCACACACAAATAGCTGCTTTCTAACATACAAAAATTAATTTATGGACAACTGGGACCTTGATTTTAGCTGTAAAGCTGAATCCATTGATCTGAGTGTTTAGGAAGGGAATCAGGGTCCACATTATCATCACTGGAAAATGAACATAACAGGGATTTTCCCTGGAAGCTGTTGAACTCTGGCAAGTGTCAGCCTGTGATGTCACTTTTTGTGGCTTCTGACGAGTCAGAAAGGAGTTTTAAATGCTTGTCAAAACTATTCAAACCCCCAGTTTGCTTCCTTCCACCCTCCCTCACCAACAGAGCCACATCCACAGAGGGAAAAATTGTGTGGCATCACAGCTTTCATGGAGGTATTTTGGGATTTGGTTCAGTGGGCATGGCTGTGTTTCATCCAAAGTTGGACTTGGTGGTCTTAAAGGTCTTTTCCAACCTTGGGGATTCCATGATTTTGGGCCTGCAAAGAGCCAGGATGCAGCTGTACACATCAGTACAGAGTTTTTCCTTGACAGGAATTCCCTTCAAAAAAGGACTATTAAATTGTATCAAACTTGCAGTTTTCCAATGGGTATTTCTGGATTCAAAATCACCAAAGCACAGTGCTGCTCACTGAATACTCTCAGTCAGCTGGCTGGGAACTCCCAGGCTCTGTCTGGAAGATTGAGTTTGTTGTAAGACTGGCAAAATAATCTGGTTTTCCCCTTGCCATCGTGGTTTAATCAGAACCATGAACTGCTCCACCTCCAGGGCACAGCCCTGCACCTGATTCTGGAAAGGTTTTCAGGGGCCATGCTGGGCAAGTTCTTTTGCAGTTTGATACCTATGAGAGGGAATACAGCAAACAGCATGTATTCCTAAAAATAACCATTCTACTACCTGTAAAAAGACCCCATTCTCCAGAAAAAAAAAAAAAAAAAGGCACTGGAGCAGCCCCACGTGCACCCAGGCTGAGGACTGCAGGTTTTAGCAGGGAAAACATTTAACCACAGATTATGGCAATGTCAGACACAGGCAGGAGAAGAAATCACTTAAATAGTTATCAGGAGAGCTCAGTGCACTCCTTATCATCCCTAAATACTCTACAGAAATGCCAGGGCCCCAAATGGATCACACCCAGCATATGCAACACGTGCAGGGGGGAGGCAGCACCATAAATTAAAATATATCTTCCACATCAGCACTAAAGGGTTGTGTTGCCCACTGAATTTTAAACTGCTGGGCAATAATGCCACCTGCAGGCCTGGAATTCAATTTTTTCTCAGCTAAATACGTAGCAGCAGGAAAAAGCAAATATAGAGTGAGTGCTCAGCACAGTGGATGTTAATATGACTTTCATATGCTGGTGGAAAGTTCATTAAAAAGAAACAAATACAAAAGGAAAATACTTGGAACTCCTCTCAATAATAATAATTAAAAAAATAAAACACAATCAAAGACTACAGACCCGAAAACACCAAATCTTTTCTGGGATAACCCAGAGAACATCACTATCATCACAGCACTGTGTTGTGCATCCATATTTTAGGAAGAAACTGTTTTTGCACGTGCTTTGGAGGTCACAAGTGGGTTGCATTTTATCTGCTGCCTGATTTAAGCAAAGCCAATGCCTTGAGGCATTTATTAAAAATCAGAAAAGAGAGAAAATCTCTTACTGGCAACCTCAGGTTGTAACACAGACAGGCTTTCCTAAAGAGGAGCTTTTCAGTCCTACTCGTGGGCCCTACTGGATTGTTTGGAGGTTCATACTCAAAATACACAAACAGTTAATGAAATAATTCTACCTTTATGTTACTTTTATGTAGAGTTTCATCTCACCTCTAGACCTGATGACATTTTAAACCCTCACGTGTCAATGGTCGGGAAGAAGATTGAGAAAAAAGTTGAGTTGTGCCAGAAATCTAAAGTACAGCCAAAGAAAAATATAAATATAGAATAAAATAAATGAAGACACTGATCATGGTAAAAAATTACCAAGTTTCCAAGAGAGATTGCAAATAGAAATCAGCAGTATATTCCTATAAATAACCACTCTGCTACCTGAAAAGATCCCATCCTCCAGAAAAAGGAGGAACAATCCCCCATCCAATAACTCCTGGTGGATCTGGCTGATATTGGCCCACACAGACAGTGTGTCCCAGTCTGGAGTGGATTTTCATTTAATGAAAAGTAAGCAGCTAAAAAACCACTCCTGGAAAACTGGAAGCAATAAATCCATGTGGGGATTACTGTACATGTGTAGTTTCAGCCATCCAGACAAGTGTTAATACCTTCCTTGCTGAGTCTGAATAAGAATAAAACTCCAGCTCCGTTCTCTGACAGAGAATATGGAGATTTATGAGCAGGAAGAGGACATAAGAAATCAGCCACACAGAGAATACTTTGCTAAAACCTCAGTCTTTTTGTTGTCCTGGTTTTTAAGCGTGGAAGGAATTCACATAAACTCAAAGATACATAATTATTAAATTATATTATTATAAAATAAAGCAGAGCATCATTTCTAAAGCCCCAAGTGTCTTCAACTGAATTTACTCACTCAGTTCTTCACTGTTATACATTTGTGTATAACATTCATATACCTGGAATTTCATGCAGTTCATCCTGTAGGAATATATCAATTTAAGGTGCAATTTAATTTAAAATACTGGTTTTCTCCCTTCTTCTTCCTTCTCCTCCTCCCCATCTTCTCTCTTCCCATCTCGAATTGTTCCCACCCAAATAGCTGCAAACCCCAGTTTTCCCCATTTTATTATTCAGTGGGTATGGTTGTCAAACAAATGAATTCCCTTTGATTTGTTTGTTTTGTTTTTTTTTTTTGAGATTGTGTATATATTAATTCTTTGAATTGCAGGCACTGCTGTTTGTTTAATTCTGTAAATAGTGTTGTGTGATTACTCAGCGTTGTCACCTCACAAATAAAACCCAACTGCAAATTTGCTACTGGAGAACAATTTACATACTTTTTCCCCCATGGGAACAGGGCTTAAAGATGGCAGAAATATTTTATTACAGCAGAAAAATCTCTCAATTAATGTTACATATACCGTGTTTTCTGTCAAATGTGGCATGAAAACGTGTGTCTCACCCACAAAGTGGCCCATCCTTGATTCAACTAAGCTGAGAATAATATCAGCTAAAAGATGCTTCTTTTTCTGGTTACCCTGGAAAATTTGTCTTCTGGATGAATGTTTAGCACCCACAATTTGGCTGGTTTGTCCTCTCACATCTTGACTGCAATGTCTGTGAGGTGGCTCGTGAGAACATCCAGCCAAGGACAAAAAGAGATTCCAGATTTGGAGCAACCCAAACCCAGCTGGCAGCAAAAAGAAACTTGGTCAATTTGAATCATAAACTTTGGGAAAACAAGGACTGAAAACATCTCATTATCTAAAAAGAAGTTGGATCCTTGTCCTAAGACCTGTTGATGTACAATCCTCAGATTCTGCCACCAGTAGAATTAAAAGAGGACTTTTTGAGATGATTGTTAAGACTTTGTCTGAACCCCTGTAATCCTTCCTTCCCCCATGTAATCCTGCTTGAAGAAAAAAATTAACTATTTGGAAACTGCAGTAAAAACTTCTGTAATTCCCTAACTGTCAGTATTGTCAGTTTGGGGGCTTCTACTACCACAAACATCTCAAGTGAAGAGAAAACCAGATATAAGGTAAGTACAGGAGCAGCAAACTCCCTGCAGCCCTAACAGATATCTCTTAATAGGCCTGTGATAATTAAGAGCTGATGTGATCCCTTTGCTCCTCAAACATTTCCAGCCATCCTGGTCTAATCATCAGTCCAAACTCTCTCACCCATAACCCTGAAGGCTCCATTCCAGCAGAAGTGCCCAAGCATTCCCTATTTTACAGGCTTCCCAGTGCTCCCTAAGGGTAACTGAATAATTTGTTTGAAATAATCTCCAGGAATAAATTTACCATCTTTAAATGTATAATTAAGCAAGGAATCATTCCTTCCTCTTCTAAACTTATTCTACTGACAAGTGACAAGTTTGTGGGGTTTTTTTCTGGGTGGTAAACACAAGTTCTGACAGTTGCCAGCACATTCCTGCTTAAAAAGTTAATCCATTCCTCTTTGAAGGTTAAGGAAATGCAAAGGAAAACAAGATATGAGGGCTTAGGTAAAGTGGGAGGTTCCAAATCACTGGAGCTCTGCTTAGTAGAGAGCTCAGCTGCTCCTGCAGCAGCAAAGCACTCACAACTCACATGAATTGACCTCAGAGAGACCATCCTGACCTTCATCCACCTCCTGCCCTGACCTCCATCCACCTCCTGTCCTGGTGAGGGTTCTGTGCTGCTCTGTCCCATTAATTCTTTGTGGAAGCTGTTTTTCCATCTCCTGTCACAATAAAGTCTTGGCCCAGCACTGGGACACGGTGGAGAGGACCTTGGGGTGAGGGAGGGCAGGGAACCCAGCTGGGTAAAGAATCACAGAACCCTTGAGGTTGGAAAAGCCCTCCCAGCCCCTGTGCCAGATGCCCACCTTGTCCCCCAGCCCAGAGCACTGAGTGCCATGTCCACCTCTTCCTTGGGCATCTCCAGGGGTGGGGACTCCAAACCTCCCTAGGCAGCTCCTTCCAGTGTCTGACCACCCTTTCCAGGGAGAAATTCCTCCTCATGGCCAACCTGACCCTCCCCTGGCACAGCTGGAGGCCGTTCCCTCTCCTCCTGTCCCTTGTTCCCTGGGAGCAGAGCCCGACCTCCCCCCCGGCTCCCCCCTCCTGTCAGGGGGTTGCAGAGCCAGAAGGTCCCCCCTGAGCCTCCTTTGCTCCAGGCTGAGCCCCCCCAGCTCCCTCAGCTGCTCCTGCTGCTCCAGCCCCTTCCCCAGCTCAGTTCCCTTCCCTGGACACGCTCCAGCCCCTCAATTACAAAGATCTCTTTGCAGAGATGAACACCCTAATTATTAATACAGCACAAAGAGAAGATCTAGGAGTGTTGGATCCATGATTTACAGCCCTCATCCTACATTTATCCACTCCTCCAAGGAGCTCTTGACCCTTTTGCTCCCTGGCACAGGCATGTGCTCTCTGGGCACCTCTCGCTGCACAAAAAAAAAGAATTGCTTCATCCTGGGGAGCAAAACCCTGCAACTCATTCACCAGAAAAATGCCCCAAACAATATTCAGCTTAAAAATTGATTTTCCAGCCTTTCTCCCTGCATGTGTTTACACAGGGAATATCAGAGGCTATGTAATGCTTGGAGCTGTGAACTCTTTCTGTGTACAAGACATAAAAGGACTAAACACATGTATGGAATTATATATTCTGTCTTTCAAAGGCTGAACGAAAAGATAATCGATTATAAACCCATTTACTCCTGCTCAGCAAAGAAATATCATTAGATCTGAGGACAAGCCCACCTTTGGGTCCCGTGTTTAGAACAGACAGAAACAGCAGTAAAGTCCCTTTCAGGTGTGGGTTTGAACCTCCCAGGAGGGTGGAGACAGATGCAAATCTCCAAGGGATGAACCAACTCAATGTTCCTGCAACTTAAAATTGGAAGGGACTGTCGGAACTGTGTTAATTGTGGCTCTTCTCCCTCTTAATTGTCATCCTTGAGATTTAGGGAGGCCTGCCCTCACCTGCTCTTCAGACTTGCTGTGCAAAACTTCCCTGAGTTATTTATTCTGAGCTATCCCGGAAAGCCACGAGGAGGAACAGTCCTATTATTTATTTTTATACTTTTCTTTCATGTTATATTTGATTTCTCAGCATCCATCAGTCAAAATAGTAAAAAATGTTGCTTGTTGCTTTTCATGTTACCCAAACATACTGAAATGATGGGAACTAATAATAATTATTTTATTTCCAGAGGACTAGAATTAGACATGTCTGAGAATAAAGAGCCACATTCCAGTTCCTTCATAGCCAACCAGAGCAGGGGAACTGAGTCCCCAAGTTAATAACCCCCAGGACTTGGCAGAGATGAATTATCTTTCCTCCTCCAGCTGAGATGCTCAGATCTGCCCAAGTGTTCCCTGTGCCCAGATCCCATTCATTTCAGCACACAGTGACTTCCAAATCTTAGTTTGAACTGTAAAGCAGCTCTGAAAAATCTCTTAAATTAGATTTGAAGAGCCATTTCTTCTGTTCCTGAGGAAAACATGGGAGGCAAGGACAGAAATCCATCTGGCCAAAGCCTGGTGCTGGGAGGGGGATCTTCCCTGATACCCAAAACATTTTTTTCTCAACACTATTTTTTCCTGGAGAAAAGGAGCCTTCATCCCCAGTAATTCCAGAGGTAACAGCTCATATATAAACTGTAAAACGGCAGGAGAACTTCCATGACCAATATAATGATTAAGGAAAAGCTCTGTCTCTAAAATACAGCAAACAAGGAAGAGATACAGAATCACAGGATCAATTTGGGTGGAAAAGACCTCTGAGATCATGGAGTTCAACCTGTGACTAACATATAACACAACCAACCTCATTCCAAATGTCCTCTCAAAAGCCTGGCCATGGGAAAGGTCCCATTTTAACTCCCTCCAGAATCCATGCCCTGCCCTCCAGCTCTGGATTTGGATTACTTTGATAATTGTGGATGGGATTAGAGCAAAAAGTGGATGGAGATGGATAAAACCTCTCACCTACCCCCAGCCTTCACCCACCTGCTCGTTTGGAAGTGCTCTTGTATCAAATTAATTGACATAACAATTAACCAGACCCCAGAGTGCTTGTTCTTGCAGAGGGGATGTATATTTAGGCTCAGCTATTAATGAGCTCTTGGAAAATTTCCCATAAGATTTCTTTGGGCAGGGATACAAGATCTGTTCCCTCCATAAAGCACAAAGCCTGCAGCTGTGTTAACATGCTCACAAGCACATTAATGACACTCTGTTATTAAGCAAGTGCAAAGAAAGAGCAAACCCTTCCAAAACCCGCTCCAGATCCACTTGGATTTCAGCCTCCCTGCAGAATCCCAGCTCTCTGCTGGCTGATGGGCCTCTCTGAACCTCCCTGCCCTTTCCCAAGCCTTCACAAAGCAGCCTGATTTCCCTCAGAAGCTCTTTTTTTTTTTATTTTATTTTGAGGTAGCCCATGGTGACAGTCCCACCATCACTCCAATGTCACAGCTAAATCCCAAAACATCTCAAATCCTCCTCAGTGGACAGTCCATGCTCTGCAGCACCAGCCTTAAAATAGTCATGGAAGGTGATGAAGGTGCTGGACAAAAGGCAGCAGAGAGGCCCCCAGTGGGAATGCCATGAGCTGGACAGAGGAGTTTGGGGATTTTATTGTCTACAGGGAAGTGGATGAGATGCAAACAGTGGGATAACGAGCTCAGATATCACTGAGGAGCACCCACCATATTCCAAGTGCTTTTGGAGACTGGCCCTGGGAAAGCACAGACAGCAGCAGGACCAGAAGCCCTTCCAAGATCCCACATTTTCCAACTGAGGTTGGAAAAGCCCTCTAAGTTCAAGTCCAACCATTAACCCAGCACTGCCAAACCTGCCACTAAAATATGTCCCCAAATCGACACATTTTTTGAACACTTCCAGGGAGAGATTCCACCCCTTTCCCTGTTCCAGGGTTTTGTTATTATTTATTTACAGTCAGCAGAAATTCTGGGGCTCATCCCACAGCAGTGATCCTGTATCACAGGAGGGTGGCATCAGATCTAAACAGGGACATTAAACACCAAGAATTTTTGACTTGACAAGTTTTTACCAGAATTATCCACAAGAAAGTCACATCAAACAGGTTGGTAATGACCAACCATAAAAATCCATGTGGGAAGTGGGACAGCCCACCAGCTTTACCAGTGCTCACAATAAAATACATTTTAAAAAAAAATCCATTTTGTTATAATCAAAGAGAAGAAATTCGCTGACAGCTGGTCATCCCAAGCACTGTGGTTTGTCTCCATAGATCATGAAAAATATATAAACCTTCTGCTGCACAGCAGAGGAGAACACCTGCTTCAAATTACTGGGACACTGTAAACATTCCTGGAAATTGGAGAGGGCTGTGTTTTAAGGAAGGGAGAGGTACCAGTGCCAGCTGAACTGAACTGAGCAGGCTTGGGTCCAGTAAAGAGAATTATGTGCCTGGCCCCTGGCATAGAACTGATAAGAAACCTGAGTGGGCACAAAATTGAAGCCTAACACTGCAGAAATCCTGGCAGGTTGTGATTTATATGCATAAATTAGCTGAGCAAATTGTATTTCTTAATGGACTTCTAGTATTTTCCATTCGGGGTTGTCGCCTCTGGAATCCCTTCACAGCAAAATGGATCATTGGAGGTGTCTAAATTAAGAGAAATATTGGGTAGATTTGGCTAAAAACGTTCATCCGAGATCTAGCAAAGACTCCTGGAATTTTATTTTGACCTGAGGGATGTGGGTTGGTGCAGTTTCATCACTTCTTCCAAACCCATCCCAAGGCTGAATCCAAGCTCACATCAGCATCCAATAAAGTTGTCGGTGCATTTTGCTGATTCCTTCCAGGAAACATCTGCCTCCTCCAAGGGAAATGCTGACAAATGCTGAGGGGTTGCATTTCCAATGCTTATCCAAGAAAGATTTGTGCCAATGGCAAGCAGATGTTGTCCCAGTGTCCCTGCACTCAGCAGGTCAGATTTGGGAAATGCACTTTTCTGCCTCGTTCCATGGGTACATCAGTCATTCAACAAGACTTTCCATTTCTGTTCCATGAAATAGGAACACTGGCCCACTTCTTGAGCACATTAAAAAGCAGAATATCTCTTCATTGAGGCAGTAATTTTATAAATTGGATTCTGGAGCATCATTCCCTTAATGCCTCTTGTGTTCACAACACACACAATTAAAGGTGAAATACAAGAGAAATAAGGAACATTTTAATAAGCAAATAAATTTATAATTTCTATTCCTGGATACTTCAATTTTTCAGGCAGGTATAACTAAACCACCTTTCAACACAAGGAATGAATTACACAACATATATCCTGCTATAACTGGGTGTCCCTTATATTGTCATTGCTAATTTTGTGTAATAAAAGCTATTAAATCCATGCCACAGCAAATTAGAATGGGGAAACCAAGGGAATTTTAATTTTTTGTGTATTTTTCTTATCACTTAAAGGGGAAAACCAAAAAAATTTTGAAGTAGAGCTCTGACTAAAATCCCAATTCAAACACTCAGCCATGGAAACTCCAACACAAAGGGGTGGAAGCAGCACAGTGGGAGCTAAAAGAAGGATAGGGAGAGTTGAGCATTCCCTGGACAAAGCATGGATCATGTACAGAGGGGGATAATCAGGAATAATCTCCCAGAAAAGGCTGGTTCATCCATCACTCCCTTGGCAGATCTCCCACACCCAGTTCCTGAGCTTCTGAAATGAGTTTTTTGGTAACCACCACTCCCAGACTCACAATATATGAGGATGAAACCTTTAAAACTTCAGTTGTTTTTGTCCAAATTAACCCTAATTTTCATCCTCAGGAGCTATTTTGCATTACATGTATGTTGTATGTGTTGGTTTAATATTTCTATTACTATTTCATTATTTCTATTCTATTTTATTCTACGACCCCAGCTGTGCTCACACAGCTCTAAGAGCAGCAACTCAATTAACTTTTTTTTTTTTGTTTGTTATAATTTAACCCAGGAATGGATTCAGGAAAGTGAAAACAAAAAGCAGAAAAGTTTGGACTTTTTTCCTCCCAGCCATATTACAAAAGGATTTGGGAACAGCTCTCAAAATTCCCTGGAGATGAGTTCCTTGAGCACCTACACTGATGCAGCTCCAACTTTGTTAAGCTTTAACTTGAGCTGAGATAAACACAAGTCACTCATTCACAAATTCCTCACAGCATTTGCTTGAATAGAAAAAAAAAAATCCACATTATTTGCAGCCACCCAAATGCTGCACTGGGAGGTGCATCTTATTATTCCACTCCAACTAAAAATAAAGGAGTTATTTATAATTGGCTTGGTTTCCTCTAACTGAGCAAAATTCAGTGAGTTTCATTCTAAATCCAAGCAGAAGTGCTGCCTGATTTCAGAGCCCTTTTTCCAAGCCCAACACTGGGATTACAAGGCTGGCACCCACCTTTTTCCTGCTTAAGATTAAATGCAGGCTCCAATTTTTTTATATTTTTTATTATTTTTATATTTTTATATATTTTATATATAAAAAATATATTTTTTTTTTTTTTTAATTTGAGTACAATGTAAGCTATATGAGCACACCTTTCAGCTCTACTGAATCTGTAATCAGAGTTTTTAGTCAGTTTAAAGATTCTGGGACTACAAGGCTGGAACCCACCGTTTTCCTAAAGTCTATGCAGGCTCCAATTTTTTTATATTTTTTTATATTGTTATATGTTTTATATATAAAAGATACATATCAATTTTTTTTTTTAATCTGAGTACAATGTAAGTTATATGAGCACACCTTTCAGCTCTACTGAATCTATAATCAGAGTTTTTAGTCAGTTTAAAGACTGAGATTACAAGGTTGGCACCCACCTTTTTCCTGGAGCCTGTGCAGGCTCCAATTTTTTTATTTTTTTTATTATTTTTATATATTTTATATATAAAATATATATATTATTTTTATTTTTTTTATTTGAGTACCATGTAAGTTATATGAGCACACCTTTCAGCTCTACTGAATCTTTAATCAGAATTTTTAGTCAGTTTAAAGACCCTGGGATTACAAGGCTGGCACCCACCTTTTTCCTGGAGCCTGTGCAAACTCCAAAATTTTTTTATGTATTTTTTTATATTTTTATATATTTTATATATAAAATATATTATATATTTTTTGATTTTTTTACATATTTTTATATTTTTGTTTTAATTTGAGTACAATGTAAGTTATATAAACACACCTTTCAGCTGTACTGAATCTTTAATCAGAGTTTTTCATCATTTTAAAGGCTCTTTAAACAAAATTTCAGCACCCAGAACAGATAAAATCATCTCGGAATCCTGTTTATAATTTTCATTAACGTTCTGGGAAGAAAAATTTTATAGCAATTAAATTCACTTTATACCTTTTTGCTTTAAATGTGGGGACAACTGACCAAGTTTTGAGCTCACCATGCTCCTGGACAACCTCACATAAATGCATTTCTCAGGGGGTGGGAAACTGGATAACCTTTAAATTCCCTTCCAACCCAAACCATTCCATGATTCCATGAAAAGTTTGGATATTACCTTCCAGTTTTTCCACATGTGAACAAAAAACCACCTCCCACAACCCAAAACTGCACCTGCTTGGCTCAGGTCACCAACCTGTTCTTCCAGTCATTTAAAAATCCCTGGCTTTGGACTTTATTAACAAAAAAATTAATCTGAAAGACCTACTTTTCCAGCAGGAACGTCAATATTTTATGGTTGCTGTAAGGATTCCAGCCTGATTTATATGTTGTTTAAAACAAGCACCAAACCCATCATATTATGTAATATAAAATACCACCTTTGCCTCCAAGGAAACATCACATTTTAATCCAAAGCTACAAGAATAGTCCAAAAATTCAAGCTCCCACAAAACCCAAAACCAAAAAAAAAGTGGAGAAGGCATTAAATATAAAGGAATATAAAGAAAGCTCTCCCAATTCCTTAAAAATGAGCCTGTTTTCCCACAGAGCATTCCCAGAAGGAATGGGGGGAAATTATTATCTCTGCCAGCAGCACTTTTTATTCCACCTTCTTTTCAGTCCTTTCTTATCCATTTGCAGACTGACCCACTTATTGGTAATAAGGCCAAGTTCTTAATTTTTCTTTTTTCTTTTTTTTTTTTTAGGAAGCAAAAGCCCAGTAACCTCCTGAAAGCTGGTGAGCACCTGAAATGTTTCTTCCAACTCTGCATTTTCATGATTTCATGGGCAATTTAAGCAGAGCACACACACAAGTTGGACAAAAGCCAGTCACATTCACCTGTTGTCATGTATCCCAGATTCCCTGCCCTTTTAATGGAGTTGTGAGTACTGAGAGGTGATGCTTTCCATGGGTTTTTCCTGAGGAATCCTCTGCTAAAATCACTGGGAAGTTCTGAGCACAGAGCTCTTTGCTCTGAGGTGATGCACAACCTAATTTAAGTATTTTATCTATTCATACTAACACAAAATGTAGGAATATAAAACACAGAAATATCCAAAAAATACAGACTGAATCCCCCTTGAAACAGCCTGAGATGTTGCACAGTAACACTGACCAGCAGGTTTGGAGGGCTTGCTTTTTCATTTTTAAATCTTCCTGCCTTTTTTTTATTTTAAGCCAGTGGTCTGAACTAAATCATCCAACAAAATAAATTCCCTTGCCTCCATTTTATCTAATCCACACAACACAAAATCAGAGCAGTGACACATTAGAATATGTGTTTGGGCTCGAGAAGGCATTTGAGTCTCTCCAAGGTCAAACATAAATTTAAGTTCTTTCTGAAACAGGGCCGATTTTCCTGACTTTAAGGGGGAAAGAGTGATGAGGAAAGTGCTGGGGGGAGGTGAATCAAAGCTTCCTAAACCACATCCCATGGAATAAACCCCTCAGATGATGCAGGTAATGCAGGTGTCCCTCCCATTTTGGGGTGAGAACAGAATTAAATGCATTAATACCCATAATTTCCATCAGCAAAATAAGTGATCCCCCTTCCCACAGATTTCCTCCCATCCAGCTGCACCTCACACCCTGGATATCACCCATGGCCTCAGCTGAACTCGGGATTAGGAGTGGTTTGGATATCTGGCTGCTGCTCCTGGCAAAGAATTCCCTCTGTTTTCCATATAATCCCTAATTTTGGTGTTTCCTTCACCCCACACGTGCTCAAGGAGAGGCCTGGGAGCAGCTTTTAAACACGAGAAAAGTTCCTGCAGTGAAGGAGAAAGGATGTTCTGCCTGAACCCACTGGGAACAATCCAAGAGAAATGGGTTTAACCAGGAGCAGGGAAGACTTCGCTGGGATATTGGGATGTTTTTCCTCTAGCTGAGGAGAGCTAATTAGAGGAACAGATTCTTTAGGGATCTCCAGCAGGAGAGCTTTAAAGAACAGGTTGGACAAACACCTGCCAGGCAGGCAAACAACAGGAAATCTCAGGAAAATGAACAAAAACTCGCTTCTGGATTCAGCAACTTCCTTAATTCAGTGACTTGCACATTGTCACTATTGTGGCCAAAAATTAAAGAGGCCAAGTGACCTTCCCTGTGGCAAATTTGGGATTATAAACTCAGGAATTTGGGAGTCCAGTCCTCCCAGTTCTTTGCAGAAGATCCATTGGATTTGTTACTACAGACACACACATTGATATATTTATATATTTTATATATATAAAGCACATACATTTTATATATATATAAAATATATATAAGGCTTCCACTTAATTCCTAAGGAACAGAGGAATTTCCCTCCTGGCCTTGTCATTGGTTTCCCCTTCATCTCCAAGTGAATGCTACATGATATTTTAAACACTGTATTTTTATGCATGTTTTATCTCTCCTTCTTTTTAAGTTTTATTTAATAGCAAACAGCTTGTCTCCTTAACTGTAAAGAGCAAAGTGACAGAAAACAAATTAGTTTCTAAATTTGAAACTGTGTTAACGTTGCCAGGGCAACTGAAGCTCCACAATCACATAAAGCAAATAATACCTACTTGTAAGAACAGCACTCGAGCTCGTTCTGCAAAGAGCTGCTCTTGGAACACAATCACACTCAAATAATAAAGTAATAATTGTAAAGCACTTGAGCAAAACAGGGTTATAACCGGTTATATTTGGGAAAAGCAGAGACTGAGAGGTTTTCCTCAGGAAATGGCTTCCTGAGACACGCAGGGAAATGTGTGTTTGCCTCATCACAGGAGGTTTCTACTCGTTCCTGACAAGGACACAGGAGTCCAAAAACCTTTTTCTGAGGCAAACAAACAATGCTACGAGTGGCTCGTTCGACACCCAGGGCTGGGGAGGAACACTGGGCACGTGGAGAGAACCCTGCTGCCTGTCCCTGTCCTTATATGGGGTCCCAAAGGACAAGCTAAAGGCCAAAAAATCTCTGAAAGTTTTCAAGACAAGCTGCCCAGGGAGGTCGTGGAGCCCTCCCACTCTGGAGACATCCCAAACCCACCTGGATGTGCTCCAGTGTCACCTGGATGTGTTCCTGAGTCACCTGCTCCAGGCAAATCGGAGTAGACGATCTCCAGAGCTCCCACAAACCTGAATATTCCGTGATTCTCTGCTCCTGCTGTCACTGAGACAGAGGAGACAGACAACACGCAGAAAAATGCAGTTTTCAGCTGCACATTGGATAGGTCTGTCGAGCCAGCAACAGGTTTCTAATTGGATTTCTCTCTTGTTCTTTTAATTTGGGATGTTTGGCTGTCCAAGCATGCCAGAGAGCCCCAGAGTTCCAGGATTCCAGGCACTAAAACACGCACAGACACAGCAAGTTGTCTTTCCTGCTCCCTCAGTTGAACAGCTGCACTTGTCAAGTGCAGACAGGGATGAATTTCTCTCCAGATGTGTCCAAAAATATTTGGTTTTTCTTTGTAATGTGTCATAAGCCCACAGTGTGACTGACCAGAAAGATGGTGTTTCAGAAAATTATCTGCTGGTTGCCTGGTTTTTGTTTCTGTTTTTGTTCTGGTTTTTTGAGGTATAGCCACGAAATATTCAGTCTTTCTCACTAAAAAAAAAAAAAGCTCAAGATGAACCTTCCTTTTCTCCCTCCCTTCTCTGTGCCCCATAAAATGAACAATTTACAGCAAATCATTTTCTGAAAAATATGAAAAATACATCTGCACCAGAGGTGAATTCAAAATCCATTCAAAATTCAGCCCCTCCAAAGGTTATTCCACGTGAACTTTGTCTCTGCAAGAGGCAGACAAGGCTCTGAATCCACAAGTGACAGGCTTAAAAATGGAGTTGTGGTCCCTCTGCACTCTGCTGTTGGAGCTCTGTGGAAACCAGCAGCTCCTCCAACTGGTTGTCTGGACTTGTCTGTAAATTGTCTTGGAGGAGCACATGGAGCAGCACAGCTGGGTCCCAGGGAGCTCTGAGCTCCACACCATTAGGAAGAGCCTGGAAGGGCTCCTGGGCATCACCACCAGCCCTCCCTCTCCTGACAGTCATAACCTTTATCATTTAGCAGCCCTGTCCCTCATAAAATTATTAAAGGTTCCTTGCCCAGTATTCCCAGTCCTCCTGCAGCTCAAAACCTTCCATTAATTTCCAGCCTGAATTTATTCAACCCCTGTTTATATCCCCTTATCCAGCCAACAAAAACATCACCTTTTCCCCTCCCCTTCTTTTATTTATCCCCCGATGTCCTCACACAGAGCAACCACATCCCCTCCTCTCAGCTCTCATTTTGCTCAGCTTAACAAGCAGCTCCAGGCTCCAGTGGGACCAGCCCTCCTTCCCCCAGCAGCCAGAAGCATTTCCAGACATCTGTTCCAGCCCCAGTTGGGTTTTCCCTGAGCTCAGGTAACCACAACCCCGGACAGATTTTGGCTGGGAACTCGACAGCACCTTTCACAACACTCTGCATCACATTAACAGGTCAAAAGCATCCTGTGATCAACCAGATGCCCCAAAGGTCCCACTCTTCCTGTTGGTGCTGCTGGGATTCATCTCATCAGCCTTCAGGACACGACCCTGAGCTTGCACTACTCAATTTTATCCTAATTCTATTATTCCAGTCCTGGAGGTCACCTAATCCTGCCTAATTAATCCAATCCTGCTCGGTGTTGACACTGTCTCCCTGTTCTATGTCATCAGCAAATTTCATTAGCACATTTTGACTTTTGTGCCAAAGTCATTAATGAAAATATTCAACAATATTGGTCCAAACCCAGTCACTGAGGAGCTGCACTGACAGTTCCCCTCCAGCCCCAGACTTGTTCTCTTTCAACACAACCCACTGTTCTCACATCTTTGGGCTGGTTCTGAGGCCCTTTACAGTTTTCCTATTAAATCCAATTATCCCCCTGTTTAACTAATAATTGGCTTCTTGGAAACCCTGCTCCATGATTTAGTCTTTGGAGAGTGAATTAAATCTGGCTGTTTATGCAGGATCCTCACTGCCCACATCCCTGGGAAATCAT
Source organism: Pseudopipra pipra (assembly GCF_036250125.1). NCBI lineage: Eukaryota > Metazoa > Chordata > Aves > Passeriformes > Pipridae > Pseudopipra > Pseudopipra pipra. The sequence continues at coordinate 2,172,984 of NC_087558.1, read as the reverse complement.
CACTGGGGCATCCACACGGGCACAGGGCAGCAGCCAGAGCTGCCCTGACATCTCTTAGGGGGACAAGGATCATGTTTTGAGGACAGAATCCTGATTTACACCATCCAGAGGGGAAAAACGGGCTGGGGGGTGGGAGGGGTGCACTTACACCTAAATTTCTTGGCTGGTTTAGCACCGAGTGTGGTCTGACATCTCCCTGCTCTTTAATAACACTTCTCAGTTGGTGTCTTTCTTAATCACAGGATGGTTGGGGTTGGAAGGGACCTTAAAAATTATCCCATTCCACCCCCTGCCATGGGCAGGGACACCTTCCACTAGCCCAGGTTGCTCCAACCTGGCCTTGGACACTTCCAGGGATGGGGCAGCCACAGCTTTTCTGGGCAACCTGTGCCAGGGCTTCACCACCCTGCCAGCCAGGAATTCCTTCCCAATACCCCACCTAAATCTACCCTTTCTGCAGCTTAAATCCATTCTATTTAAAGAAATACATTAAAAGCATTTTTAGGAAAAAGAGCAACCAAAATAAACCTCCAACCTTCCCACAGCTCCCAAAGTTTGCACTGCTAAAATATCACCAATATGAGGCATTTTCCAGCAGATTCCCCTGGGAAAAATAGGGTTTTCTATATGGATATTTTCACTGTTCCTCTTTCAGCAGTGGCACTGACTCCAGTGAGGCAACACCAAGGATTAATTTGACCCACTCTCTTTGATACACTCAAAGCAAATCAATCTTTCACGGGTCCCAAGCTGTGAATACCTGCTCAAATAATTAAAACACTCAGCAGGGAACCTATTCAAAAGGTCATCTTTTACCAAAGATTAATTCAATTTTATCTCATGCCCATAAAATTTGAGGCAAAAATAACAGAAAGAAATGCATTACCCAATGCATCTCTCATGTCAGCACTAGAAAATGCTATTTATTTATACAAGGAAATTACACATGTACCTTAAACTAATGCAAGATATCGCCTTGCAAAGGGTAAATAAAAGTATTTTGCTTATTTATTTGTCATCAAATCTCTATGAATGAAACTGGGCTTATGCTGTTGAAACTCTGCATATCCCTGGGTGCAGGGAGAGGATTATGTGGCCTTTCTTTTGCAGGGCTTTTGTGGAGCCATCCAGCCTTTCCAGCCAAGGGAAATCCTGTTTCACACAGCACACGTTGCACTGAGCAGCATGGAAAATATCCTTCTTTATTCCTCTTTCCCTGAGAATTTTCTAGGCAAGCAGAGAGTAGATAGTACCTAAAAACTGCTTCAGGGAGGGGCAAAGTTGTCACTGAATTCAGTTGGAATGAGAGCCCAAACTTCCTAGTTTTAGTAGGAATGTTCTTTCCCGTAGGAACTTTTCATGTTGTGTGTCTAAAACTAAAACAGTGAGAACAGAACTTCAGACTTGATCAAAACTGAACTCCCACCAGGAAAAATATATATATATATATATATATATATAAGTGCTCATCCTGTTTACATTCACCTGACATTTTATATTACAGCTTTAAGATGAAAAGAAAATCTTTTCTTTGAAGTAGGGGAGGTGAAGGTTAAAGATGAGGTGGAATAACTGCATTTATTCTACATAATAAATGGAAAATGTGTTAATCTATGATTAACCTTTAGGTGCCAACCATACTTGACCTCTTTCCTTGTAATATTCTTGCTATTTGGGATCACACTGAACACCTTACTGCCTCAAAAGAATCTTGAAATTCAGAACAACTCTGCTGCTGCCCCACTAGAATTTCAAACCTCTCAGGACTGTGACCTCCCCAGAGCAGCCAAGTCCTGCGCTGCCCACTTGAAAATTAAACAATTTAGGAGTTAATCATGATATTTGTTGATTAAAGTCAGAATCAAGGTCAGATTTGGTCTCTGAGCAACCTGATCCTGCCCTTTATCCCTTTTCTTTGTAGGAGGGTTGGACAAAAAGACCTTTAAGGTTCCCCTCCAAACCGTTGGATGATTAATAAAGAATTTATTTCATTCCTGCTCCTCCCAAGCTTCAATACATCCAGAAACAAATCAATAAATATCCCAGCATCTGAGAGCTGAAACTATCAGGATCATATTTTCACTGGATGCCATATTTATTCACACACTTCAAGCCTGACATGCAGAATTATGGGGCTGCTTTATTGTCTCATGAAAAATGTATTTCAATAATATATCTTGACTACAACTTGCCCTGACACCGAGTGGAAAGCTCCAACATACTTTAAATAATTTAAAGCCCAGGTCTCAGGGAGCATTAGTTTGTGTCAGGAGGCACAGACACAAATAAAAGTAAGATATCTGTGGGGGGTGTTAACCAGCTCCAGGGAGGTGTGAACTGAAGATTTAACATAATTAACCCAGAGGAATAAAGGAAGGAGAGACAAACAACCCATTAGACTCACAAAAAATGGAGAAATGCAACAAGATATTTTGAGTGAATTAATCCACAGCGATCAAGAAAGAACAAAAGGACTTCGAGGAGGTGTCAACTCACACCAGAGGGTCGTTAAATGTCTTTTTTAAAAGCGTTTTCAGATCTTTTAGAAGCCAATACTCACTTTACAAAAATAAATAAATAGCATACAGTTCACAAAAAAATTAACTGACCTGGATACAGAGCACATAATTCCTACTGAGTTTAAATAAAAGTTGACTGTGTGAATTTATTCTTTGCCACGCCAAGATTTGTCTGCGAGAGAAAACACAGATGTGAGTGTTCCCCACAGCATCTGGTGGGAAGGGGACCGAGGAATCGAGGAATTCCTTGCTCTGCCCTAGAGCTGACAGGATACTGGTCCAACTTTTAGAGGAATTGGATCAACTGGTCCAATTTTTAGGGGAAAAAAGCCCTGCAAAGATCAGTAACCTCTTCAGACACTCAGCTGAAATTGCAGACTCACCAAGAAGGCACCTCAAGTCTTTGTTGAGTCCCTGTTTTTAATGCCTTTTTTTTTCTAAATATTAATTTTCAGGCTGGCTGACACGTTGCTGATGGACTGACCTTTGAACTGAAGTATCTCAGGTACCTGTGGACATCTGAAAAGACTCAGGACAGTGTCAAACCCAGAATTAGGAGTCATTCGTGGATACACATTATAAAATGCCTTGATAAACCCCAAACCAGCTCCCAGCACAGCTGGTGTTCCCCTGTTTGCTTTGAGGACCAACAGCCCACCAGGACTGGCCTTGAATTTTTTCTCAGAGCTTCCAGGAATTGTCCTATTTCCCCTGGAAAACATGAGGTTTGATATTTGGCTTTGCTGCAGAGCTGCAGTCCCACCACCAGGAAGCTTTAACTGTGGTGTGACATCCCAATTCTCAGAGGTGCCATTTCCTGAATCACTGGGTCACCACTTAAACCTGTATTTTGCTGCTGCACAGCTTCACTTGCACCACAATTGTCACTCTCAAGGAGCTGCTTTCAAACCCCCCACCACACCTTAATTCTGAAAGTTTTCTATTCAGAGCTTCAGTGCAGAAGCCACTCGTGTTCCTCACCCCAGTGGTCCCAAAGGGCTCCTGGCACAAGTCAAGTGAGGGGGGGAGAAAGTGCCTGGCATTTTTTTTCCTTTAAAGACACAAAATTCAGGCTGATTTGGCAGGTTTGAACTAATCCAAATTGGAAGGTCAGGGTCTGAGTCTTGCTTATTTTCTGCTCCAAAGCTTTCCTCAGCTGAGCAGGCACTGTTTGAGAATGCAGACACTCTGATTTGGAATTCAAGAGAACTTAATTCCAGGAAAAAAAGACCATTTTTGGAGGCCAATGCAAATATCCTAAATGTGGGTTCATGTATCTGTCCTACTTCTGCAACCTATTTAAAGCATTAAACAATTCTGAACAGTCTGATTCACCTCAGGTTATTAAGGAGAGTGAGCTGGAAATGAGAAGAATGGTCTCTAACATCTGATTTCCTTTTGATAACTAATTCTTTTATATATGTAATAACAAGTAGTTGCTATGACTGTGACAATTCTGAGAAGAATCAGGTTTCAGTGTTCCTTAGGATCTATGAAAATGCTCCTAATTAAATGCAGTGTGATGATGATGATGGGATTTTTGATTTATTTCCCCAAGTCTGAGTGTCCTTTCTTTTTATGCAAAGTATCAGGACTAGTCAGAGCTGCTCTTTTTTAGGTCACTTTGCCCAAAATAAAACACTTCAAGTACCCACATTGCATTCAAGTCTCACCTGTACTTTTGCAGCAGCCTAAAATTGGCTTTAGCTTTAGCTTTTTTTTTTCCCCCAATATATTATTCTTAATATTCTGTTTAATATCTTTATCCATGATCTGGACAAGGGGATTAAGTGTGTCCTCAGTAAGTTTGTGCTTGGGGACATGGTTTAGTCCAGGACTTGGCAGTGCTGGCTTAAGGTTGGATTCAATCTTGGAGGCTTTTTCCAACCTGAAAAATTCTGATTTTAACTAAATGAAGAGGGGAACAAAATAGACCTGGGAATATCCCTGGAACCACAGTGGGCAATTTGTCAATTTGATAAATGCAGTGCCTGCACCTAAAACCACCCTCACTGCTTTGTGCCCTCACATCAATTAACATTCCATTGGACTTTTTACAACCTCACTTCTCACCAGTTTTCACTCTTTAAAGGCAAAAAACATTGTTTTTGTGACTCTGACAGTTTGTGGTTCCTTTGAACCAACACAACTGCAGGTGAAGGCAAGAAGAGATGAACAGAAGACAAGTGCAAGGAAAATTAACAGAAATTCAAAGTAAAATGAAGACTATATGATCCTACTGCCAACCTTCTACTAAATAAATACATTTGATGACAAACTAAACCAGAAGTGTATTGTGGTTTTTAATCAGTTTAAACATCATCTGTCCTTTTGGGCAATAATTTTCCTGTTTACACCACACAAGTCAAAGCAGCAGTTAATTAAATGGAAGAAGAATTTGAAAGAATTGCAGTACACTTTAGACTGTCCACCAGCTCATTTTGACACCTCAAAATTAAACTAAGGACACCATCCTGGTTGTGTCAGAAGAGGAGAATGGATGAAGACTAAAGTGAGGAGGGATAATCCTTTCTCATGTGAGGGTACAACTAAACCCTGACTATTCCCAACAAGAACTGTGAACAAAGATAAATTTTGGAGTTTTCCACCTTGGCATTTCCTCTCTTCAGGTTTCTTGAAGTGCTTCTCCCAGTAGATTCAGACCTACCTACAAAGAGACACCTAGAGAGGGAGATCCACCAGCACAGCCCAGGGCCAGCAGCACCTCAGGACTTCCCAATTGCTTAATTCCAACTGGGGGGTTAAACAACCTCCCAAAATCCCCTATTCCTGCTACTTTAAACAAGATTTTTTGGATGAGGAGCACGAACAGGTCACACCTGGACATCTCCCACCTACTCACAAAAGCTCCAGCAGGTCTGGCTGGGAGCAGAGTGCCTGTTTGCTCAGATCAGGACCTTGAAGTCCCTCTACTCTCAGCTCTTTACCTTAAAGTCCCCATTCCTGCAACAAATTTAGATTCTCCCCAAGGGACTGGATGCAAACACACTCTTTTAAATCCATATTTCCAGTCAGAGCAAACCACAGGTGGCCAAAACCAGGCTCATGAGCTGAGTCTGGTTCAGGAAGCTCCAAGCCACTCTAATTCCCTCCTTCCACTTGAACTTGGTGTCCAACAGGACCAGGTGAGTCCCTAAAATGAGGGAAGGGAAACCACACGTGGGAGAGATGTTTTCTGGGCATAAACACCCAAAATGTGCTCTGACCTCCTGCCCAGTCAGGACACAGGGACAGGCCAGCCCAGAGCTGAGCAAGGGCAGAGCATGGCAGGGAAAAAAAAAAACATTTATTCCCAAGAATTTCAGCTGCTAAGTCTTTTCTTCAGACAGTAAAAAAGTGCTGCTGGAGCAGAACTGATGCTTCCACAGCATCAAAGGAATCAGGGAATTCTAAAGATGCTCATCCCTTTAGAAAGTTGCTGTTTATGAGGAAATAAAAATACCTGTGGAAAATTGATACTTCCTCATGGACAGGGGGTTTCTAAAGGAATGAGCATCCTTGGAATCCTTGGATTCCTTTGCTGTTATGGAAAGATCACCCACATCCATCTCTATTTTGCCTTCTGGTGTCTCAGCAGCCTCTCCTGCCAAGTGGAATTGCTCCAGAGAGGACAAAACTGCCAAAGGAGGAGGAAGAGGTTCCACCTCCATCCTCCTCCCAGGGATTGGTTTGATGAGGTTCATCAATTAGGGGGGAGAACATCCCAATCTCTACTCAGCTCTTTTGATGAAGTCAAATGATCTCAGCCAAGCAGCTGGTTCTGAACTATGAGTAATTCCTTGCTCCCCCCCAAACCATCCCCAGGGATACCCTCAACAATGGAACAGCATTCCCAGAGAGCTGGTTACCAATTAAAGATTAAATAAATCTTCAAAAACTACATCCCAATAAACAAAACCTCTCTAACCTTTTTTTCTGGCTTCTTTGGGGCACTTTTCTTTGGCTGTCTGGAGGCATCCCCTAAGAGTTCCACAAAAAGCAAATTTAAGCAAATTTAACTGCAATTTAAGCACAACTAACAACTGGAAATTCAGTGAGAAACCCAGAGATGCCCAAATTAAACCACTGCAGCCCCACAGTGCTCTTGCCTCATCTTTTCTTTCCCATCTCCATTAATTGAAATACCTGTTTTAAAGACAGCAACAGGAAGAAAGGCACAGGAGGGGGCTTTGATCTGTAAAAACATTGAAAGGAACATGTTACAGTGGCAGAAAGAAGAAAGGAAAAGAGGAAGGAGACCTGGGAGAACTAAGGATAAATCAAGCATAACACAGCATTAAAAAAGAATTAAGTGTCAGACAGAGCTGGCGAAGGGAAACCTCCAGAATAACTCTGTGTGGCTCCTTTTCATCTTAGAAAATTTCAACACCTGTGAGGAGAAAAACCTGAAGCATCAAAACAGCCACTGAGATGAAAATAAATAAGATTTTTGATAAAAAAAGTGGCATCTGGCTGTGCCAGGCAGAGTTTACACCCACTGATTATTTTTCCTGGGGAAGATGTGCTTTTTCAGCAATTAAATTATTCTAAACTTGGCCAACCCCAGCCAGATCATTCCATTCTTCCTTTTAATAAAATAAAACTTGTGTTCACTCAGATGCTTTGCAAGTTAAAAACAAATACATAAATAGAAATGTGTACAAGAAATACCTCCAGAAATAGAATTTTCTTCCTGTTAATTATAATTGCTGCTTCTTAATGCAACGGCAGCAGCTCTTATTTACAGCCATGTTTTCACCAGGCAGAATTAGGTTTTATTCATCCCTGAAAACCCAGTGTTTTCCTGAAAACAGAGTCATCTAAGCACACTTTAATATATATCACTTATGAGGCAAAAAAATGGAAAGACAAGAAGCTTTACCACTAATTTAAGCTTGGAGAGCTGGGAAAGTGATATTGCAGCAAAAGTTGTAACATTATGAAGACTAATTTTAGGAAAATAAGGATCCAAGGGATCCCAAAAGGACCATTTTTTAATTTTTCGTGCCAGCCCCAGGTTGTGGGAGATGCCAGGGAAGGAATATTGGCTTAGGTGGGATAAGGGATAGAAAAATGGGACATAAGGCACTGGTTGGGCAACCTGGGAAAGGGCAGGTGAGGAGAGATCAGCCACGAGCAAGATTTTGGAGCAGAAAAATGTCTTTGGTTTGTGATTAAATGCAACAATTTCTGTAAAAGCACCAGTGCAAGAGAGGGGATTTTTTTGGCTAGTTGGGAAAACCAATTATTTAAAGAAACCCAGAATGGTTTATACAACACTTCACTATTAACATAATTTATTTAATATATTCTATGTCTCAATTCATTAAAAAATAGCCCTGAACTACCAAAATATTCTGTGAAGTGGTGGGCTCTGCTCTTCAAATTCCTCAGCTTCTCAGGGCAACCTGTGCCAGGGCCTCACCACCCTCACAGGTGGCAGTTGTTGGAGCTACAGGTACCAGGGGTTCTGGTTCCAATTAAATCAATTTAAAACAAAAATCCATCTTTTTACTCCCAACTACCCCACCTCAGATGATTTCTGCAGTAAGATCCACTGGCAAACCACAGCTGAGACACGAAGGAAATTTTATTTAACCAAGTGCTAATATTTTTTTTTTTATGCTGAAGCAACACAAACAAATCTCAACTTCAGAGCTTCGCACAGAGTTAATATTTCCAGCCCCAACATTAAAAAAGATCAAACCAATATTTTCTAAAGTCACTCAAAATTTTTACAGGGGAAAATGTTAAGTGTCAAAACAGCACAACAGGATTTTCATGGATGAGGTATTACCAAATATCAGCTTATTCTCAATAAAACATTTGCTTCCTGCTCCTGCAGAAATATTCCCCGTGGAGCCAGAAAAGTTTTCTGATCAAAATAAAAGGTTTTAAAGGGAATCCTTTTTCCCTTTTGTCTGCTGGGGAAAAGGTAGCAACAACTGGGGCCAGGACCAGACTCTCCAGCTCAAGGCATTCAATCCTTGCTGCTGGACAGCCCCTAAAATACAGATTTTAAAGCACGATTTATTTCATATTTTTAGTGATTTTTCTTGTAAATCATCCATTTTCTGTCAAAAAGCATCTTTCTGCATCTACATGCAGGAAAGAATATTGGGAAATTCAGTTAAAATTGAGGTCACATCACTGAACCCAGATGGGTGGTAAGGAATTGACAGCCAGAAGAAAAATCCCTCATTCCCATCTCACAAGAGAAACCAAACTCCACAGTCAAAGGAACGAAAATCACCGTTTCAGAACAATAAATCATGTTATGAGAGGGAAAAAAACCTCTTTCTGTTATTAGTTGCCATATAAATAAGGAACATACAATTATTTCTCACAGCTCTCTGCATGTTCTGAAACATTATTTCTGTCAGAAGCATAATTGAAGTGACTCTCCCTGACACTTGAGCTCCATTAAATAACAATTCAGAGCTTTCACTAAAGGAGAGCTAAAAATATTAGACATTTTCACTGTGTGATTACACACCCAGCAACATGTGGCTGTTACAGATGAGGATGAAGAGGAGCTACAGACATTGAGGGAATTCATCCTGCCCAGCCAGGAAGTTATGGATAACAAGATTATTTCACACTAGTTGACCTAAATTAGAGATAAAGGATTAAAAAGCCATCACTCTGGATGTTGGTATCCTCTAAATTTCCCCCCCCTTCTTGAGTCTGTTCAGAAATAGACTTTGTAAAGGCAACATCATCACTTTTTCCAAATTAACTTGATTGGATTTGAGCCCACCTAAGTAAAGCAGAGGGGAAAGGCACAGACATCCTCAGGGAAATATCAATTATTTCTTGGAAAGGCAAGGCAGGATTATGTTATTGCACCTATTCAGGGGCAGGCACCTGAGCTACAACAATTCATACCTTACAAAACGAGGTAAAAACTGTTGGGAACCAAAAGCTGCCAGTTTTGGTTTAAATAAGTAAAAAAAAAAAAAAAAAAAAAAAACTGGTTTGCAGAACTAAATCCATCCTGGTGGCTTCTTTATTTCAAGGAGAAAGATTTACCCTTCTGTGACAGCAAAAGGCAGCAACAGAGACAGATTTGTGCTACAAAACCTGCAATCTGAATTGCACTGGGGATTTCAATATCTGAGAATTTGAATAATTTGGTGCAAAACGTGTTCAGAGAACCTTCAGATGCAGAGCCTTGAATGCCTTCACAAGTTCCACAGTACAGGCTCAAGCCTCCTCTCAAGGTCACAATTAGAAACCTACACAGAGATATTCAAATTAATGTAATAATAATAGTCCACCTCCATCTCAAAAGTGAATTTATTAATCTGGGTTACCAAGAAAACTCAAGAATTTGAAAATGGAGAGCAATAAGATCACACAGAGGCAAAATTTTAAGTATGTTTAAATGAACTTTACTGGAAGTTTTCAAGAGAGTTTAAAGTGAACTGGCTTCAAAGTTGCTTTAAAATGCAGGATCTTTTGAAAATCTCCCCATTGTTATTATCAGTGGCCAGGAATAGTCTGGAAATGTGTCAAGGAGAACTGAGAGGTAAACAAATAAAAAGAGGGGGAAAGGAAAAACAAATAAAAAGAGGGGGAAAGGAAAAACAAATAAAAAGAGGGGGAAAGGAAAAACAAATAAAAAGAGGGGGAAAGGAAAAACAAATAAAAAGAGGGGGAAAGGAAAAACAAATAAAAAGAGGGGGAAAGGAAAAACAAATAAAAAGAGGGGGAAAGGAAAAACAAATAAAAAGAGGGGGAAAGGAAAAACAAATAAAAAGAGGGGGAAAGGAAAAACAAATAAAAAGAGGGGGAAAGGAAAAACAAATAAAAGGAGAGGGAAAGGAAAAACAAATAAAAGGAGAGGGAAAGAAAAACAAATAAAAGGAGAGGGAAAGAAAAACAAATAAAAGGAGAGGGAAAGAAAAACAAATAAAAGGAGAGGGAAAGAAAAACAAATAAAAGGAAGGGGAAAGAAAAACAAATAAAGAGACGGGGAAAGAAAAATAAATAAAAAGATGGGGAAAGAAAAATAAATAAAAAGATGGGGAAAGGAAAAACAAGTAAGAGACAGGGAAAGGAAAGAAAAAAAAGGATGAACCCCCACACACTTTTAAGCAGTTTCTGTTTGATTCAAGTACAGGGTTCCCTAAGGGTCAACTACAGAGGGGACAAAAAAACCTGAAGGTCCCCAGCCAAGAGTTTACTGTATTTACAAGATTCCAGTGGTTTTTGTTGTTTTGTCATTCACTATTAAGTGTTGACTTGTTTTATTTTCAGATTGCAACATCAGCAGTATTCCAGAGGTCGTTCTATGAGTTGTCACCAAAGGTTAAAACACTCAAACCAGTGCCCTCCTGGACTTTGGGATCATCCACAGTGCCCTGCAAAGTGTCAGATAGAGCTGCAGGGCCAAGACCTTTCCAAATCCATGGACTGTGAGAATACAGCATCAAAACTCATGATTAAACACAGCTTCTTCTAAAATTAAACACCTTAGTTGGAAGAGGTGTTAATACGAATAAAGACCACCCACCCTGGATTTAAGGTCGGGATCAAAGCAGTCACATCATTCCAGGTTGTGCCCTGAGTGCCACCATCAGCTCCTGCTCAGCCACAAAAGGCAAGTTCCTCCCAAAAAACAGAGCAACTAGGAGAGTATTAATAACCCAGCCAGGTCTTCTTGGCCATGAATAAATTACAGCACAACCAGACACTAAAACACGCAGTGGCTGCTGAATACGAGGTGTCTGCAAACTATTGGTGCTGGGAAAATAGGATACAACATTCCACAACAGAAGGGCACCTGGAATCCCTTGGCAGTGATTCCTGAGCCCGTCCTTGAACTAAATCAGTGCTAAATAGATGTGCAATGTTATCTGTGTGCCCATGGAAACCTGTGTTCTTCACCGAAAACCGACTTCTGGGAGTCTCAAACCACCACATGACAGCAACTTCTTTGGGGGGTCATTTTATCTCGAGCTGATCCTGACTAACAGTGCCTTCAGGGGGCTCAAACCTAGCAAGGTGGATAAATCTCATCCCTGAGGTCACACTGTCCAGTGCCCTGGTTTAGGCTCAGCCTAAGCCTGAGGGACGTTCTCAGAGGCAGGTCAGGAGCAGAGCAGGCACAGTGTGGTCCATCATCCCTTCCCCACACTCAGCCCCCTCCCCCTGGGGTTAAATGACAGGTTAAATTTACTACAAGTGTTAGGGAGTTCCTACAACCCCAATTCCTGAGCCCTCACAGGCTTAGTCTGCCAATCCCCAGCAATGCTTTGAAGTAACTGCTGATTTCAAGCCCAAACCCAACCCAATATTTGATTAAAAAAATGAGGAATAAAAGATGAAAAGGGCACATTTGCACCAAAGCTAAATTACATATTGCAATATCTTTTATGAAATTGTTTTAAATATGTATTTTTCTCAGAGAAAACAGTGACTTTTCATTATTTAAAAATTGTTTATAAATATCCCCTCTGCCTTGAGCCTCACTTTAAAAAGAATTGTCCCTAGGGGTCAATAGGTACAAGAACAGGTGAGTGTTAAAGGCATGAAAAACAGAGTTAATATTACAATGCTTGGGTTTTTTTTTTTAATATCTATCAGAATTTATTTCAGTGGTTCCTCACTCTCCACACCTCATGCCTTTGTGCATAAAGTGTGTTTATGAGAATGAGACAACTTTCCTTCTGGGATTTCTGTTTGGGCTTGATTTAAGGGAATGCATTTAATAAGTGCTTCTCAAACTTTTTCAATTCTGCTTTTAATGTGACCTGGAAAGAAATTTGAAAGTCCTGTTGATAAACTACATGTGAGGGACAAAATAGGGTTTCTTTTTCCAACTGCTTTTCAAATACCTGGTAGATGTTGATGGGCAAAATGAGGAGAATTTATGACAGCATAAAATAAATTCACCCTTGCTATAAAACTTGATTAGATTCATTGATTATGTAACAAAAGCCTAGAGTTTGGTTTTAATAAGCTCCATTGATGTGTCCAAAATGAGGAGCATCCTCTTTAGTGTTGCTGGAGAAAATATTCAACATCCTCCCTTTCTGAGGTCTTTGTAATCCTGCTCAAGACAATGGGATTGAGAAGGAAAAAATCAAGTCAGACCTTTAACACACCTCAATTTTCTAGTGATTAAAGGTATTGGATGAACTCTCATGACTTACAACTGGCTTTGGGTGATGCCCCAATCAGAGTTCAAGGATAAATCCATACTTGGGGCTACAAAAAAAGAGGCATTACCTGGATTTCAAATACTCAAACTGTCCACAAGAAATCCAGGGGCAAGGATGTATTCACAGGATGGATTAAAAGTTAACATTGACTTTCAAACGAGCTCAAGGAAAATCTTATGGGGTTCCCAGAGAATTTGAGAAGAGAAAAAGTTCTATTTCCTGGATAACTTCCCCACAGTGATTATGTATTCACCTCCAGAGGCTTTTTAGCTACAGAAATATTTAGGCTGTAAGATAAAGCAGACAGGTGCTGATATTGTGAATATATCCAAGCATCTCAGGGAAAAAAAATTCCACCTTGGATCAGCCTGGTGTGCACTGAGACTGAATATCCAGCACATGGTTTTTCATGAGATGGTTCAAGATACCAGGAGAAAGAAAAGGAGGCAGAAACTGGGGTAAAACCAGAGTAGCAGGGAAATCACCTGCAAGTATTTGTCTCTCATTTCCCAAAACAAGCAGTTTAGAGGCACTTGTCACCCGGGAAAAGAGATCCTTTACCCCCTCTTCTGTCATTTCCATCAGCTTTCTGTAGGTGAAGCTTCAAAGCTGACCCTGATTTGGTGGGGTGGTGGCCCAAAACCCTCCAACCCAAATGATCCCACAGCTGTTTTTCCAGCCAAGCCTCGTGTCAGCTCCCCCAGCCCACAATTCCCAGCCAAAGCACTGGATAAACTGGGGGTGGAGGTTTTTGGGGGGGGACTCTCCCCTGGACAGGAATCCCTCACTCAAAAAGCACAAAATTGAATTTTATAGGGACACCAGAGAGCAGAGTTACAGTTCATCATGAAGATTCAGTTTATGAATTTTAGTGACACAAACCACATCTCCCCCCTCAAATTGTCTGACCTTTGAGAGCCAGGGATTAAATCCTATAAAACCACCACCTGAGGGATGAAGCAAACTCATCTCCCTTGCACAGGCTGGTCTTTTGCTAAAGGTCACAGTTGTTCTACACCTACTTCAGAGCCTTGCTCAGCTTAAGTGATCCCTACATCTGCTTCCAGCCTGTTCTACATGACTTAATTCCTTCCCTCAGTGATGTTAACAACACTTTTGTCTCCCTTCTAAGCTGACACTATTTATGTTCTGTCTCCTAACGAGACATTTTGCTGGTGTTACTCATTTGGGCGTCCTGGCAAGGCAGGATTTGTTCTTTCCTACATATAAACTGTGTGAAAAAATCAGCTTTAAACCCTTTGACTTTTAAGGCTACTTCCATTAAGCTGCACTGAATCAAACCCAAGCTGCTCATCTCCTCTTGCTCCCATCTGCTTCAGAACATTGCAGAGAACATCACCTGGACTTTGCTGGTGAAAGAAATAATTATTGCTGTTCTAAAATGGCTCAGACTGGTGTGAGAGGGACTGACAGTGTTAAAGGAACCATTGCACTGCAAAATAATGAGAAAAGAAGCCTGTATTTTTTGAAACAAATATCATTTTATGCTTGTGTGAAGCAGTGGGAATTAAACCCCCAATTCAAAGCTCTTTGGGGGCCACAGTCCAGCCCAGAATCCAAACTTTACATCCCTAAAGTGTTTGCAACAGGTTGTTATTCCTGCAGTCAGCATGTGCTTCTCAGCTGGGAGACTGCACCAGAAAGAGTTCAGATGTAGAGATTTAGGAAATGTGATTAATTTCTGTGTCAACAACCAAATTTGCCCAAAATAATTCCCAAATTCCAGCTTACAGCCAGGGAAAATATTGGATAAAATATTGGAAACATGGATACCCAATTTTGATCCTCTTTCACCATGACTTCTTTCTTTTCAAGGGCTTAAAGGATTATTCAGGTGGATGGACAAGTGGTGTCCATGTGACAGGAGCAGGAAGGAAGTTAAATTCTCATATTTCCTTGGTTCATTGTTTAGACCAAGAATTAAACAAGGGGAAAACATACTTTTTGTAATATAAAAACTTTCCACAGTCTCCAGGGCTTTGAGTGTGTTAATCATGGGATAGAGACCCCCAGCAGCAGCCCCTCAGTGCTGCACAAATATATTTGAGGGCCCCGAAATGGTTTCATTTGCTCAGTAACCTCAACCCTGTTCTTCAAAATAACTCCCACATCACCCTTCTTCTCCCTGCTTTTTCCATCCAAAATGAGCTCCTGTGCAAAATGAGGCACCTGGGAGGTCCCAGCACCTGCAGAGAAACCCAAAGTATCATTTTCTCATTTTCCAGGCATTGAAAGGAAAAGCAGAAACCTCTCACTGGAAACCCACTGGATTTATCAATGCTTTGGGCTCCAGAATGTCTAATGAACTTCTTTGATTTTTTTTTTTAAGGACCATCTCTAATTGTGTACCACTAATTTGCCATCCAAAAATCAATGGCAGGTGCAGACAACACTATTTGGATGCCTAATTAATTGAGGAGTCTCACAAATCAAGGAGGTGTCCAAGTTGCATTTACAGCTTCTCTGCCTCCTAATCCTGCACATGTGGAGACACCAAACTGTGCCACAGTGACACCTGTTACAGTTCATTTTATGGCTCCCAAAAAGCAAGGTTGAGAGTGAGGAAGAGCCTGGGAGAAAGAAATGGGCAGGAAGAGGTTGGTAGCAGCAAAGACATCAGAAAATCCTGTGATGAGGCACTAACAGGGGTTGCCCAGAGAAGCTGTGGCTGCCCCTGGATCCCTGGAAGTGTCCAAGGCCAGGTTGGATGGGGCTTGGAGCAACCTGGGCTAGTGGAAGGTGTCCCTGCCCATGGCAGGGGTGGCACTGGATGGGCTTTAAGGTCCCTTCTGACCCAAACCAGTCTGTGATACCCTAATTCTATAGTAACAACCCTAAAAAAAACAAAGGGAGCCCCCAGTAAGCACCAACCACCCCATTGTGGACCCAAGTTTGGCCTTTTATGCAGTTTCCAAGGAATAAAGTCATAAAATTACCTCCCTTAAGTGGAAAGGACCCCCTGCTAGTGCCCTAACACCACAACAGCCCAGAGCTCTCCAGCCTCACCAAAATCCCAGCTCAGCAAAGCTGACCCAGAGTTCAAGGATGATGGACAAAGCAGCACAAATATCCCAAGCCTGGGGGCAGGTTCCCAGTCAGAGCAACCCATAACCACATCTAATTATGCTGGAAAACTGTTCACACATCCCCAATCCCACCACAGAGCCCCTCTCTGCACCCACCCCAAGGTCAGGACGAAAGGCAGGTCCCCCCCAGCAGCGCTTCCCTGGATTTTTCCGGGGACTCTGTGGCCCAGCCCGGGGTTTCCCGGAGTTTTCGGTCGGTTTGCAGCACCACATTGCCATCTGCTGTCCCTGCTTCCCCAAAAACCGGGCGGAACACTAATCACAGCCAGCACGGGACACACAGAGCTGCTCAAAATGCGAACAGGTCCCAGAGCCGTCAGTTTGCAAATGGAATTTAACGTTTTAATTAATTAGTTAAGGAATACAAGAGATGAGCTTGGGGGGGGGGGGGGGGTGACCCTGGGCACTCGGTGCCCACCAAAGCCACTCCATCACTGCCCTCCTTAGCTGGGCAGGGGGGAGAAAACACAAGGAAAGGCTTGGGGGCTGGGAAAAGGACACGGAAGGATCATCAGCCGTCTCTGTCACAGGGAAAACAGGGTCCACTTGGGGAAATTTATTACCAATAAATCAGAGGAGAGTAATGAGAAATTAAACTACATCTTAAAAAACATCTTCCCACCCATCCTTCCCTTCTTCCCAGTCTCAGCTTCCCTCCCAGCAGGGGGGACAGGGAACAGGGATCGCAGCCAGTTCGTCACTCGATGTCTCTGCTCCTCCCTCCTCAGGGTTTGGATTCCTCACCCTCAGCCCCTGCTCTGCCCAGGGCTCCTCTCTCCAGGGCTCCTGCAGGAATCTGATCCGGAATGTGCTTCCCACGGGATCACAGCCCCCTTCAGACCTCCCCCTGCTCTGCTGTGGGGTCTCCATGAGCTGTAGGGGGATTTCTGTTCCCCCATGGGCTGCACCACAAAACTCCAGGGAATCTCAGCTCCAGAGCCTGGAGCAGCTCCTGCCCCTCCTTCTCCACCACCCTGGGGGTCTGCAGGGCTGTTGCTCCCACATATTCTCACTCCTGTCTCCAGAAGGTGGTTTCCCCCCCCACACCTTCCTAAAAACTTTATCCCAGAGACACTGCTGGGTTCAGCCTTGGCCAGCAGTGGGTCCTCTTGGATCAGACTGGCACTGCCTCCCTTGGACAGGGGGGAAGATTCCAGCAGCTCCTCATGGAAGCCACCCCTGTAACCCCCCCACCAGCAAATCCTTGTCCCCCAAACCCAACACATCTTGCAAGGACAGTCAGCTGAAGCATCACAAACAAGGACCAACCCCAGAATTAACCCTGACGCTTTAGGATGATGTTTTGTGTGGGTGCATCACTCCTAAAACACCTTTTAACACCCCAGCAGTTCACCATTCCCCAATAAATCACATCTCTGCAGTTGATAACATCTTGCTTTAGCAGCCAAACACACACCACTACTTTAACTGGTTCCTGAAGTGATACACCAAGTTATTGGCAGCAGATTTAACCTTTTGCTTAAATCCTGCACGAAAGCTCAGCTACCTCCTTGTGCAAACAACCTTCATGGCTTGGCCTGAGTTCTTCCTGAAGAACTTGCATGAAGGTCTTTATTAAACACAGGTTTAAGTGGTAGCTTTGGGGCTGGAACCTGAGTCTGATGGTGGGAAATCAGAATATTCTTTTCCAGAAAGTTACCTGGGCATTAAAAGGAGGGGTAGGGAATAAATCTAGCCAAAGGGAATCCTTCCCCAGCAGCCAGGAACACAGAAAACAAGGCATGAGGCTGTTCCTGGCTGGTTCTGACTGGCCTAACTTGCATTCCTACTCTACATCCATTAATCCTCTTTGCAGCTCCCAGCACAAGCTCAGGAGGGAGCAAACAGATGGACAATGACTTATCATTGGAGAGACTTGGATCAGCAACTTAGAAATTCAGATTTATCCAGGAAAAGCAAGTTAGTCATCCAAACAAATAGATATGCCCTGGGGAGAAGAAAAATCTGGATAGCAATAGAGCTAAAATAAAACCTTAAGAAAAAGTAGAGGCTCTGAGGATGCAGAAGGAAGAACTGGATGTAAAGTGAATTTTATAAAGAGGAAAGAGCCACAAAGCACAGAGAACTTTGCTAAATGCTCATTTCTCGTGTGGCTGTATTTATGACACAAGGAGATAAAGACTGAGAACTTGAAAGCACTGAGTGTGTTTGTAAGATACAGGTCTGTATATTTGTGTTTTCCCCAACATTTTAACATTTCCTGGCCTCAGATTCTGCAGAAGAAAACTGAGGCTGTTGAGCTCCCAGCTGTGCATCAACAGCTGGATGGGTAGGATATCCAGGCTATATTATGGATCAGGATTTAAGATTAAAATTACTGGGGGAGGAGGTCACAGAGCAGGATCTCTTAGGCAATAAATTACATCAATCTCTGAAGTCATTTCTTAGAAACATTCCAGAGGAAGCAACCCTGCCAAGGCAGGAGATGGTGGGATGATCTCATCCCTCGTGGCAGGGCTGCACCATTGCCTTGGGTTTGCAGCCCAGATCCCACGTGGCTGCAAATAGCACGGGCACAGCAGGGTGTTCTCCTGCCCCCACTGCTTCCCACCTGCCCACAAATCCCCTGCCAGGGCCACAGATGCAAATTCTGGGCAGTAGGAGGTTGGCATCTCATCCAGCAAGAGGACACAGGGATGGAGGGATGAGCTGCTGGTGGTATTTACCCTTCACAGGAGGCAGGAGAGGGGAAAAAAAGAGGAGAGAGGATTCAGGATTCTCTCCAGGAGCCCATCAGACACTGGGATTACACCTGGCAGTGAAAGGCAGTTAAACCAGTCCCTGCCCTGTTCCCACCTCCTTGATAAATAAACAAGGATGAGCTACTCATTGCTCCTGCTTCCCACTTCCCTGAACACCCAAACAGCAGAGGAAATGCTGTGACATTTCCCAGGCATGTCCCAAGGGATTGAAGTGTGTGAACAATGACAGACAGGATTTAACTGCTGAATTGGAACATCATCAAGCATTTTTCACCTGTGCTATTTTACGAGCCTCTCCACTCAAGGGGAATGATGAGAGGTATGCCAAAGGATTAATCCTGCTCTAAAAACTGAATTTTTCAGTACTCTTAATTTCTTTCAATTTTGGTTCAGCTTTTACATAGTTAACTATCAAACTGACCTTAAGTTCTGCAAGATTTTCAGAAGAAAAGTCAGTTGTGCAACTGCTGTACTTTTTGTGTGTCCTGGGAAACACACCCCAGGAGAGGTCCAGCCCAAAATCCACACCAGGATCATTGGATTAAAGCAGGAAAGCTCTAAAGACTTTTTCCTCAGATATTTCCAGATGGAAGCTGAGATTGCTGTTATTATTATTCTTCAAGCCAATGTATAGTTTAGATAAACACATCATCAATATTCAGTGACTCAAAGAAAGTGTTAGTTAAAATATATATAATTTTTTTTTTTAAACACAACCCACAGCCTGTTTTGGCCAGATGGATTCAGACTTTCTCCACCAATAAGAATTCTTGCATTTTTCCCTTAAAACCTGGAGCTTTGGCTAACTAAGGATTTTAGGTGCTTGAACAACAGAAACCAGAAGAGGCTGCACAGGTAAAGGAATCACACACTCCTGTCCTAAACACACAAAGATCCTGATATTCCAGCCTGCTTCCATCAGCACTTTATTCCCTCCCATTGCCATGGAGCTGTGCTAGGAAGCAGAGATCCCACCTTTACTCTGCAGAGAGGTTGGAACTTCCCCTTCCAGCTGTGTCAGCCATGGCAAAACTGCTGGGAATTAACAGTTTTCCACAGGCAGAAATAACGTGCCATCAACTCCCTTGTCCCCATTTATTATCCATCAGGAGCAGAACTAATTAAATATCAGCCAGTTCTTTAAGCATGAGGGAGATTGTGAAAAATCCCATTCTCCCACTAACTGCCCATGCAGGGCCTGAAGAGCAGAGTCAGGAACCCCCCAGCCTGGAGACACTTCCTCCTGCAATTTAGATTTTAATGGGAGAGCAGAGGATGGATTGCTGAGCACCAGGAGCCAGAGCTGTGCACATTGAGGGGTCAATAAAGGCACTGACCCAAATTTTTCACATTTTATGGGACAAGGGGGGAAAACTGCTGAGAGAGCTTGTTCCCAGCTCTGCAATTCCACTGTCTGGGAAAGAGGAGGGATGTGCCACATCCCTGTGGCTGTTGCTTTTCTGGGACAGTTTGAGCCACTGGTTAGAGCAGGGAATTGCAGCTGGACCACTGGGCTCTGTGGTGCTCGTGGTCAGACCCTTCTGGGCTGTTTGGACCCCTTAAAAAAAAAAAAAAAAAAAAAAAAAAAAAAAAAAGCTCTAAAAGCAGCAGAACTTCCCTAGGCAAAAAAAAAAAAAAAAAAAAAAAAATTGAGCTTTCTCATGTAATTAGGTCCTTCCTTGTAAGTGAGAAAAATTACAGAGGAGTTCATAAGTAAGAAGTTCTCATCTGTGGCATCAACTCTGTCTGATTTAGCCCAACACTGACTACAGGTGTCTTGTCACAGCAGAGAAAGAGGGACAGGTACATCCTGCTCATCAGCTTCCAAAAGCAGAGCAGTCTGAGGAATATCAGCCTCCACCTGCATTAGAGACCTTAAATCCATGTGTTGTGGCAGAGGAGACAGGCTGGGGATGACACTGGTACATGTGAAAATGCAGGAAAATGAACTGTGGAGCTGCCAACAGAATGGCTGAAGTTAAAGATGGGGCTCCAGCAGAGGGGAAGAGAGTTGGGTTTATCTTCTTCCAGAACCCACCACCCAACCTGCCCTGCAGAGACCTTCCAGAACTCCAGCAACAAACCCCTAAGAGATGCTCTGGTGGGGAACTGGGCTCAAGGTTTCTCAATAATCTCCTCACACCACCCACTCAGGTGAGTCCCTTTTCAACCACAGCCACCCTGAGGGGCCCTGTGCTCCAAACACTGATCCCTGATGCACTGGAAGCAGATGAATCCCTGGTCATTTTATTCTTTTTTTGGGGGGATTTTGAGAAGGACAAACAAAAACTGGAATTGAAAGTAAATTTTAGGAACACTGATTTTCAAGAGCTGTGGTTTACACACGACAGATACTCAAAGCTTTGAGTTCTTGTCAGGTTTAACAAGAATTTTCCTTTTATATCAAAAAAAACTACATTTCCAAGTCTTTAGTAAAAGTTTATTTCTCTGTTCTTCCCATTCCCAAGATCTCCTGCAGTTCCAGCTGTACTTTCCACAGCTCTCAGTTGCTTCACTCACTAAAGAGAAAATCTTCTGAACGTACTGATAAGAGTTTTATCCAGCAAGAGGTGTTCACCAGCATCCTGAAGGCTTTGAATCTAAATTACTGAGCTGGTGTTTATAAAGCCATTCCCCATAACCCCAATCTCACCCCTCTGAAGCCCATTTACTGTCCTGTGTTACACAGCTGAATACCAAAGGAAAAAGGGCAAGAGTCAAAGTGAAAGAAATACCAATTTAGCTCACAGAAAATGATCATATTATCCTGGCATTTTACTGACTCTTGAAAATGAAAGAGACAAAGACAGGTATTTTTATTGACTGGGCTGGTGCCCTTTCAATACCAAGCTGATGAACCAGCACATTAAGGCAGCCACAGATTCATGAGCAGCCTATGGCTTGATAAACAGTTATGGAGCAAAGAGAGTTTACTTGGATAACTAGAATTGTGACACTAACATCCCACAGGCACCATATAATGGAGTAACACTCATTTGAATCACAATCCTACTAAAATAACCCCCCAGTTCTCGTGTTCTGAGTCAGGTCCTCACAGCAACCTCTAGTTTTGCAGCCCTTTGGTGACTCAGCACAGAGGTAATTTCGACTTGCCGATAATTAATTTACCATTAGAGAGCAACAGCCTAAAATTTAAGGTATAGGATGAAAAATTACAGTGATAAAAGCTGGCAAGAAGCAACTCTAGAGGCAGTTCAGCAATAAAGCAAGAGATGTTTCCTCTGGCAGGGAGCAAAGGTGCACCAGCAACTTCCCCCCTGCCTCGTGGCTGCTTCTAAGAGAGGAGTAATTAAGAGTTATGCTGTCCAGAAGAGACACATTTACATTGATCTCTTATCAGAAGAGCATAAGAGAAAGAAAAAAATCAGCTCTCTGTGGTTATCTCCTCTCCCAGACACTCACCTGGCTCCCTGAGACAGAGCTGGGCTCAAACAAACCTCACACAGCAGCCCCTTTGCAGAGAAAATTAAAATAAAACCTCTTTTCAGATGACCTATCCCCCATCAAACACTTAAACCAAAAGCTCCTCGGGGAAGGAAAGGGAATCTTAATTTTTTTGGCAGCCCCTCCAAGACAATATAAGTGTTCATCTGTTTTGTGCATCATCCACCCCAAACACAGGGAGGGACCCTAAAAATGAGTGTTCAAGCTGCACCCTACCCCTCCTGTGCCCAGGTGCTCTAAAGAAATCTCCAAAGGCATAAAAATTCCCATTTTCACCTAAATGAACCCCAGCTTTTCACCAGCACTAGTGAGGGAGGGAAAAGTTGGTTCTCCCAAAAGCAACACTATCCAAGGATTTGCTGAGCTGCTCTGACATGGGAAGAAACAGGCCCAAAACCCTCAGAAATTAAGCAAGAGGAAGAATTTGAGATCTTCTCTGAAACTGTTCTTGACCAGGAAAATATTTCACACAAACACACATCTCTGGAAGCTGGTCTGTTATCAAAACATAGCACTTGTGGATAAAAACTTTCTTCAATGAAAAAATCCAACCTGGAAAAAGGGACAGTTTGAGGTAGGGAAACAGAATTATAATCCAATCAAGCCCATCAGGGAGAACCCAAACCACCACCTTATCTGATCCAGAAGGCACAAAGCCATTAGGACAGAGCTAGCAGATTTAAAAAACACTATTGACATTTTTGAAATAAGACATTCCAACCTATTTTTCTTGTTCCCTTCTTCTCCCACTACACTACACCTTTGCACCTTTAGTCCAGACTGGTTTCCTTACATCTGACTACATGAGAAATATATTGAATATTAATAATTACATTGACCAAAATAAGGAACTGAACAGGCAATGCTGATACCAATACACAGACCAGCCCCAGCACCCAGCCCGAATTTGGGTGCTGGAATTCACAGCATGATGGACACACAGGGAGGAACAGGGACACAAAAACAGGTGACAATGACATTCCCAAGTCAGGATTTGCACAGGGATCTCTGCCAGCCACAGCCACCAGGAAAAACACAGGAAAAAAAGACACTCCCAGACATAATCCCATAATTAATTTAAAATCTATCGATCATAGAAAGGATTTCTAGAAAAACAAGATTTAAATATTGTGGAAACAGTTGCATTTTAACCAAATACCAAAAAAAACCCTCACCAATCTAAGTAATTTAGCAGCTTAATCTCTCAAACAGTGTTTTTTAGCTTGATTTGGGGACTATAATGTCCCAATGTGATACCAAGCCTTTAACTTGGTAGCTCACTCACCAACCCACATTGTCTCAAGTGCAAATACCTGTTCCATGAAAGAAAAAAAAAGTCAGAGATATCTCAGTTCCAGGATGAGTTATTCCTCATTCCTTCCTTTTTAAAGGAGACTGGAGAGTCTCAAACGTCAAGTAGATTGGGTTGGAGGTCACAAAACTAAGCTTAAACTGAGAAAGATTAGCTAAAACAAAGCCAGTGCATTTTCTGCCCAACCTCAATTTCATCTTCTTGAAATATTTCCTATAAAAGGAGCAAAGAATCAAAGTTCTGGCTGCAGCAAGAGGAACTTCACTCAGAAGATGGAAAATCTCTGCTTAAAAGAGGATTTATTTGCAAAAAACTAGAGCAATTCAAAAAAGACATTAAAATGCACCAAGTGATTCAAATTTACTCCAAAAGAGACTTTGCAACTATTAATAAACACACCTAAATTTAGGAACTTTTCTAACAGGTTATATTAATAGGAAACCCAACCTCATGACACAAAGCAGGAGCAAATCCTTCTGGTTTGAAATTAAAATTTTGCATGATGAAAAGGCTGAAATTGTTTCAAGGAAAAGTGGTGAAATTCCAGCCTCAGAGCTGCAAAAAATACTGTGACAGAGCTTTTCCTGGGAATCAATAACAGGGAGTCTACCTGGAGAACAATCCCAGCCTCCACACTGCCTGAGAAATATCCCCTACTGAGGAGCTCCAGCATTCTACAAGCACTGGATAACTGGCAGTGATCACACCATAATCCACTTCAATTCACAGCAAAAGGTGGGGTTTATTCTTTTCAAGAGGGGGAAAAAAAAATATTTCTCCAGCCGAGTTGTAAGCAAAATTACAAGTCTCTGAAAAAACAACTCACATTTCAGCTGGAACACCTGCACTTGGATTATTACATTGTGTTTTCCACCCTGTTATGAATTCCTACATGGAAGTCATTGTGAATTCGCTGAAATACATCCATTTTTTGAAGCAAATTATAACAAAAACCAGTTGCCTACCTGGGACACAGCATGTTCATCGAGGAGGGAAGGAGGAAGAGCTCAGTGAGGATCCAACCTTTATCCCTGCTCCCATATAATCCCAGAACTCCCACCTGGGCCATATTATCCCATTTATTAACCAACCACCAGCCCTCAGGATGCAAAGGTGGGCTTGTTCTGGGGCAAATCCAGCTCAGCTGGGGAGATTCCTGATGGGAGTGTTGGCCTGGGAGCACCTGGAAAGCCACAAAACCAGGGCAAGAAGCTCAGGGAGACTCAAGGTGTTGGTGTAGAAACATCAGAACATTCTGATGATGTTTCTAAGAGCAAAAGAGACAAATTCCCCCCAAAAATTATAGAAATAAGTGCTAATATGTGTAATATCTGAGGCAGGGTTGCAAAGGCATGAAAACCAGCTGAAGGGAGGTGTTTTAATGGCCTTGTGTCAGCTCAGAATAATTTCATTTATTGAGAACAGCTGCTCTTCTGATTATTACCCCGAGCATTAATTGTCTTTCTCCTGAGTCAAAATGCTCCATTGCAGCACAGAGAGGAGACACTTTTACCAAACAAATCTGGCCTAAGAGAAGCAGAAGTGAAATGGAACAAATATTTTGGCTTTTTTTTTTTTTAACAGTGCTCCATAACAAGGCAAAGCACATTCCTCAATCAGTTCATTCACTGCATGAAAAATGAGGAAAAATGTATCAAAATGAGGGATTTTTTTGAAAACTTCACGATTTATGGTGATGTTTAAATATGGTGTGAGAAGAGATTGAAACAAGGAAACCAATGGGAAGAGCTGCCTAATTCACCCTGGGAGTGTTGGGATCAGACCCAAAATTCATCCCAGCACTGGGAAAACATCCCTGGCTTGCAACTGCCCGAGAAAACAAGTAAATCCCAGTCCCTAACCATGGCACTTGAGCTTTATTTCTAAAAAAAACAGTAATTGGGACAATTTTGTGTGTCATAGTTAATGTGCCAGAGCTGGTGTAAAGTTCCTACAATGAGAGGAGGTGAGTTAATAAGGAAATATATCCAACGTGACAACCAGAGGTTATTTAATGTCATATTTTATTTTGATTTTGGTAAATCAGCTTTTTAAAAACATGCCCACAGACCCTCTGGGCCACCACAACCCCTCAGGACTGATGTGAGTGCCAAAATCTCTCCCTGGCTGCCTCCTCATCCTCCCAGCAGCCAAGGGATGATCCCACAGCATCACTGATCCATCAGCAGTTCAGAAACGGGAATTTTCAGTAGACTAATAAAGTGAATTATGCACCTCTCAGTACTTCTGAAAGTTTCAGATTTATTTGTGTCAAAGAACAATGGTTTTAGGGGTTTTTTTTATACTCTCTAAATAACTTTAATACTCCTTTAGACAAACCTTTATATAGTTCATGACCATGTCTAAAGTACTAAATAATACTGATTCAAAGATAAAATAGCTTTAAATCTTTTCATGTGATTTTAAGAAACCTACTGCTCATGTTCACATCTGACTGAGCTCTACAAATCAAACTCTGCAATCTTTACCAAAACTTTTATTTTCTTAGGTTATCAGAACTGATTCCTGGAGGGGTTTGGACCACGGGAGGATTTGCAGGAGCTGACCTGATGAAAATTACAGTCAGGCCATGAGTTTCTTTACGTGATTTGAACAGGCCAATTACAAACTTGGAGCCTGGGATGGGAAATCCCCTTTCCAAGCTGGTCCTGCTGGTGTTTGGATGCTGGTTCCTCTCAGCCATCACAAAGGACGTGTCGCTTCTTGGGGCTGCCACTTAAAACTAATCCATATATTCACAGAGTCACAGAATATTCTGTTGGGAGGGACCCACAAGGATCAAGTCCAATTTTTAAGTGAATGGGGATCAAACCCACAAGCTTGGTGTTACCAGTACCCTGCTCTAACCAACTAATATTGCAAATATAAATATTTCTGTGAAAATATTGTGAAAAGCAGCCACTAAACCATTTCTGATGCTCATTTCTCCTCTCACAGGCACAGGGAAAATCCTGTTTTCCAGTGGCATTGTGAAGTAAGAAAACACACAGGTACCCCCAAAATGCCAAGCAGTGGAAGGAATTCTGGAAAACTTATTCCAAAGTCCAGAACACTGGACTTACAAGGGAAAAACTCCTAGCAGTGCTGCAAAAAGCACCTCCTATTCTCTTCAAGGCTTTTTTATCTTTGCCAGGCCCTCCCCTGTAGCCTGTGTGAGTTTATCTCTCCTCCCACCACAGAGACTGTAACTCCTCTGGAACGCAAGAGGAGAAAACATCCAAATTATCTTTGAGAAAGGTATTTTTTTCTTAGGCGGGAAAGGCTTCCTAAGCGAAACAAGGCCTAATGTCCTCATTACAAATCTTCTGGAAGGGTATCTGCACTCGACAGAAGACACCTTCTCCCTCTAAATCTACCTGAGGACCTCGAGAACATCCGGGTAGAGCAGGAAGCCCGTGAAGACGCTGTCGTCCTCCGCGCCCGCGTAGACCCCGTTCCAGTCCCGCGCCACCTCCAGCCACACCTGGTCTCCTGCACCGAGCTTCAGGATGGTCAGGAAGGAG
Source organism: Pseudopipra pipra (assembly GCF_036250125.1). Classification (NCBI taxonomy): domain Eukaryota; kingdom Metazoa; phylum Chordata; class Aves; order Passeriformes; family Pipridae; genus Pseudopipra; species Pseudopipra pipra. The sequence continues at coordinate 2,146,165 of NC_087558.1, read as the reverse complement.
GCCTGGTCGATCTCCTGCCCGTGGACGGTGTCCCTGGCCTTGGCCACCCTCCTGGTGCGCGCCACGAGGCCGACGCGCGCCGGCCGCCCGCGCACCGTCAGGTGGAAGGCGAAGACGTAGGTGCCGGGCACGGAGCAGTTGAACTTGCCGGTGGAAGGGTTGTAATCCCGCTGCTCGTTGTACAGGACCCTGTCAAACCTGATGGGCACGTTGGGGGGAGGGAAGGGCTTGGACAGCCCGGCGCTGAAGGCCGACCTCGGGGCCTTGGCGGGGTCGCCCCGCGCGCCCTTGGCCCCGCGCGAACCCTTCTTGCCCGGCGCCCCCCGGCCCCCCTTGGTGCCCGCCACCCCCTTGGGACCAGTAGGTCCCATCATGCCAGCGGGGCCCAGGTCCCCTTTCTCACCCTTAGTTCCTCGCTCACCCTTTTCTCCCTGTTTTCCATCCACCCCCCGAATCCCCTCAGCCCCCGTGTCCCCTTTGCTCCCTTTTTCCCCCTTGGTCCCCCCTTCCCCTCTGTCTCCCTTCGCCCCTCTCCCCCCTGGCTCCCCACAGTAGCCCTTCTCCCCCGTGTCTCCCTTTTCCCCTTTGTCACCCTGTTCTCCCACCACTCCTGGGTCTCCGGGATCCCCCCTGTCCCCCTTGGCTCCTTTGGTCCCATTCTCACAAGTGTCCCCTTTGGACCCCTTTTGTCCCTTCAGCCCAGGGAAGCCGTAGTTGCCCTTATTGCCTTTGGCTCCGGCTTCACCTGGAACAGGGAAAAGTAAGGGGGGAAAGGAAGATTAAAACACCAACAGTGTTGGATTGTTTTGGAGACAGAGACAGCAAAGGGAAAGGTCAGGGCAACATTCCTGGTTTCCCAGCCTGTGTTACATACCTTGCAGCCCAGGTTTTCCTGGATAACCGGGATTTCCACTTGCTCCTCGCTCGCCTTGCTCCCCTTTTCCTCCTAGAACATTCCACCATTAATGAATTCATTACTCGGTGCTGGTGTCTGCAGCCAGCAATCATCACACAGCAATCAATCCATTGGGACCATTTCCATGTGTCCCTCACTTCCCTGACAGAACAGACACCAGCAGTGTGTGTTTGCAAGACACCCCCTCAGAAACCTCGGCTGAATCTCACACCTCAAGAACCATCTCACTCTGTGCTGGATTTCTGCCTCCCTGGGAGGCAGTTCCTGCTGCTTAACAGCAAGATGCAGAAGGTGACAGCATTCCTCACTCCAGGATTGCCAAAAGCCTTGTTTCCAGAAGTGAATCAAGGCCTAAAAGGCTGACTAAACAGCTTTATATAAACTATAAACAGTTCAGCACTCTGCTGCTGGAAGCCCTTTCTCTTGGAAAAATAGGGTTTCTTTTCATTTTGAGGTATTGGATGAGGACAACAGCATTTGCTTTACCTCTCTCTCCTTTAGAACCTTTTGGACCTTGAGGGCCTGGAGCTCCTGGCAGACCTGGCAGACCATCATCTCCCTTGTCCCCCTTGGGACCTGAAACACAACCACATGAACAAAATTATCTTAGTAACTCAAAGGTTTCACTTTAGAAACAACATCTGCAATAATTGCTGAGCAACCTGGCACTGGGGAGTGTGTGGAAGGGGCTTCCATCCCTCTGGGAAGAGCTGGGTGTTTTATTTGACATCATACAACCAGTGCAAATCTTACAGTTCTGCATTTCACCCTTGACCGCAGCTAAAGACTTTTTAAAACCAACTTTGAGCTGCCTCAGAGCCACGGGAGCTCAGACAGTGATAAAACTTCAGAATTAATCTCTTTTTAATATCTGAGTCTAAGGAGCTCCCTTTGCTTTGGAATTGCCCCTCTCCTTCAAGAGAATTAAGTCTGCAAATATAGAAGTCAGCACCTGGCTGACAGTTCCTTGCTGCAGAAAGGATGGGTTGAAAGGCAAGCAAGTTGGCTCCAATCTTTCCTTCATTTTTACATCCACCTGGGAATCTCAGAGACTCCCAGTGAATGTCTGGGAGCAGATTATGGCAGCTCCAATCATCCCAAGGACTTTTCCATCCACACTCCAGAGACATAAGAAATCAAACTCCCTTTGCAGCCACTAAAACTTCCATTAGCCAATCCCTCCCGAGCCCTGGGAAGTGAGAATCCCTGGAGTACATTGTATTAAAGGAGAATTATTTCATGATTTTACCACCTTTCTTCGGCTGAACAGTTTCTCTTTCCAATATTAGTGCTTTTAAAGTGAACATTTGCAGACTAATGCACTATTCATTCGAGCAGGATGAGAATGAGGTGCTCTATGAGGTGTATTTTAACAGTAGAAAGAAGAGACAAAGTGTGTTTTATGAAATATTTATAAAGAGCTGCCTCTTGTGAGAGGTCCTTTATTTATTTATTTTTGGGCTCGAACCCAAAATTATTCCTGTACTTAATTTCCTCTTTTCCAATGGGAAAAAAAAAAAAAAAGAGAGAAAAAAAAGAGAGGGGTTTATTATAAAGCTTCAGCAAAGATGCAAAACCACTCCAAGGTAGTTTTGAGGCTCACAAAGCCATGGTTGGAGTGACTGGGAAAGTAAATCTGTGACTCCCAAGGGCTCAGACACAGGGACAGAGAATTGAAGAGCGTGGCCACCTGCCAGCAGGAATGGGGGACAGGGCTCTGCTCGAGTCCCACACCACTGTGATCCCATGGGAGGGAGCTCCTTTTGGGGGCCTTCCCACTCGTTTTGGTGGTTTATAACTCCTGGGATGTGATCAGAATGCACTTTTTTGCTCTGGATTTACACAAGGTGTGCTCACATTCAGCATTGCATTGAATCATAGAACATCCTGAGCTGGGAGGGATCCCCAAGGATCATGGAGCCCAACCCTCAGCCCTGCACAGGTCCATCCCCAGAGTCCCACCCTGTGCCCCAGAGGATCAGCCAAACCCTCCTGGAGCTCTGGCAGCCTTGGGGCTGTGCCCACTGCCCTGGGGAGCCTGGGCAGTGCCCAACCACCCTCTGGGGGAAGAACCTTTCCCTGAGATCCAACCTGACCCTGCCCTGGTGCAGCTCCAGCCCTTCCCTGGGTGCTGTCCCTGGTCCCACAGAGCAGAGATGGTGCTGCCCCTCCATTGCTCATGAGGAAGCTGCAGGAAAACCTCTCGAAGGAAAAGCTCCTTGATTTGGTGTCTGTGAGGGCAGTGAGAGGGTGATCACCCTACCTGGGGGTCCCTGCTCCCCCGGCAGCCCCCGGGGCCCCGCGGAAGGGGGGCAGCAGTCGCAGCAGTTGAAGAAGAACTCGGCCGTGTCCAGGGTGTAGTTCTCGAAGGGGAACATCGTGGTGGCCCCTCGGCTCGGGGGGGGTGACTCAGCTCCACCTGGAGCTGCCGGGACCGGGATTTTCCCCGGGAGAAGGGTGGGAGGGGGGCGAGAGGCCACCAGCTGTGGGGGCTTTGGCTTCGTGTACTTCACGACCGGGGTCACCTTCGGCCCCGCACGCACGACCACGGCCACAGCCAGAGCCAGGAACACCCAGATGGGCCCCGGGGAGCTCCACATCCTGGCAGCTGTGGGAAAACACAAACACAACAATAATCCCTCCAAAACACCCTCTGCCTCACAAAGCCACAGGACTGAGCCTTGGGGCTGTGAGGGTGGGGAGGCCCTGGCACAGGGTGTCCAAAGAAGCTGTGGCTGCCCCATCCCTGGGAGTGTCCAAGTTGGGTTGTAAAGGACCTTAAAGCCTTAAAGGACCTTAAAGGTCCTTAGAACTAAAGGTTCCTTAAAGGACCTAAGGGTCCTTTAAAGGACCTAAAGGACCTTTGGGTTGTAAAGGACCTTAAGGACCTCAAAGGACCTGCCACGGGCAGGGACACCTCCCACTAGCCCAGGTTGCTCCAACCTGGCCTTGGACACTTCCAGGGCTGGGGCAGCCACAGCTTCTCTGGGCAAGCTGTGCCAGGGCCTCACAGGGAAGAATTGCTTCCCAATATCTAACTTAAATTATCCCTCTTTCCCTTTGAAGCAGTTCCCCCTCATCCCATCACTCCACGCTCTTCTGAAAAGTTTCTCCCAAACCTTCTTGCAAGCCCCCTTTAAGCACTGGAAGGATACAAATAGAAATCAGTAATGATTTCAGAGTCCTGCACAACTGCACAATTTATATAAAGCTTTGCTCCAAAAGAACAAATGGAAACAAAATGACACATCAAGTTTCCCAAAATGAAGTATTTTGGAATCAAAAGTACCAAGCACCAAATATTCCAAAAATTTCACCTTGATTTTTTTTCTGACTGATTTTCTGGACTTCCATATTTTTAGTGCAAACTATCACATCTGTTCTTTTGATTTTTAAGGTGTTGATTCAGCTGAACCAGGAAGAAAGAACACAGTAAAAAGACATTATTTTTTTCCTATAGAACAGGTGATGCCTCTCAGGTGACTTGTCATAAAAAGCATCTTTGTTTCTTTTTTAAAGCTGTAAATACAAACAGAACAGAGTCCCTTTCTTGCTGAACCTGTAACCCAACCTTCCCTACAGCCACAGCACTTCAGTGCATGAGAAAGTCTCCAGGAGGTATTCCAACTATCCCTGCCATCCAGGGGGCAAAAGGAGATCCCATTCCAAGTCAGGCATTTGCAGGATTAGAATCTTTCCATCTTCAAGAATTCAGTTTTAGAGGAAAGGGTGGTGATTTTCTTTTTTTCCATTTTCACACAAAACCAAATCATGTCGTGGAAAACTGAATATCCACATAAAATTCCCAGTGGCCACTGTTGCCATTCAACACATTCTTCACCCCCTCAGCTCCAGTAAAAGATAAAATTCTCCTTTTGAACAACATACTCATGCAGGAGTGTCCTGCCACTGCTGGAAATAATTTAAAAAAACCTATAATTTCCACACAGAAAGAACCTATGACTTTAAAGATCAATTAACTTTATGGGAAGTGGTAAATCAGTTCTCAAATCCCAATAATTTCTGTTTCACTGTCACACCCCACTTCTGCTGCAAAGCTCTAAACCAGACACACCCCAGTTAAATAATCAGAATTATGGATTGCTGTTAAATACTGGAAAAACACAATTAATAACAAAATTATACCTTACTGGTTTGTTTAAAAAAATAACATGCTCAGAGCAAGGAATCATTAAACAGATTTTCATTATAAGGGGCAAGACTGTTCCTAAAATAATTATTCTACATATGTGGAAGGTGTCCCTGTCCATGGAAAGGGAGTTGGAATGAGATGATCTTTAAGGTCTCTTCCAACCCATTCTGTGATTCTATATAGAAGCATTTTAATAAAACTGAAATTATGGACTTTTTCTTTCCATTAACTCATCACCACTGAATTTAAAATCATTCCTTTGAATCCCCCCCACTAGGAAAGATTCTGGTTCAGGGTGGACACAAAGTAGGAAGAATTAAACTTTGCTGCAGTGCCACCTCACTCAGTACATCTATATTTAATTGCATTTAAATATCTCCTGACTGTTTACATCTGTGCCATAATAACATGGGAATAATACACTTGCTCTTTTATCTGCTCCCTAAAATTCTAATATTTAGATATTCCAGTTTATGACAGGTATTTAACCCCAATCTGCCAGTTTTAGATACCAAGGAGATTATTTAGATATCAAGATAGCATTTTCTGTTATTTAATTATTTCTAGTCCTTATATGGGAGAGGAAAAAAGCCAGTCCTCATGCAGCCATAGATTCCTTATAGCAAGTCATTTTTCTGGGGTCAAATTCCACTGCCCCTATGTCTTAAATTCTACAGGTTCATTGCAAATACCCCTCCTGAAGCCTGAGCAACCAGGGTGTGCTCTCTCCTACCTTATAAACGCTCCTGCTCCCAGGAAAACCCCCCCTCCATGGCACTTGGAACAAGACAATCTTATTTTGGGAGAGAATCAGTTTTATTTGGGGCACAGCTGCTCCCGTGGCCAATAAGAGCCAGCGCAGGAGAGAAGGGGGGGATTGGCAAAGTCCCCTGAAAGGAGCAAGGTGACATCGATACCTGGGGACATTCAAACACCTCCCTGGGCTGGGAGGCTGCTCTTCACCTGGGATGGGTTTGGGATCTTCCCCCAACACCAGTTTTTGGGGATTTAGGGAAGCTCTTCTTTAACCTCACGTGGTACCACCAGGCTCAGAGTGAATTTGTCCATTTGCTTGAGCAGGATCCAGGAGAAAAGAGTGAAAACCAAAGCAGCACAGAAAAGAAGCCAGTTTGGCAATATTAGGTAATTTAAGTATTAATGCTCAAGTAGGCAAACAGGAAAAGAGAATGTTCACAAAGAAGTGGGTAACATGGAATTAAATTGTGCTTGAGCTGAGTAAAAAGTGTTAAAAGGAAGTTAATGTTCCCGTGTGAAATCACAATTCCCATTTCTCACAGATTTCCCATGATTTAGCAGCTCCTGGAAGAGCCCCTCCCACACACATCCCCCAATAACCTGATTTTCTGAAACACTGCGACGTGTTCTGGTTTTCTTTGTTCATTATCACAAAACCATTGAGCCAAACAGAAAACAGACTGAAGAGGAAATTCTCTGCTGTGCTGCTGATTAGGGGAAGGAGTATTTCTGTATGAGCAGTGGAATAGATAATTAATCAATCCAAGATATAATTCCAATTTTTTCTCATTTTTTCTTTTTGGTCCTCACTGTTCAGGGCCCCCTTGTTTTCCTCCTTTCCCACTGTATCCTGGTTTACCAATAGAAGGGTGAGAATTGTTAAATTCCACTTATTAAGAGTAACTTTGGATTCTAGTTTGTAATTTTTTTCCCATGACCAAATTAGGAATTAAATGCTTGACAGAAAAAAAAAATCTAAAAATGAAAAAGAAAAATATCTTTGGATTTTGCTTTTAGCTTAAATTTAATTTTTAAATTAAATTAAATTTAAATTAAATTTTTAAATTTAATTTAAATTTAAATTTGCTTTTAGCTTAAATTTAAGCTTTTAGCTTAAATTTGGGGGAGAGGGAGTTCATTTGTGATGAGAACTTTAAATCCTGCGTGGTGTAAAAATTAAACAAGTCACGTGTGTAAAGAAAGGAGACGTTCCTCGTGTAGGATTTTAACTGCTTGACTGCAGAAAAATACTGCCATAGGGATTTCCAGTGGATGCAAAGGAATGAAATGATCAGTATCATTACATTTAATGTTATTATGATTCAGATATCAAGGGGAAAATGAGATGGGAAAAACCCTGCATCAGTCTGTGCCAGTGATCCCACAAACCTTCCACCATATGTTGCTTCAAATTCCCTAAATCTGCAGGATGGCAGCACAGTTGCACCTAAATAGAGACTTATTGCCCTTTAAAGTGTAATGGCCAGAAAGATCCAAAAGCTCCCATTCCCCAAAAATACCCATTTAGGGAGTTATTTAAGGACTGCAAGAACTTCACGGTGCCCATTCCATTCCATGGAGTCAGTCATTTTGGGAGCCCCTAAATGCACATTTCAAACACCAGGATCATGTAGAGATTTATGGGAGAGAGCAGAATTCCAGCACGTGAGTTGTGGGCTGAATTCCCACACTGGGGCTGGTTTTTGAAGCCTTTTTGGAGCGTAAAACATATTCCCTGGGGTGTCACCCCGGGAATGGAGCACGGCCCCACTCCAAGACCTGTTCCAGGAGCTCCTTTGTCAGGACCTGCAGGTGCCTCTGCCCCGGGCTAAGAAACACCTCCTTTGTGCTCCTCTGGAAACTCGACAGAGCCAAAGGTAAAAAGTGATAAAATTACCTGGCTCCCCTTTTTCACCCCGGTCTCCCTTTGTGTGCCAGGGCAGGGATGTCACGGAGACCCAGCTTTGCTGGGAATGCTGTTTGCCTTGTGTGTTTGGGAAACAAAAGATCCTCAATAGCTCTGCCTTTGCTCATAGCCGGGGCTGGGATTGTTTCCCTCCTTGTCTCCAGTACCAACTCTCAGGGAAGGCTTTGCACAAAGAAATAACTGTGTTTCTGACTTCTGAGTCGGATCGTGCCCTTGCCGGCGCTGAGATGTAAATGTAGGAACAGCACGGACTGAAATTCTGGGATACTGAACTCAGAGATGGACTCAGAGCTTTCCCAGTCCTCAGTTACACTATTAAGCTTTTAATTATTGCAGGTTTTAAACAAATCCATGCCCCAGCTGCACCTGCCCAAGAGGTGGCAACGCCTCATGTCAGGCACAGCCTGGCCAAGGCAAAGTCCTCTCTGTCAGCAAAGACTTTAATTGGGAACTCATTTCTCCACATTAACCACTGAAATCATTATTTTAACACTGGGAAATCCATTCTCCAGATGTTAATAAGCATCTTATGAGCCAAAGGACTTAGAGATCTCCAAAGCAGCAGATTTAACTCACAGAGAATCTTGTCTTGCCCCACGGTGTGGACACAGGTGGCACAGACTCCTTTGCAGGGGATTTGACATCAGGAGTTGTTGCAACACGCCTTGGAAACAAGGAAATGGAAATATCTAATTCCCTTTAACCCAAATTCTTCTCAGCTCTGACAAATACACACTTTGTAATAAAGTAAAGTTACAGCACAGGTCACACAGTACCTTAAAATCATGGCAGGAAGGAAAAAATCTGGGAACACAATTATGTGTGTGTGTGCTGGACTCAAAATGCTGGGCAGTTTATAGTATTTACAGAATTAAAAAGCAAAGGATAGGGAGAGAATATTTATTTTTGACATACAAACTACCTGCAAGGGGCTTTGGATCAACACTAAAGTCAGGAGAAAAATTCCCACTGATTTCTTTGGAATATGCCTAATATTCTCCACCTCCTCTGCACTTCACCCAGAAGCAGAGGCAGCAAAATATCTCTGAAAGAATAAACAGGGGAATGGATAATAATAATAAAAAATTATAATTATAAATAAATTTTAAATAAAAATACAAATACATTGTATTTTTTAGACCTTCTGATTGGAATCACAGAATATCTTGAGTTGGAAGGGACCCACAAAAATCAAAGTCCAACTCCTGGCTCTGCACTGGTCAGTCCCAAAAATCCCACCAAGAATCACACCAAGATTAGAGAAGGAGCAAAGTTACTCCCTTTTCATCTCTTATTTCTCCCTTGAAAAGGGACGAAGAGCAAAATGTGCTTCAGTGGGACGGATTTCTGAGGCTCAGCACAAGAGGGCACTCCAGGAGCTGCCAACAGCCCTGCCAGGGATGGCTTTACAGCCAAAGCACAGCCATAAAATCCCAGAATATCCTGATTTGGAAGGGACCCACAAGGATTATCCAGTCCAGCTCCTGGCCCTGCAGAGGGGAACGCCAAGAATTCCACTCTGTGCCTGAGAGCCTTGTCCAAACATCCCAGTCCTAAGCCCTAATCATCCCCTCCCACATCATGCCCTGCATCCTGATCAATCCAGGGCAAGCACAACAGGATAACACAATCATTTTCCCAGGATAACTTATGAACAGCCTCCATAAGGGAATTTTCTCAACACTGTGTGCATGTGATGAATAAATAAAACATGAAAAATCAGGTGTTTGTGAGACCTACACTGTTCAAACTTGTTTCCATTGAGAGCAGTAACAAACACTGAACCCATATGGTCAACTTATATAAGGAAAAACAAAACAGAAACCCCCAATACTGGTAAGAACTGGTCATTTTAAGAAAATTTCCCATGGCAAACTGGTATTAGAATGAGTGGGATTGATGACAAAGGGCTTTCTCCAGGTGAAAAACTTCTCCAGCAACTCCAAACTGCTGTTCAACGGGTTGTTTCTTCCAGACCATCCCAGAACAAGGCTGGTTTCTGCACAGGGAAACTTTAAACTCCCAAAGCACCTTCTTTTTTTGTTCTAAAACACTTTGGGATAGGTTAGAGGAGCAAAGCAGGTGCTCCCTGTCACAGCCATGGGGTGGGGATTTACCCCAGTGAGGGTGTGAGTGTGGACATGTTCAGATCTCCAGCTCAACAACAAGATTCCAGTCCTAACAGGAGGTCCCACACTTGCTTCTACAGAGCAATAAAGTGGATGTAGCAATTTAATATTGGCCAGGGAGCTGAGAGAGATGTGAAGATGTGACTCAAGCAGGATTGTAGATCCTGCCCAGCCCTTGTTCTTAAAGCTAATTAATCCTTTTCCTTCTAATTACTCGTTCCCGATGCCAGAATGCCACCCAGCTCCTCCTCTAGCTGGGGACTGGCAGAGTTACCCCAGAACACCAGTTAAGGCTGAGATTCGTGAGGACAAGGCTGCTTATAAATAATTACAAATTCACTACATGATATAGATATAAATATAGATATAGATAGATATATAGATATAGATATAGATTCACATATAGATACAGATATAGATATAGATGTAGATATAGGTATAGATGTATATAAGCAGTTTCCTGTGCAACAGAATTTCTCAGACTGGAGAAACTGAACAAAATTCCGAAAGAAATCACACCAGAAGACAGGATGAGCCCTGGCCACCAGTGTCCCACCCAGCCTTTCCTGCCTTACAGGTACCTTTGAAGGGACTCTAATCCCCAAAACAGTAACTCCGGAGAGGTGTGGTGTCATCATTTGGAGAGATAATCACCCTTAAACGGTTGTCACACACCCTCAGAGAGGTGATTGTTTTATCTGCCCTGTCATTAGATAAAAGGTTGTCCTCTAATTTGGCAGGCTGAATGAGAAGTGTAACACCAAATTAGTTAGGAGCACAATTAACAACACAATAAGGGGAGGTTTAGCCCCGGCATCACCTCTGCCCAGCATCCCAGCCTTTTACAGGAATATTCTGCAAACTCAGACAAATTCCATGCTTACTCTGGGAGTTTCCTTTCCATTCATCAAGGCAGCCTGACTAGGTAGACAAGATCTGAAGATTACATCCAGATATTGAAAAATGAAAAATGAAAAATGAAAAAAATGAAAAGAGTTTTCTGCCTGTTGTTCTGCTGGGTTTGAAGGAACATCCTTGGGTCAGCTCAGGTTGTAGGTTTTGGAGATTAGGGAGAAATCTTTCCCTGGGAGGGTGGGGAGGCCCTGGCACAGGTTGCCCAGAGAAGCTGTGGCTGCCCCTGGATCCCTGGAAGTGTCCAAGGCCAGGTTGGAGCAACCTGGGCTAGTGGAAGGTGTCCCTGCCCATGGCAGGGGGCAGAACAAGATGATCTTTAAGGTCCTTCCAACTCAAATCATTCAGTGATTCCATGATTTGAGGTAACCAGGCCTTCAGAGGACCTTGCAGTTATTTTCCTCCGGCTGTCAAAGTCCAAATAAACTTACCCAAAATGAGACCACATGAAAAAAAGTGAAAAGTGAAGTTTCAGATCTCCCACCTGCAACAGACAGGTGCAGACCAGGAAAAGGAGTTACTAAAAGCACCATTGTGGCACCTTGACATGACTTAGTCAATATTTGACATCCAAAGCCACCCAGGGTCCAACCCAGCCCCTGGTGATCCGGGCTGGAAGAACCCTGCCTGTTGGCAAGTGTTTCTGCAGCGGGGTGTGACAGAGCCTAAAGGCTCACCAAATATTACAAATTACAGTTTTGACTTCAGGAATGCTCTGACAGCCTTTATGGCAGGTGTGGGATTTTATTCCTGTCTCAAGGGATGAGCTGGATGTTTCCTGCAGGAGCAAAAGCCAAGGGCTTCAATCCCCAGTAATAATTAACACAAATCCCCAGTGGCCAAACAAGGAAGGGAGCAGATCTTCCAGAGCTGCAGCCCCTGGGGAGACAAGGAAACAAACTCCTTTCTTTTTATCTACTTTATTGAGGTAACAGCTCTGGTCTGATTTTTACCATGACAAGCATTTTTAGAGAAGGCTGAGTTTCCAGAAGGTTTGGAGCAGGAGGCTGGTAACCCCAAGGAAGTTCACAACTAGACCTAGCTTAGGGGTTACACTCATCTTTTAAGGTATAGGCCTGATTTTAAGGCACTGGGAGGATTTTTGGCTCCTTTTCTCAGGGCAGAAGGAGCTCCATGAGCCATCCTGCAGCTGGTAAATGCAAGGGTTAGATGTGTTTTTAAATGTATTTATGAGACCACACAAAGCCTCTCCTTTACAAACCCCGTCTGCTCCAGCTGGTCTAATAGAACAGTTAATTCTTCATTTCCTTTTTTTTGTTCCCCTTTCATTGCTTTGCTTTTCATTTCTTCCATGGGCAAGCAGCGAGGCTTCTCCTGAGTCAGGCAGGAACCTGGCAGGAGCAAGAGGCTCAGGGGGGAAACAGTGGGTGAAGAGAAAGAGCCTTCCCTGTCTCAGCAGCAATGGATGATAAATCAAACCCAGCCTCCTTTAGATTAAACCCTGTCCTACTTCTCATAAAAGAGTTAGTAATCCTGAATTCAGTCAGTTCTGACTTGGTGAAGTTCTTCCCTCTGGGAACACTTGGTAGGGCACCTGCAGCCCTGTCTGGTCTCAAGGCAAACAACGTTTGATTATCAGCAAATCTGTAATTCATTGTAAGGCAAATCCTCCTCCTTTTGATAAGACACTGTGTGTGTCTAAAGGCAAGAGTGAAACGTTTATAGACACACTGAACCTGCCTCTAAACCAACTGGCAAGGGCAGCAGATGGGTGAAAGGGCAGAGCACAAGTGTAATGGGAGCTGGGGGGGCTCAGCCTGGAGCAAAGGAGGCTCAGGGGGGACCTTCTGGCTCTGCAACCCCCTGACAGGAGGGGGGAGCCGGGGGGGTCGGGCTCTGCTGCCAGGGAACAAGGGACAGGAGGAGAGGGAACGGCCTCAGGCTGTGCCAGGGGAGGCTCAGGTTGGATATTGGGAAAATATCTTTATAGAAAGGGCTGTCCAGCCCTGGCACAGCTGCCCAGGGCAGGGGGGGAGTTCCCATCCCTGCAGGGATTTAAAAGCCCTGTGGATGTGGCACTTGGGGACATGGGTCAGTGGTGGCCTTGGCAGTGCTGGGTTAGTGGTTGAACTTGATGATCTTGGAGGGCTTTTCCAATCTAAACAATTCTGTTTCAATGACTCTGTGACCATCAGCAGGAAGACTGAAACAAGACAGTAACAGACCATAGGGATGATAATGAGAGTGTGGGACAGTTATTTGTAAACACCTCTTCAAAAATCACCCCAAGCAGTCCCTTAAAATACCTAGAGCTAAAGTTGTTGTGTGGAGCAGGTGCCCTGATAACCCAGAGTGCTTTTGCAAGCTAGGAAGGGACACAGCTATTTGAAAGCTTAAAACAAAGCCTGTGCATAAGCATTTTTTAAGATCAAAGACTCAGCAAGCATCAGTTCCACGGTCAACATCCATGAAAAGAGCAGAAGAAGGCTCTGTTCTCACTGCACCAGCTGGGAAGGGAAACATCACATCCTGATCACCCCCTTGTTGCCTGTGCAGCTCTGTTTGTGCAGTGCCTTTTAAAGGTATTAACTGAGGAAAGAGCATTTTTAAAGCATCATTAAAAATGTGTTCAAATATTAAAAGAACAGCTTTAATACCAGCAGTTACACCTGGCCCTTTGAAACAGTTTGCATTCCTTTATGGCTTTTTTGTGGTTAGAATTCATCACTGGGTGCCAGAACAAGGACACGGTGGCCCCACTGTGAGGGAGGTGACACCAAGTCCCACTGGGGTGACTTTGTTTAGTGAATGAGATTGTACCTGGAATTCACCCAGAATCACAGAATATGCTGAGTTGGAAGGGACCTACAAGTATCATTGAGTCCAACCCCATGGGAAAACTGAATAAAGTGCTTGTTGCTTTTATTTCTCACTTATACTGCAAATTTAAGTTCCTAAGTAGCTGTTTGGTAGTGAGCAGGACATCAAATCCTGCTTTTTTATCTCTGGGACAGAATAAACTACAGAAAACCGAGCCTCATGGTTATCATCATTCATTGCACAGGATTTCAGATAAAGTCCTGTAAGTACTTGCCCATCCACATCTCTCTTTTCTGGAAGCGCCTGATAAACGGTGCTATCACACACACACACACACACCCGTTTCTCTCTCTCCACGCCCGGTGTCTCCCAGCCGTGCCGCAGCACCTCGCTCAGGTCCTTCCCACCCATCCCTTTGGAGCCGGGATGCTCCCAGTCACCTGCGGCCCCCGGGCAGCCCTTCGCACCCCCGCTATGCCGCAAACTACACTAAAAACAGATATATTCCAGGGTCCGGGCGCGATGTGAAGGGCTCTCGGTGCCCGCAGGTCTGCGCGGGGCAGCTTTGGCGCAGCCGGTGCGCGCTCCCTGCGCTCCCCGCATCCCGCCTGACGCCGGCGCTTGGAAAAGCCGCCGGCTCCAAGGGAAACACCGCGCTCCAGGGAAACAGCAGGCGTGCCGGAGGTGCCAGCCGGCTCCATCCCACGGCATTCCCCAGGCCCGGCCCCGCTCCTCCCACCCCCCGAACGCCGCAAGCCCCAGCGCAGCGGCTGCGGCAGCGGGCGGGGCGGGAGCGGCCCCGGGGCCGCGGCCGAGAGGAGCCGAGCGGGGCGGCAGGTAGGGAGGGAAAGAGGGAGGGATGGAGCTGAGGAGGGAGGGAGGGAGGGAGAGAGGGAGGGGGAGAGGGGGGTATTTAAACAGCGCCGGGCTGGGGAGCCGCGGTGCGCGGCGCGGAGGTGAGCGCGGCGCGGGGCCGCCGAGCGCCCGCATCCCGGAGCGCCCGCATCCCGGAGCGCCCGCATCCCGGAGCGCCGGTGTTCCCGCAGCCCGCTGTCCCCCAGCCCGCTGTCCCCGCACCAGGAGCCCCGCACGGCCCGGTGTCCTCGCTCAGCCCCCGCTCAGCCGCGCTCGCCCAAGGGCATCGCGGCAGAGGCGCGCCCCGGAGCATCCCCGCGCCCCGGAGCATCCCCGCACCCCGGAGCATCCCCGCACCCCGGAGCATCCCCGCGCCCCGGAGTATTCCCGCACCCCGGGGCCGGTGACCTTGGCCCGGAGGGTCTCCAGAGGCTCGGTAAGGAGCGCGGGGGAAAGGCCCCGGAGCAGCGGTGAAGCCTCAGGGGGTTTGCTCTGCTGTGCTGCCTTCAAGGTGGTGGTGGCGTTAGGGACTGACCTACAGCCTTCAGCAAGGTCCCCCTGGGCTTAAAATGTTCCCTTGGAACGAGAGGAGCTTCGAGGTCCCTTGGAGCCCAAACCATCCTGTGGTTCTGTGACTCGTTGCTGCAGTCGGGGGTTTCCAGGTGTTGTGGCTGGTGCAGCTGTTGGAGGATGGTTTGCCTTGGCAGGGGGTTACTGCAAACCAAACACCCAGAAACACAGAGGTGGAAACAGGGGATGGAGGAGGGAAGGTGACTGTTCTGCTCAGAAATACTGCTTGCAGGTTTTTTTGCTCTTTGGTTTTCTTAGGGTTGCTGGTGGCTCCCAGTAATCCTTCAGGGGGAAGCAGGTGCCAGATCCACCTCCCTGTTGGAGCTGGGATAGCAGGGAAGAGAATCCCTGCAATAAAGGGTCTGCTTAGTCAGCACAAGGTACTTTGTGGACTGTGGATTTTGATGCTTTAGGAATTGAGACACTTCTTTATCTTTTTCTCACAGATATCATGAGTATGGTACAAATAACTATGTTTTGAGAGCAATTCCACGAGTCCTTGGAGTGATTTCTAGATGGTGCAGGTCTGGTGGGGGAAAACAGGGAAGCTTTACATGAAGCCTGTACATTTTTCCAGCTGGAATGGGAGATGTGGGGAAACAGCATCTGGGGAGCAGCTCAGGGCCACGGGAATGCTTGTTCCATGTTCCCTGTGTCCCAACAGCATCCAGGACATGTGGTGCAGTGCACAGCACCAGAACACAGTGCTCCAGCTGGCTGATAACCATCCCTGGCTCTGCTCTGGGTCCTGCCAAGCCAGGTTTTATCAAGCTTTTCCTTTGTGCTGTGTCTGTACCTCAAGCCTGGCCTTGCTGCTGGTGTAGAGCCAAGTGAACATTCCCAAAAACAGCACCCTGGGAGCAGAGGAGCCCAGGGAGTTGGGATGGGACACAATGCTTGGCTGTGTCCACTCAGAGGGGACCCCACTCGTTGCTTTTCAGGGCTCAGCACCACGGGGTGCTGCAGCTTTGAAGAGCCTTGTCTTGCCCTGCTGTGTGACTGGAGGGTTCCTTGTGTCTCCCCTCCAAAAATTAAGGGTGGCTTTGCTTTCGCCTCATTTTAGGGATATTCTGTATCAACAGCTTTCTGTGGTCAGACCTGTTTGCTCACAGGGATGAAGTGGCCTGTGAGGGAAATCATTCCTTCCTACACCTATGGGGTTAAATCAGTTTCTGTGAAAAATGTGAGTCTCCCTTTTTCCTTCTTATCTGTTGCAGGGATCTCACTTCATTTTTTCTTTTCCCCTTTCGGGCTGCTGTGGTGCAACTCTCCTTCCCTGCATTAGATCTCCAAGGAGATGCACTTGCACAAGAGTTTGGTCCCTGTTTCCCACTAATACCTGTCATTACTCTGACAATACTCACCTTCTCGTATTACACATAACCCAAGAGCAGCTGTTATTTTCAGCTGCTTCAGAAATGACTCAGAGCAAAGCAAAGAAGTCTGAATAAAATAAGAACTGCAATCGGAAGTAAATCTTTTTTTAGACCCCAAACACCTCAGCTATTTTGTCTGGAGAGTGACGTGTTTACACAGCCTTCTGAACCTGAAGACCTTTAAAGTCCTTTTGAAGGATGTAGATGATGTCCCAAATCTCACAAGTCTTGCAGGAACTAAGGTTTGTCACCAAGAGCAAAGGCAAAACCTCACCAAACCCTCTCTAAGATATTCCTGCAACAGTTCTTTGAGAAGTCTCAATTTTTGAGTATTTGCAATTTAAACCTGGTGCTGGTATCTTGTTACAAATTTGAGGGGCTTTTTTGGGAATCAGTTTAGTTCAAAACCATGTCTGTCCTAAACTGTGCTTACCCTGAAAATACAGGGAAAGCTTTTCCTGGGATTTCAAGTTGCCAGTTCACCTCTCTGCCCTGGCAGAGCTGCTCACCAGTTCTGCTCCAGGGTTCAAGTCCTGTCACAGGGGGAGGACTTGGAGCCCAAAACATGCTCAGCCCAGAGGAAGCTGGAAAGGAAGGGATTTGTGCATAGATTTAAGGAGCAGATAGTTATGTAAGGAAATGACTGAGGAAACTTCAGAGGAGGGACGAACAGAAAAATTGTTGAAAAATTAATTTGGCCTTGGAAGAAAATGGGACAGAGCTGCTCCAAGGATGTTGTTGTTGCAGAGAAGCTGCATCTCCTCCTTCCTCTGCCTGAGTAGAGACAGGAGAGTGGACTGATAAATCAGCCAAGCTGCAAAGTTAGGGGGAGTTGATTTATTCAGCAATGTGGCTTTGCTAGGAGCAGCCTACAGCTTGCAGGGGTAGGTAAGGCATGAAATCAGTCTAAACTTTAACTGCTTTCAACCTCTGTTCTGTTATTGAATGGTTGGGAGCCTCTCTCCAAATGAAGTCCCTGTGGGTGCTGCTTTCCCCAGGGTCAACAGTTTGTATATCACATTTAAAATTACTTCCCACATCACTGTGGGCCATGTGTCCCCCATCTGTGTGCTCAGCTCAACTGAAGGAGCAAATTTGCCATTTCAACAAAAAAAATAGTTAGGTGTTTGCCTTCCACTGTTTATTGTTAAATACTTCCACCCAGGCTGACAAGAATCCACGTGTTCCAGGTAGGGATGGAGCTGAATTATAGCACCAAACCACTCTTGGGGAGCCCAGAAGAGCTGCTGGAGGAGCATGGACGTGGCAGCACACGAGGGGGAGGTTTGGGGTCAGAGCTGGACATGAGGAAGTTGGGCCAGACTTTGTGCAGGAGTGGCTTTACCACTCCATGAGGGTTTTGCTGCCTTGTTTGGAGTCACCAGAGGTAAAAGGAAGT
This sequence comes from Pseudopipra pipra, assembly GCF_036250125.1. Classification (NCBI taxonomy): domain Eukaryota; kingdom Metazoa; phylum Chordata; class Aves; order Passeriformes; family Pipridae; genus Pseudopipra; species Pseudopipra pipra. The sequence continues at coordinate 2,128,391 of NC_087558.1, read as the reverse complement.
CTTCCCGAAGAGCAAAAGGTCTTGTGTGCATTATGTAACATATAAAAGAACCCAAACAGCACCTCTGTGCTCCCACTGAGGGCAGCAGGAAGGAGGGCTCGTATTTAAAGATCAGGAAGATGCTGGAGTTCCTTCTCCTGAGCAAGGGAAAGCAGAAACGGGGCCAAAAATGCTTTTCTGTCTCACCCTTCCCACTTTTTAAGCATTTTTCCCACTCCTGGAAGAACTTCTTTCGTCCAGAAAACCCCACAGGAGCAGTCAAACCATGTTCACCCACATGCAGAATGTCTGAGTCACATAGAGCAATAAAACTTGACCAGCTCAGAGCTTTATCCTGCTGTTGGACGGGACACAAGCAGGAGCTCACACATTTCCTGGAGCACAGGAGCTGGCAGGAATGCAGGGCCCAGTGTGCTGAGGTGCTGATTCAGGAGGATGAAAGCTGAGGGAAAGGAACCAGAGATTGCCTCAGTGCTGCTCTGCACTGCAGAATTACAGGTGGGGTGTAAATCAATTGTAATTATTTATTACAGTCTGGATGTCGAGGCATTTTTAACGGGGCCTCCTTTGGGATTGTTGCTGCTGTTCTCACTCACATCCTCTGCCTGGTGTTTCCTCCCTGTGAAAACAAGCTCGAGGGGACATTTAAAGATCCATGTGGAAGCACTGCAGTAACCTGAGGGGTTTCTGCTTCTCAGGAGGGAACAGGCAGCTTTCTGGGCTGAGCTGAGGAATTGGAGCTGCAGGGATGCAACAGAGGAACAGGCTGAGGGTGTCCCTGGGATTCCCTGCACTAGCTGCTGCCTCAGCGAAATTTCTTCCCCACTGCTGGTCCACAGGACCTGAATTTCATTCCTTATGCTCTCTGCTTGGTGCTCACTGAATAAAACATTAAAGGCAACGAAGGATGGAGTGGGAATGGGAATCCCTTTATGGTTCTGTTTGCACTTGGAGATGTCTGTCTGCACAAATTTGGAGATGTCTGCCTGCACAAAATCAGTGGGCTCAGCCCAGGATCACATTGGCTTGTCCCCCCTAAGAGGGACAAGATTGGTGCCTTGGATAAGTCAGGATATTCTGAGTTACAGCAGAACAAACCCATTTAACACAATAAAACGACAAAGAACAGCTAAATAACCTGCAGAAAGGATCTCTACTTCAATCCCCAAGGGGGTGACTACCCATTCCTCTTCTAATAGCTGCAATTATTTATATAGCAGACAACTTAAAAACAATTATTGCACTTTGCCTCGTTGCACCTGCCCACATGTGGGTGCTCAGGGGGTGGTTGGACTGGGAACCCCCTCAGGGGCTCGTGGCAGGATTTTATTTAAGCTTCAGCAGGAGAGGAATCCCTCAGGATGCTGCAAAACCCACCCACTCTTGCTTCTGTGCTATCACAGCAGTTATTTAGCAAATGGCTAATTTCTAGCCAATTAAATATTTGCATTTTGGGGGTGGATTGATTGATTGCTTGTTTTTCTTCTCTCCTTGTCCCTACTTTACATTCAAAGCACCAGAGGCACCCTGTGAACGGGGCCACCTCCACTCCCAGGGTTTGTTTTTCCCCCTCCCAGATAAACTTAGACATGAATATATCTTGGAAAGCCTTTTTCTCTGTATTGTAACTCAACCAACCCCTCCTGCTGAAGGTGTCCAGTGTTTCTCAAGCATTCTTTGGAAACCAGTCTATCCCAGTTCCCCTCCAAGAATGTTTCTTCCCACAGGAATTTCCCACCAGGTGCTGTCCGGCCATGGGTCAGAGTTGTGGACTTATACCACGACCAAAATTCCCCAAATCCCAGCTGCTCAAAGCATAAATTCCACATTAAAGTCCCTTACACTGGCATCTTCAGGTTCCAACTCCCAACTAGCTCCAACACCAGGCCACTAATAAAGCAATTTTTGAGATTAGACATGCTCTGAAATGAAACTTGGGGCATTTTGATGATGATTTATCTTTCCAGCTGCCCTAATCAGAGGCATGTATCAACAAGTAAGAAAATCAGGCAGCCACTTAAAACAATAAAAGCTGCTTTACAGGTTTCTCTTCTTGGGTTTGGTTCTTTTTTTTTTTTTTTTTTTTGGGCTTGGAGGTGGAATTGCTGAAAATAACCTGAATGTTGCTTAATAGCTTGAGAAGGTGAATTCTCTTCATTTCACTCATAGCTGGCTGGAACAGTCCCATGGCCTCTAGAAAGGCATTTCCACAATTGTTTAAATCCAAATTTGCAGACAGACAGTGTTAAGTTAAAATGGCATAAGAGCAAATTACCTCCTGCTCTGGAATTCTGGGAACTGAAGAGTGAACAACTCAGGACTCCTTCAACTCAGAGTCACAGTAGTAATATAATAAAACACAGCAATGCTTAAAAATGGAAGTAGAAGGACAAATCCTGCTGAAAATACAGATTTTTTTTTTTTATTAGCCTCAGAAGTTGGTGTGGTGATCTACCATTCCCTTTGATTATCGGTACAAGTAATTTGGGTGGGAAAGCTGCTGGAGGTGTGGAGCTTTGGGCTGTTCCTTGTGCTCCACACTGGGCCCAAATTAATGCAAACAGGGTTCCTTCCCAGAGGTGTCTGTGGCACAGGGCAGCCTGGTCTCTCATTTCCTGAGCAGCTGGTTTAAGGTGCCTTTTTTTTCCTTTCCCTCCTATGTTTTCCTTCATAAATTATGCACCTGGAATGGCATTATCCTGCAACACTCTTTGTGCTGCTGCCCTTCTCTTGCTATCAGAGAAGGTCTCTGGGCAGATGAAATGCAGTGGAGGTGAGTTAGTGGTGAGGACTCTGTCATTCACTGTTTGGCTTTTACTTATCTCAGCCTCTGCCATTCATTAGGAGACCACAAAGCCTCTGCATTAAGACAGTGTGTGTTTTCCCTGGTATTCCAGGAGTGCCTGGGGATGGAGTTATCCCCCCGCACCCTGAACTGGGAGAAGCAGAGAAGCACAGGCTGGACTTTGTGGTGGAGCTGAGTGGAAACACAATCCCCAGGCTGGAGAAACAAAGTGTGACGAGGTCTTTGGTTAAATCAAAAAGGGCTGCTCATCATTTTAATGACTTCATCCTTTATTCATGCCTCCCTCCAAGACAGCAGAGCCTGGAAAGTGATAGTGCTGAGGCTGCAGCCTGGTTGAATATCAGGCAAATCAGCCTAGGGAAGGTTTTTCCTGGCTTTGGCTGCTCCTTAAACCAGCTCTATACAGAGATACACAAGTGTATGTGCACCTCTGGTGCCTCAGAGCCTCAGCCACCCACAGCCAGAGCTCCAGCCTTGCAGCAGGCAGGATTAGCAGGTATTTACCCAAGAAAGGTATGAGTTTAACTAGCACAGGTCTAACCCCAGTGTAAATACCTTAATCCTAGAGAGTATCAGAGGGCCCTTATCGTTCTCCTTCCAATTGCAGAGGAAAGGGCTTAACCTCTTCATTGGAAGATGCTGCTCTTTTTGCACAGGGGCTAAATAGAGACACTTTTGGCTCCCAGGGAGTCACAGTTTGCCAGCTGTGCCATTTTTATTGAAGGCTTTGCAATATTCACAAGGCTTTAAGGTCCCTCTTGAGTTCTGCTTTAAAATAAATTATCTTCCATTCATGCCAGGACAGGGACCAGTGGTGACATTTCTGCCCAGCCTGAACTCTTGCAAGTAAAACTGTTCCCAGCAAAGACAGTTCATTGCTGGATTTAAAATGGGAGTGATCTTTCCCTCCAAAAGCACTGGAGGCAGTTTCTTGGTCTGGGAGATATGGAAAGATGGAAGTGAAGGAAATGAACTGCTTTATGAGAATTGGGGGAATAAAGGATATATTGGGAAGGTACTGATGGTTGGAGAACACAGAAGAAAGGCTGGTGGGAAGGAAAGTGTGTTTGTTGGGGGATGATGGGGCAAGTACAGAAAGGTTGCTGCATAAAAATCTGGACAGAAACCTGAGAGATGGGAGGAGAAAATGGGGAGAAGTGCCTGCACATGGATGAGGAGGGGGAATAAACACAGTCAGGTTCTCAACAACAGCTTGGACAGGCATTTGGAGTATCCATCAGTCAGACAGCCAGGCTTAAGGTCAGCCTGTGGTTGTTGTCTTCCCAGAGAAAAAGGAAAACCCCCAAATCTACCTTGCAGCACCTCCAGACAGTGAGGTGTGAGAGTACCAGTGATCCAGGGGAAGAAAGATGGAGAAACACAATCCAGGGTGTGTTCACTTGGCTGGGCACCCACCAGCCAAAGATTTACACACCAGCAACCAAAATAAAGCTGTTAGAAAACAAACCAGGCATCCTTTGTAGGGTACCTTGTCTTCCCTTTGGTAAATACCCACAAACCACCAGAATATTGTGGACAGCAGCAAACCACTGAGTGCTGTCATATTTTTTGGCCTGTATCACTGGCCTCTCATTATTTTAATCACAGGCTGCAAATTTTTCCCTGCTACCTTGGTATTTGTGGCTTTGAGGGACGGGAAATTTCTGGTGCCCAAAACTCGCTACGAACACAAGGCCTGAGGGATGTGATGTGCCCAAGTCTCTCTGTTCCTGGCATTTCAGGCAACAGAAGTGTAGGTAAAAAAATGATACATTGGAAGATTTTCCAGCAGGAAAATCTGCTGTATTCCCTGGGAGCTGACCTGGTATGTCCTTAAACTCAACCCCCAAAATTAAGACGGCCCTCTGGGAAGCCTCATACAGTTGCTTGTCATTCTATTTTCTTGAAATACATGTTTTAAGCCTGCATTTAAAGGTTATTTAAAATGCCAAAAAACAATTTTAACAATAAGCAATGGAAGGCAAACCCCATTTCCTAGTTAATACTTGCTCAACCATTCCTCTTTCCACATGGAGCTGGGAACAATGAATGCAGAAAGGTATCACCTGAGAGGAAAACCTTTCCTAGACTTGTAACTTCTATTAAATACATTTAATCTGAAATGTGTCTTATTTCTTTGGAGTGAGCTGGAAAAATTTCTTCTGCAATTTGAGGTTACTTTTTTTCCCCTCCCTTTCATAGCTTGTCTTTTTTTTTTTTATTCCCAACAATTGCAGAAACAATAAAAAATATCACCAGAAGGAAGCAGAGGGGGTTTTAGAGCAGTTTTTTAATCTCATCTTTATCCCAGGGCATATCTGTCTGCCATCCACATTTATGGAAACTGACCCAAAGCCTTCCCTTTTAAATGCCTATTTCCCTGATTTCCATGTGATCCCTGTGCCTTTGTGGGATCATGTGGCTTTAATTCCTAGAACAGAACGGACAGAAAAATACACTCACAGTCGGAATGTGGGAATTCATAGAATCACAGGATGGGTTGGGATGGAAGGGACCTTAAAGCTCATCCAGTCCCACCCCTGCCATGGGCAGGGACACCTTCCACTAGCCCAGGTTGCTCCAAGCCACATCCAACCCGGCCTGGAACAGTTCCAGGGCTGGGGCAGCCACAGCTTCCCTGGGAATTGAGATTGTCCAAGTGATAGAGCTTTGATAAATTCAAGAAGCAGCTGCAGAGCTCAACACTGTTCCCTGTGCTGCTGATGGCACTGATGTGTTACCTCTGCTTGAAATTCACTTTATACAACGCTCACATGTGATATCAAACTCGAAATGATGGTCACCACATCCTGGTTCAGTGCCAGGCCTCTCCAGTGCAGTTTAATCCGGAGTTCCCTGTCGTTCCAGGTCGTCTCCCAACCCCCAGGAGCTGAGGATGGATGTGAAGCGGGTGAAGGACTATATCTACTGGTTGTACTACCAGTACCTGCTGGTGACCTGCAGCTACGTGCTGGAGCCCTGGGAGCAGTCCATGTTCCACACCATCACGGTGACCGTGGTGGCCATGGTGGTGTACACGGCCTACGTCTTCGTGCCCATCCACGTCCGCCTGGCCCTCGAGTTCTTCTCCCAGATTTTCGGGGCCCAGCCCGACGGCGCCGTGTCCGTGGTGAACTGAACCCGCCCCGGCAGCTCGTGTGGAATGTTGTGTGTTTGTTCCACAGCACTCTGGCCCGTAGGAAAACACCGTTTGCTCTCACGACACACGGCTTTGCTTCATTCCCGGAGCTGGGGAGCGGAGGGAGGCTCTGAGGTCCTGCCTGCACAGCCCCTCTGAAACCAGCCCAGGCAGCACATCACCTGCAATGCCACATTTGCCTGATTTCAGCCACTTTCAGCAGCCTAATTTAATCACTCTGGCATGTGCAAAACAGCAGAGACTGCGATGGCTGAGGGCTGCAACACTCATCATACACGAAGTTCACAGTGCAGGGGAAAAACCCCCCCATGGCTTCTCTGCCCAGGCTACAGAATATAAAGAAATGAGTATATCCAGCATGATTTGAGTCCTAACACCTGGCTGGTCATTGACTTCTAGTTTTTAACGGATGGGAGAGGAAATTGGAAGAGAAAGCAACAGGAGGATGAACTTTAATCCAACTTTTTTGCATCTAAGTTGTTCAGATGGTCTAAAAGAGATTATTATTTTTTTTAATACTGTGTGTAATCTTGCAGTTTAGTGAAGATGACAGAAAGAAGCAAACTCAGCTCTATTTCAGTGCCCTCCTGCCTTATTTGATAAAACCCAAGCCCTTTTCTTTCTGCTCCCACTCACCAAGGCAGCAAAGTGCATGTCAGGACCAGGGGAAGATGATCGAGGAATCAGCGTGGAAGTAATATTTTAATACCTGCAGGGAAGTCTGAGGGCTTAAAGAGATCTCCTTTCTAAAGAAGAAATTAGATTTATAATCATTGCCCGTGGGGAGTTTCTGGAACAATGAAAGGTTGTTTGGTTTTCACACTACACCTCAATCACATGTAAATCCCAAATCATAAATTACAGCTGCACATCTCTAACAGCTGATGCTGCTGTTCTCAGAAGGGAGAGGTGCAAAATGTAAATAGCTTTCAAATGATGATTGCACAGTTATAGGATATAAAAAAAACCCCTCTTAACTTCTTTATTAAGCTGCAGTGGGGTCCTGCACCTTAAAAGCACAAATCTGTTTGGAAACGAAGACATGTTGTGAAGGTTGACCATATCTGAACATGTGTATGCGGGTTTTTTTCAGATAAAAATTAAATTTTATTCTTCTGAAATGACATTCTGGTGCTCATGACTCAGCTCTTCTGTGTTTTCTCTTCATTCATAAATAGTCTGGATGCGTGTGGGCCGGGCTGGCACTGTGGCAGACAGATTATTTTGGAATAAATGTTCTGGGATGAGGTTTGAGAGCTTCCTAAATGGATCCATGGGGGGATTGCCATGTTCATCCTCACTGGATCCAAGCCCTCTCCTGTCTCTGGGGGGAAAAAAAACCACTAATCTGCTTCAAATTAAGGCAACAAATACCTGTGTGTGCTGGTGGCACAACTGGGTGGTTTGGGCTCAAATGGGAGCCAAAATCTCAGTTGTCCTGGCAGTTTAATCCCAGTTGTTATCCTGCAAATCCGGGGTGCCAAGCTGTAATCACACTTCCAGTTATCCCACAGCATAGGAGGAGACAAAAAATGGCAATACCTGTGACATTTTCTATGGAAGCAGCCCATAAAATAGACTTAAAATAGACTCAAATAGACCAAAAAGTTACAAGCCAAATGTCAGAGGTGAAAAAATAAAAATATTTACCCAGCAAGTTGGTGCTTGAACCAAAAACCTGTGCCAAATTTTATTTTCAATTCTGTTTGTTAACTAGATGATATGATGATGTAAATGCCTTGGCATCTCCTCATCAATCCTGTTTCCAGTAACATCTCATTTTTTAATTTCTGAAAAAGGGGATTTCTTCCCCATGTCATCAAACCCAACTGATCTGCTTTTTGGAGGACAAGGAAAAACACTTTTTCATAGTTTTGCAAAGGCTGGGTCTCCTGTCTCCAAGGCACACACCCCGATGCAAGATTGCTATTTAAACATTTAACTGAGAGCAAGCAGAACAAGGAAGTTCCTTTGCTCAGGAAGAGGGATTTCCATTGCCATCCCATGGGATTCATGGAAAGCACTTTTCTTCCTTAGTGGGCCTGTTATCTTTGTCTGGCTTTGCAGAAGGTGCAGGAAGATGGAGGAAAAACAGCAGCAGTTGCTTTTTGGGAGGGTTCCTGCAGCCTTACTCCAGTGAAAATTCCTTTTTTTTTGAGTGAGTTCTTCAGCTTCACTAAATTTCAAAGGTTTGGGGTGAGAGGAAGGAAAGAAACAGCTGAAAATAACCTCTGCTAAAAAGCCTTTTGAGATTTTCCCAACCCTTTGCACTTCTCCTTGCTGCTGGAAAAGCTGGAATAACTCTACCTACTTCTTATTCAAAATCTGTGGGTTCCAGCAGGAGACTTCAAGGCATTTTTGGCACTCAGCAGTGAACAGAAGCAATTTTTTTCCCCCCAGCTAAAAGAGAGAGGAGGTGAGATAACACTTTTGACAGCTTGAGACCACACCACAGCTTGGGAAACTCTGCTCCAGCACTGAAATCCCTTTTCCTGTAGATGAAACCATTCATCCAGGATGGAAAGAGGCTGTAAGGTGGAAGCAGGGTCTTGTTTTGGAGCTCCCAGTAACACCAGTATGGCCAGCACATGGGCAACAGCCCTGTTGTGAGGAGTATGTATAAGTATAAAGCACCTTGGCAGGGCACTGTTTTCTCCTGCTTCATTATTGCTCCACATTAATTGCACTTAATTGCTCCATTATTACCCTGCTAATTGTAGTTCAGGCTGAGCACAGCAGCTGAAGGTTTTTACACCAAAAAAAAAAAAAAAAAAAGCCAAATGAAAGGAGTGTGTTAAAAGTAAACAGAACCAATAATCCAACAGTGAAAACCAAACCAAAAGCAGGAAGGGGAGATGAACCCGTTCCAGCTGCACTGACCCCGAAAGTACAAATGAACCATTAAATTAAGTCAGGAGAAATTTGGGGGCTCAGCTGGCCAGCACCATACCTCTCTCTTGTTTAAAACTCATTTTCTTAATTCCATTCCATCAAAGCTCCCATTTATCCTGCCATAAAGGTTTCCTGACCAATTTCATGGATCACCTCCCAAATCCATTACCAAGGGCGACTCCACATGAACGTGGGCAGAACATGAACCTCCAGAACTTTCTCCCTGAAGCCCCTCTGGGCAGCTTTTACCCACCATGAACCTCCAGAACTTTCTCCCTGAAGTCCCTCTGGGCATCCTTTACCCAAGACTGTTAAAAACAGCTTCCCAAGGACCTTTTCCTTAGCTGGAAATATATATTCCTTCCTGGTCTTGCCCAGCAACACGGATCAGGATCACCAGCAGTGCCCCTGCACATCTACCAGGCTTATTTCTAAGTTATTTGGATGTACTTTTATTACATTAATTAAAAAGTTGAGATTAAAATAGGACAGCAGCATTTCTTAGCTCGAGGGTCATCAGTGGGACGTCCATGACTAAACTCAGCTTAGCAAGCAGTGACTAAATGTAGTCCTAACTTAATTTGAAGTGTGATATTCCTACAGAGAGCCTTAGAGTGGCTCTTCCTCACTGCTTATCAACAGAAGAAAGAGAAAGCTCTGTTTCCATCCTTTCCCCTGATCTTTCTGGAAAAGACTGGAAAAACAATCCTAGGTGGTTGGTGGGGAAGCGCTGCCACTTCCTATCCTACAAACCTTGTGGGCACCTGCATCCAAACCAGTCACTTGTGGAGATAAATCATCCTCTGAGTGCCCAATTTACATGGAATTCCATGCAAAATGAGCCCCCATGTTTATGAAGTTTTGAAATCTTAAGGAAGTCCAAGTACTTTTTTTTTTTTTTAAGTTTTATTATTGCTGTGGTCCAGCCATAATTTAAGATTCTTGGTTTGGATGAGAAATTAGTGAAAAAAAAAGGTTGGTTTTTTTTTTTTTACTTATAATGTTCACACCGTTATGGTTAAAAGTTAAAAGGTCCTAAAGTTTTTATCAAGTGAAAAATGTCATTAATGTACTTTAAGTAATATTTTTTTAGAAAGGCCTTTTATAAATTTTTCAAACCAGCAAGTTTAGATCATCAACCAATAGCACTCAAAATCTGCAATACATGAGAAATGTGCCCCCATAGAGATCCCTCTCAGAAACTTCCTACAAATAAAAATGTGTGTACAGGGAAGGGAGCCCAAAAGAAAGATGGAGAGAAACTATTGACAAGGATGTGTAGTGACAGGATGAGGGGGAATGGCTTTAAATTAGAAAAGAGGAGGTTTAGATGGGATATTGGGAAGAAATTGTTCCCTGTGAGGGTGGTGAGGCCCTGGCACAGGTTGCCCAGAGAAGCTGTGGCTGCCCCATCCCTGGAAGTGTCCAAGGCCAGGTTGGAGCAACCTGGGCTAGTGGGAGGTGTCCCTGCCCATGGCAGGGGTGGAACTGGATGATCTTTAAGGTCACTGCAACCCAAACCATCCCACGATTCTGCTCTCCACGGTAGGAAGTTTCTGCTGCAAAGGACAGATGTCCTGAGCTCCTTGTGAACACCCACCTTGTCTCTGTCTGCTTTCACCTCTGACCAAAGCAATGCTCCACTTCCAGAATTTAATTCCCTAATTACGTGGACGTTAGAGGAAAGAACCAGCTATTTAAGCCACGGGAAAAGAAGCACAGCAGGTGTGGTAACAGCAGAACCACAAATCACACTCGAGCAGCAGCAGCGTGAGCCGAAATTGGGACAATTCTCACAGATGAATTACTGCACCCCGGGGCACAGACGTGGACAAGTGGCCACGTGCCAAGCTGAGCACTGGAAATTAAGGCAGAACAGGCTAATTTTCAAATGAAATATTACTGAACTTTTAATAACTTCCTCACATTCACACAAAACGTTCAACGTGCAGCGTTGCACCAACAGCAGTGCTGTCCTCTCGCAGGGCACGAGTCGACCCCTGCCCAAATCATTTTAATTATTTTCTCTTAAAACACCACATCAAAATGGTTCTATCAGCAAGTTCCTGACATCCTACCACAAACTGAAAAACTGGGAAGTCAGCAGCAAAGCTGGACTCCTTCTGAAGTGCAAATCCTCAGCTTCTTCAGCCCCATCAAACCACCCAACACGCAGCCCCGTTACAAATTTGTTGCAGTCAAGGGAATCAAGGGAGTGGAAATTATTGAAACGTTCCAGTAAAATAATCTACCTTGAATCTCAGGAAACTGAAAATGCTGTGTGCTGTCAGTGGCTGTCAGCTGACACAGGAGGTCTGATGCCTGTATTATTCCCGAGATCCCTCAAAGGCTGGATCTGAGTTTGTCCCATGACTCCGTCAGCAAGAGCCGAAACAAAACTGGCTCCTCTTCACTCTGTCCTTACACACAGGAGGCAAAACTCAGCCTGAACTGATCAAAGTGCTTCTAATCATGATCAGCTTTAATATATTTATTCCTCAGAGTAGGCAATCTTTTGCCTGATTTGAGGAGCCCAAATTATGAAAATGTCTCCAGGCAACTTCCATGGAAACTCCCTGGTTGTGGGGCTCTGATTCACAGGTGGAGGCAAGAATTAATTCTGAGAATTCCCACTTGTCATCATCCCTGCCTGCTCCACCCTTATTTCAGCCATTGCTACATCAGGACAGGGAAGAGCTGATAAACTCTGCTGATTCTGGTGTTTTACTACAGTCAGTTTTTACCTGGATAACCAAGGCTCTCTTTATATTAGAATAAGCTCCAAGCTGGAAATAGGCTCTAGAAATCACTTCATGTGGCCTGATATAAGTCGTAGCACCCCCCCTCAATTACCAACACACTTTAGTCTGGGCTTAGAAGTGAAGTTAAAAAGATGTCCATGTACCTTTTGCATCAAAATATGGGTCTTACTGCTGAGAAGTGCTCAGGCAAGAGGAAAAAAAATCAAGAAGCAGGACAAAGAGGAGAATGGGAATATCCACATGACGGAGAATAGGAAAAATCTACATGAAAAAGAGTCAGATTCTGCTTTTCTTACAATGACTGAGCAAAGAGGGATTAAATGGAGGTAAATTGTGGCAGTGTCAGGGATAGATTTCTGTCAGCCAAGGTGCTGCTTCCATTAGTTTGTTCTGGCAGCTCCTATTTTGCTCCAGAATCATGAGATCAGAAATATCTCATTATTTCAAGGTCATCCTCAAGGATGATTTACACAATGTGAATCTTTATGAGCTTTTGGTATTTAGAAAAAGATGAACAGGAAGAGAAGAGAAAATGCAGGTAAAAAGCACATCATGGAGATTCTGACACAAAACAAGGGAGGCCAGGCTCGGGACAAGCACCCTGACACGGAGAGGGCTGGAATGGGATTGCTGGAATGGGATTGCAGCAATGTAATTAAAGGATGGGGAGCAAGGCCTCACCCATCAGGCTGGCAGAAGAAAGAGCTTCTATCGGTTCCTTGTGTTCTCCCCAGCCATAAATTGCACAAGAGAGAAGCCTGGTAGCTCTCACACACTAATTATCTGCCAAATGCACAGAGATTGAGTGATTTATGAGGTAACAACTGGAAAAAGAGATGGTGCAAACCGAGTCGACACATCCAGCTGTGGATATTCTGGTGCCTTGCTCAGGGAAGTATGGGATGTCCCAGATATTTCACTCCAGGGAAATAATACACCTCAAGGAGCTTTCTACACTCCACAGATGAACACTTTGGACTTCCCTTTCCAATATTTCTCCTCACGTGAGAATTGAAGGCAGAGCTTGATGGAATCCAGTGGGATCAGGCCACTTGTTGAGGTGTGTGCACCTGCCCCCAGCAGTGCTGCCTCATGGGTGGTCTGGAGGCACATCAAAAAATGCCAAGAGCTTCCTGTGCTCCAACCTTTCCCATTTTGTAAGAGGTGACTCACGTGCTATCAAAAAATCTGAGTATTTTGCTCTCCAGAAGCTCTTCCTTATCACAGATACATTTTCGTGGCACCAAAATACCTCAGAGCCCCACACCCAGGTCAGTATCAGCTTTTTATTCAGAACTGGGTATTAGGAGAAATTCTTCCCTGTGAGGGTGGGGAGGCCCTGGTACAGGTTGCCCAGAGAAGCTGTGGCTGCCCCTGAATCCCTGGAAGTGTCCAAGGCCAGGCTGGATAGGGCTTGGAGCAGCCTGGGCTAGTGGAAGGTGTCCCTGCCCATCTCAGAGGGGTAGGAATCTTTAAGGTCCCTTCCAACCCAAACCATTCCATGACTCTATGAATTTCTGTGCCCTCTAAAACCCACTCCATCCATCACAGCACTTGGGCACTGAAATAAGGGCACTTTGCAGCAGCCCTGGACCCGTGGCTTCTTTTCCCCAAGAAATCTTCAATATCAAAACGAGCCTCACTGGGATTGTCTTTCATACAAATGCAGATCCTCCTAAATAAATAATGAGCTGCAGCATTTGGGAAGTTTCCACTCCCTCGTCCAATGCAGTAAGTTCTGGTTTTGCAATTTTCTGGCTGAGCAATACCTGCATGGCTATCTTTTAATAGCCATGTGTCAGCTCTCCCTGTCGTGCATGTGCCAACAGGATGGGAGAGGTGGAAAGGAAAATCCAACCCACCACAATTGCACCATCTCTTCCTGAGAATTTATCTCCGTGCATAATTATAAATGCAAATGCCATCAGAGAGGGCTGCTGCATGCAAAAGAAAATAATAAACACATAAGAAGAAAGAGCTAATTGCCATTGCATATATCAAACCTGGCACCTCAGCATGTCTTAAGTTACTACTGGTAGGATGATTCAATGTTCAAGTGGTCTGGCAAAGCTCTGGATGGGCACAGTGTCCCTGTCCTCCTCCTCCTCCTCATTCCATGTTTTCCTTCCCCGACTGTTTAAGCAATACTCATTTATCAGTCCACGCTCTCTGGCACAAATTCCCTACAATCACACAGTTCAGTTCTCAGGTTCTTTCTGCCCCAGGTCCCTTTGACTTGGACTCTTTTGCAGTCCTGCCCTGCCTCAGAGGATTATCCCAGAGATACAGGGCTGCTGGAACATTCCCATGGCTTACTGAAGGAGGCAAAAAGTCTGAACAGCACAAAGGCTCTCAACACCTCTCCCTGGCTGCACTCTGGAGAGGCAAGGATTGAGCAGACCCCATGGACAGAGCAGACCCCATGGATAGAGCAGATCCCATGGATAGAGCAGATCCCCTGGACAGAGCAGAACCCATGGACTGAGCAGACCCCATGGGCTGAGCAGACCCCATGGACTGAGCAGACCCCATGGACTGAGCAGACCCCATGGATAGAGCAGACCCCAGGCTGGTCCAGCCCTGTGCAAGAAAGCTCATACAGTGGTTTAATTTTCCATCACCTTCCCTTCCTACCCTCTCCAGTTGGCTCCATATGGTCCTTTTGCAAAGCTGGATCATAGCTTCCATGTAGTTTAGCTCCCATTTCCACCACCAAATTCTCCTTTCCTTACTCCTCTTTCTCCCCCATAAACCATCAATCTCTTGCTCTTCCATCCACATCCAAACACACAATTCCTGCCTCCCCATCCTCCTGTCCTCTCCCTCTACCCCCAACAGCAGAGACATAGGGAGAAGGAGTAGAGCACATCCCAAAGGACAAGGAATGCAAGTTGGATTCTAGGGGAAGCGCACTGAACTGTTTTTTGGCATTTTCTCTGGTTTTGTTTCCAGCCAGAGTGAAGCAAGTCTAGGAAACCTCAACACTATCCATAATTTTTATGCACAGGTTTTTAACAGACAAAATGTGCAAAATATTTTTACCTGCAAATCGCAATTCCCATAAAATCCCAGAATAGTTTGGGCTGGAAGGGACCTTAAAGATCACCTCACTCCAACCCCCTGCCATGGGCAGGTGTGGAGCTCACATGGAGTCTCATATTCTCTCGTAAGAGAACTCAGAGTGCTGAGAGCTGAAAATATAAATTCTTTAAAAATCCATTCATTTTACTGATACCAATGTCCAAACTTGACACTGGTGTGGACCCTCTCCTGGCAGCTCCACAGCTCAGCACAACCCACCCTCTCACCAGGTTTCCTTTAGCCAGTCAATGGAATGAGATGGTTTTTTAATGGGATGAGGTGTTTTCAGCTGACACGGAAGATGACAAAAGGCAAGTGCAAAGCAAACAGCTACTGTTCAATAGTCTCTAAGATTCCTGTCGTGTTCTGATGAGCAAATATTTACCTTTTTAAAACAATTCTTTCTTAATCTGAGGTTTAAGTCTAGTGCATCCTGGTGCAGGTAATAAACACACCAGGACTAAAGCAACCCCTCCTGGTTGCTGTCCATGCTTTTCCTTAAAATGAAATTTTTGCCACGACTGTTCATGGTTATCAAGAAACAACAGGTTGGGATGTTTGACAAACACAAATTGGGAGCTGCTGAGGAACAGAAGTTATCAGAGGATGATTTTCCCTTGCAATACCCAGAAGATCCAATTTCACAGAATCCCAGAATCCCAGAATGGTTTGGGTTGGAAAGGACCTTAAAGATCATCTTGTTCCACCTCCCTGCCATGGGCAGGGACACCTTCCACTAGCCCAGGTTGCTCCAAGCCCCGTCCAACCTGGCCTTGGACACTTCCAGGGATCCAGGGGCAGCCACAGCTTCTCTGGGCAACCTGTGCCAGGGCCTCCCCACCCTCACAGGGAAGACTTTCTCCCTAATATTCAATATAAATCTAATTTCACCAATTTAGGATATCTCCTTGTTCGAGCAGCTCAATTCAAGCAACTTTATGGTTTGAGTTATTTTGTTTTATAAAGGCTACTAGGAAAAAATCCCATTTTTAACAGCATGACAGGCATAGCAGTGGCTTTTAAAAAGTTCCAGGAATTTAGGAATGCCCTTCAGTGCAAAACTGCCCCTGTGCCTCTGACTGCACAAACCCAGCAGCTCTGCCTGTGGCACTCTGAGCTTCAGCAAGATTGGGAATTATCCCCCTCTGCTGACACAGGGCAGCATTTCCCATCTCTGCACCCTCAGATATTCCAGAGGTATCCCTGCAAACCCGTCCCACATGCAAGTTTCACACCACACATTAAAAGGAAAGCAAACCACAGGTGTTTGTGCTGTGACGAAGCTCATTAAGGCCGATGATGCAACGTTTCATCTCTTCATCAGCTGAAAGTGGAGTGTCACAATATCCTGAGCCCCGTCCCAAAGCCACTTTAAAGGAGTTTCTTTTTGGCTGTCTTTGTTCCTGCCTCTGCAGCTCGGCAGGGATAATGTTTGTGGCTCACACCATAAATTGGGGTTGCTAATTGGATTCCTCACAACGAGCTGAAGAAACAGGCAAGAACTGGAAAATAATTGGAGCATTATCCCAGTAAATTTAGTGCAGGTGAACTCACAGAAAGCAGCCCCTGGACGTGGAGTGTCCCAATGGGATCAGCTGACATTATTCCTCCCATTCACATCCCTCCTTGAGACCACAGAGGACAAACTGAACCAGCAGTCAAGGGACAGCTCTGCCTTTTGGAATTCTTAGTTTGCAACTTCCTAGCTGGCAACCCGTGAAAGGCAAGGAAAGCCTTGCTTTCCCAAAGGGATTACAGCCTGATTACAACCTGAATTGGGAGTTAGATCCTGCTTGGAATACAACTGGAAGCTGGGAGTTGCCACCTCACACGCAGGCCAGGCACAACCTGTTCCTGCCCAAGAATGCCTCCCATGGCTTCCAGAATCACTGGCACAGGGAGCTGCTGCCTCCACCTTGGATCCTTAAATATCCCTCTTGGCCACAACCCTGCCTTCAATTCCCCTCTCCCAGTCCTGGTTATAATCCTGCTGTCTGCTCTCTGAATGGAAACTGCTCCATTCCTCCAAACTATGACTTGGTGTAATAGGAAAAGAGCAAAATTGTCAGGAGTGTGGGAATGCTCAGGACCTCAACAACTAAACATACACATGAGGTGTCACCACAATCCTCTTAAAAACTAAACTGGGCAGCAGTAAAGATCATAAAGGTGATTCATTGTTATTGCTGTTACTAAAATCCTACAGTTAAATGAGGGTATTTTTATTAATTTGTGACTTGGAGGTGCTGAATTTCCTGGGAGCTGTACACACTGCTCTGAATCCCAAATCTATTTTTGAGTTAATATTTAAAAAATGTGTAAAACAATGTCTTTGCCTCTGTTCTTAAATTTTTTTTTTAATTTTACGTCTAAATTTCCACAGTTAATGAAAAGAGCAGCCCAGAGCAGGGCAAAACCTCTTTTGGAGGATCAGAGCAGCTCCAACTGGACACGAGGTCCCAGGAGTTTCTCAGGTGGCTTTGGCACCTCCTTCCCTGGATCGTGTTTCTGTGAGGGAATAGTGACCTCAGGTGTCTGTTAAATTAATCACAGCAATATCTTTCCCATGAATTTATCGTGGCCAAAACCTACACAGTAAGTTCTGGAATCCAGACCCACCACTGCTGAAGTTCTCAGGGAATTCTGTTCCTTGCTTTTTATCCTGTTTATTGTGTACAAATACATTTATTGCATAAAATTTTTCACAAGTGGTGCTGAGACAGTTTAAAACATACAAATTTTCCTCAGATGGGTGGCAGCCAGAGGACAACAGAGGCAGTACAAAGTACCTTGGTGAGCACAAAGAACCCAGTTCTGATATGAACTCAGCCTTGAGCTGAGGTAGGGTTTGATACATTAGCACCAAAATTACGTGGAGAAAACTGCAGTTGAAAATAAATCTGAAGTGGAAACTTTTACAGCACTATTAGGATCAAAATCTCCCCCCCCCCAGTGACTTCCCAGAAGATCTGACTCCCATAAATGACAGGCTTTGTCCTACCCCTCTTGAGACTCTCCAAGTGACAGCCTGGAATTCACAGGAAGGGTATTATTTCATAAATCAAAGAAAACAAAGGCTGAGTGATTCATCAAGGCTTGAAAGTAAAAACTAGATAACACCCACTGTGTAGCAGAGGTTCTGAAATGAAACTCTGATGCAAGGAAACACTTTTTTTTCCACATTTTCTTTTCTTTTTTTTTTTTATTAATATGGTCAGTAGTCTCCAGAGAGGTCTGCAAAGAAACTTAATTTCAAAGGAGCAGAACTGAGTTATAGTCTGTGAAGACAAGCAGCCCATCAAAGAAAAATGTGCCAAAGAAGAAAAAACACATCAGACAACTCGACAGACTGTGATTTTCACTCCCCAGCTGAAACAACTCTTCCTTTCCATGAGAAAATTACCACATTAAATAAATCCCACATGATGTGTCGATGCAATTCAGCTCCGCTTTTCTCTGTCACAAATGGTGACCCACAAACAAACCTTGGTATCACAAAATCATGGAATCACAGAAAGGTTTGGGTTGGAAAGCACCTTAAAGATCATCTCAATCCAACCCCTTGCCGTGGCAGTTCCTCTTTTCCAAAGGGTTGTTATGGTACACCATGACTGGAATCTAATCCAACCAACTCCTCCTTCTAAATCCAAGTATTTTTGTACTAGAGACAAGCACCAGTCTGGAAAGTAAACTCATAAAAATCCTAAAATTCTTTGCTAAGAACTGGCATCAGGGAAAACAAGTCAGTAGATGAACTGACATCAGGATAACATCCTGTTATTCCACTATTGAAACTGCATCTTCCATTTGGAAATTTGCAGGTGCCAGTGGGTTCTGGCAGTAGTTTCACATCCTAAAAGTAAATTAAATTATAATTATCATAGTTTAATCCTTTAGAAATTAGTGACAGGATGAGGACTCTTATTTATGCTTCCTAATGATTTCAAATCAAGACTGAATCCCAGCTGGAATGTTTGCTTCTTCATTTACAAGCATCTGCACCATCATGTAATCTATTGTATCTAATCTAAAATCTGCGTTTTCAGGAAAAAAAAATATATGATTTTATTGCTCAGATATAGGAGGACTAAACAAAGGGAGAAGTTCAGAAAATCTGGGGTTTACCCACTTCTACAAGAAATACATTTCTACAAGAGCGTGTCTATTCTAAATTTAATTCTGAAACTAGAGGCTTTTTTTTTTCAAAGAGGGTGACTCTTTTTCAAACGATTTGCAATTTTCTTTTCAAAATCAATACCGAAAGTAATACGAATTCAATGCCCAAACATCCCTAATCCTACTCTTTCCACTAAAGTTGGAAATTCTTTTCAAAAAGCACTTGGAATAGCATTTGGAGACACTCAGCCACAGCCGAAAAATAGGTTAGAAAACAATAAAAATGCTTCAGAACAGTATTTATTAAAGGTAAATTAGCAGCATCCCTTAAAGCATTAATTAGGTGCAAAGGAGCAGCTCCTCAGGCACAACTCAAAATTCACGCCAATTCCAGTGGGGATTTGCGGGTGTGAAAACACACGAGAAAAATGAGGGGGAAAAGAACAACTTCACATTTCCATGAAAATAAATAAATAAATAAATAAATAAATAAATAATAAATCAGGACACCGATCCTTGTGGCAGGGGTGGAACAGGCGGAGCCGCCACCGCTGTGCCCTCGGCCGCCATTTGCCGCTGCGGCAGCGGAGCAGGGGAGGGTGTGGATTTTTAACGAAAAGTGAATTATTGTTTGGAAGAATCGCTGATTAAAATGTTATTCCCGTTAAAATGCGGAAGGGAACGGGAGGCACCATGCCCGCATTCCCTCACGGCTCCCTCAGCCCGCCCTCCCGAGGGGCCGAACCGGCGCCGCCGCCTCCGCCCCTTCCTGTCCCGGCCGGCAGCGCGGCCGCGTGTGAGGGGCCATGGAGTACCTGGGGCCGGCACAGCCCTCACAGGGACACATGTGAGGGGATACGGGGGGATATGGGGGGATATGGGGGCCATGGAGTACCTGGGGCCGGCACAGCCCTCACAGGGACACATGTGAGGGGATACGGGGGCCATGGAGTACCTGGGGCCGGCACAGCCCTCACAGGGACACACGTGAGGGGATGAGGGGCTGGGGGGGCACCCCGGTTATATGTTGATGACTGACTGTCCTTCCCCCCCTCCCTGTGTTCCAGCCTGTGCTGCCAGTGCGGGGTGCCCATCCCGCCCAACCCGGCCAACATGTGCGTGGGCTGCCTGCGGGCACAGGTGGACATCACCGAGGGCATCCCCAAGCAGGGCACCGTCCACTTCTGCAAACAGTGTGAAAGGTGAGGTATCTGATCATCCTCTCCCCTCCTCCAGCCTCCCCCCGACGTTCCCTCCAAGCCCACAGGCTTTGGGTCTCATGGGATGTGCCAGCACCTCCTTGTGTGTATTTGTGGATGTGAGGGTGCTGGTGTGTGGGGTCTGGATGATTTAAGTGGTGAGTTTGTGGTACTTGAAATAAAGTGGGGAAATCGGCGGGGATGGCAATAAAATGCACTTGGAATGCGTCAGTCTCAGGGTGTAGAGAGCAAAAGAGCACAACTCTGGTGAGGAGGCTCAGGGAGGACCTTCTTATTCCCGAAAATTCCCTGATGGGAGGGTTGAGCCGGGTGGGGGTCGGGCTCTGCTCCCTGGGAACAAGGGACAGAATGAGGGGAAACAGCCTCAAATTGCACCAGGGGAGGTTTAGGGAAAACATCTTCGTGGAAAGGGCTGTCCAGCCCTGGCAGAGCTGCCCATGGCAGGGGTGGATCCCCATCCTTGGAGGGATTTAAAAGCCACATGGATTTGGCACTTGGGGATGGGAGTTAGTGGTGGCCTTGGCAGTGCTGGGAAATATTTGGACTCGATGATCTTAGAACTGTTTTCCACAGGTATCTGCAGCCTCCAGGAACCTGGATCCAGTGCTCCTTGGAATCAAGAGAGCTTCTTGCTTTGTGCCTGAAAAAAATCAAAGCTTCCCTGAGCAAGGTGAGCAGCTGATCCCGTGGGTATTTCGTAGAGTGTTGGTACTGCATAAAATAAAGTCCAGCAAACTCGTGCAGGATTCCATCCTTCTGGAGGGGCTGTTTGGACTCGTGTAGAGTTTATCAACATTTTTAAAATTGTTTATACAACACTTGTTCTCACTGGTTTGTGACAATATGAAAGAGGGTTGCAGAGGTCTATATGTAGATTAAATCAAAAGTCACAGGTTTAAGTTGAATAAAGCATCTCTTAGGGTGAGAGTATTATTAGAGGAAAATATCTGAGATAGTGTTTTAAGCAAAGTATTGATTTTTACCACACTCCTGAAGGTTTGTATTGGATCATTGCCCTATTGAGCTTGTTGCTGCTGGGTTAGTACTTAAATATAGACAATATTATTAACCATTTTACTGTCAAAATTCATAATTTCCTGGCATCCAGAGATGTTGAATAGTATATTCTGTTACTCTGGTGGGACAGACCGTGGTTTTATCACCTTTATTTTAGGTAGATCAACCTCCGTGTTCTACCCAAGCATTATTAATTAGACTTAGGATATTAATATGTATATTTTTAATTAAAGTAGTTGGAGCTGGTTGTGCTGAGCTCTTGTCCTTTCCCACGGGCAGGTCCGGCTGATTGATGCAGGTTTCATTTGGACAGAACCACATTCCAAGAGGCTGAAGCTGAAGCTGACTGTTCAGAAGGAGGTAACTGGAGCACAGGATTCTCCTTGTGATTTTTGAAAAGCTTTTTTATGGCAAAAAACGGGATTTTGTTATTGTTCTGGGATTTCATCCTGCCTAAATTTTGTCATTAAAATGCCACTCGTCGCAGTTGGAGGAAGGTTATTGTCTGTTCCAGTAAAGTTAGGAAAATACTGCTGTTATTTGTGCCCCAAATATATGTCTGTCACATATTTTATTGTCTTGACAGGACTAATGAGGAAGCCTTTAACACTTTTGTCTTTCAGGTGATAAATGGAGCAGTTCTGCAGCAGGTGTTTGTGGTGGAATATGTTGTCCAGTCTCAGATGTGTGAAGACTGTCACAGGATTGAGGCCAAGGATTTCTGGAAAGCTGTAGTGCAAGTCAGACAAAAGGTGGGGGCAAACTGAATTTCCATTTGATTGTGGCAGAACAATCAGGCAAAGAATTGGGAGATTTTTCTGGATTTCTCAGAAAAAGAGGGACTCACAGACAGCCACAGGGATACATCTTGTCTTCAGGGTTGTTGTTTTCTTACTGATCTTAGTCGAGAAAAACTTTCTGCTGCCCAGTATTATTAACATTCTTTTTTAAATGATACTGGCAGGAGGATCTTTTGCAGATGGCTAAATATCCTTCTGTATTTTAAGATAGTTTAGAAACAGTGGGACAAATCATTCATAAAGATTTAAATCTTTAAAGGAAATCGTTTTTCTAGCCACCAGTTACACAAAAATGAGAAATGGAAGCTTTAAGTAATTTGATATAAGTAGAGCACTCTAAAATCTTTTTGGTTACTTGGTTTTGGCTTTGGATCTCCCTTCTCCAGATGATGTCTCCATATAAATGTTTATTCTCCAGAGGTACTGCATTTGCACTAGATGGTTCTGAAATAAGCTGGATAGTTTTACCTTTGCTTGGTTTCAGACTCTGCACAAGAAGACTTTCTACTATTTGGAGCAGCTGATTTTAAAGCACAAGCTCCATCAAAATACACTTCGCATCAAGGAAATCCACGGTGAGTGAGGTGGTTGGGTGGCCTTGAGGTGGAGTAAAGTGGTTTTAGGAGGGGTGGTTTTATGTGGGTGTGCTGGCAGCTCTGTCCAGAGAAGCAGCAGATCAATTAGCCTGTGGATTGTCCTTGAAATAGGTTTGTTCATCATATTTTCTTCGCTTTTCAGATGGCCTGGATTTTTATTACTCTTCAAAGCAACAGGCCCAGAAGATGGTGGACTTTCTTCAGTGTACAGTTCCATCTAGGTAAAGCATTTAAATTTACTGCCTTGAGTACTCAAAAGCTTTTGGGAAGTGTCTTTTATCCTTCATTTTTAAATAATTTTGTAAGTGAAAGGGTAAGGAACCTGTATTTTAGTTGAGACAAAATTTCTTCTGCAGAGGTCCCGTGTTTCCCACTTAACCCTTGTAAAACTCACCTCATGCATTTTTCTATTTACTTAATATTTGTATTGGTTGAACATGTATTTTTGTTGCTGTATTTTGTGCTGATTATCTCCTGTAATTCAGGTAATACCCTTCTGGCTGCCTGAAGGCTCTGTTTTTATGTTTTACAGATCAAAATCGTCCCAACGTTTGATCTCCCATGACATTCACAGTAATGTCTACAACTACAAAAGCACTTTCTCTGTGGAAATCGTTCCAATATGCAAGGTACCTTCTCTCTGCCTCATCTTCAGGGTGTTGTGTGAAGTGGGAACAGTTTGGATTTGGTGATGGAGGCCTGATTGTGGTTTTTGGGGAGTGGGGAGGGATCTGCATGGGAAATGCAGAAGTTACTGGGTGATACTGGCTAGAAAACTGAAAACACAAAGTTTAAAATTGGTATTTGAGAATTTTCTCAAGACTTGGTTAAAAGTGAAGGCAGTAGGGGTGTAAATTATCTTGTCTTTGTTTGCAGGACAATGTTGTGTGTCTGTCACCAAAACTGGCACAGAGCCTGGGGAACATGAGCCAGATCTGTGTGTGCATTCGAGTGACAAGTGCCATCCACCTCATCGACCCCAGAACTCTGCAGAGTGAGTGTTGGGTTCTTCTCTGCACTCTGGCAACAGCTGATTTTTCTGGCATGGTTACTTTTTGTTTATTTCCACAAAATCTTGTGTATTTTTGGACCTTAATGTTGTAAGTTTGTCTGTACAGTAGAAATTTAATAGTCAACTTAGACATTGCTCTCCAAGCTTGATTTTTTTTTTTTTTTTATCCCATAAGATCCCAGGCAAAATGTGCAGGTTTAGTGTTAAATTCATGGATGTTCTCTGTCTCTGTAAGCACTTGCATTTCACTTAGGTGGCATCTAGTTTTTCTCTGGATTAAGTTTGTAGCCACTTCAGTATTGAAAGTTCTGTGCTTTGATCAATGGGAGCTTGACCAGCAGAATCCCTTTGCTAAGGATGGATCCAGGAGAGTAATTCCTGCGAACAAAAGATCTGTGGATAAAGGGTCTGTGCTTCAGGCACAGGAGGGGTCATACCCTAAATATTTAATGAATGAACAAAATGTGTTTGGCAGCTGCCTTAATTTTGTTTAACGGTTCCTTTTTCCCAAGAAATTCTCTCCCTCATTGGTGGTTTTTTTCCAGTTGCTGAAGTGGATGGGAATACCTACTGGCGCCACCCTTTCAACAGCTTGTTCCACCCCAAGCAGCTAGAGGAGTTTATCATCATGGACATCAACAGGGTCCACGAGAAGAAAAAAGGTGCTGGGGCAGGTGCAAGGTCAAACAAGGTCAGAATTCTCTGTTTGATTCACGTTTTAGGACTCCTGTTCCCCTTCCCTCAGCTGAATTGGTGTTCTGAGTTGTTCTGCCTTGCACAGTGCTGTTCTTTTTGCCACTGGCAAAAGCTCTTCTTGGGATCATTTTCAGAAATTCTTCTCTGTTGGAGAGCTTAAACTCTGCTTTTTGTTACCATTATGGAAATGATTTTCTATGAGCTTTGCAACTCTTTAATTATTGAATTGGCTTTGTGGAAATATATAAGCATTTCCTTTTGATCAGAATTAATGTATCTTTTTCTCAGTCAAAAGCTGGATGTGGTTGAAAGTCATGAAGTTAAAAAAAAAGCCACCAAAACACATTATAGAAATAGCCTTTCAGGAATTCCTGTTGGAAGGGGTTGGAATGTCCATTTCCTTGCTTTTGTAAGGATGAGAAATGAGGAGTAGCAATGGATACGTGGGATGTTTGGTGTAGAAACACAAGTTTCATTCCAAATGTACTTTAAAGCAGTGATGTAGCAGTGCAGATGTTTTAATTAAGCAGTGATTGATTCCAATAATTTGATTTTTCCTTCCCCAAGCACACTCTGGCCGAGGCCTGGGTCCGGAAAACCTCGGAGCTGGACACGGATCATCAGTACTTCTGCTGCACACACCTGGGGCACATCCTGAACCCTGGGGACCTTGTCTTGGGGTCTGTACTCTTTCTTGGCCTTTATTAAATGATTATTTAATGACTGAATTCTTCAGATTCGCTGGAAAGTTGAACTGGTCTGATTTCTAAATGGAATCAGCGAAAGGGAGGGAGTCGTGAAGAGCTGGTCCTAATCCAGGAAATCTTTAGTCTAGAAAAAATCATCTTGTGTTAGCAATGAGAGAGCTGAAGCATTGCCTTTGGAGTGCAGGTTGGAATAACAAGTTGGACATAAATAAGTGGGAAGGATTTCTAAAACACCACCAAAGTTTTATTTGTGTGGTAGCGACAAATCACCACAATGATGAAAAAAGTGAAATTTTTGTAGGATCAGGCAAATTAGGTGATTCTCAAACAGGCTTAAACATGAATGTTTCTGGAGCTGTCGTGAGCCCAACAGAACCTCCGTGGATGTTGCAGTTTGGGGTCAGGAGGTTGGGAAGTGCCACTGGACTTTGGGAACAGCAGCTGTTCCTGGTTGTGACAACTGCAATATTGATGTGGATTTTTGTTTGGACTTCATCTGGAAACGTTTCTCTTTCTTAGGAGCTGTAACTTACACTGTGCTGCCCTTTAATGCAAACATGATCCACTGAGTTCAGTTTTGTGGATTTATATATAATACATTAAACCAACCGTTTTTGTTTTAGGTTCGACTTGGCCAACTGCAACTTAAATGACGAGTTTGCCAACAAAATGAACCCACACAATATTCCTGATGTGGTAAGAAAATTCCTTTCTCTGCACAGAGTTCTCTGCTCTTCCCAGGGCTAGTGGGGACTATGATTTTACAGGGAATACTCCCCAGTGCCTAAAGGAAGAGGGGATGTTAACAGCAAAATTGGAACAGTGTCGGATTTAAGAATTATTTTCTTGAATCTTTGAGCGCCCATTCTCCTGATTTGAGCTGCCCAAGTGCAGACCTGGGAGCTGGTTTGGATTTTGGGAGTGTTTTCCAGCAGCACTGCAGGGTGGGTGTGTAAGTAGGGGCTGGTTTTCCCTGCAGGTGCTGATCAAGAAGAGCTACGACCGCAGCAAACGGCAGCGGCGCCGGAACTGGAAGCTGAAGGAGCTGGAGAGGGACAGGGAAGCCCCGGATACAGATGATGAAAGGTTCAGTATCTGCCTGGGTTTGCCCAGTGACAGCTGATACAGCAACAGCAGACTCCAAATAACCTCCAACTGAGTAGAAAACAATGAGTTAAACTAATTAAAACGAGTTGGAAATTATTAGGTGGTTAAAAAAAGGCAGAAAGAGTGAGTTGGAAATGTGGGAATGCTCTCAAAAAGCAGGTCTGGTGGGGCTTTGATTCTTTGGGTTTATTTTATAAATTTGCATGAATCCAGAGGAGAAGTGAGTAAAGACATTCCACATTGTTCACAGGCAATACCAGGACTTCCTGGAAGATCTGGAAGAGGATGAAGCCATAAGGAAGAATGTCAACATTTACAGAAGTAAGGCTTTTTCATCTGGTTAATTCAACTGTAAATCCTGGCTGTTTGAGGGGAAATATTTTTCCTGAAGTTGTGTATTTGCATCCTCTGAACTACTCCTGAATAGGGAAATATATTTCAGAGGTGTACTTCCCCTACACTGCTGATGGGTTTTGTTTCCTTGCCTCTAATATGAGAGGGAAAAACATATTTTCTCCCACTGCTGGGTGAAGGATTTGATACATAATTCATGTTTTTCCACAAGGGGAATTGCCATGGGATTGTTGGTTTTTAGGAGGTTGTTGGTTTTGTGATTTGTTGGTTGGTTTGGGGTTGTTGGTTTGGGTTTTTTCTCCTTCCTTCTCTGGGGTTGGTTTGGGGTTTGTTTTCTTTGCTTAACTGTTGTTTGGGTTTTTTTCTGTGTGTTTTTAGATGCAGATATTCCAGTGGAGAGTGACACAGATGAGGATGGGCCCCCCAGGATCAGCCTGGCTGAAATGCTGGAGGATCTCCATATTTCTGAGGATGCCACTGGTGGGGAGGGAGCAGAAATGTTGACAGAATAACAGGGCCCTCTCCATGCACTAAATATTCCCTTGGCGAGCAAAAACTACCCAAACCATCACTAAACATTTCAAACTGATCTCAACATCGTGAAAAGGAGCAGAATCCCCTCTGTACCCTGAAATAATGGTCCTGAATTAACTTTTTATAGATAATATTCCAGAGAATCAGCAATCCCAGTTCAGTTTCTGCTGCAAGCATTGCAGTGTAATTCCAGAAGTTCCTCCCATCCCTGAGAGCTCTTTCCTTGCAACTTCTGCAGTGTAAAGGGCAGCTGGTTGACTTGGGGATTATCCACTGGAATTCTGGAGACAACTGAGAAGGAAGGATGTCCAGAGGGAGAGATTTTATTCCAGTTTGGTGGATTTTTAGGTAGAGTGCCTACCTATTCTTACTGCTTGAATTTCTTACATGGGGAGAATTTTCCCTGTCTCTTTGGCACAGTGGTTTGAAGCCTTTTATGATATTGGTAGATTATTCCATGTATTAATATTTTGGGGAAGCTCAGGCCTGTAGTTCCTGTTCCCTTGGGAAGGGAACTCCAAATATCCACAAAAAACTCCCCTGCAAAGCCCTCTATCAGAAAATTCTGTGGAGTGTTATGAATATTGTACCATACCCGTGCCTGTATCAGTGGATTAAAAGCAATATGCACAGTGTATAACTAATAAATAAATCAGCTCTGAACTCTTAAAAACCTCTACAGGTATTTTTGGTCCATCATTTTTTTTTTTTAGTTTGCTTTAAAACCAAATTTCACTCTGCAAGCCCAGAGGGGACAGAAGTGTGGGGGGAGGATGTCACAGACTTGAAATCATCTGGTTTTATTTCATTTTGCTGCACAGAGGTGCTTCAACAGAAGTTTTACTAAGAATTTCTGTGAACATACATTTGATTTAACTGTAAATACAATAAAGTGTCCAGTACAATTTGTGTCACCCTGAGTAATAATTTCCTGTTGCTGGCAGGTGAAGAGGGAATCAGAAAAGCTGGAGTTAAACTTTTCCTTCCTCTCCAAAGTTTTCCCTCAGGAGTTTTGGCTGTGGTGTTGTGCTTTCACTGGAAATGTCCCTCTTCTTTCCCCCTTTCCCTGCTTTGTTCCCAGCCTGTATTTGGGTTCAAGCATCTTCCAGCAGGAGTTTTGTTTGGAAGGTCCTGAATCCAAGGATTGCTTGGCTTTGGGAGGGTTTGTTTGCTGCCTGGGAACACGTGGTAACAGCTCTCCAGTGAGTGGAAACCAAAGTTAGTCCTGATTTTAGGTTCTGCAGTGTCCCTTTGGGAGGCTTAGGGGGGTGTACAGCAAATTAAATGTTTGCCAAGAACTTCTCCCTGACACCAGATCAATGATTTCACAAAAAGTACTTAATTCACATAGAAAAAAGTTGCCACTTGCTCTGCAGCTGGTCCTGAGAATCTCTATCTGTGGGTTGAGCCCCAGTTTAAAGCTCCTCCTCTCTTTTTATAGGACAGAAGTTATTCCGGATTTTAAGCCAGAAGTGCTTAATGATGCACTGATGTTGGATAATTTGGAATTGGAAGAGTCATGCCAGAAGCTGTGCAGGACTTCAGTTATAAACTTTTTGCTCACAGAAAATGGTGAAGGACAACGTTGTGCTGCAAAAGCCAAACCCTACAGCACAAAACCTGGGTGACTGAGGGAAACAAATACTCAGAAAGGGGTGACTGGGGTATGCAAACACTATTTGAATTTTTTTTTTCTAGAGAAACAGTCTTATGTTGATGATGAAAAGCTTAAGGGTGATGATTTCACCTTTAAATGCTTTAAAACCCTGTTAGTAAATTCCCTTCTGTAACTGCAGAGGTTCCCAAATTGGGTTCAGGTGGAAATTATTCAGGTGAAATATTGGCAGGAAAATACTGTGAAATTTGTGCCAAATGACTCAAAGGACAACTCCTGTGCTGGTTTTGGGAGGTTCCAGTTTGTTGTTGTTGAGATGCTGATCTGGTGGGGATTTCTAATAGAATCAGTGTTATTTTGATCTTTTACTCTTGGAAGTAGCTTAAATATAGGGAATTACAGGGGAATATTGCATCATAAATTTTTCCTTCAAGAATTTAGCCCAATATATGAATTTCTTCCTTTTGCTTGGTTGGGGTTTGGCATTGTTTCAGTGGGTACCACTGAGAAAAGCCTGGCTCCTTCTTCCATACTGTTTCCAGATGGATACAATCCCACCATGGCAGGCACTTGCCCCTTCTCCTGTAAAAGTTTCCACAGAAAAACCGGGATGTGATGAGCAGGATAATCCACCTGATGTCACTGTTCCCTCACATGCACGGCCCCAGCCAGGCTGCAGCTGTCTGAGGAAAAGGTGGCTAAAAACTTTGGGGAAACTCTTTATGCCCAAGCTTAAAAACCCCACCAACCTAAGGAAAAATAAGACAAAAGCTGTTTTGATCTGATGTTAAAGGACTTCATTCCAGTAAACTTCTCCTTCTTGTGGCAGATCCATCCCAGCTCACACCTTGCCAGGGTTCTTTATTTTAGTTCCACCTCCCAGAGCAGTTCAATGTAGGAGGGAGACTCATGGGGTGGGTTCAGGGGGGATTTGCTGTCAGAATTTACCACTTTTTTTCTGTATTTAGGATGGAAACCTGGTTAAGACACGTCAGGAACAGGAAATGAAGCTTCAAACTTATCAGGGTTTCGTTCCCTGACAAACCCAAAAGCGTGATGGTAAAGAAAGAGAACTCCTTTGATTTAAATATTCAGATTTATAAAATGAAACCACTTTGCAGGACACAAATCCACAACTAATGGACCTTTTCATGTCCACCAGGAGAACGTTTCAGCTGCGCCGAGGGCTGAAAAGACTCGAAAGACTATTTTAAAGTCCTCTGTGCTCAGTGACAAGACAGAAGGGAACTCTTTCAGCTGTGAATTATTGGGCAGGTTGTTTGTGCACCACTTAGTCAAGGAGACTGCAAGGATTATAATTAACACCTGTGTTATTAATTTGGGTCTTCCTTAATTCCTACCTGTTTGTAGGGCAGATCTGAGATAAGAGAGGCTGCAGTTTTTACCCCAGAGCTCTGCTGAGGTGAAGTTATGCTGATTTATGAGAGCCTGACAGAGTAGGAATGCAGCAGGAGAGGAAACCCTCAGAGTTGTTTGAAGTCCTGAGTTTGATTTAGGCTTTTCCTTAAAAGCTGAGTGATCTTGGTGAAAATAATCCACAGCTGGGTCCTTTAGGAGGCTGGAATCCCAACCTGGCTCCACCCTCCTGGCAGGGAGTTGTAGGGACTGAGAAGATCCCCCCTGAGCCTCCTTTTCTCCAGGGAATTCCCTGCACTCTCACAGGATGCAAGGGACACACAAGATTGTTTAACCTCAAAAACCAGTTCTTTTAATATAGATTTATATTTTTTAAAAAATAATTTAGAATAAATTTCCTGCACTGCCTTAGAGCTTCGGATCCAAAGCCCCCACATCCCTGTTTTTAGCTGGGTGCTGGTGCCTGGACCCCCAGCTGCTCTCTGAGGGGGATCACAACTCACCTACTGAACACCCTGTGGGGTTTTTTATGGGGTGATTACAAATCAATTGGAGCAGGGGCAGAAATCACACAATAACTGATGCTCCAGCACCCACAGACTCCTCCCCTGACGCTCCCTGAGAGAGGAGCTCTGGCAGCAGAAAGAGCTCCTGGGGAGCATTCACACTGTCCAGTTCTCCCCTCTATCCCTATAAAATATACCTAGAAAAATAGCCAAGTTAATCCCACTCTAAATAACATTTACACTGTGTGGAAACATCACCAGTAATGAAGAAGGGATATTTTATGACAGGACAACTGTAACTCAGCTGTCACACGAAGCACTTTCAGCTGAGCAGGAAAAGTGAAGCAGAAAGTTTCAGCCAGACAGGACGGAGTAATTTAAGGTCAGCTTGGCAAAAGCAAACAGATCTGCTGCAAACTCAACCCTGCTCTAACCAAAATCTAGGCAGGATGAAAAGGAGGGTGTTCTATGGGATGCAGAGGCCATAAAGTGCTGACAGGTTCACTGAGAAGCAGGATTTTCCAGTCAGATAATGAACAGCCAAGATAAGAGCTCAGATGTAAACAGTGGCATAGACAAAATGCATGTGTTGTAGTGCAAAACAATACAAGTAATGAGGAGTATGAACTTATCTCAGGCTTCTAAAAACTGCTAGGAGTTATCAGAAGCAGAGGGGGTAAAATGTGAACAGAATTGTCATCCTTATTGCCTTTAGGAAGTGTTAACTCTTTGGATCAACAAAACACAGATTAAAGTTTAATGAGATAAGCTGTAAAAGTCCTGCAATAATAATCCTTCTTAATGAGGATGCTGTGGATCCAGCAGGATGGATTGTAGCTGGAAAGATCAAAGAGTTTCCCAGTGAACAGCACGAGCAGTTGGATTTTAGCAGCTGTTTATTATTTTGTTCTTTAGTCTCAACTCTTGCTGAACCAGCATTGCTTGAGTTGTACAATTGAAACAGGAGATTCCCTTTGACAGGCAGGGATCTGGGTGGTGCTGAACATCACCCCCACCTGCCTTTTTAGTCCCAAAGGACATAAATTTCACCTTATAGACACAGGGGTGGGAGGTGAGAGCTGGTCACAAAGGTGGGGAGTGGAAATGAGAGAACCAGGCTGGTTCTAGGGCAGAAAAGAACTTTGGCCAACACTAAAATTAATCCTTTATGGACAGAAAGTTCCTAAACAGCCCAAACTGCACACACTCTGAGGCCAGCAGGCCCAGGAGAGAGCAACTCCTTCATGTGACCGATAACAAAACCCCAGCAGCAGCTGAACAACCATCCCTGCTCCCCTCACACCCCCCAGCTCAGCCCACACGGAAAACACGTGTGGAATCAGGAGCTCTGTGGGGCACAGGCAGCTCCTCATGGATCTGATCAGATCTTCTGACAGCGTTGAGGAGACCAACCAGCCACCCAGTGTCTGACAAACAACCTCCTACTCACATGGACTGTGAGAGAAAGTTTGTCCCAAAAACTTTTCTTGGCTGAGCAAAAAACTCAGGCAGAGAGGGATGGCAAAGCTCCAGGTGCTGGCAGGAACTCCCAGGGAGCTGCCCTTGGTGCAGGTGTCTCCAGAGAAGGGTGTCCAGGCAGGCACTGCAGGGAATGTCCCTTTTCCTGTTCCTCTTGGAATAGTTTCTGCCTCGGCCACTCATTCATTAATTGGGGTTTGTAACACTTGGCATCATGGGTGAAGAAGAATGTCATGGCCACTCAGTGCAGCCTTAGGAGCTGGTACAAACTGCACTGATTGAAAAAAACCTTGGAAAATCCCAAAGCAGCCTGTTCCAGTGTCTCTACTCCACGCAGAGAGTGTCTGTTCTCAGCTGGGATAAATGTACTGAGTGTGTGGCTCGTCTGATAGACACCAAATTACACCAGTCATGGAATCTCCTGACCCAAGGGACTCACAAGGATCATCAGTCCAACTCCTGGCCCTGCAGAGACACCCCAACAATCCCACCCTGTGCCCCAGAGGATCATCCAACCCTCCTGGAGCTCTGGCAGCCTTGGGGCTGTGCCCACTGCCCTGGGGAGCCTGGGCAGTGCCAACCACCCTCTGGGGGAAGAACCTTTTCCTGAGATCCAACCTAACTCTGCCCTGACACAGCTCCAGCCATTCCCTAGGTGCTGTCCCTGGTCCCACAGAGCAGGAGATGAGCAGGCACAGGCCTGACATTACAAATCCAAACCCTTCTCCCAAATCTGCACCTCAGGCACTGCTTCCAGCAGGAACCTGCCCGGGCAGGTCAGCGTTTGGAAACCGAAACAGCAAAACAGCCAGGAGGAATTGGAATGGGATATCCAAACTCTGTATTTAATCCTGGAAATTGTGTAGATCAGTGACTGTCAGGACAAGAGTGTGAGGAGTAAAATTAATCAAGAAGTTGAGGAGGTTCAGCTGCCACTCAGCCCCTGGTTTCCTTTGCTGGGTTTTGGTGCCTTCCTGGCTGCATATCCCACTCACCCAGCCCAGCTGGGACCTTTGGGGCTGTGGAACAGCACAGAGAGCTGGAATGACCCTGGAATGACCCTGGAATGATCCTGGAATGATCCTGGAATGACAGGAGCAGACTGTCAGGAGCCCAGGCATGGCCACATGGAATCCAGGCCGTTGCAAAAGAGGCACCAGGCACTCGAGGCAACGCCAGGAATTTGCACTGGGGAGACCTGGAAAGGGCAACAATAAACAAAAGCACACCCAGGGTGAGAGTTCCTGCTCCTCCAGCCCCGTGTCAGATTCCTCCATGTTGATAAATCCTCTGGATGTACGTGTGCAGCCTTCACTGTAATTGACTGTAAACACAGCTCTGGTGATCTGTGCACTGAGCTCCTTGCCAGGCACACAGGGCACGTCCCTCCAGCACATTTAATGCAAAATACTGTCCTTCTTTATCTGCTATAAACTCACAGTTTGGAAATAAAATCCTTGTCTCCATAAACAGGCTAATAATTGACATAACTAAAATACTGTGTGTTCCCTATTGTCTTCCTAAACATCAGTAAATACAATTTATATGAATGAATATCAGTAAATGCAATGTACATTAATAAACAGCAGTAAATATAATGTACATACTGAGCATGAAAGCTGCTAGGAGCTAATCCAAGCTAGTTACTACTTTATCATTATATTAGTTTAATAAAACATACAGTTGGACTTGAATCTGAAAGGATTTAAATAGTTGGGGTTTTTTTACAAACACAGAGATTATTTGGGTACTGTCAAAAGAGTTGTGAATTTAAGCACAGCTGCCCTCATTCTCCCAAATAAATTATTTTCATATCCTGTCTTATTTTCCCCTAATTACAAACTGGGAAAGCAACTGAATCTCATATTGAGATGACAAATAACATAATTAGTGTCTTCACTTGGTTTTGTCACCGCCTATGACTGAATCTCACTCCAGAAGTCATTTGACTGCCACCCACTGACAACATCCCAGTCTCCTGAAGGACACTCCAGGAGCATCCCTGTGCTCCAAAGAAGTGACAAAACTCAGAGTGGGTGGGAGAAGTTGGATTTGTGTTTCCCTGTGTGTCCTTCTCTGCTCTCTTCTTCTCCTGGGGTGATTCCAAACCCTGATTCCAGGTGCCAAGGCTCCCAGGTTCCCACCCACGTCCACTGGAGGAAGCCACAGCACAGGAATCTTGTGTTTCTACGGCTTAAAAAATATGGAATTTGGAACAAAACCAGTTGCAGCCAAACCCAGCACAGCAGGGACAGTCTGAGGGCTCAGGAGTTCATGTTTCAAACACTACAGGAGAGTAAAAGAGGAGGTGAAAGAGGGGAATAAGAGACTTTTCCTTTTAAGAAAAAAGGAGACTTGTATTTTAAGTAGGGTTTTATTTTCAACTGAAACCCCTCCCACCAGTGAATCTGTAGCTCTGTGTTCTGTGCATGACATACATGGTTTATCAGTCTTCTAAAAGCAAAACAAAAATGCTCTGGCTTTAGAAAGTCCAGGAATACGAGAACTTTTTTATAAATTTTCATAGAAAATTTTTTTAACTTTTAACAAATCAAGTGTGGGATTTGCAGAACAATGATGGGCCAGTCAAGTTATTCATTGTATTAAATAATCCAGGTGACTAAATAAATACCAAAATCACCCTATAAATACACATACCCCAAGCTTAGAGAAGCACCTCCCACCCTCCCACCAGTGAATCTGTAGTTCTGTGCTCTGTATATGACATACATGGTTTATAAGTCTTTTAAAAGCAAAACAAAAATGCTCTGGCTTTAGAAAGTCTAGGAATACGAGAATTTTATTATAAATTTTCATAGAAAATTTTTTTAACTTTTAACAAATCAACTGCAGGATTTGCAGAACGATGATCAGCCAGTCAAGTGATTAATTGTATTAGATAATCCAGGTGACTAAATAAATACTGAAATCATTCTATAAATCAATGTCCCACCCAGCCAGTGGTGTGTCCACATCTCTGGCAAACAGGAGCAAATTTATTCCACGGAATTTGTCAAGATGAGAACTCTCCACATCCGAGCAGCTCTGCCTGGAATAACAAAATACACAACAGGGGTTGTTTCTGTACAAAACCCAGCCCTGGAACTCCAGCCAGTCTTGAAAATTAAAAGCTCTTTTAAGAAGCAAATGATAAAAAAAAAAAAAAAACAAACAAGGATTGATTGGAGTTGTTTGGGCAAAATAATTGGCTGTCAGGGAGCCCTGGAATCAAGAACAGGAGGAGATGCTGCTGCAGGATAAAGCAGTGCTTGCACACAGTTTGTTTCTAAACAAAACAGAGCGTTAAGAAAACACCCCTTTGATCCAAAAGGCAGGTTGAGGATGTTACTTCACAGCAGAAACAGCATTTTCCTGCTGGTTTCCAAGCAAATGCCAGAGGAACTGGAGGGCTGGGCTGAGCTGGGCAGCGACGCAGACGTAGGTGGTGTAGAACAACATCCCCACCATGGAGAGGTTGAAGGAGTAGAAGAGAACCTTCTCCCAGGGCTCCATGAGGTAACTGCAGGTGATCAGCTCGAACTGGCAGAACAGCCAGAACACAAAGTTCTTGGTGCTCTTCACGTCCATCCCCAGCTTCCTGCTGCTCCCAAAAGCCTTCCCTGTTAAACAGAGGGGAGCTGGTGGGAATCCAACCCTTCCATCACCACCATCCACCACAATATCTCTTTTTTCCCATAAATCAGTTGCCCAATAGTTGTGGCAATACTAGTCCTCAGGCCAAACTCTTTCCTAATTTTGCCTTGCACTGGGTTGCTCAAGACTCTGCTGAAGCAGCTTAATTCCAAAAGCACTTCAATCCCTCTCTCCCTCTCCACTCATGGATTTGGATAGAGAACTTTGATTTCTACTCCTGCACACTGGATTTTAGGTCTTATGCCTCATTGCTGCTGGAATTCCCAGGTGCAAACTGGGAATATGCAGAACATCATCCATACAGAACTATAAAAATAGATATAAAAAAATATACATAATATATCTAAAAATATATATGAAAGGAAACTATATACATGTTATCCAGCTTTTTCTGCAGCAAATTTTAAATTGATCTGTTGCCAGAGTGAACAACAAATTATAATAATAATTAATAAATATATCATATATAACTATAATATATAAATATGTAAATATATAATATATAATAATATAAATATGTGAAATAAGAAATAATAAATACTTTTTTTAAAGCTTTGTGTTCAAATCAATGCTAATAACTACTGAGTGTTACATTATGTATTTAGAACACAAAACTGGAGAGGGAAAGGGAAAAAAGGGCTTTTTCAGTTATTGGTGGTTCCTGTCATTTGGTAAATAAGAGGAGACAACTCAAAAACTGGGATTCCCCACTGTTTGACTGGAAAGGAAGGAACTCCTGGTGGTGTCAAGATCTGTGGAAAGAAACTTATTCCTCAGGAATGAAAAACATCTAACTCCATGGAACAAAAGCCACTTCCCAAAGTTTTTAGAGATATTTCATGTCACCTTTTTGCATTTTGCTCCCGTAACTTCCCCCAACTCTTTTCCTCCTGACAGGTGAGATAAATTAATGCTCCTGTAGTTAAAAACTATAACTACTTTTAGCAATATCCTCTCTCTATCCATGCCCTTTGCAGGCAGGTTTTACTAAATCCAGGTTACACTTGAGCCTCTTGTCATTAAATGCATCACAAAGATGCTCTGAGGAAAGACTTTTCCTCCAAAAAAATCCATATTTTAAGCAGCAGAACTCACCTCTTCACTCCTCCCCGGTGACAACAACACGTCCAGGTGGGAGATGCTTCCCAGCACTTGTGGCCCTTTGGAGCTGAGCTGCTCCTCTGTGGATGGAGAGGCAGAAACGAGGAGCTTTGATCCTCAATTACAGAGAATCCTCCACACCCCGCCCTCCTCCACCACTGCTGAGAGCTCCTCTGGCCACAGCACTGGGAATTATGCAACAGGGGCACCAGTAATTTGATAATTTGTGCAGAGCCCGAGTGGTGGAACTGTGGGCAGGGAGGGACACACGAGGCTGAAACGACCTTTAGCAAAAAAACGCTCCTGATTAGTGCCTCCCCTAATCCTGAATCCCCCAAAACACCCCTGCCTCTGTGGGATTTTAGGCTGCCTAAATGGGATTTTAGGCTGCCAAAGTTCCTGCAAAGGGGCAGTTTAACATCTATGCAAAAATCTGGTGACAGAGAGTTAAGTGGCCACAAAAATGCAGCTCAATTAATATGTCACAGGAAAGTCTCTGCTGAAGTCACCACCTCCTTTTGCAACCTTTGATTGGTATCACTTTCAAACAGCTCAGGGTATCTCCCACACCTCCATCATCCTCATCCGGGGTGGAGAGAACACGTGGCCAAGATTTTTGTGAGGAAAAGGTGCTGAGCTTTCCTCAAAAAAGTGCTACAAAAACAAAACCAAGCCACAGACGCTCGAGGCATTTTAATGATCTAATTGGACAAGTAAAGTAGGTAGAAATCTGCATAATAAATGCTGTTCTAAACTATAATAGATGATGTTCTAAACTATCTGCCTGCAGCCAAATCATTTCCAAATATGAATCAGCTTCGTTTGGGGATGATGTGCCACAAGCAATGTCTGAGGTAGCTGGGCCTCACCTTTCCTCCCTTCCTTACCAAACACAGCCTGAGCTCACCCATGAGCAAACACTGACCTGCTCCCTCAAACTTTTGTTTTTCCCCCATGGCTTTTCAACAAAATTTTCTGTTCAAGAACTGTCCAGTTTTCCACAGAAAATTCAGAAATGATAAATGGCTGCCCCACATCCAACCTCTCTCCTGCAGAGGGTCTGCCCCGGGTCTGTCTCCTGAGCAGGACCAACTCCTACATCATGGAAGGTCCAGATGAGAATGGGCTCATCAAATGTGAAATATTACTGCCCTGGGGCTCTGCTGCAGGATTTTAAGAGTTTCTGCTTTCAACTTGACTTTCTCAGCTGAGTATTTCAATGGAGTGTGGAGGGCTGGGCTGGGACAAGGAGTTTTTTTGGGTTTTAGGGCAGGAAAATGTTGTAGATGACACTTCCCTCCTGGTGGGCCAGCATCTTTACTTCATGCTCCTCACCTTCCCTGTGAGGTGGATCAGCCTCTTCTGAATCCTTCAGCAAGATGTTGTGGCAGAGCCCCAAATCCCAGGGCAGCACAAGGCAGGGCTGTCTCCTCTGCCCTCTGACTCCTCTCCAAAAACATCTGCATAAAAGCCAGCAAAACTCAGGTTATGGCTCCCAAGTATCAAACCATTTCATTATTTCCAGCAATTCTCCACCAGTTCTTTCAATAACAAGTTCCCCCAGTTGAAACTGGGCAAGTGAGACTTGCCTGGGTTTGTTCAGCTCTAAGAGCACCCAAAAGTTTTACCTGAGAGCTGAGACCAGGTGGGTTATAGTGCAGGTGGGGTTGGGAAAAGCAGGATCCATTCCCAAAGTCCTGCCGTGGTGTGTGGAGCCCCCCAGGCGTCCTCTGTTCCTGCTTCCTGAGCCGCTCCCGCTGCTTTTCCCGGCCAAAATCCCGAGGGGAGATAAGAACCCATTAATACCTTTCACAATGCATAATGAGGTGTGCATGGCTTCACTCAGAACACAAAATCCGCCTGAAATCCCTGCCTTTTAAGGCAGTTTAAGATACTTCTTCACACAGAGAGAAAAAAGAAAAAAAAAAAACAGAAATTCTCTTCAAAATTAAAAGAAAAATAAACCAACAAACCCCTCCAGACAAAACCATACTCTGCCTTTGATGGATGACTGCAGGTACCTGAAGAAAGCACATTTTGAAAGCATTTTTTGGCAAAAGATCTTACTCTGAAGAGCAGGAATGAGCCCCTCCCAGTACCACTCTGTCCCACAGGGGCTGATCCCTTGTTTTCAGGTCTCTTGATCCTGTTGCCCACACAATTAGATGTCAAAATCTGTTTTTAATGCTTCTCACCGTGGTTTCCTTGCCAAGCAAATTCAAACACAACCATATAAAGGTGACACAGCAATTTCCCCAGCAAGGGAAAATTAACCAAACAAAGCAGAAATATTCAAATTACCGCTGCACTGAAGGAAATCACCCACCTCCCTTTTTCAGTTCACCAAGGTTCCCCATATGCAAAAGCAGGAAATTTGGGTTTATATAAAATTTAGAAGATTAGCTCCATAAGCTTTTTCCCCCCTTCTATTAATTTCATGCCTTATAATGGGATTTTCTGATGTCTCCTAAGATACAAACCCATATGAATCTGATTGTCTTCTGTGTGGCTCCTCTGCTGTCTGGTATGGTTTGGGTTGGTATAACTACATAATAAAGCTGCTTTTGTCTTCTTGGTCATCTCTTTTGACCAAATTCATGTCTTTGAGACCAGAATTTCTTTTCCCAGCTTGAATGAAAATGGTCCAGGGCTGAAAAGTATGGGATGCAGGGAGAGATAGAGGGAATGAAAGGAAATAAGCCTCATTTCCTGAGAAGACCAAGGTAAAAGTGCCTGAAACATCTGTGCCCCACACTTACACACTGTGATAGCTCATTTATCTGTCTGGTTAAAATCTGAAGGCTGGAAAATAATAGAAGCAGAAAGTTCAGCCCTGTCCCTCCTCCTGGTGAGGACACAGTGAGGCCTGGCAGGACAGAGAACCTACAGGACACACACCAGTGTTCCTGGAAAGGCCAAAAATTGCCCAATTCTTCCCAAGGTAAAACAGCTGGCATGTGGCTCCAGAACAACCAGCACCAGCAGCCAGGTTATCTGGGGTGGTATCACACCTGCAGTGGGGCTGTAAATCACCACTGAACAACTCGGATGGGAGATGGAGCCAGATAAGGGATGGAACTCCAGAAGGAATGTGGCTCCAGCTGCTGGGGCTCCACTTGCTGCTGTTTGTAATGCAAATAACAGATTGTGATGATTGCATTGTTGGCTGCTGGAGTCACAGACCCCACACCCAGTCAGACCAGTTCAGGAGCTTGGTTAATTCTGCAGCAAGGCAGATAATTAAGTCAGTGAAAACTCTGCAGGCTGGGGAACTGCAAAAGCACGAGGGATGTGCACGGCTGGATCAGGCACAGCCAATTCCAAATTCAAGGTGATACCCCACCATTAAATGTGTCACAAACCGAGCATTTCACAACGGCTGGACAGTTAATTGTGTCGGTTGTGAGGAGCAGTGAATTCCCCAGCCTTGTTCCATCCCCTGGCAGACTGTCTCCTCCCTTTTGGAACCGAGGATGGGTCATTTAGGAACAGAAGGGATCAGGGAAGGCAGATCTGTGTCCCTGCACATCTAAGCTCTGCTTTCTCCCTCTCGTTTCTCGAAGCTGGTGACAATATTTCTCAGTCTCAGCTCTTTTCCCACGCTGTGGCATCACTCACTTTATAACTGCTGCTCTTTCAGGTGCAAAACAAATAGAACTAATCAGGAAAAGCTGCCTAAAAGGAGTTTAAATTTGAGCACGGTCCAGATGCAAAGCCAGGAGTGAGTTGCAGAGCTGGGATTAGGCTGATTAGACCAGGAATTCTCCTAAGACCGAGGTTCTTCTGGAATTTGCAGGATCGTTCTGTATTTTTGCTTTAAAACAGGGGTGACACCACCTTTCTTGCAGGGTTTCAGTACACGTGATACAAGAACTGACCGAAAAAGCGAGGAGAAATTTCGTCTGGCTCCCAGTAAACAAACAGCTGCAGTTCCTCTTTGTTTTAGACATTTTTACACGGTTTACAAATTGTGACAGTCATAACAAGCACAGCTGTGTCAAATTCTGTGGGAGAGCTGATCAACAGGACGTTTAAAACCACGCAGGATGTTTGGAAGTGTTCGAGGCCTGGGCTTGGAGCAGCAACAACTAATTTGAAATGATTACAGCACAAAACCTTCCTCCATCTAATGCTGAAACTGCAGGAAACCGTGTTCTGGCTTTGGAATATGCAAAAGAACATTCCACAGGGAGCATCAAAAGGATAATAGGGGTGTGTGCTTGGTTCTCCCTCCCAAGTGTGTCAACAAACATGTGGCAGGGGGTGAGAATCCACCAGAACTGGGGCAGAGGATTCCTC